>NC_090267.1:161977959-162630459 GCF_040414725.1 Anabrus simplex | reverse complement strand
CGCCGGGAGTGCAGGCCTCCTTCAACCAATCGACGGGAAATTGTTCTGGTCGATATTGGAACAGCCAGGGTGTCTTGCACACGCTGAAGAATGGCGGTTGACGTGGCGTGCGGGGCTGCCACCGCTTGGCGGCGGATGCGCCGATCCTCGCGTGCTGACGTCACTCGGGCTGCGCCTGGACCTCTCGCACGTGCCACATGTCCCTGCGCCAACCATCTTCGCCACAGGCGCTGCACCGTGGACACATCCCTATGGGTATCGGCTGCGATTTGACGAAGCGACCAACCTGCCCTTCTCAGCCCGATCGCCATACCTCTGGTAAAGTCGTCTGTCTGCTGGAAATGCCTCCGTTGACGGCGGCCTGGCATTCTTAGCTATACACGTGTCCTGTGGTACACAACAACACGTTCTACAATGACTGTCGGCTGAGAAATCATGGTACGAAGTGGGCCATTCGCCAACGCCGTGTCCCATTTATCGTTCGCTACGTGCGCAGCACAGCGGCGCATTTCACATCATGAGCATACCTCAGTGACGTCAGTCTACCCTGCAACTGGCATAAAGTTCTCACCACTCCTTCTTGGTGTTGCATTTGCTCTGTCAGTCAGTGTATATTCGCAATCATATCTTGAATACGTTTTTCTAATTTATAGGATCTTTGTTCTTCAGTTAACAAAAGATTCCGTAATTGTTCTCCTTGGGCCTAATTGTAGATGAATTTTAGACCTATACCGTTGGAACAAACTCTTTGACAAGAATGATGACTAGGTAGGACTGTAATGTGTGTCAGTGTCCTACTGTGTATAAATTGTATTTGCCTATAAAATAAAGTTCGCCCGGAAGGACCTAGGTTGGAATCCCCGTCAGGAAGTTGTAAAATTTAAGAAACTGGATTTCCACTTCCGGAGTTGCACATGGCCCTGAGATTGACCCAGCCTTTACCAAAAATGAGTACCAGGTTAATTCCTAGGTGCAAAGGCGGCCGGGCGTGGAGCTAACCACTCTACCCCATCAAGTGCCGAGGTTACGGATAGTGGAAGCCTTTACCTTCCACCCCTCAAAGGGCTCCATGGCCTGAATGAAAATGACTTTGCTTTGCTGTGACGGTTCAAATCCCGTTACAAGATGATATCTGTATTATTATTATTATTATTATTATTATTATTATTATTATTATTATTATTATTATTATTATTATTTTATCTGTGAGATTGCTATTATTGTATTATTATTATTATTATTATTATTATTATTATTATTATTATTATTATTATTATTATTATTGTTCAATTCAATTCTGCAATGCTTGTCGCTTGCGTGATTGTAGTCAAATTGTTACGTATATATACGTGTGTGTAGATTAACACTAAAAACATGTACAGTAAGAGTTGCTGTATATCAGATGTGGATGTAGTGTGTGTAATAACTTGTGACATTGTAATATTGCGAAATACTGCTGGAGTTATTGCCGAGTCATTGCTATGTCATCGTGCGTATTTAGTGGTGAGCTCACTTTCTTGAAGATACCCAGGGTTCCGCCGGCGGTTTCACCATTGCATGTAACATTTGTCGCGAGGTGGGAGTAGATCATAGTTATTCCTGGAGATTGCGTGGGTGTGTCAACCAAAGTCTATGTAAGGCAGCTGTATATTGTAGCGTCAGTCATTAATCAATTGGAAGGAGAGGCCATAGTTGGTCGGAGTGTCATTGAGTCAACAAGAAGGAGAGGCCTCAATCGGTCGTTAGTCATTAGTTAAACGGAAGGTGAACAGTGAAGAAGTCAAATGGATAAGTGAACAGTGAGGGAGTCAATTGGAAGGAGAGACCTCAGCCGGTCAGTTAGTTGTGTTCGAAGGATAGGCTTCCCATGAAGTCATATAGGACAGATTTAACAAGAAGTCACCAGGCTGGAGAAGAAGCAGTCACATGGATACATCATCAAATTAGGCTTGACACATCTACAGTAAACACCAGATCAAAGGAATACGTCGTAATTACACTCAAAGTGTTGAAGGTACAGTCAAGTGAACCAGTGAGGGATAAATTTCGTGTATAATTGTTTAATGTCCGGTCAAGAATAATTCAAATTCATGCCTAGTTTCTTTCAGTTACAATATCATAATTTCATATTCTCATCTGTTTTATCGCAGCAAGACTTACTATTTTTTCTATACAATTTAAAGAATATATTTCGTTCTACCAAATTAATTTATCGTTTTCATTTTTAGAGTTGAATTACTTAACCTTAAATTTAATGGGGAAACCGAACGCCAATCTCCTTTTCCCAGAAGTTATATGGTATGTTGTCAAAAGTAAGCTTATTACCCCACACCCTAGAGATATTCAAGAATCTCATTCTCTTATTGCTGCACTGAGTTGTAGCTGGCGCCCTTCAAATCACGTATGTGTAAGTAAGCAGGTAAGATCTAAGTGTGAGTACAAGGTCCGACGATTGTGTGTTTTATTTAATGAATATTAATTGTCATATCTCTTCATTTAAATTCAGGTTATTATTTTTGTAAAGTTAGTCGGCGAATAGGAAAAACTACATTGCTATAAAATAAAGTTATTCCGTGCGAGTTCTTATTACCTTATTTTTTGAAACCAGGTTGTACTTTTAGGTCTAATAAAGTCATTTTTAATAGTTTTCACTTTTGTTTGTGAATTTAATTTTGTCCAGGTTGTTGAAGAATTCAATGAAAAACGTACGTTTCGGTCACTGGATTGTGGTCCCGGAAATATCGATCTCGAACGTTTGGGTGAAGCATTTTTGGTCCAAGCCTGATATGGCTCTTTGCATATTGATCACTGTACTATCGGTCAGTATGTCGCCGCTCTCTGAACACGGAATGCTTTTTAAATGTAACATTTATAAGGGAAATTAATATTAATTTATTGTAAATTAGGAATCCACAACCGAGCGAGTTGGCCGTGCAGTTGGTGTTGCGTAGCTGTGAGCTTGCATTTTGGAGATGTTGGGTTCGAATTTCACCGGCGGTAGTCCTGAAGATGGTTTTGGGTGGTTTCCCATTTTCACTCCAGGCAGATGCTGGGGCTGTATACTAATAAAGGTCACGGCCACTTCCTTCCCAGTCCTAGCCGTTTCCCCATCTGGCGTCGCCGAAAACCTTCAAATTGTTAGTGCGACGTTAAACCACAAGCAAAATTAAAAAAAAAGAAAGCAAGAAATCCACGATATTCTTGAAATGCTACAATTTGTGATTAATCAAATTTCATTATTTATTGTATAGGACTATTATGTCTATTCGTCTTAATCACTGTCATCCTCACCGGTGATTTCAAGTGGATCGATTTTCAGTTTGTAGGCTACTGACCGTATTTGATCGCGGTCCTTGTACTCCTGGTACTTTTGTACTATGAGCAGCAGCTGCTATTAGCTGTCAGTGTATTTCTACTTTAATGGTTCTCGTATGTTCCTTTGGTCCCTATCAAGCCGTATTATGTCTTTTTCGTTATCATGTTGGTGTAATTTAAATTAGTTTATGAAGTTCAAGATGGGAGATGACGAGCGGACACAGCTTTTTGAAATTGGTTATGTCAAACTTCGACGAATTTATTTATCCACTGTTAGCCAGTGATGAATATAGTATACATTTTCCAGTAGTCACTAATTAGTCAAATCTAGAAATGAATTATGCTGCTAGGATATAGACAATAACACACTTGTTTGAACAAAGAAAGGAATTCAAAATACGAGATACACCTCAAACATAAAAACACTATTTTGATCAAAAATAAGCATGGCCGAATACAGTTTTACCCTAACTTCTGTATGACCAAAATGTCACATTGACAGAAATATTACCGAAAACATGACTTACTTAAAGAGGAAAACCGAAACAGCCTGGTAGAAATTCAAGGACTGTGTCTATTTTAATAGTGTTATTGTCCAACATTACAAGGTTAATATCTAGACCAAAATATGATTCAGGGCATTTAATGCAAATTGTAAATGGTCTGCGAAGACTCCGGAGTCTGAGAAAATGTATGCTATTCGTAATTCTGTCTGTATGCAAATATTCTGATTGAAAGGAAAGGAATTAGAACCAATAAACACTTTAAAAGGTATTGATGATTTCACTCACTTCATTACAACTTACGTTTTTGTTAGTTAACAAATTATTATGTCCGCCTCTGTGGTGTAGTGCTTAGCCAGGTTCGATTCCCGGCTTTGCCACGAAATTTGAAAACTGGTTCGAAGGTGGAAGGGAATCCACTCAGCCTCGGCTGGTCAACTGGGAAGAGAGGGTTCGGTAACCACTTCAGCCATCATCGAAGTGGTTTTCAGTGATTTCCCACTCCTTCTACAGGCAAATGCCGGGATTGTACCTGACTCAAGGCCACGACCACTTCCTTCCCTCTTCCTTGCCTATCTGTTCCCATATATTCCCATCCTCCACAAGACCCTTGTTCACCATAGCAGGTGAGGACTTGTGGGCGATTTAATGGTTCTTCTTTCAAGTTGTATCCCCGACCAAATGTCTGACGCTCCAGGAATCTGCCCAGGAGGTGGTAGAGGTGAGATTCCCCACTGAGTCCGATGCAAAAACCAACCCTGGTCGGTAAAATGTACAATTCCCGGCACTGCCAGAAATTTAAGAATGGGAGAAGGGCTGGTATATTGTTAAAATGGTACATGCAGCCCACCTCCATTGGGTATGTGCCTGAAAAGAGCTGCACCACCTCGGTATGAAGACACGAATTTTCTAATACTAATAATAATAAGAAGAAGAAGTTATTATAAATAAAATATATTGTTTTTCAATAGGAATATTAGTATATTTATAGATAATGATTTACTGCAGTGTATTTTAGTTTTTGGAGGAGTACAAAGGAATTTTCAATTGAACAATTGTCTTGACATTTTTAAATTGTTGTAAAATCTGGCTAATTTATTAGTGGGTCATTTACGACTATTATTTATGGGTCTAATGGGTGTATTGCCTTTATGAATTTTGGGCGCCAGATAATTCTAAAGTTTGAGGATTCATAAGTGTCAATTTTTTACTGACTATCGGTAATTATTAAACATGTCCCGCTTATTGTCTGAATGGTCTGCATAGTAGACTTCGGTACATAGTTTCTCGGGTTCGATTCCCGGCCGTGATGGTAATTTTAACTTGTATGGTTAATTCCCCTGGCTCGTGAACTGGGTGTTTGTGTTCATATTAGTATTCTCTTTATTTCCATACAATACACCACACTACTATCCACCACAGAAGAGTGCAAAATGAATATATCCCTCCAATAAGGATCGGCATCTGTGCGTAAAAAATGGCCAAATCTATATCAATTACCTATTTAGGGAAATAGTAAAAGACCAGGAAGGAGATGATAAGTTGATTATGAAATATGTAATTATAATATGTATGATATTTGAGAGTTAATTTCTTGTAATTGAAAATTTCTATAGTTCCATCCATGATTTCTTGTTTACTCTTGATCGCGAGTGTGTTTCCTTTCTCACCTTTAGTTATTATTAAATTATTCTGTTTAACGTTTTATAATGAAATTGTTTGATTTGAATCTCCTTGTAATGCTGTTTGTAGGAATTTTATTTTGTGATACCACTTAACTTATTAGCTATGCGATATCTCGTGGCATAATGTTGTTCAATATCTATTTTCCAAATTATGGTTTCTATAATTGCTAGAATAACTTTAATATTTTTATTAAAACTTTGCCGGGCAGAGTGGCTCAGACGGTTAAGGCACTGGCCTTCTGACCCCAACTTGGCAAGTTCGATCCTGCCTCAGTCCGGTGTTATTCGAAGGTGCTCAAATACGTCAGCCTCGTGTCGGTAGATTTACTGGCACGTAAAAGAACTCCTTCGGGATAAAATTCCGGCACTACGGCGTCCACGAAAACCGTAAAAATGTAGTTAGTGGAGCGTAAATCAAATAACATTATTGAACTAAAACGTTCATGTTTTTGTTTACATTTTACCTTCCAAAGAGTCTTTCGCTGATGTTAAACAAGCTCTTCAAGTACCTTGTCTAGTGTCTCTTGCTTCTTTCTTGATACATCGAGTATCTTCAAGAAAATATGTGATTGGCAAATATGCATTCGAAACGAAAAAATGTTATTGCAGCTTCCAAGTGTGTTTGAAATAGCTTTTTGTTCAAGTTGATTTTATTAATATTAAGAAATTTTATCTCATTTTTATCCATGTTTAACATCCGAATTTTGTCCGGTTCCATGGTTAAATATTTAGTGTGCTGGGCTTTGATCCAGAGGGTCCCGGATTCGATTCCCGGCAGGGTCGGGTATTTTAACCTTAATTGGTTAATTCCAATAGCTCGGGGGCTGGGTTTGTGTGACGTATGCTGCATTAGAAAGCATCCTTTTTAGGACCCTCAAGTTCACAGACATGTAGGTAGCCTAATAGGCCGTCTACGAGAAAAAGACCTGCACCAGGCCTCTCCGGACGCCACACGCCATTATTATTATTATCCAAATTTTATTCAGCTTCAGATTTTCTTTTGGTTGACTTTTTGACTGGTTTTCTAAAACAATGTCTAGTAAGAAAATTAACACCTAAGCATATTCCTTTATGTTAATTTTCTTACAAGACATTGGTTTTTAAAAAAGAAATGTTTTTGTCCAACAAAATATAATTTGATCATGACTTCCATGTGTTAGTGCGACGTTAGACCACTAGCAAAAAAAAAAATGACAACTTGTCATCATCATAATGAAAAGAGAAAGTCATTCCTTGCAGTTTAAATGGATCATTTTTTTAAAATTTACCTGTAGGATTCTTAAACTCTCGTGGAAATGTTAAAATTTACTGTACATCAAGATAACACATGAAAAATTATTTCGAAATTTAGGGAATAATTTATGAGAAAAAGTAACGTATGATGGGGGACAGAATATAAGAATGCTTGACACTGTAAAATATCACTTAAGAATCTGAAAAATATTAAGTAAGTATGTTGTTTTTCTATCAACCATTGCGCAAAATTTGAATGATGTATCTTAAAAAGTGTTTGTGTGGTTGTTATTTGCCTAGGTATACTAATACGTAGCCTATAATCACACATTTATCCCTTTAAACAAATGTTCTTAATATTTCTATCTTGAAGGAGTCTCGTCAAATTGTACAAAAGCACTTTCATAACTTAAAATAATTACCACTGAAATAAAATTAATCCACGGGATATCTGTCCGAAAAAAATGAATACAGCGATTACTAAATGTGCTTTATATTTCAATGTAAACTAGTAAAACGTATCTTAAGTATTTCTTAAATTCATCACTAAGGTGAATCTTTGTAGTTTATTTCGAATATGGGAAGCTATCCGTAGTTGATTTTCTATCTCTCTCATAGTAATATTGTACGCTGGATAAATGTGCAAGTGTTGTAACAACTTTTCTTCCTCCAAATCCTTTTAAATATTTGAGGATTTTATGATGATTGGTAGTGCTTAGGAGAAGTTTCACGAGACGTAATCTTACCCAGACACTTTTGTTTCGTTTCCCTCCAAATCCCAAGTAAAGTACAGACAAACACCTGCAGGAGACAGGCAGTATCCCTAGGCCCTCATTACACGTGTGTCTCGATAAAAACTTGTGAAAACATTCTCATGTTGTCTCCTGCCGTTCGTGTTGAGGGGGAGAGATTCGCGTGTAATATCGTTAGATAAGAAGATGAGAAATACTTTTTTAAAAGAGTGCGTAGGGGGAATGTGTGAGGGTGAACTAAAGTCATTTCAGTTTCAGATTTCGAAAGAAAGAAGGAAACTTCACTAGACTCTTGTACGACGGCAAATAATTCTTCTCATTTTTCTCATCCCCTGCTTTTCCTAATCACAAGGCAACAATGATGGAACTCATTCACTATTTACAAAATTTTCCCCCAGGTTTATAAATAGAAATTGATCATAAACATGCATCAAGCGAACATCCGTGTTCATAATAAGAGACCTATAATGGAATACAAGCTTCATTTTAGGTTTGGGAAAGGGAACTGAATGTTACTCGTTTGAGATTTCCTGGCGTATTCTTTAAAGCTGTAATGCTCTGTTCTTAAATATCTGAACTTGAACCGCGCCGAGATACGGGTAGCCATGAGAGTGGTCTAAAAGAGCAAAGGATAACAAGGAATGGTGGGAGATGCTACCTATGTTGATTAATATCAAGATAATCACGTAAAATAGTAGAGCACCAACATGGATTAATTATGCAATAAGTCGGTGATTCCAAAGTGTGCGGCCTGACGCCCTAGGGGGCCGCGCAGATTTAGTAGTCCTGGTGCTGCCCAGTATATCTACTAGTAACTAACTATCAAAGCCTCTACTAAATCTTAGATGGCGTTATAAATAATTGCCGGCCCCGTAGTGTAGGGGTAGCGTGTTTCCCTCTTACCCGGAGGCCCCGGGTTCGATTCCCAGCTAGGTCAGGGATTTTTACCTGGACCTGAGGGCTGGTTCGAGGTCCACTCAGCCTACGTGATTAGAATTGAGGAGCTATCTGACGGTGAGATAGCGGCCCGGGTCTAGGAAGCCAAGAATAACGGCCGAGAGGATTCATCGTGCTGACCACACGACACCTCATAATCTGCAGGCTTTCGGGATGAGCAGCGGTCGCTTGGTAGGCCAAGGCCCTTCAAGGGCTGTAGTGCCATGAGGTTTGGTTTTGGTTTGGTTATAAATAATTGTCTGTGTATCCGGATTGTTCTTGAAGCTCGTCGAATTTCCTTAAGGGTAAGATATTGCTGGTAATTAATTTCGTGTGGCTATTTCTAGCCGAGTGCAGCCCTTGTAAGGCAGACCCTCCGATGAGGGTGGGCGGCATCTGACATTTGTAGGTAACTGCGTGTTATTGTGGTGGAGGATAGTGATATGTGTGGTGTGTGAGTTGCAGGGATGTTGGGGACAGCACAAACACCCAGCCCCGGACCATTGGAATTAACCAATTAAGGTTAAAATCCCCGACCCGGCCGGGAATCGAACCCGGGACCCTCTGAACCGAAGGCCAGTACGCTGACCATTCGGCCAACGAGTTGGACAATATTGCTGGTTATTCGGCTTTATTCGCTTAATGTATAAGAGAGTAATAGCCAGGGGCTGGCCGGTACATTCTTCCAAGTGGACGTATAAATGCTTCTGAAATATTAAGGTCATCAATCACGTGTCTATCGTGCCTTTCTTTCAAACCAGTGCAGCGGAGGGAAGCGCCCAAAGTGAACTACAACAAAGTGTAGCTCTGGATTCTGGCGTGGTAGCACATCGTATGAAGTGCCTTTTGACTCTTCTCGTAAATTATACTAGCAGTGCTTTTGCTGGCGGTATTCACCCAAGCTTCTTCATAAAATGAATCTCAGACTTTGTTCATATCTCCAGATGTACAATCTTCTTCTCTTCCAAATGTATTTATTATACCATGTACCATTCAGAAGAAATTTTCACTTCCAATTGTTTTTCTGATCATAAACTTGTAAAATCTTGGCACATCTTACAACCTAGAATTTTATCCTTCGCTTAAAGCCACTCGTTTAATTTTTCTGAGTTAATGTCCAACAATCGGGTCCATCATGGTCAGAATTGTTTCCCTCTTGAACTGCAGTAAATCTGTCGGTGTTTGCCACGGTTTCTTCATATTCACTTGATTTACTTTTCACAGGTTAAGGAGATAATTCAATAGAATTATCATGCTTTCCTTTATTAAACCCCACCCCCACCCAAACGAAAAGCAAAATCATCTCCATACAGGCCAGGAAGGCCCTTGGAGGGGTGGAAGGTAAGGGCTTCCACTATCCATAACCTCGGCACTTTGTGGTGATGGTGGCAATTATTGTTTTAAAGGAAGTGCAACTAGGCAAGCATCCTCTCGGCACTTTGTGGGGTAGAGTGGTTTGTTCTACCCTCGGCCGGCTTTGCCCTCAGGAATTAACCTGGTGCTCATTTTTGGTGTAGGCTGAGTAAACTTCAGGACCATATGCACCTCCGGAAGTGGAAATCTCGTTTCTTAAATTTTTCGACTTCTTGATGGGGAATCGAACTCACGTCCTTCCGGTTCTTTTCTTACCCACGTACAAAATAATTAGTTATTTTATTCATTTCATGTCTCTAACTTGTGAACCACGTGAACCCCTTGTTTCTACTAAATAACTATGAACTCGCTCACCCAGACAGATTTTCAAATTATTTAAAAACAACGAAAGCAGTTAAATTTATACATGCATTAACCCCGAATTTGCTATGAAGGTTTGCTATTGACTAGCTGTTTTCTGCTACGTTGGTATTAACGGCACTTTCCGCAATATGGATACCGTTAGATTACCCTTAACAAGAACAGTTTGCTTGCTGAAGTGTGAGAAAACCACTGCATTTTGAGTTTATTCTCATTCATCTGACATTGTTTACCATTGGAAGAAATAATCCACTCAAGGTTTAAATCATAGAAAGTTGTTAATCGGTTGAAAATATCCACGAATGCTGTAAATTCTCAGTCCTTTGGTTGCTTAAGCTTAATATAGAAATGTAGTTGGTCATCTATCAGCTGGAAGTCATATCTACTGTAGACTACTACTCTGACTGTGTTCCAGTTGCTTTCAGAGCTGTAGACTGTGTTGAAGGGAGAGAGTTCGACCAGGCCTTTGTGAATAATATATTATACGAAATTTGAAATAAATAGTACAGTACATGGAGGAGTTTAGAAATTGACTTGGAAATGTTGAAATGCTTGAGTCAACGAAAATGAACTGAACTCCTGTAGGTTACGAATTTGTACATCAATCTAGAGATATTCGTTCTGACATTTTTGTTCCTTCGTGTGAAATATATGAACCGATACTTGTCCCTCTTTGTATTAAAATCGGTTATGAAATCCACTCTGAATATAGTTTACCTGTACTGAGGTAGTAATCTGCATGGTGGCTATAAGCTTATAGTGGTTTCGAGAACCTGAAGATGGGTTTCTGTGGTTTCTCTTTTTCACACCAAGCTTATACCTGCTTCCTTCCTTGTTCTAGACCTTTTCTATCCCATCGTCTCTGAGTTAGAGTGACGTTAAACTGCTAGCAAGTTGGGCTGAATGACTCAGGGAGAAAGAATATAATAATAATAATAATAATAATAATAATAATAATAATAATAATAATAATAATAATAATAATAATGATAAACGCACCAGTCGGATACGCCCTATACCGAGCGAGTTGGCCGTGCGGTTAGGGTCCCGCAGTTGTAATCTTGCATTCGGGAGATAGTGGGTTCCAGTACAACCATCGGCAACCCTGAAGATGGTTTTCCGTGGTTTCTCATTCTGACACCTGGCAAATGCTGGCTGGAGCTGTACCGTAATGAAGGCCGCTATCCCTTTCCCGTCCTTCCGTCGCCGTAAACCTTATTAATATTTATTTACAATTGGCTTTACGTCGCACCGATACAAATAGGTCTTACGGAAAGGCTAAGAGTTGGAAGGAAGCGGCCGTGGCGTTAATTATGCTAAAGCCCCAGCATTTTTCTGGTCTTCGATGTGTTAGTGCGACGTTAAACAAGTATCAAATGATGATGATGATGATAATAATAATAATAATAATAATAATAATAATAATAATAATAATAATAATAATAATAATTGGCGTAGGGTTGTGGCGACCCCATCGCCCAGTGGGAAACCACTGCAAGCAGCCACCCGAGTATTAGCTGGAAAACCATAACATTTTGGGTTAGGAGGAAATGTCTACCCATAGCCACGAACATCTCGAGGCACCTTTCGATCTCAACAATCGAGTTGTATTTTCGTGATATTTCCCAAGAGATCACCACTAGTTGTATTTTCAACTAGTAACCCTAGCATGATGGAACACACGCTACCAATGCAACTACCCCAGGCCCCGGACGCAGGTCCGGTTTCTCCCGATCGTCGGATTCTGGGGGATGGGGAACATCATGCTTCAGAGAAGGATCTGAGCTTCTCAAAATCTCTTCGCCCCCAAAAAAGGGAACTTCCTTGGTACTATTAACATCAACACACTGCTGAAAACTGGAAAGCTCAAATAACTGACAGCAGCCTGGACAAATTTGATATTCAAATCCTAGCGATCCAAGAAACCAGATTTCAAGATGAGAACCACTTTCACTCCGAAAAGTTCAGGACATTAAAGGGTAAACCAGCCATAAATTGCAAAGGGAAGCAGTGAAATCAAGCAACAAAGCATATGTCTTGATAAGTGCCCATGCCCCCACTAACATAGACAATAAGAAACTTGCTTGCAGAAACTATTAGCAAGATCCCTAAACATCAAGTTAAAATCTTATTAGGGGATTTCAATGCATAGGTTGGCAGAGAGAAGAAATACAGATCAATCGTAGGACTTCATCCTGCACATCGGCGGACTAATAAGAATGGAGAACGTGTAATCAGATTTTGTACATCATTCATGCTGAGACTCATGTCCACGCACTTTATGAGACCTTTACATAAAAAGAAAATTTGGAGATCACCTAACCCATTACTAGAGGAATTCCAGATTGATCATGTTGCTATTTCCGTAAAGAATATGCTTGAGATTCAGAATGTTAAAGTACGGAAGGGAGTTGTCGTTTCGGATCACTACCTTACGCAAATCAAGGTTAGGTTCCAGCCAAACAGATCCAGACCAAAAAGCAACCGATTTCCAAGAGTGGATCCGGACTCTGAGGAAGAGCACTGACGTTTTCGTATTTGACACACACGATCAAGATCTTAAGGTGTGGCCAGACATTCGCAACACATTACAGTCATCAGCAATGAAATTCGGTCAACCACCCGGGAAACGTAAACATAGATGGTGGAACACAACCTGTGATGAAGCCATCAATGACAGAATCAAAGCATGGAATCGTTGGAATGGACAACGAACAGTCGACAGATGGCAGAATTTCCTTGACTCAAAAACTGACCTGAAAAACAATCCGCCGCGAAAAACGTACATGCGAGAAAAACAGACTCGCAGAGATAGAACAGGATTTCCAGAAAAATAACACTCGGAGTTTCCAAGAGAGATTTCGTTAGGACTTATCAGAGTACAAACCACCAACATTAAGTTTTCGTCGACCTAACGGATCACTAGAGACAAACAGTAAAGAGAACAGCAAGATACTGGCTGACTATATTCAAAATCTACTGAACTGCGATCCACCAATTGAAAGACTACAGTTTGAAAAACCTCTATCAAACCCAGATTCACATCCTCAAACAACTCAAGAAATAAGAGATAATCCAATCGCACAAAAATAATAAATCCCCTGGGAACGATGGCATAACTGCAGAGATGTTGAAAATAGGAGGAGATGACCTCATCAGAAGAATTCAAACACTCTTAACAGAAATATGGGAGACCATGATGATTCCGAAGGACTGGAAGAATGCCATTATCCATCCGTTACATAAGAAAGGCGATCGAGCGGACCCCAACAACTACAGAGGCATATCCCTTTTACCAGTTATATACAAGGTTCTATCTAAAGCATTATTAAACAGAGTAGAACAACAAACAGATCATTTGATTGGTGAATACCAAGCAGGCTTCGGAAAAGGTAGATCGTGTTCTGAGCAAATTTGGAGTCTGAAGACGATATTAAGGACACGCCGCAGTACCACCACATTTGTCACCTTTGTGGACTTTAAGAAGGTGTATGACTCTATCGACAGACAAACTGTTGTGGACATCCTAGCAGAGCTCAGTGTGTACAAGAAGACCACAGAATTAATCCGCCAGACTCACACAGACATAACATCTCAAGTGAAGTTTCTAGATGAATTATCAGAACCTCTTGAAGTGCATACATGAGTTCGACAAGGAGATGGCCTCTCGCCAATCCTTTTTAACTTAGTGTTAGACAAAGTCATCAGGGAATGGGGAAAAGAAATCGAAGGTATATACATTGGTACTCGGGGGCAAAGAATTGACGTGAAGTGCCTAGCTTTTGCTGATGATCTAGCTATGTTTACCAAGACTAGTGAAGAAACCAGGCATGCCATAGAGAAGTTACATGAGATATCATCAAAGACAGGCCTCCAAATATCGAATGAGAAGACTCATATCATGGTTAATGGACACGAGAATATCCAAAGATCCCCACTACAGACAAATTATGGAATAAACACACAGGTTTATTCCATATATCTAGGAGAAATCATTGTACCATCCGGACTGGACAGGAAATCTAATTTAGAAAGAGCCACCAAACTCCTGAAAGCATACCCAATAACATGGAACCACTGCATTAAAAGAGTTATGTCACGAAATGCAAAACTTCGGCATTACAAGACTGTTGTTCTACCGGAAGCCTTGTATGCCCCACAAACCACATCCCTAGGAGGCCACTCTAAAATTGATGAAATTGAAAAACAAGAACGAAAAGTTCTTAGGAAAATATATGGCCCCGTTCATGTAAATGGTGTATGGATCAAAAGGAAAACTGTAGATTTGTACAAAGCAATCGACAAGTTCACCGATACCGTACGCAGGAGACGATTGAAATTCTATGATCACATCTGTAGAATGGACGACACTAGATATGCAACAACAACAAAACTGTTTGGTATAATTAAATCAAAGAAGGTCAAAATAAGCTGGTTAGAGGAAATAAAGCAGGACTTAAAAGAAATGAATATCACAGAAGAAATCATGAAGGATCGCAAGGCTTTCGGGAATCTGTTTGCAAAGCACACGTTCATGGAAAAGGCTAAAATAACCACAGGGAAGCAATGGACGGAAGAACGCAAGAAACAGCATAGCGAGTTCATGAAGAGATTTTGGGAGGAGAAGAAAGGAAAACCATCATCAAGCTAACAAGTTCCAACGCGCTCTGTAAACGGGCATAACGAAGAAAGAATAATAATAATAATAATAATAATAATAATAATAATAATAATAATAATAATAATAATAATATGAAAACGCCCTATGAATCGCTTTTTATTGAGGTTGTGTTGGGGAGATGGTGGTTTCGGATCCTACTATTGGCAGCTGGGAAAAATCTGGGAATCTACCTTAATTTAACGTAATTTTAGCCACAACCTCTACCTTCTCACTTCTATGAGGGCTGGAAAGAAAGTAGTCGCAACACTGTCGACACTCTGCGTAGGAACAATTGAGGGCACTGCTGTTGGCCGACGTTTTACTCCATGTCTACTCGATGCAAAGAAAATATCTCTCTTGGGCGTCTATGGCTAAATATTTAATTAATTTTGTCGAGTAAACTCCAAACTTGTTAGCAAAGACTTTTTATATGCGACATCGTAAGACATGGTGTGTTGAATGGACTTTTGCACGCCCTACAAAAATAAATGAAGGCGACACTCTACCACTGATCCAAAGTGGGAACTAGAGAAGCGGTAGAGTTTGGGCAACGCACCTAGTTGCACTAGTACAGGGCCTGCAGACGAACGAGCGTCAAACTGTGATGTCAAACCGGACTCTCCAAAAGTGATATTTTCGAAGGTGGAACAACGAGCACTGACGAAGATTGAGAAGGCGTGTGGAAGGTTTCTTAAAAATAATCTTCGTCCTACACTGCAAACAAAACTGCCACATTTTCAAACACATCCGTCTATTGTCCTGCACGACAATGCCGGCTGTCACAATGCTGCTTTTGTGTGCAAATCGTTAGGGTGTTGGAGGTGATACATTCCGGAGTATCCGCCCTATTCACCGGACATGAGTCCCTGTGACTTCAATCTGTTCCCCAAATTAAATTAACCACTCCGAGAGAAGCTTTTACACCCACGAGACGCCATACTTCAAGAGGTAGGATGCTCCGTAGCGGGCAGCAATAAAGTCGGCACTGCTACACACATACAGCAGAGTTTTTAAATGGTGCAGGTGATTACGTCGAAGGCCTGTAGCGGTACTGTCTACAATAAATCGTTTCGCAGTCATACGCACTGTATGTCGCCACTACTTTTTCTTCCAATCCTTGTAACCCTCTCCCGCGTCAACGAAAATCTAAATGTATTTGCGAGACGTTAAACTCCAACAATGAATAGGAATAACAAACACAAAAATATGACTAAAGAGTAAGAAAATGACAAGATAAAAAAGCTGGGCTTAGTAGCTCAAGTGGCAAAGCGCTGACTTTCTGAGCTCAACTTAGCTAAGTTTGGTGGTATTTGAAGGTGCTTAAAAAAGCCAGCCTCGTTTCGATATATTTATCAGCTCATAAAATAAATCGTATTGAAAAGAATTCCGGCACTTCGTTATCTCCGAAAACCGAAAAAGTAAATTTGTGGGACATAAAATCCAATAATATTAATAACTAGCTTGAGGAAAGACAGGTTTCCTGTGAGTATTCTCTTCTGGAAAATATTGACCTTATTTGAAGTCTTGTTGATTGTTTTTCTACCACTTCACCAATACAAAATGATTCACCGGTGTTTATCCTGTTCGGACCGTGGGATCTAATAAATGCATTCCAAGTTATGAATATCTTGTCAGTGAATGGCTATGCTACAGGAACTGTGGTAATAGATACACGTTTCTAAAGCTCTCAATCCATGAAATATAAACCATATAAAAACTTAGACCACACTAGAGCAGCGCCATCCTGAAGCGAAGCTTTTCGTGTTTTAACGATGGTAGACAGCTATAGGATGCCTTCAAAAGACTGTGTGACCTTCCACTATTTCTTTACTTACACCTACACGTTGGATGGTTACATTCCTCGCATAGTTGCTTCGTTAATACTACGAAAAACATTCGAATTAATGCAATTAACGCAAGCTCAAGCGGTAGAGCGCTCTTACAGTACCTGCAATAAGGGCTCTATGATATAAATATTTCTTTCTAAAATCAAATACACATTTTTTAGACCGTTGTGTGTTATCAAGTGATATGTTTGTTCTATAATTTCGGCTGGAGTTGGGGCTGAGGAGGTTATATATGATGTTGCGAATACGAATCTGATGACTATAAAGTTCCTAGTATCTCTAACAGCCAATTACAGACGATCGTACAGCATGCGTATGTAACGAAGTACATGAAACTCATTACTGCAGTGTCTCTCGCCCGTAAATGGTACATCAGCATCAATTTCATGTAATATACTGTATGTGTATGCAGTACGCTAAGTAAATGAAGAGAGAAGTGCCATAAAACATGCTAATCAAGAAAGGTTTCTGTATTTCTAGTGGCGTAGTGTTGGATACTCCTTACTGCGTTTTTCTTCCTCCCAGGCACGCCCATTAGAATTCTCTTTGGCAATCTGCTTTCTCTCCTAGTCTGCCCGTACCACATTATTTAATCCATATATCCCCACCCCCGCCTCATCTCCACGTATCTGGTGTTCGGTGAGAATTGTGTAAGTAGCGTTGCAATTTGATTGTTATTCTTTTTTTGAATTTTGTCTCCCTTTCATGCCTACAAGGCATCAACAATGGTGTGAATAGCTTTTTTTTTCAGGAAATAAGTACAAATACGTTTATACCTGCAATTGGTGTAGCTGCTGTAACACTACATATGACATTTAATAGATTCTATCTCCATATAAAACAAGAGTTCTGTCTGTATATTGATCTGAATTAAGAAAGAATGGTATTTTTGTATCGGTCATGTCCACAGTAACAAAAAATGTATTTTTTTAAATTTTTCGCCATCTCTGTCTGTCTGTATATATGTAGGCACATCGCGAAAAATGGCTGAAGATATTTAATGAAAATCTATATTTAAAGTTGTGGAATAAGGCACTACAATTTAGACTATAAATAATTTTATTCACGCTGAGTTAAATGGTAGTTAAGGGGAAGACCTAACATTCAATTCTCAAAAATCGATATTAGTGGTCCTGTCGATAAATACTGAAAACTTAAGTTATATAGTATTTAATTTACGATTATTTATGTATTATACATTATTACCGTAAAGGCTATGATAACAGACATATTCATGATTTTAGATTTCTGTTGCAAAGTCCATATCAATGCCGCTCCACGAGAAAATGGGTGAACAGTATTTCATTACAATCAGTACGTTAATTCGGGGAATGAAGCACTGCAGTCTAGACTATAAATACGTTTATTCACGCTGGATGAAATGGTAGTTTAGGAGAGGGCATTTAAAATGTAATTTTTAATTACCTATGTTATTATGCAATTTAATACAATCTTATTCACAATCTGTATACAACTTCATCTAGAATTCTGTATGCAATGTAGAGTTCTGAAGCGAAGCACAGGTACACCAGCTAGTAAATAATTAAATCTGTATTTGGTTAATGATTGAAAGCAGTGTCTGAATGAATTCGAAGCACACAGCATTTTGAAGCTCAGGTGTTCAGCAAACGTCGAATTAATCAATAAGTGTCGGTGATCTCAATTAGAAATCTCATTAACGTGTAGCACGAAAGCTCCTGATTAAGTGGGGGCTAAATTTAGGCGTTAAACCAATTCTCTCTCTGTGCTGGTGTAAAGAGTTCTTGGACGTTCTTTTCGTCTTGGTAAACCGATTGCATGGTATTTATTCAAAAATATCAGATTTTTACTCCTTCCGCATTTCATTACGAGGTGATTGGGTTGGTTATTTGATCTTGAGAAGTGTGCCAATTTTCTCATTACACTTAATTTTATCTGTGTTACTTAAAGTTCGGTACCGGTACTGTAATTTTTACATATGTTATGCCACGACAAATTTTATTAATATTTCACATCTGTTACATAGAACATATTATCTCTAAGTGGAATCAATTGAAAAAAAGATGATTTTATATACACTTTCTGATATAAAAATGCTCAGTCAAGGAAGTTAACATAAGGAGAAGATATGTAGGAGATAGATGGGCAGTAACGACTTACGCATGGATAGTGTATCCATGAAAGAAACACATGGGTCCAGACCACTTTGATGCAGCCTTCGTCAGTGGATAGTAGAATAAGAATGGTAATGATCATTGCTGACAAGAAGATGTTGCTGTACCGAAAAGGTGGCTGCGCCGTATCGGACATGTAGCTGTCAGCTTGAATTCAGGAGATAGTGGGTTCGAACCCCACTATCGGTAGACCTGAAGATGATGTTCCGTAGTTTCCTATTTTCACACCAGGCAAATGGTGGGGCTGTAACTTAATTGAGGCTACAGTCACCTCCTTCCCACCCCTGGCTACTTCCTATCCCATCGGCACCATAAAACGTATCTGTGACGGTGCTGCGTAAAGCAAGTAGTAAAAAAAGAAAGTGTGGTAAAGAGAGGGGCGGGTGTAGAAATAGGCTGGACAAAATAATGAAAAGATGGATCGGTTACCTAGTGTTAAGGCCGAGTGCCTTCATAGACTGAGCACCATTTGATATCCAATTTCGGAATGTCAAACGGCAAGATAGTGGAAATAAGATCGGGGTAAATGTTAAAAGACATCTCCGAAAGAACCGGGCTAAGATTAATCGAGGTGCGGGTGTACTTGAGAATGACCATCCCCCTTTGGGTGGGGGCGGTAGAATAACACCCACGGTATTCCCTGTCTGTCGTAAGAGGCGACTAAAAGGGGCCCGACGGGCTCTTAACTTGTGAGCACGAGTTGGCGACCACGGGGAACTTAGATGAGTTCTGGCATTGCTCCCACGTACTTGTGTCAGTCTCCCCACTTTCATCTATTCTATCAGACCTCCCTTTGTTACTCCCTTATTTTCTGACCCCGACGGAGGCCTAGGGATTCCTTTATTTTCACGCCCTTTGTAGCCCTTGTCTTTCTTTGACTGATACCTTAATTTTTCGAAGTGTAACACCCCTTCCATTCTTTCTCTCTGATGAGTGTTAATAGAGGATGGTTTCTCATTTGTACTTCCTCTTCAATAATAATCACCACCACCGGATAACGACCAGAAGGAATGAAGAACTAAGTTCTTTTCCGAATTAAGATTAACTGAGCTATTAAGGCCGTTAATTGAAAAGGAACAAGCGAGTGTCTAGTCAACTTGTATGTAGAGAAATATGAACTTGGAAAGGAGCACATAATAGGATAAACACAATAACTGGTCAGTGTGAGAATAGAACAATAGAGAGAGAAAACAAGGATGAATAACAAAACATAGAAGGATACGGCAAATCGTCATATCCTATTGTTATCTCTTTCTCTCTGCTGCATTGAAATAGATGACATATCATCTCGCTAATTTCAGTTTTTCTGCATTTATTTATTCTCAGCCTCTAGCAATCTTATCTGCTTGCCACCTTCATCAGGAGGACGGGCATCGAGCTCATTGAGGAGCCAACTTGAGAGATCTTCGGTTTTGATGTGGAAAATGTAGGATAAGAAGAGAGCTGGATAAAACACAAGAAAAGATACACGTAGTAAAATACTGCGCACACAGGACAAACACAAAATGACGATATTAAACATTATATATATAAGAATTGTTCAATTGAAAATGCAACACTGGAAATAACTGAGGGGATAACGAAGAGGCCACAGCAGAGGTCTGCTTTGGTATTTGTAGCAACGTAGTTGTCTGGGACGGTAAAGCAAACCGTTATGTCCCAACGAATATAAGGCGGCATGATTCAATAATCGTGCAAAGAAGGTTCTTTGAAGGGGAAAATTGTCACCGAGTGTGTGCATGAGTTGTTCGGTAATGCACATCAACACGCTGCAAACGCAACAGCGGGCACTCGACGCTGCTTTTACTGTGGTATTTTGGATCACTCGGCTTAGAGCCAAGATCTATCTCCTTTCGATAGTATGTCTTTGGTCTGCAGAAAAAAGTACTGAAGAATAAAAGTTTCACCCCCGGATTAGCAGGAAGTTTCTGATACTGTGGAAGAGTGGATCAACCTACAACCAGCCTTCCTCGTCGTGGAGGGTATGGAGAAACTTCCATGTATTACTGTCCGACTCGTTGGCTGAACGGTCAGCGTACTGGCCTTCGGTTCCGAGGGTTCCGGGTTCGATTCCCGGCCGGGTCGGGGATTTTAACCTTAATTGGTTAATTCCAAAGGCACGGGGGCTGGGTGTATGTGTTGTCTTCATCATCATTTCATCCTCATCACGACGCGCAGGTCGCCTACAGGAGTCAAATAGAAAGACCTGCACCTGGCGAGCCGAACCCGTCCTGGAATATCCCGGCACTAAAAGCCATACGACATTTCATTTCATGTATTACTATTTCTTGTTTATTATTATCTATCTTATGTAATGTATGTTTCCATTAAATGTATGTCCGGCCATTGACTCGTTTCTTTACGGGTCAGGTATGAAGTGAGATTAATCTTTGCAGCGAGTTTTTACGACCGGGTGCTCTTCCAACGTCAACCGCATCAGAGCGATGAAATGAATGACGTGATATTAACATACCGGGCGAGTTGACCGTGCGGTTAGGGGCGCGTGGCTCTGAGCTTGCATCCGGGAGAAAATGGGTTCGAATCCCACTGTCGGTAGCCCTGAAGATGGATTTCCGTGTTTTCCCATTTGTACACCAGGAAATCCTGGGAATGTACCTTAATTAAGGCTGCTACCTTCCTAATCCAGGACCTTTCCCATCCTGCGTCGCCGGAAACCTTCGATGTATTAGAGTGACTAGCATTTTTTTCTAAGAAAGGAGTTCATAGTATGTAGACCAGATGGCAGCAGCGAACAATGAATGGTGTTGCTGCTGTCTTACCATTACATGCTACACAGATTCAGTAGGAGCGGTGACTCTAATGTGCCGTGAATCGGATCATTGTATCGATTCAGTAACGTGAACGGAATCAAATGAATCGATTCAGTAAAATGGGAATCGAATGTCCCATCACTACATTGTAGGCCTAGTCCGTTTACGGGCTGGTTGACCTTGGATTTGTTTTTGTTTTCATTTTTAGCAGAAAACGATTTCCAACATCGCAGCGTAACAGTAGTTAGTAGGATGTAATAAAAGCTATATTTTTTAACATATCTTTTCGACCTCTTAAGAGCACGGTTAACAGTTTTCAGCCTTTCTGGATGTCCAGTACTTTTTATCTGTGGAGAATGAAGTTCTTCGCTTTCCAGAAGACTTCCCGCCGGGTCGTCTTCTCACTCTTTAGAAAGACCTTTTATCCCTTATACCCACACCCTGAACTTACTTCTTTCTTGAGCCATTTTTTCAGGGACCCGTCCAGAACCTCCCTTACTGCAGTTGCCCATGGAGAGGTATATTTCCAAGTTATGAGAAAATCAACAATTCTTTGAGGTATTATCATGTTAGTCAATCTTGACAGATGACAGTAAATCATAAGACGACGCTTTCTCATAACAAATGTGAGCTCTGCATTTTACCTTTGGCGATATCAGCCCTCACAATTTTGACGTGGGCCGAGGATATATCGTAAAAGGCTGGAATCTTTCTACATCATCTGTAAAAGCAAGACAGACGAAGTTCACTGCTTTGCATCCAGTGCCCACCCTAATACCTTTTTGGGGTTTTCTCTTTTCAAGAACACTGGGCGAGAGTCCATCGCCTTAACAAAGGATCTAGGGATTTACCCCTTGAATTTCACGGATATTTGTGTTAGTCAGTGTTAGTTTGATGATAGAAAGAGACTTATTGCTCGTGAGTTGAATGGTTGGACAAGGAATTAACTAGAGCAGAACGTAGCAATTTTTGAAATTTTATTTCCTTTTTTTCTAGTTTAAAAATTGAGAAATAGAAAATCGGAATGAATAACAACAATATTAATGAGCTCGTCAGCTCTAACAATTTAGTGGACTTAGAAGTCCGAATATCAGGCACAGAACTTGAGATAATTATCACTTTGTTGATTTACATAGAAAAGAGCCTTATTGCTCTTGACAAGAACAATATTTCACAAGAGCATGTTTTGCTCCGATCATTTACACAACATGGGAATCAGCGCTCCAAAAATACCATAGTTCCGTCTCGCAGAGGCATTACTTTCTTACGGTGCACTCTGATTCCGCCTTACAACCGATCGGTTGGCCTCATTTAAGTAGACTATTTATACACAGTTGCCCCAATGTGGGCTTATCTATTGCTCAAGAGTTATAGGGTTCACTATTCCCAAAGGGAACTAACACCAGAAAACTTTTACGCACAGAAATAAAAATACAGAGGCATGATTGCCCATACTAAGTGGCCTTAGTGTAAAAAGAAAAAGTTGCACATGACCGGCCATAAACAAAAGGCTAGGAGGCGAAATATTTTCCCTCCTTATAGAAATAGTAAAACTCCTAAGTGGGCTTATGGCTCAAAGATAGAGAGGATAATCCTATACTACACCGGAATGACTAAATGAGAAACATAATGCCAAAAGGATTTACGAAATGTAGAGGTTTTTGAAAACTTTAGTCACTCCATGCAAGGTTGAATGGGATACGGCAGAGGGTCAACACTCTTCGTTCCCTTACATTACGTATTTTCCAGTAGGGAATAGAACAGAGTCCTCAGACTTGCCGAAAATTCTACATTTAAACCACCAGATTTAGAAATGTACATTAAATAACAGAGGTTTGAAACCTTCCCCTCAATCTATCCGCAGGAGGTATCACATGTCTATGAAAATTCTGCCATTACCTGGAGTCGCTGGGCCTTCCTCACGCAAGCCGTGCCCCTGCCTCCCTTTGGACACGGCGCACTCACAACCAATAGAGCAATTCAGACCATACGGATCTAAAGCGCGCTGCTTTTATAGCACATTAAGGGGAAGCTTCCAGAACTCTTTACTGATAGGCCGGATTCGAATACACACCCCTGGTTTTAATTGGCTAGGGACGATATTTCCAAGTTTTTGATAGGTTGTTTACAATCGAGGAGGAACAGCTGAAGTGTTAACAACTTCGGAACATTAAAAAAACATCAATGAAAATTAAATTTAAAGAACAGGTACATTTCAAGAATAAGGTATATTTTTGCTTTAACCTAATACATTTTGTAAAAGATATGGGAATAGAATCAATTGAGACATACATCTTTGTTAAACCGTAATGTTAAAATATGCTATGTGGCTACATTTTCGACCTGTGTATTACATGTTAAAAACATTGAAATATGTTAGTATGTTGTCTGTCGTGCCACAGAAATCGTGTTCACGTATCGCTAGTGGTTCGCCATCTCTGTTCTAGTACTAGACCAGAAAGTTCTGCTCAGTACACTAGATCTTAGGGAACGCAGATTCATACGGAAGATAGTAGGACCCAGAAAGGAACATGATGGAGAGTGGAGGATCAGAAGCAATTTGGGAATAATAATAATAATAATAATAATAATAATAATAATAATAATAATAATAATAATAATAATAATAATAATAATAATAATAATAATAATAATAATAATGCTGATGTACGGATCGCAAGATTACGAGTTTAAATCCGGAAGAGGTAGGTGCATTATGAATGCATTTTGGGTTGTGAAATATTTGGACGAAATTTCTTTGAAGGAAGTATTAAGCCACAGAAATATCTGCGCTAATACCGCATGATACTCACCTATCTGAGTTACAACACAGCCCCAGTAATTATTCGAATGGTATCTTGGCTGGGGATTATTCCATCAACGGAAACTACTAACCCATAACTGCTAATCATACAAATGAATCGTCATAATCGAATGAACTAATTATGCCGAAGTCTAGTCTGAAAGCGGTTGGTTGCGGATGGCTAGAATGATTACAGTTACTATTGCAATTCTCAGTCCACTTCTGCTTATTTTTAAACATTATTTGTTGTTTTGGACTGCGAATAATGATGTATTTTTGAAAGGATTAAGTTGTAAATATTATCATATAATAGACCTGGCCAACATGTTCATCTCAATCTACCATTCGATCGTGGTATTATTTTTGGTCGATCGCTAAACGCTTTGACTATAATTATTTTTTTCTCGTTCAGACATGACTGAGACATAACATTAGTATGAAATTCTCCATGGATAAAGCATTATTTCTTAAGAATGGGATAATAAATCTTCGGTGTTATCTGTTTTTAAAGGCTCGGCCATCGCAAGTAGAATAAATTTTGCAAGCATGTCGCCGAGAGTAATATAGAAATATAAGAAAATACAGTGGAATTTTGTTTTCTTACCTTGGATCAATAGATGTGTGTAAATCTTCACATTCATGCTTGAAACTAACGAATACAGAATATCGCTCAAGTTGAAAGGATCTACATTTGGAACGGTCCTTGAACTGTCCCAGTTGTAGCCTGGTAGATGACATGAAACTCATTGCCATAGTACCTGTCTTTGAATACACAGTAATTAGTTTTTTCTGGTGAGTTAACGTCGCACTGAAATAACTAAGGATGGGAAGGGTGGTACAACCCAGTAATTAGTATCAAAAAAATATGTTGTTATTCGTAAATCGCAATTATTATTTTGTATTGGTTAAAATACATGAATAAATGAAAGTTGATATTGTATGAATACTTAATGCCTTTGCTGGCGAGACCTAGTGTTTACAGTGAACTATGTCTTCTGGTATGGGCTAGAATAAATTTGTTACTTTCATTGATCTGTCGCTGTCTCATCCCTGACTTTGATAGTATGAAAGTGACCGAGGTATGAGCGATGCTAGTATTACCATTCCTTACACAGCCAGTCCCTATTATGTATGGTATGAAAATAGCGCTTATAGTGTCAGTTTGTGCGTTTATTTCAGTGGGCTTGTCAGACTGATATATAATAGCAACTTCTGGCTCGGTGAGGAAAGCAACGGGAAACTACCTCACTCCTGATTTCCTTAGTATGCCTCTTCAGTAACGCCTAGGCTATGTATGATAGCCATTGGTGAAGCTGTGGAGGATCAAACCAGCCTTCGGGCGGAATACCCAACAAACATATATACATGTAGACATAAGGGGTAATAGTTGTAACTCACGACTGGTCTTAATGCGGAAATGTAGATCACGCCATAAAAGAAATTGGTTAGGCCTATCATATAAGATCGATATTATATTATCACCTCCTTCTGTTCCATCGAGCGAGTTAGCTATACGGTATGGAACACGTTGCCATGAGCTTGCATTTGGGAGGTGGTGGGTTCGAACCCCACTTTCAGCAACCCCAAATATGTTTTCCCGTTGTTTCTCGTTTTAACACCAGGAAAATGCTGACTTGTACCTTAATTAAGTCCATGGTCGCTTCTTCCCCAGTTCTAGCCTGCACTATTTCATCGTAGCCATAAAACATGTCTGTGTCGGTGCGACGTAAAGTACAATCATCATAATCAAAATCATTTATTACCCGAAAGAGACAAGTAAGTCTTATGATAGAACACAACTACAGATAATGACAATCTCAATCGCCATATTTATCACAGATGATAGCTCGTGTGGAGGAAGATGTCCCTTGCATCTTCCACAGTATCTGCTGTCTCGGTTGTTGTAATAACACCATCTCTCGATCCTTCCACCTTGTTCTTGGACTTCCCCTTGGTCGTTTCCAGAAAGCTGAAAACTGAGCACTCGGTCTGGGAGAGTTCAATCTGCCCTCAATATATGCCCTAAACACTGCAGTCTTTTCTTTCCTAAGGCTGTGCGTTGAGCGTCGATAAAGATCTCCTTTCTGTCTTTTTTTCCACCATTCAGATTCTGCATTGTATGTTTGACAGTAGATCTTCCTCAGCATATTCCTCTCGAATCGATTAGTTCGATCTTCAAGCATTTTTGGAGTTGTCCATGTCTCGCACCTATACATCAGTTCAGACCTTACTAGACTCATGTAAAGATGGATCTTACTTCTTACTACGAGCGCGACGAGAACAGGTGATTTAAGCTGAAACGTATATTATTAGCGCACCTCCGTTTCAATCTCATTTCTGATGGAGAGTATGGAACCTAAGAAAGATTTATGTTCTCTCAAAATTGTAGCCTTCGATACTGATAACATCCTGATTATTCTGTCGACGTGAGACAACTGTATACTTTGTCTTTTTAATGGTTGACTAGCGGCCCTGCCTTCCTTTATTGTTCCATAAACCGGTATGTATCAGCAGTCACATGAACCAAAGATTTTCCCATAGCTACTATGGCATCCGCAAACGCTAGGATCATTTCAGTACCGACAAACGGCTGGTTTAAGGTCTCACCTTCTTTGGAGCGATAGTAAATAGGATTGGTTGGAGGTGGTCATACTGCCGCAATCCACTTCTAGCTGTGAAAAACGCCAATAATTGGTTTACAAACCTTACGTGACAGCATGAATCCTTGTAGCAAGCCTCTCAGGTGGGATGTCCACCTCATGCATTATCTTTCTCGATATGGGTTGGTGAGTGCTGTCATATAGGAATGAAAGCACACTGATGAAGACCCACGATCTCTCCAAGGAATGATTTCAGGTAGCTCAGTGACAGAGAGGTGAAGATCTTACAGCCGCTCTCAAGCAGTGAGATACCTTAGTAGTTATCCGCCAGTATAATGTCACTATTTTAAAAGATTGGACATGTGACTGCCTTCTTCCATTCCACTGGAATTTCCTCGCTCGATCAGATATAGGAAATCAGCTGTTTCAGAACTTGCACAACCGCATTCCGTGCAAATCTCAGCAGCTCTGCGCGTATAACAATTACTCTTGTGGCTTTGTTTTTTTTTTGAGAGATGCAAAGGGTGTTCTTATTTCTCCGGTGGATGGTTTTGGTACCTCCACTTCCATCTTCGAGATCTGCCTCTGCATTTCGATCACGTAACTCCAGTTTCAACATGAAGCACTTTTACAAAAATGTTTTCCAAACAGATCTGCTTGTTCCATTTTCTCATTCTAATCTGCTAAGATCAACGTTCGCCGTTTTAAGATGTCTTTCGTGAAACAAGCCAAACAGAAGAAGGAGCGTGATGATTTCTTATTTTCCTCTACTATCATCAGCAGCTTCTTTCCGTATCCTCGTTTCTTCCTCCAGTGTTACAACTCATAACACTGGTCAGGTAATTTGTCATTTCTACGTAACTATAAACATCCTACATATGCTCTTATCTGTTTGTCCACCCCTACCGTTCTTAACGCCTATACCTCCCTCCTAAACCAGCTGAACAAGTCCTGGGTTTTTTAAGATGTGTCCTGTCATTCTATCTCATCTTCGGAATTCTTCTGTAACGCAACATTTCTTTCTGAGCTAGTTATCGCCATGTTTCACTTTCATTCAGTACCACGCTACGGAAAAAAAGTCTTCAAAAACATCTCTCTAATTCCTATATCAGTGTTCGAAGTGAGAAAATTTCTTTTCTTAAGAAAGGCCTTCTTTGCTTGTGCTAGTCTGCATTTTGTCCTCCTTACTTTTGCCATCGTTAGTTATTTGACTACCTAAGTATAACCATATACTTCATTTCGTAATCCAATATGGTCTGCATACCTCACTTCCTTCGGCAGTACTCCATTACTTTTGTTTAGGACTTACTTATTTTCATCTTGTACTCCATACCCAAGAATCTGTTCCTACCATTCAACAATGTCTCCAGATCTTTTGCAATCTCAGATAAAATAATAATAAACCTATCATCGGCAAATCTCAGAGTTTTGATTTCCTCTCTTTAGATTGTAATTCCCTTTCCAACTTCGTCTTTGATTTCCTCAACCGCTTGTTCTGTAAAAATTTGAAATAGGAGGGAGCAAATTCCAACCTTGCCTCACTCGTTTCTGGATTACTGCTTCTTTTTCAAAGCCCTCGATTCTTATCACTGCAGACTGATTTTACACAGATGTTGGATAATGTTTCGTTCTCAGTATCTGATCCCGATCATCTTCAGAATCTCAAATAGCTTGGTCCAATCAACATTAACGAATATTTTTTCATCTACGAGCGCCATGAACGTGGGCTTGTCCTTCTTAATTCGATCCTCCAAGATCATACGTAAAGCTAGAATTGCTTAACGTATTCCTACATTTCTTCTGAAGCCAGATTGATTTTCTCCCAACTCAGTTTCAACTTGTCTTTCCAGTCTTCTGTACATAATACGTGTTAACATTTTGCAGGCGTGAGATACTAAAGTAATGGTGCGGTAGTTTTCACACTTGTTAACACCAGCTTTCTTGGTAATAGACATAATAATATTCTGCCACAAATTGGGTGGTACTTCCCCTCCGTCATACATCTTACACACAAATCGGAATAACCTTGCCATGCTGGTTTTTCCTAAGGCAGTCAGTAATTCTAAGGGAATGTTATCAGTTCCAGGTGTCTTGTTCCTATTTAGGTATCTTAAGGATCTATCGAATTCTGACCTCAAAATTTGGTCTCCCATATCATCAGCATCAACTGCCTCTTCTTGTTCCAGACCCATATCATCTACTTATTTACCTTGATACAACTGTTGGACATGTTCTTGCCGTCTTTCTGCCCTGTCTTCTTTCCCTAGAAGTAGTTTTCCATAATTTTCTCAGCAATTTGATGTTTGCATTTAAATTACCATAGAACAACATGATTCGCCTGTTGCTATGAATGCAGTATTTTATTCTTTACACAGGTCAAAATAAAATGTAGCTTCAGCTTAAATCGCAGTATAAGTTACGGCTATGACAGTATGAAAATTGCTGAGGTATAGGTGGTGCTGAGTAATATTACATCTGGAGCACGATTAGTGCGCCTGGATGTTATCAAACGTGCCTATCATATGGCCAGTCGTGCTGCGTTCGAAGTTAGTGGTTCACCGAGGAAAACAATGCAAATTACTTTGCACCTCATCTTGCTCAATACACATGATTTTCGCACCATCATAGGTTTCTGCGGTTTCCCTATAACTGTGCTCTTTGAGGATAAATAAATAAATAAATAAATAAATAAATAAATAAATAAATAAATAAATAAATAAATAAATAAATAAATAAATAAATAAATAAATAAATAAATCGTGCTACTTGAAACATCAAATATATATATTTTTTTATTTTTCACAGTTTGCTTTACATCGCACTGACACAGATAGGTCTTATGCCGACGATGGGTTAGGAAAGGGCTAGTAATGGGTAGAAAGCGACCGTGGCCTTAATTAAGGTACAGCCCCAGCATTTGCCAGGCGTTAAAAATGGTGAACAACGACAAACCATCTTCAGGGCTGCCGACAATGGGGTTCGAACCCGCTATCTCCAGAATTCATTAAATATACATTTTTACTGAGGTTCTAATCTCTAAAGTCTAGTGTCGTATTGTAGGTCTGACGTGCTTGCTTATTATCCCGATACCCTTGGCTCTATACCCAGCCATTCCGGGGATTTTAGTTCTTGATGGAGTTCTGGAACGGTGTTCACACAGTTTCGTGAGACCAATTGTTGAAGTGCTGTCCTGTCTGATAGTGGAAGCGACGAACCTGGTTACGAGAGTCTAACAATGCTACTAAGGATGTCTTAACGTTGACCATGTGGCACTCCAATATCAGCAGCTCATCTCATTGGGTAGCGGACGTCTTGGCAACCGAAAGACCTAAATGGGCTGCATGTACTACAAGAGTTTTCTATTCCTAATCTGGCCATCCACAATGGTGTCATCCCACTATAGTTACGAACTTTGCCATTCGAATACCATGATTATCAGTAATCTTGTGTGATACTTAAGGGGGGAGACCCAGCTTAACAAAGGAAAAAAATAGATTAATATTCATTCGATTGTTAAATATGCTACAGTTGTTGTTGACAATTGCTGCACATATTCCAGTATTGGCATGATTCCTGGCAACCAGAAGCAACTTCAATAATGTCAGAATTGTATAATTTTAATATTTTAAAATATAAAAAATATTCAAAATTTCCCGCCTTTTTAACAGTATATCACTGTTTCCCTTATAAATTCCAAGTTTATAAGAATTTTCGTACTTTTCCATTTTTAAAGTTTGTATCAAAACTCCAGCTACAAAATGAACCTCAATCATTAAAATAGACTGTGATTTGGATTTTTTGTCGCGTTTTTTTTCCGAGCACCAGAAAATATTAATAGCTTTTTAAATAAAAATGTTACATAAAATCGAATTTAAATCCTATTGATCTGAATGAGGTACATATTGTAGTACAACATTATGGGAGGAAACTCTGAAAAAATCATAATTATCCGTGATTCAGTAAGATAGTTATAAAGGAAACCGTTATATATTGTTAAAAATCGGGAAATTTTGAACATTTTATTTTAAAATGTTATAATTAGAATTTTGACATTATTGAAGTTGCTTCTGATTGCTCGGAAGCATGCCAATACTGGGATATGTGCAGCATTTTTCAACAACGTTTGTAGCATATAACAATCGAATGAATATTGGCCTATTTTCCTCGTGTTGAGCTAGGTCTCCCCACTTAAGATGATTATTGTCGTTATTTTAGGAAGCCTAAAATCGAGATAATTTGCCCCGAGTTATCTGTGTTTATTTCTTCCTAACAGGTAAATTGGTCGATAGGAAGTGGCTGAAGCTCACAGACCAACAACTGTTGAGGCAACGGCCATTTGAACGGAAAGGTGAGAACTGCATATAATTTGCGAGTAAAATTACATTTTGGAAATGTGTCTTGATATAACTGTCAAGACAGAATTAGCTAGTACATGCATAGCCAAGTATTTCTTCGTTAATTATATATTTACACGGCTAACCTTTCTTAATTTGTTCTTTGCTTGCACAGTGTCATCTTACGACAATAAGAGGGTGTCACAGGGCGTATCATTGTTTCATACATACCCCATAATTTATACTGGGAGAAGGGAAAAGAACTTTCTAAGTTAATAATTTCTTAGAACCGTTTGTTTCAACGAATGGAGACGATATCTCTGCAAACGAAATGAAATTGTGAAGAAAAGAAGCAGAAAGTAAAGAAGAGGGGCGAAAGTTGAGAAAAAAAGAACTCTGTTAAAAACTTCTTAAAAAGTTGAATCTGAGAAGTAAAAGAGATAACCAGGGTGGAAGTGGGAGGTTAGTAGAAAGGTTTTTAAATACAGAAATAAGTGTAATATAGAAACTAGAGACCACTGGAAATATGAGCTTACTTCTGCTCCACGTAAGGGAGGAAGCACGTTTGTCTATACGACATGATGTGTGAACTGGGAATCTCATTACCGAAGAGTTTGTATCATGTAGAGCTACTATGGAGGGGGCTAGAGTCTTAACCCAAGCGCAAGTTAACTAAAAACTAATATGGAAGATAATACATTTGAAAGTTTTACTCTTTCCAGAGCAAGTGTGTATCTTTACTCAATTGCACAAACCGAGCGGAGGGACCGTGTGTGGCTATGGAGCCAATATTTGCATTCGAGAGACGCGTGGGTTCGAGACCCACGGTCTTCCGTCCTGACAATGGTTTTCTGTGGTTACCCGTCTTCACTTCCAGGCAAATTCCGATTCCTTCCATTTCATTCACCATCATTTATTTCATCTTCATTATCTCCTCAACTGAGATTGGTGACAGGAAGGGCATCCGGCCTTAAAACATGCCATATACATTCATCTCACCTCATCTCGACCTCGTATTAGAAGCTAGAGTACGGGGCATACAGTATATTCAACATGTTTCGATCTAGCCTTTTCATCTCACACTTTGTCCGACTCGTTGGCTGAATGGTCAGCGTACTGGCCTTCGGTTCAGAGGGTCCCGGGTTCGATTCCCGGCCGGGTCGGGGATTTTAACCTTCATTGGTTAATTCCAATGGCCCGGGGGCTGGGTGTTTGTGCTGTCCCCAACATCCTTGCAACTCACACACCACACATAACACTATCCTCCACCACAATAACACGCAGTTACCTACACATGGCAGATGCCGCCCACCCTCATCAGACGGTCTGCCTTACAAGGGCTGCACTCGGCTAGAAATAGCCACACGAAATTATTATTATCTCACACTTTTATTATATTTGCAGTTGTATTGTGAGCAAATAATTTTAGCACGCTTCCCTTTACTTGACTGCTCACCACTGATTCATGTTGTTACATTGATGTATTTCAGTGTGCTCATATAAGTAGGACAACTCGTCGACTCTGATATCTCATCTATTTACTCCGGTTAGAAGTCCGCGTGGTGTTTATAAATGCTGCTGTTGCTGCTAACGAACTACTGTATTGCCGACTATAATCTGAACGAAAATGTCATTAGTGTTCGGGTAGAAATAGTTTATTCTGTAAGTTGAGAACTCGGTCCGAAGACCGGACGGATCCTCTACTACTCCACCATCAGCTGTTATAGTTTTCTTAGGCGTCACTGAAGAGGCGCACGAGTGAAATTAAGAGTGGTGTAATTTTCCGTTGCTTTCCTCACTGAACTTACCTCATATACCAGTCTGCAAATTCCACTGAAATACACGTAACGACCGACCCTATGAGCGACGTTTATACACGATTCTTCTCAGGGATCTACTGCATAAGGAAGTGCATTATTATCATCACTCATACCTCAGTCACTTTCATATTGTCAAAGCTAAGCATGAATCTGAAACAGCTCAATGAAATACAGGAGTAGTTACACAAATGTAGCTTGCACCCGACTACACATTGCAAGACGTTTCGAACATTGCAGACAATATTGACAGGTTCATAGGAAACAAGAACTCTATTAAAAGTTAACCAATCTGATTTCTTCATTTATTCAAGTGAAGTTTCTGCGAAAATTTAGTTTACCGATTAAACCATGCATAGTTATAATTTCTCCAAACCCAACCACCTTCCATTAGGTATAACATATGTGGCCACATGTTTTGTGGTGGCCTCTTATGCCAGCAACAATATTTAGATAGTGGACTTGCATGCAAAAGACGTACACAAATTTTAGACCTAGCGGAGTGCTGATATCGACTCTGGTGTGTAAAAGCAAAAGCGAAATCATCTCCGTACAGGCCATGATGGCCCTTGGAGAGATGTAAGGTAAAGGCTTTCACTATCCGTAACCTCGACACTTGATGGGGTAGAGTGGTTAGCTCTACTCCCTGTCGTCTTTGCCCCAAGAATTAACCTGGTACTCATTTTTGGTGTAGGCTGATTGAACCTCAGGAACATATGCATCTCAGGAAGTGGAAATCTCGTTTCTTCAATTTTTCGACTTCCTGACGGGGAATCGAACCCACGTCCTTCCGGGTGAACCGAACACGCCTTTATCGCCTCGGTCAGGCAGCCTCTGACTCTGGTGTGTACATTTTTAACAAATTTTTTTTCTGACAAATTTCTACTATAAAAGAAGAGTTGGTGTGATATCTAAGAAGAGCTGGAGGCAGTGCACAACGTATACTACACAGGTTCGGTAATATCTAGCGACTCCGAAAGTCTGGATCTCAAGAAGCTGGAGACAGACTGAAGCTTGCCAGAGGGAGCAAAGTGATGACAACATGAAGTGAACGGGTTACACGCAGGAGTGCTTAAAATACCTCGAGTAAAGAATGAAGAGCCTGCGCTACGTATTATGCTTGTAGTGGTCAGCATATGGCCCAAAGTATGGGTAACATAACGTTCTACATATGATTACATGAATTGTTTTCTAAACATAGTTAGGAAGTACAGTCAGAGGAAAAGACGGTTGGTTATGTAGCTTCGTAATACAAATAGAAGTGATGGAATGGGTACAACAAAGAAGAAGAGGAAGAAGAAGGAGGGGATAAAAAATAATTTCAAGAAAGACAGTGAGTCCATCAATTTGAAGTATAAAACTTGCCTCAATAAAGGATTGCGTGTATCGGAATGCCTTCCTTACTCTAGAAGAATATATGAGGCTGTAATTAAGAAGAAGAAAACGACAAGAAAGAAGAAACAGGCAATTAATGATTAATACAGGGGCAGTCACGGAAATTTCTACCTTTGAATAGCATTTTATGGAGGACTCATTTATTCCCTGGAAAGAACAAACTGTATTAGACCATAATGAGATCTACTCATACAGTAGAAAATGTCAGTCGCTCACGTGCTCTAGTGGAATCAAGTCAGGGTCGCCAATAGTATTCGCCTTCAAGAAAGTTGGTTACCATTACATTGAATCAATGGTCGGTTAGACGAACAACAATTATATGAAATCAGGACTTAGTTGACATCAACTAAAAATTGTTTCAGAAAGGGCCTAAAGTATAAAACTCGATGCTCTCTTACGGTCGGTTTTACACGAAAATAGCTCATGGCAATATTTTGTTATAGACATGAAAGTATCGAGAATGATTATTGGTACAAACAGGTGGGAACAATGACAGGAGGGCACTCAGAATAAGTAGATAAAGGCTAAGTTAGGAATAAACTCGATGGATGAAGAAGCTGTACGCATAAACCGGCTTCGGTGTTGGGGTCATATGAGACGAGTGGAGCTTAGCTAGGAAAATAATGTATTCTGTTATGGAGGTTAAGAGACGTAGAGGGATACCAAGACGACGATGGTTAGACTCAGTTTCTAACGATTTAAAGATACGAGGTATAGAACTAAATGAGAACACAGCATTAGTTGCAAATAGGGGATTGTGACGACGTTTAGTATATTCACAGAGGCTTGCAGACTGAAAGCTGAAAGACAAAATGGTCAAGAATGATGATGTATATATGTATGTATGTATGTATGTATGTATGTATGTATGTATGTATGTATGTATGTATGTATGTATGTATGTATGTACCTTTCTCCGATGTAGCCAAAATTAAGGGGAATATTAGTGGTATTCGTGTGAAAGTTTAAGTCCAAGAGCAGGTAACTAAGTCTATAGACTGCAAAGAGTGTTGCTATGGAGATCGTTCCGGAAACATTTTAAAGGCTTTGTATCTGTCAATAGTTTTACAATATTAATCTTATACCTGGTTTTCTTTTGTACGGGAAGGAAGAGATTGTATGCCGCCCCTAGTGGACTTTGATTGAACTAAAAACCGAAGAGAGCCGATCATATTGTCTTTGTATCGTAATTTGGTTATTGGAGGAGGAGCGGTGTAGGCCGCCCCTAGTGGACTTTGACTGTACAAAAAAAAAGACGAGGAGAAATGCGGCAGAAAAATTAAAGATGGAGTGAGGTGTTTTTGTATATTTGTGCAACGATAATTATGGTGTAAAATTAGAGTGTAGCTGAAGTGGATTCAGTGTGTTGTGTACTTCACTACAAGATCAAATCAAAATCAGCAGTAATGCAAAAGAATATGAAAGTGCAAAGGGCTACAGAGACCAGAAAAGAGAGTATGTCACAACAAGCCACTGACAAGAAGAGGCATGCCTGCTAAAACTACGGCCGCACTTGCGTGATTTCAAGCTGCGTTACTGTGTCTTTTCCGTGCAGTTGGGCGACCTGCGAGGTGGATGACCACACTTGCGTTTTGCACGCTGGATTTCTGCGTGTTTTTCACGCACCTGGACGACTGCATAGTGTCAAGTGGCAGAGCATCGCCATTGCTCTGCATACGTCGACGTCGTCGTCGCTGTTGTCACCATCAAAGAAAATATTGGATCCATCCTAAAATAAATTACGGGTCATCAAGTGGACAATAAACTAAAAGGAAACCAAGATATATATATAGTAATACAGAATATCCGTGATCTCATTTGAAATGCTTTTCTGTTCCTTGAAAAATGCTATCAGGAAAAGAAACAAAACGTCTCCCCCAACACAGCGCTCCTTACTGATAACAACGCATCCCTTTCCACATCTCTGTTTTTGAACTCTTGGTCCTTTGCATCGTAAAGGCACGGATACTCGTATACCTCCGTCCTGTAAAGTGAAAGTACAAAACGAACGCAGTATTCAAACAAGAGCACAATACCGCAGCGTGGTCAGGCACTGAACGGGAAAACACGCAAACAAAATGGACCTCGGCCTATTCTGGAGCGGGAGATCTTGAAGACGCTCCTTGTCCCGAGTTCCGCGGGGGGAAATCACGCTGCGTGTGGCCGGTCCCATCCGAATTTGTGTTGTGCATTTTTGACGTGAAATTTCACGCAGTAACGCAGCGTGAAATCACGCAAGGGTGGCCCTAGCCTAACGTGTCTGAAAATCAGGGGGAACAATATGAGAGGTGGACAAACATGTAATCATGCACTTGCTAAATGATAGTCCAGTCAACGACGCGTACTACAGCTAGTATCTTATACAGTGATTCATTTCTATTATTGCGAAATATCATACTTAAAACTCGTGGCCTCCTATTTAAGAAAACCTGGAAAATGTGGAACCAATTTGCACGGCAGTAAGCCCACCTGGTAGACATGATCGTTAAGGCGTTGTGGTCCGAAGCCGTGGTTGGTAAGGTAGGAGAGGTGGTGGTGTACATATTTCTAATCACTAGATCGAGTGCCAAAATTCTGGATTCAATTTCAAACCTCTCTGCAATGTTCGTTTGGAGTGAAAACATATGATGCTGTTCATGATGACTTGTCCGTCGGATGGAGAAGTTAAGCCTTGAGCAGGCCCCTTGTCAATTAGAAAGACCTGCACCACATGTCCTCGGACACTACCGGCACTAAAAACCATACTCCTGGCACTAAAAACCATACAAGAACCATGCGCTAAATAAATAAATAAATAAATAATGCACAGCAGTATGGGAACTGGATATCTACTGACACTGAAATATTCATTGAGGTGGCAAAACCAGAAAGGAGTGAAGTTAGTGTACATGATCCTATGACATCCCATATATTGTTTCCTGTTTTGACAAGTAATAATAATAATAACACGGTGACATCAAAAGAGCTACAGAATTCAAGTACCTAGGAGAGATTTTGACTCCAAACATGAATGAGAAAGCAGCAATTCAAGAACGTACAAGAAAGATGGAAATTGCATTTAGATTTTGTCAGAACACCTACAAATCTAAGTCACTTTCCTATCAGGCCAAATTCAAGCACTACAGCACGATAGTCAAATCTGAATGTTTATACGCAGCTGAGACAATAGCCACGAAGGGGGACTCAGATTTGGAAAAGAAAGAAAGGAGGTTCCTTAGAAACATCCTTGGACCCAGAAAATCATCAGACAAGTTTACGTTTCGCATGAGACCAAACCGAGAACTATACCAACAGTCTGAAAACATCACCGCCACAATGAAAAAGTGGAGATATATACGGATATATTAAAAGGATGGGATCAGAGAGACTCGCCAACAGGATCCTCACCTTCCAGGAGAACAGGAAGACACAAGTCCCATGGGTAAAAGAAGTCCACCGAGATTTAGAAAAATGTGAGATCACGGCAGAAGATATAACAAACAGAAGCATCTTCAGGCAGAGAGTTGCGGAGCTAAAGGACCTTGCTGATGAGAAAACTAGGAAGAATAGAGTATTCTCGGCAGAAGAACGAGCACGGGCCAGCCAACGGATGAAGGAATACTGGCGAAAGAGGAAGGAGAAAGAACTTGAGAAAGCAATGGAAGTTGGAGATTACGTAGCTGTGTCAACCAACGTCTATAAAAGGTGGGTGCATATTGTAGCGTCAGTCATTATTTAAACGGAAGCAGTACAGTGAAGAAGTCTACTAGATGAAGAGGCCTCAGTCGGTCAGTCAACAAGTGTGAACGAGAGATGGAGAAGACTCAGTGAGCCATTAATTATTAGTCATTGAGAGAGTGAGGACAAAGCTGGTCGCTCACTTACTTGAAGACACGAACGCAAGGGATTACCATGGAGTCAGAGAGGACAACCCTGGACCTGCCATGAGGTGATACCATATTGACTTACAAAGAAGTCAGATGATATGGAGAAGAAGCAGTCACAAGAATGTATCACCAAGTTAGGCGTGACACATCTACAGTAAACACCAGATCAAAGGAATACGTCGTAATTACACTCAAAGTGTTGAAGGTACAGTCAAGTGAATCAGTGAGGGAAATATTTCGTATAAATTGTTAAATGTCCGGTCAAGAAGAATTCAAATTCATGCCTAGTTTCTTTCAGTTGCAATGTCATAATTTCATATTCTCATCTGTTTTAACGCAACAAGACTCACTATTTTTCACATATTATTTAAAGAATATATTTTGTTCTATCAAACGAATTCATAGTTTTATTTCAATGACAGTAAAATATCTTAACCTCAAAATTAATGGGGAAACCGAACGCCAATCTCCTATTCCCAGAACTTATATGGTATGTTGTCAAAAGTAAGCTTATTACCCCACACCCTAGAGATAGTCAAGATTCTCATTCTATTATTGCTGCACTGAGTGGCAGCTGGCGCCCTTCAAATAACGTATGTGTAAGTAAGCAGGTAAGAAGTAAGTGTGAGTCCAGGGTTCGACGATTGTGTATTTTATTTAATGAATGTTAATTTTCATAATTTCCATTTTAAAGTCTCAGTGTAGGCTTTACGTCGCACCGTCGCGGTGACGATGGGATGGGACAGCATTAGGACTCGGAAGGAAGCGGCCTCAGCGTTTGCATTTTCTGAAAAGGAGAAACGAAGAAAGACCATTTTCAGGGATATTCACAGTGGGGTTTGAACTCTCTATCTCCCGAATGCAAAGTAACAGCCAAACGCCCCAAACTCACAACCAACTTGCTCGGTGCATGCCAAATGAAATCATTATCATCTACGTACAAAAGTACGTCTACTAAGTTAATAATTGCTAATACAAAATGTTGTTTGTTGTAGGGGTAACCAATTCTCCCTCCCCTTCAATATATTCACCACCCTCCCTCTTCACTAAGGAGAAGAACAAATCGCAGTTTATTTGCTTTTATGTTTACACACTTACGCGTACAATAAATTGTGTTTATTTTTATATACAAACCCGCATCAAAATGTTAGATTTATATTGGCTTCCGTCGACTGTGCAAACAATATCAGGTGTTATGAAAGTATTAAAAACCTATAACGTACGCTAATTTTTAATCAATACCTACACGCAGTTTTGTGCGTATTAATCTGATCTGAAATACAAGACCAGCAGTCAATCACTCCCTCGGAACACCGGTCACAATTAATCTGCAATGAATATTGATAAAGACAAATGTCACGTATCCATGAAACCTGAAGCCTGTTTTTATGAATCGAATGTTATCCTGTAACTACTCAATATGGAGGGAATCTTGTTCAATATATTTCAATATATATATGTTTACTGAAGGGTAGATTTCGTGCTTAACAGTGACAAGCGATATCATTAGCATTCATGAACGATTACAGGACGGTGGATATGGGCACATTTAAATAAATTTCCAACTCTTGCTCTGTGTTAACTATAGATGCAATAAAAGTATTAGTGGTGAAAGTGATAAATAAACCTTTACAGAGTGAGTCGGCTATTCTGTAACCTCGTAATCGTAAGGTGTTGAATTCAACCCTGGAAGTGATTCGCCGTGGTTTCCCATTTTCAAACCAGACAGATGCTTCGTTATCTTAATTAGGATGAGGCCCATTATCTTCCCCATCCTAGCCTTCGCCAGAAAGCTATCAGTGCTAGAGGGCCGTTAAACCGGGAAAAGAAGGAATACAAGTAAAACAATGAAAACCCTCTTTTAAAATAATCTGTACCGAGCAAATGGCTGCGTGGTTGTGGTCAGGTGGCTGTCAGCTTGCGTTTGGGACATAGTGGGTTCGAACCCCACCGTCGGCAACCCTGAAGATGGCTTTCTGCGGTTTCCCATTTTCAGACCAGGCAAATGCTGCGCCTGTATCTTAATTAGAGCCACCGTCGCTTCCTTCCCACTCCTAGCCCTTTCATATCCTATCGTCGCCATAAAACCTACTTTTGTCAGTGGGACGTTCCTTATTGCCCCTATTGGTTAGTGGCAGCTGATTGGACTCTGGATCCCAAGATGAGTTCATACACGACACAGATAGTCGAAAATATCCATGTCGTTCATTGTTGGCATGTAAAAGATCTGTGGAGATATATTTGGTGTTTACCCGATAATAACACTGTAATTAATACTAAGTCCGACTCGTTGGCTGAATGGTCAGCGTACTGGCCTTCAGTTCAGAGGGTCCCGGGTTCGATTCCCGGCTGGGTCGGGGATTCTAACCTTCATTGGTTAATTCCAGTGGCCCGGGGGCTGGGTGTTAGCGCTGTCCCCAACATCCCTGCAACTCACACACCACACATAACACTATCCTCCATCACAATAACAATGACACGCAGTTACCTACACATGGCAGATGCCGCCCACCCTCATCGGAGAGTCTGCCTTACAAGGGATGCACTCGGCTAGAAATGGCCACACGAAGTTAAATTAAAAATTAATACTAAGCCATTCATCGCTAGGCAGAGATATGTTTCTCTGCCACTTGGAAGAGTAAAGTGGAACGTTGCAATTGACACGCAGGCAGCCTAGTTGGCGTCAAATGCAAATGCCTGCACACGATAGCTGAAGACATACTTTTTCATTATTATTATTATTATTATTATTATTATTATTATTATTATTATTATTATTATTATTATTATTATTATTAGCCAACGGCCGCAGCCGTGCTGAAACACCGGATCCAGTGAGATCTCCGAAGTTAAGCAACATTTGGCGTAGTCAATATTTGGATGGGTTGCCATGCGCTTTTGGTGGGGGGTAAGGGAATGGGGGAGCGGAAAGGAACTGGCCACCCTACCGTACGTAAACTCCGGCTCAGGCACACCTCTGCGGAGGTTCGGACCCGTCTTGGGGCAGAATACACCCTTACCTTATTCGTCTTCTTCTTCTTCTTCTTCTTATTATTATTATTATTATTATTTTATTATTATTATTATTATTATTATTATTATTATTAGTTATAAAGACTAGACTGCAAGCTTGAATTTCAAGTTGGTTGTGTATATGAAAATCTCATCTCTCAGATATAATTTCAATGTATCTCTAGGAGATTCCCCGTGTCCTATCTGCAGCGAGTTCGAAGATACGGTCAAAGGAAACCGAAAAAAAATACACGCTATTTATTTTATTTTTCAGTATGGCTCCTCAAATTTCTTGTTTGTTTATATTCGAGAAATGGTTGCAAGACAAGAATGTAGATTCAATAATCGCTCAGGTTTTGAAGCAAGTTATAGAAATATACCTCCCGGCAGACTCTGTGAAGTGTTTAGAAACAACTAAAAATTGTTTATCGTACATCGAGAAAAGGGGGAAAATTCACAAACACACCATGAAAGACACCTAACAGAAAAATTCGTCGCGGCTAAAAACAAACTGAATTTTGTTGAAACTGTCCTTCAGGAATTGAGCGAACATTCGGACCGCGAACCTAGAGAGAGATCAGGTACACCCAAAATGCTTTTTAAGCTTTTACTCCAGAGAGTCCGAGTGAAAAGGTTAAATCCCTTGCGGAATCAAAGAGTACGAAAGAACTGTCCAAGGCAGTTGAATTGAAACTGCGAAAATCAGGAAAATGGGACTCGGCGGCCATCATAAAGGAGCTCTATTCACCTTTCCCCATACACGAGGTACTAAAATCAAGAAAGCCCGAAAATCCTGTCTCAAACATCAATCATTATGTCTAGATGAAGTACATGCTCTTTCAGTTGATAGTAATCTCTCAACAAGGTGGGATCGATGTATTCGTGACCAGACCAAAATACGTTATTACACACTGTATCTTCCTTACTACAAAGCAAAAGAAACAGAACATAGTCCTTAGTGAAAGTAATAATTCAATCACGAGTAATAAACTATTTGTGTACTTACCAATTTTATTCGCAAGAACTTTGAAACATACAAACCTACGCCAGGCGAATTAAGTTCCGATAGATCCCTGAAATTTCGCATTGTGCGCTGTTGAAATCGAACTGAAGTATTAAACCATCGCATCGTTCTGCTGGGACTGGCGGATGCCATTAATGTATATGATCTATGTATGTAATGTATGTATGTTGCAACTAAATACAGCCTTAAACTGCTGTAAAATGTTCTGTTTCAGTCACTCTCCTGCGGCTTTCATATATATTTCTCTGCAGCCAAGCCATCTCCTTACAGGCCATGAAGGTGCTTGAAGTAATCGAATTAATGCCTTCTATTAGGTGTAACATCTGTTCTAGTTTGAACAGCGTGGATAGCTCTACACCCGGCCACATTTCCCTCCAGGAATTAAATTAGTACCCATTTTTTTTTTTAGATTGAGTGAACGTTGGAGCCATAAGCCTCTCCAGAAGCCGATTTCTCGTTTCTAAACTTTCCGACATCCTGGAGGGGAAGTGAACCCATGTCCTTTTGAGTGATAAGAGTCCGCATTTACCACCTCGGCTAGGCAGCCTTGTTCTCTGGAGAAGCACAGCATATATTTAACATTTATTTAAATGATCAAAGTGTTGATATCACTGACAAGCCCAGAATTATACATGTCAAACAATAAACACACTTACCGTGGGAACACTAATTCTCTGTCATACATAGAGTTAGTGACAGTATGTAACAATACATTGATGTGTAGTCGAATATCGAGTGTTTAATTTCGCTCTGGAAGCAATAATTCTTACGAAGTGAAGACAAGTTGACTTGAAATTCACTCTTTTATCACAGACTTCTCATTCTCATGTTTTCAAAATAAAAATGTTCTCTACTGCCAGCGCCCTTCAGAGCTACTGTTGTAGAAGAACGTTAGAATAAAAATGAGCCTTATTAATTCACTAGGCCTTCCTGTTGTATGGGAAATGTTGATGTTATTAAGGACTTGCCTACAAATCTCTCTACCAGTTCTTCAAAGTCTCATCAGTCATTTTCAATTTCTCCTTCTTCCTTCCACTCTTCCTTACTTACCAGTCGTTATATTCCTCTTTGTCTGCATCATTTCCTCCCTTCCTTCTTAACTCGGTGTGGTCGAGTCTGTCTGTCTGCGCATTAGCATTCAACCAAGTACAGACGGGCTTCCCGATATCGCCGAGGTCTCGGTTCGCTAAAGAAGAGGTGGGTGGGAATAAAGAAGGGGTGGTTGTTGGAGGAGAGTTCAACGCTACAAGGAAGCAGACAAACGCTTGTCCCTAGTCTCCTTCCTCTGACTTCTCTTTGTGACTCTGCCTATCTGCACGTTATAAATATATACATGAAATTATATTTTCTTGCCTGAAGATTTAATCTGCATAATGTGATATGCTCTATCCAACGTTTAACTCATTGCGATGATAAATAACTTTGCCATAAACGCTGGAAGGAATGAGGTATTTTACCTTCTATTATGAAATGTTTATTATGTCTCATTACACGCTATTGCTTGACTTTTTCTAGCAAAATAGTACATAATGAATATCATGACTTTAAAGGTGTTAATATAAATTGTAATTCATAATTTGCAGCTCCACCTGAATCCTTCATATTTCATCATTTATAGTGGTAAATATTTATGAAGATCTCTACCTTGACATGTTAGGATATCACGCAAATATCATGTTCTGTAGGTACATTATTATTTATTGTTGTTGTTGTTGTTGTTTTGTTACAGCGGGTCAACGATGTAACAACAAAATCAACTATGATCAATCACATTAAATAACAATTTGTATAGAATTTTAAATCAACAACAATAATTGGAAATGTTATCACAGTAACAGCTCTTAGAGCTTCATCATCGACCAAGGAGAATGAGTTCGCGATTTCCTAAACCCTATAAGCCGTTACCATGTCAATAACTCTTTTGCACGATTAAAAACCAGGGAGGATGATTTCCATATTTCAATGTCTCTTTAGAAACTGGCTGTCCTTTATTCCACAGGGAAGCCAACAAAATGCATACTAGAGTCGGAAGGATCCGAAGTAATACAGGAGCTGAACTTCATGCTACAAAATTGACTAAGATAAAGTTAAGTAAGAATAGAATGAGAAACTGGGCCAAGCATAAATGGGAAGGAATGCAACACACAAACTAGCAATCCCAAGGCATTGCCATATTAAAAACTAGTGGGGAAAAAGGACCAGTGACACAGAAGATAAGCCATATTACGCTGTGACGGATCTTTTTGAACTGATCCGATGGTTATAGAAATTTAGAGATCAACCAACTAGTGGTGCCGAACTGGTCCGACAGTTAGCACAGGGGGAAAGGTCGAACTGGTCCGACGCTAAAATATCAAAACCAAGGATCGATGAAGCCTTAACGTTCGCTCATATATTATACCAACTCTCCCAACAAAATTACACAGGACAATGAAGTAAATATATTTAGCGGCCTTTCGGCTTCCTCGGATAACGTATTAATGTAGTAGCCTTTACGTTTTGTTAGGATGGGTTGGATTGGGTAAGGCTGGATTAGGTTTAGACACTTTTGACCCGATTGTGTCTTGTCACCTTTTGAATATTTAAATCCCTCGAAAACGACTAACTTAATGTCCCTGTCACTTAATATGGAAACCATAGTACACTGCTGCTACCACTACACTGCACTGAGACTGTCCGATAACTGACACTGAGCCTAGTGAATTGAGGCAGTTGTTGAGGGGTAGGGCGTTAGGTTAGTAACTCATTCTAGAATTCCTTCCTCTACCTCCCATCTCATCGGACTAGTTCAACCGCGACCTTTCTCTATGGAAGAAAAATATGTTCGGAATGTTTTGACCGTAGGACCCGTTAGGTATAACTGGCTGTGACTAAGAAGAGGAAAAATTAAAGACCAAAATGTGAAATAAAAGATTAAATGTAGAGAAAATAGTCACAAGAATCTATGCGATAAAGGGAAACGAGGGTTCACACTCGTGCTTTCTTCCTATATTACACCCATTAGGGGGTTACATTCACCATAAGACGAATCTGTGTCAGTGCGAGTTGTCGCACATAATTCCGGAAGGCATTGAATAAGTTAGAGCACTTACCTCCTTGTCTGGCCACCTTTACTATGTCCGGTAATGGGCGGTTTCGGTCACATAGCTATCACCTTGCATTCGCGAGATACTGGGTTCAAACCCCACTTTCGCAGCCCTGAAGATGGTTTTCCGTGGTTTCCCATTTTCTCACCAGGCAAATGCTGGGGCCATACCTTAATTATGGCCACGGTCGCTTCCTTCCAACTCCTTGCCCTTTCCTATTCCATCGTAGCCATAAAACCTATCTGTGTCGGTACAACGTAAATGGTGAAAACATATTTTTAAAAAGGGCTTTTTTAAGAAATTTCCATAAAGGACGATAAAGGTTTTGGAGGCGTGTAAAGTAGATAATTTCTCTATTTACAAACTCAGCACTGAATGGTTAGGACTAGACAGCTCTTGTCGGGCCATATTTTAATCCAGTAATTAACCTAGAGCAGGCTGAGTGAATCTCAGAGCTATGTTGTATGCCTTCTCAGAAGAGAGAAAGGCTCGTATCTAATTTCTCGACTTTCTGGCTGGGAATCGATCGAACGTCCTTTCAGTGCGCCTTTCATCGCCTCCGTAATGTAGCCCCGGGTTCTTTTAACGTTTTTGTTAACATGCAGACACGAACTTCTAGCTTAAGCACTCTTAAATGCCAAGTTATGAGTACGATTCGCTCTCGCAACCTGGAGCACAGGAAAACCAGGTTAACAGGTTAACCAGCCATTGAATTAACCAGCTGACCCGGTGAGCAATGTCGTTTCCGTTCCCCCCCTCCCCGTACTGCCACCCAAGCTGCCCCGTTCGCGAACAAGGTGCAGCTTGTTCCATTTACAATTTGCTTTACGTCGCACCGTCTCTTGGCGACGATGGGATAGGAAAGACGTAGGACTGGGAAGAATATGACCGTGACCTTAATTAAGGTACATTTTCATGGTGTCAATATGGGAAACCATGGAAAACCATCACCACAGCTGCTAACAGCGGGGTTCGAACGCCCTATCTTCCGAATACAAGCTCATAGCTACGTAACCCAAACCACTCAGCTACTTGCTCGGTAACTTGTTTCATATTGCCACTGATGTTTTCACGGCATAAACCCAAAAGCCTATATCATGTCTTGTTTCATATTGCTTATGCTAGGGGACGGACTTCTACGAAAAATCATTTCTTTTCCTTAACATTATATCATATAAGTCTTGTACACTGACTGAGGAAATGTCATTGGATAGCGGAGCACTGATGCGCAGGTGTGTTGTCTGCGCACCACACGCTCCCTGTGCCAGCGGCAGTTGTATAGGAGACCTTGTGAGCAGTGGCTGTGCATGTGACAGGTGTAACATGGAAGGTCGTCGTGAGCTGACACCGTTCGAACGGGGTATGGTGGTCTGTGTCCGACGGATGGGAAGTGCGATTTCGGAAGTGGTGCGGGAATTCGGCTTCACCTGATCAACTGTGTCCAGGGTGTATCGTGAATGGTTGAATGCGGGTGCCACCGTCCACAACAGACGAACGGCCGACCGTCCAGCCACCCTCGATGACAGTGACCGGCGACTTCTAAGACGGATTGTCAATAGTGACAGACGGGCAACCGTGCAATAAATCACGGCTCAATTCAACACAGGCCGTGCTAGACACGTCTCCCAATGGACAATCTGTAGGAACATGGGTTCTATCGGGTATGGGAGTCGGTGCTTCACACGGGTGCCACTGTTAACCCAACGTCATCGGGCACAACGACACGCATTTGTCGCCAGTCACCAGGGATGGACACTGGAACAATGGCGTAAAGTGATGTGGTCGGACGAATCACGATTTCAACTGCACCATGCCGATGGGAGGCACCGTGTATGGCGCAGACCACATGAAGCGATGGATCGCGCCTGCCTCGAAGGTGTGGTCCAGGGCGCTGGTGTCTCTGTTATGGTCTGGGGTGCATTTTCCTGGTATGGAATGGGCCTCCTAGTTGTTCTGGAAGATACTTTGAATGGTACGCGGTATGTTGAGCTGCTCGGAGACCAACCCCACCCATTTTTGGCCTTCCAGCGCCCAGACGGTTCTGCGGTGTTTCAAGATGATAACGCGTCGCCACATCGCTCCTACGTCGCCCGGGAATGGTTCCAGGAACATGCAGCGGAGGTCCAGCGACTGCCGTGGCCACCCAGGAGCCCCGATATGAACCCTATCGAGTATATCTGGGATGTCCAGGAACGCAGGCTCCGTGCCATGGATCCTGCACCCACGAACAGACCAGCATTGGCGGCAACTCTGCAAACGATTTAGTGTCAGCTGCGTCCAGAGGACTACCAGGGACTTGTCGACTCACTTCCACGGCGTCTCATTGCAGTTCGCAGGGCCAGAGGAGGCTCCAGACGCTATTAGGTGACTATCCCATGACATTTGCTAAGTCAGTGTAGTTTCAACACTTTTCCGAGCATGACAATACAAATTAAACAGGTCTTATTGGGCATATACATGCATATTTCAGCTTTTATAATTTGTGGCATATTTTGACCAAAATCTCATTATAACGACATAGTTTGGTAATTATCATTCCAATTTCGTTTTATAGAAATCAGAGTAAACACTACAAAATATTTTTGAGGATAGACTGGAATATACTTCAACTGATGATCCATTGGAAATTAGTGTATAAAATACTTCTAGCAGTTCTTGGAAACCGGGCTATGGTTTACATGGAAGCAGAGGAAATTCTGTAGTTATTTGTTATTGTTCATACTATCCGCGAAACTTTAAGTGATACTTCGGCTCCGGTTCCCTAGTGCTGAATCGGTAGACCTCAGTTATCTTCGAGATTCATATTGGTAACCTCTGACACGAAACATATTAATCGATAATGCATCGCCGTGAGACATCTGACTGTACAATTGCAACACGTTAAATACTGTTGTTATTTACACAGCAAAGTCAAAATATAGGTTAATATAAGCTTGAACATGAGTAAGGAAAATCAAAGTATATCAGAGAAACAACCTAGAACTCCTACACGGAAACGATGATATAGAAAATTTCATATCGATCAATCATAATATCGATTCAATTCACATTTTTATTTCCATCAATTGGTAGTATTGCCGGAACCGTTGTAGCTCCCTCCTTACTTCTCAACCCCGTAAAACGAAGTGTCACTAAAAGTTTCTCGGATAGCATCTCCCTCTTCCTCCTTCAACACACCGAATGACCTTGCTTATTGAGGGAGCTTCAGTCATTCAGTTGCTTTCAGTATGCCTAAAAGGAAAGTCTCAATTAATGAGAAGTTGCGAAGTTTTGTTCGCCAGTTCGGTGAAAATATATCCAGTACGGATGGAGTGATGTTATTCTGTAAATTGTGTGAGTTAAAGTTACTGCCGAAAAACGCTTCACCTTGGTACAACACTGTAATACTGCGAAACATAAGTATTACGTAACTAGACATTTTGCACTCGAAAATAGGCAACGTCTGCTATTCGAAACCCCGACATCAAGTTCTCAGTGTTCACAATTTTCGCAAGATCTCTGCTGGATGATGGTTTCATCTAATATTCCTTTAAAGAAACTTAACAACCGAAGAACCTGACAGTTTCTTGAAAAATATACAAAGCATCATGTTCCCAACAAATCTGCTCTCATGGAAGAGACACGTTCGTCCTGACAAGTTAAGTGCTAGAGAAGACAAATCATTCCAACATTGCAGTTCTCTTCGGCAATGCAATGAATATGTTGTGGCCAAACAGGGTAAAGAAAGAACACATATTTCTATTTGTAACTGACACTGCTCCGTATATGGTGACGACAGTCAAGGGACTTAAAATGCTATAGCCAAAATCGACACACGTCTTGCATATGCCTTGCATAGGGTAGCTGAAGAATTTATAAGTAGCAACCTAAAGTTGATAAATGAATATCCAACTGAACAAGTGTTTGTCGAAGCTCCACTTAGCGTTTAGAATTTCAAAGAGAAGCAGCTTCAATGCCCCTCCCTCTTCAGCCAGATATAACGCGTTGGAGGACTTGGCTTGATGCCGCAGGGTACTATTGCAACAACTTAGATGTCGTGGAGAAGATCGTAAAGTCTTTTGATGCTGCAGAATCGTCCTCCATGCAAACTACTCAAGATTTATTTTGAAGCGCTACATTAAAAGCGGACTTGGCTTTCATAAATTCCAATTTAATTATTTATCTGGAACAATCACGCAACTGGAAGTATCAGGTGCTGAACTAAACGATGCATTGGATGGTGTAAAGTGGACTGAATAGGAATTAAAACATGCGAAAAGAAAAGTTGCATTTAGGGTGGGTAGAAGAATATAAAATATACTGGGAAAGAACAGCGGACGTTTGTACCTGCGTGGAATAGGTGACATTCTTTGTGCAAAGTCTCCATCTGTACATTTCCAAGAGTTTTCTTCAAGTGATTTAATTCTATTCAAGTACGCTCCCGTTACATCATGCAATGTCGAAAGAAGCTTTTCTCGCTTCAAAACGATACTCAGTGGCAACAGGAAAGGATTCTCATTCAACACGTTAAGATGCATGTGGTCACAAATTGCAACAATCCTGATATGGAGACTAGATGAGGTATGAAAGCTTCATTCAAATAACACATATTTTGTGTATGACGTATAACTGATTGAATGTTAAACAATGAAAGTAACTGTAGTGTTTAACTTATGTATTTTTATACAATATTGGTTTTATGTCGCACCGACACAAATAGGCATTATGGCGAGGATAGGATAGGAAAGTACTAGGAGCTGTAAGGAAGTGGTCGTGGCCTTAATTACGATACAGTCCCAGCATTTGCCTGGGGTGAAAATGGGAAACCACGGAAAACCATATTCAGGGCTGCAAACAGTTGGGTTCGTACCTACTATCTCCCGAATGCAAGTTCACAACTGCGCGCACCTAACAGTACGACCAACTCGCTTAGTCATGTTTCGTCCTTCCCTAGGAGTATTCAGTGCAACCTTAATGATTTCATGAACTATTCAGCATTAAAGGTGAGTTTTGGGTTAATAATTTCGAAGAATCATAACTATTTGAACTCTACAACGCATACATATTCAATATACAGTGGCGGTCAAAATAATAGAGCCACCTCTATTGACGGGATTAAGAACTAGGATATCTATTAGTTCGCAAAATCACCACAAGTGCCGTGTTGTCAGTCCCTGTTAGACAACATCAGGGAGGATATCGCTGCTATCTGTAGTCGTGAGAAAGGAAGCGTTTGAGCTAGACGTGCGACTAGAGGCATAAAGGTAAGAATCTTATGGGTCAAAATAATGGAGCCGTTTTACAGAAGTCCCATTCTAATTGATTTTTTGCAGTTGTTTTGGGGGCTAGCGATATTATTTGTCAACAAACCTCCACTCAATATTATTTTGTATGTAAATTGACGTTTGGTTTTGTTTACATTCTTCTAGATGGGCAGAGCAAAGCATACGAGTGATGATGAGCGTATAGTAATGTTCCGGATGTTCAAAAGTGGAATGTTTATGAATCAAATAGCCAAAGATTTACACGTTTCGCGAAACCGAGTCCAGAACGCCATTAGACTGGCAAAACAAACAAAGCCCCAGGTGGAGAACAGGGGGCGACCTCATGTAACTACTCCTCGCGTAGACAGACTCATCACTAGGGAAGTAAAGAAAGACCCATTTTTGTCAACACCACGACTGAAAGCCATTTTGTTTAGCAACAAAAATGATGTTCAACCATCAACCTCAACGATTCAAAGACGACTGAGATCCGCAAAATTGAATGGGCGCATTGCGAAACAGAAGCCACATGTTTCAAAAGCTAATGTTCGGAAAAAGTTGGCCTTCGCCCGGAGAAATGAACAAAAGCCTGATATTTGGTGGAGGAACATCCTTTGGTCTGATGAATCCAAGTATAATAGGTTTGCCTCAGACGGAAAAGTCTATGTGCGCAGCCCACCAAACCAGGAATTTAATCCCAAGTACACTTTAAAAACTGTGAAATACGGTGGCCGAAATGTTACGGTATGGGGAAGTTTTCCATGGTACGGCATTGGTCCAATACACCGTATCAACGGCATAATGATCGCAGAAATGTACAAAAACATCTTGGCAAATGTGATGCTGCCTTATGCTGAAGAGGAAATGCCGCTGAAATGGAAATATCAGCACGATAACGATCCAAAGCATACTGCAAGGATCATAAGGCAGTTCTTTCAAGATCACCATATCGAAGTATTAGAGCGGCCACCTCAATCCCCATTGAGAACTTATGGGAGATCGTAGACAACATAACTGACTGCTCAAAAGCAACATCTTTAGATAAACTTTGTGAAGAAATCCAGAGAGCCTGGTATGCGATCAGCAGCGACGAATGCAGACGTTTAGTCGACTCTATGGGTAAAAGGTGCAGAGCAATCCTCAAAAATAAGGGTTATCCCACGAAGTACTAATGCACTCCTATGAAAAAGCGACTGTTCCTGTAAATTTCATAAGACTGATATCAAGTACAAAATATATTGTGTCAATTGGCTCTGTTTTTTTGATCCTGTGGTCTGGTACTCTTTTGAATATTATTGCTTAGTTTCAGTTGTGTTATCTATATAACTGACTGTGGTACAATGATACTGCTTTAGTGGTTCCTGTACAATGTAAATTTTGTTCCCATCATAGTACAAACATGTCTAGTAATAAATTTGCACTTTATTCCAAACCTTTGCCAGGTGGCTCTATTATTTTGACCACCACTGTATTTTTCGGTAATAGGAATCCGTCCCCTAGGTTATCACTAATAGCGGATAAAATTTATTTTGTCAATTTGTCGATTTATTTAGTGAAGTAAGCAGGTGTACTTTTTCAATGATTGTAAAATAAGTGCCTTGAAAAGGAATACTGTACACTGCTGTAAACTGTATGTTTCGAAATATTGTTTAAAACATAAAATGAAAGTATAATAGCATAAGTTACTTTATAAGCTCTTTATTTAATATTGTCTATTAAACCGGACATTTCGTTATCCGACCAAGGGTCCAGTCCAGAGCAGGCCGGTTAAGAAAGCGACCAGTGTAATTATTAATCTCGTTTTCTGGAAATTATCTTTACAACATTATTATTTCCTTATGTAATGTTCATAGCATTGTCTGTTAATGTGTAGCTTCAGAAACCATATACTCAACTGAATAATCCCGCATGTTTAATTTATATTTGAGAATGTTAATGTCTTCGCTAAGATACAGATCCAACTAAAATGCCTGAGTCTGCCATCGCTCCCCTCAGGGATGGCCGGTCCCCGTTCCTCTGGGATCTCATTTTAAGCTCATTATTCATAGCTGGCTTCTTTCTCTTCTTGCAGTGCCAAGGTCCGCCGAGCATTAAAACCTAGCCACAAACAAACAAAGCCATGTTTATACCCTTGTTGTAAGGAATGCATGAGTCTTCATCTGTATATATTTTAATTAATACCCTGTGCGCTATTTTCGTGCTTGTGATCCACGTCGAGAATAATGATAATTTCATTATTTTAGGAAACTCCCATTGCTCGTAGTAATAATTCATTAACATCGTCAGTACAGGAACTACTGACTTGTATGAACATTCCAACCAAGGCCGTGTTATAAAAATCTATGTTTCGAATTCTAACCTCGACTATTTTAGAGTACCATTCTCGGTGGGCTCCTATCTGAGCTCTCACTCATTCCAAATACATACTGACATGATACTTTGCGCAAAGTGTGGACCTCATTCGAACTCTTCGTGCAGTATTATTGTAAAAATACAATTGTTAGTACATGCACATCATCATCATCATCATCATCATCATTATCATCATCATCTGTTTACCCTCCAGGCTCGGTTTTTCCCTTGGACTCAGCGAGGGATACTACATCTACCGCCTCAAGGGCAGTGTCCTGGAGCTTCAGATTCTTGGTCGGGGGATACAACTGGGGAGAATGACCAGCACCTCGCCCAGGCGGCCTCACCTGCTATGCTGAACAGGGGCCTTGCGGGGGATGGGGAAGATTGGAAGACAAGGAAGAGGGAAGGCAGCGGCCGTGGCCTTAAGTTAGGTACCATCCCGGCATTTGCCTGGAGGAGAAGTGGGAAACCACGGAAAATCACTTCCAGGATGGCTGAGGTGGGAATCGAACCCACCTCTACTCAGTTGACCTCCCGAGGCTGAGTACCACTTTTCAAATTTCGTGGCAGAGCCGGGAATCGAACCCAGACCTCCGGGGGTGGCAGCTAATCACGCTAACCACTACACCACAGAAGCGGACAGTACATGCACATAATAAGTATATTACTTCACTACCAGGTGTATGCATACGTCTTTTCCGCTTTAACTAATAGATGGCGCCAGCGAACAGTTCGCAGCGTATGAATTTCATACATACGTCAGTTTGTTCGTCTGACAATAACCTACTGTACGAACACACGCAAGTTGAGTCCGCCAAACACTACCGTCTGTGTTGTATCGTCCAGTGATCATGTCGCCGTTTGTGCCTAAAAAAGAACATTTACGGCACGCATTGCTTTTCTTACTTAATCAAAAGAAAAAGGCTGTGGAAAGTCACCGTTTGCTGGTAGCAACATATGATGAACATGCTACATAGATTAGAACATTACGAACTCTTGAAGCCCGGCAAAACCGTTAATGCACAACGCTACCACCAACAAATGGTTAATTTAAATCACACATTGATCGAAAGACGATCGTAATGGGCCAGGAGACGTGGCAAAGTGATTTTGGTACACGACAGTACGCCATCTCACACAGCAAAACGAGTGAAAGACACCTTGAAATCGCTTGGATGGGACATCCTTCCGCACCCGCCATACTCTCCCCGACCTGGTGCCATCTATCACCTCTCCGCATCAATGGGACACGCGCTCGCAGAGCAGCACTTCAAGCAATTTCGAGGAAGTTGGAAAATGGCTCGACGAATGGTTTGCCGCAAAAGACAAGCAGTTCTTCTGGCATCGTATTCATAACTTATCTGAAAGATGGGCGAAGTGTGTAGAAGCCGATGGCCAATATTTTGAATACAAAAAGAAAAAAAAAAATCCCTAGAAAATTACTTGTTTTCTTTACCACAAAAACTGACAAAAACTTATGCATACACCTGGTATAACTGTAGAAATATTACGAAAATGGTCTATAATAGAAAATGATATTAGGTGTCTCCGAAAACCGTAGATGTAATTAGAGGAACGTTAAACCAATACATTTCTTTGTGATTAAAATAATATACCAATACTACTACTACTACTACTACTACTACTACTACTACTACTACTACTACTACTACTACTACTAATAATAATAATAATAATGTATGTTTAGTCCTCAGCACGAAGGCTGGTTGGATCCTCAACAGCTCCGCCATCAGCTGTCATAAATGGCCTAGGCATCACTGAAGAGGCATACTAGGGAAATGAGGAGTGAGATAGTTTCCCGTTGCTTTCCTCACCGAGCCAGAAGTTGCTATTACATATCAGTCTGCCAAGCCCACTGAAATGCATGCACCAGCTGAACCTATGAGCAACATTTTCACACCATTTATAACAAGGACTGGCTGCATAAGGAATGGCATTACTAGCATCGCTCATACTTCAGTCACTTTCATATTGTCAAAGCAAAGGATAAAGCTGAGACAGATCAATGAAAGTAACAATATTGCTCTAGCCCATACCAGAAGACATAGTGCACTGTAAACACTACATCCTGCCAGCAAAGGCATAATAATAATAATAATAATAATAATAATAATAATAATAATAATAATAATAATAATAATAATAATAACCATATGGCCACTGCTACTGCGTGAAGGCATTTTAATTTGACATAATTAAGACTACACTCGGCGTCAATTTCGACAATCCATTTTATTTTGCCAGATGGTAAACACATTCTCTCGGGTGATCAGTGATTGAGTTTTAATTTTATTCGGTAAACACCAAATATGTCGCCAGAGATCTTTTACATAGCAACATCTTAGGTTATGGAGTATCGAATGGACTCTTTCAACCCATAAGAAATCCGATTATCTCTGCCTGGTTTGAACCCACGAACTTGGGATCCGGAAACCGACGCTCTATGGGTGATCTATTACACTGCACAACATGAGCGAATTCACCTGGGTGGTATTTTATGCAATCTCACCGTCAAATAGCTCCTCAATCGTAAGCATGTGGGCTGAGTGGACTTCGAACCGGGAATCGTACCTCGGGCCTATTGATTATGTATGCCTAGTTTAAATTTACTTCAATATTCAATAATTTCCTGTAATCTATAAGAAATATGTTTAAAAATTTGTATTTCATATGTCATACTCGTATGTCCATATTTCAAGTGTCTATGTCAACATGCAACTACTGCCGTACAAATTAAATATATATTATACAATTTCCCAGTGTAATAGTATTTTTAAAGCCGTGTCCCAATAAAAAGTAAAAAATTATGGAATACGTTAGCCAAATGCCAACTTTTCCGTTCTACATCAACAACTCCATCTTCACCTATCTCCTCATCTCCGTCAACGCTGGTCTGAAGTGAACGTAACAAAATAGGTGGCCAGTCCCACTATTCAGATGAAGATTGAAATCATTGAAAGAAAGAAAGAAAGAAAGAAAGAAAGAAAGAAAGAAAGAAAGAAAGAAAGAAAAAAAATTAGAAGACTTTGCTCCATTTCGTAATCAGCGTATGAAAGTAGCAGTACCTGTGCACTTCGCTGTACTAAGAATCGCAATAAGTCTTAAAATAAGCGTTCGATGGTAAATGCATGTTAGCAGTGATGGGAAAACTGCAAAATGAAAAGTAAATGGGATGAATTTCAGTTACCTCAGAAACATTTTACTCAAACAAATTACTTTTTCAACAAATAATCAGTAAAATTAAAAATTAAAATTACCAAAGTTTGCAATGAAAAAAATAGCATAAAGATAGTAGGCTGAGGCACTAAATTTTCAAAATGATCTCTCCCGAGAAAAGTTCGCATTTCGTGCTCATGTTGTCTTTGTTTTGAGGGCAAAATAATTCAAAATATTTATTCTAATAGAGACAAGCAAATTCCTTAACCCATTTGCTACATACATACATAAATACATTATCATTATAGACTGTTATGCCTTTCAGAATTCAGGCTGCAAACCTCTCTGAATTTACTAAATTTACTAAACGTCGCCACAATCCTCGATTTGAAACTAGTGTTGTGGCCTCATTTAGTTCTTCTTAGTTCTATACCTCTTATCTGTAAATCGTTAGAAACCGAGTCTAACCATCGTCGTCTTGGTCTACCTCTACTTCTCTTACCCTCCATAGCAGAGTCCATTATTCTCCTAGGTAACCTATCCTCCTCCATTCGCCTCACATGACCCCACCACCGAAGCCGGTTTATGCGTACTGCTTCATCCATCGAGTTCATTCCTAAATTAGGCTTTATCTCCTCATTCCGAGTACCCTCCTGCCATTGTTCCCACCTGTTTGTACCAGCAATCATTCTTGCTAATTTCATGTCTGTTACTTCTAACTTATGAATAAGATATCCTGAGTCCACCCAGCTTTCGCTCCCGTAAAGCAAAGTTGATCTGAAAACAGACCGATGTAAAGATAGTTTCGTCTGGGAGCTGACTTCCTTCTTACAGAATACTACTGATCGCAACTGCGAGCTCACTGTATTAGCTTTAGTACACCTAGATTCAATCTCACTTACTATATTACCATCCTGGTAGAACACACAACCTAAAATACTTGAAAATATCGACCTGTTCTAGCTTTGTATCACCAATCTGACATTTAATTCTGTTGAATTTCTTACCTACTGACATCAATTTAGTCTTTCATACCATACTCATTGCACCTATTTTCAAGTTCCAAGATATTAGACTGCAGGCTTTCGGCACAGTCTGTCATTAAGACCAAGTCGTCAGCATAGGCCAAACTGCTTACTACATTTCCACCTAACTGAATCCCTCCCTGCCCTTTTATACCTTTCAGCACATGATCCATGTAAACTACGAACAGCAAAGGTGAAATATTACAGCCTTGTCTAACCCCTGTAAGTACCCTGAACCAAGAACTCATTCTACCATCAATTCTCACTGAAGCCCAATTCTCAACATAAATGCCTTTGATTGATTTTAATAATCTACCTTTAATTCCATAGTCCCCCAGTATAGAGAACATATTTTCCCTCGGTACCCTGTCATATGCTTTCTCTAGATCTACGAAACATAAACACAACTGCCTATTCCTCTCGTAGCATTTTTCAATTACCTGGTGCATACTGAAAATCTGATCCTGACAGCCTCTCTGGGGTCTGAAACCACACTGGTTTTCATCCAACTTCCTCTCAACGACTGATCGCACCCTCCCTTCCAAGATGCCAGTGAATACTTTGCCTGGTATACACATCAATGAGATACCTCGATACTTGTTGCAATCCTCCCTGTTCCTTTGCGTATAGATAGGTGAACTTCCTCTCAACGACTGATCACACCCTCCCTTCCAAGATGCCAGTGAATACTTTGCCTGGTATACACATCAATGAGATACCTCGATACTTGTTGCAATCCTTCCTGTTCCTTTGCTTAGAGATAGGTGCAATTACTGCTTTTGTCCAATCTGAAGATACCTTACCAACACTCCATCCTAATTTTACTACTCTACGAAACCATTTCATCCCTGCCTTCCCACTATACTTCACCATTTCAGGTCTAATTTCATCTATTCCTGCTACCTTATGACAACGGAGTTTATTTACCATCCTTTCCACTTCCTCAAGCATAATTTCACCAACATCATTTTCCTCCTCCCCATGAGCTGGGCTGTTTGCAACACCACCAGGATGATTTCCTTTTACATTGAGAAGTTGTTCAAAATATTCTCTCCACCTCTCCAGTGATTTCCTGGTATCTATTATGAGTTCACCTGAATTACTCAAAACACTGTTCATTTCCTTTTTCCCTCCCTTACTAAGATTCTTTATTACTGTCCAGAAAGCTTTCCCTGCTGCTTGACCTAGCCTTTCCAAGTTATTACCAAAATCTTCCCATGACTTCTTTTTGGATTCAACAACTATTTGTTTCGCTCTGTTTCTTTCATCTACGTACAAATCACTGTCTGCCTCGGCCCTTGTTTGGAGCCATTTCTGATAAGCCTTCTTTTTACGTTTACAGGCTGCTCTCACTTCATCATTCCACCAAGATGTTCGCCTTTTCCCATCTTTACACACAGTTTTTTCCTAGGCATTCCCTTGCTGTTTCTACTATAGCATCCCTGTAAGCCACCCATGGACTTTCTATATCCTGAACCTGCTTACTGTCTATTCAAAACTTCTCACTAATCACTTGCATGTACTTCCTCTCCCTGGAGAATTTCTACCCTTATTCGTTTGCAGACAGATTTCACTTTCTCTACCCTAGGCCTAGAGATACTTAGTTCACTACAGATCAGATAGTGGTCTGTATCATCGAAAAATCCGCGACAATCTCGTACATTCCTAACAGATTTCCTGAATTGAAAATCTGTTAAGATACAGTCTATTATGGATCTGGTACCCCTAGCCTCCCATGTGTAGCGGTGAATAGCCTTATGCTTGAAGAAAGTATTCGTAACAGCTAAACCCATACTAGCACAGAAGTCCAGCAAACGCTTCCCATTCCCATTAGCTTCCATATCTTCCCCACATTTACCAATCACCCTTTCGTATCCTTCAGTTCTATTCCCAACTCTCGCATTGAAATCGCCCATTAGCACTATTCTATCCTTGCTGTTGACCCTGACCACGATGTCACTCAATGCTTCATAAAACTTGTCAACTTCATCCTCATCTGCACCCCCACATGATGAATACACGGACACAATTATTCTTGTCCTAATTCCTCCAACTGATAAATCTACCCACATCATTCGCTAATTTACGTGCATAACAGAAACTATGTTGCGTGCAATGGTATTCCTGATAAAGAGCCCTACCCCAGACTCTGCCCTTCCCTTTCTAACACCCGTCAAGTATACTTTATAATCTCCTATCTCTTTCTCGTTATCTCCCCTACCCGAATATCACTTACTCCTAGCACATCCAGATGCATCCTCTTTGCTGACTCAGCCAGTTCTACCTTCTTTCTTTCATAAGCTCCATTAATATTGATAGCTCCCCATCAAATTCCATTTCGTTAGCCAAGTTGTTTCCAAGGAGTCCCTCGCCTGTCAAATGGGAGTGGGACTCCATTACTCCCATAGGTCCGAGGCTTGCTTAAAATGTTCTGAGCTCGGTAAATTCATGAAGCAGGATGCTACCCTACTTGCACATAGTCCAAGTGAGGATCTCTCCTCTAACGGGTTATGGACCACCGGTGAATTGTATAGTCCTAGCCGCCTGAGCACAAGGAGGGCCATGACTCAGAATATGTCCGAGATGCCCACTCCCATTCCATAGCAACTGGTATCCCGACTCTCAGGACCACTTACTTGGCCACTCAGCCGTTGCCCATGGTTCACGAACTAGGACGTGGCTATAGTAACCCACAAACCCCTTTGTTATCGCGTGTTAATTCCGGTTCAAAGCCGCGGTACGCGATTACTTAAATCTCACCCAGTATCCACGATGAGGTGCAAGGAAATGAACGAGGAGGCATCGTATCCTTGGCTTTACAACCTTGCGAGTGCTGGGGCTCCAACGTTGTCAAATTCTCGACGCGGTGAATATCGAATACTGGAATGATTACAATTTTATTTGAAGAATAAATTTTACATTTTGTGAAAAACAATGATTATAAGTAAAAAAACAGTAGGCGTTACAGCTAAATCCATTATTTTTAATCACTTCCCAACTCTGCATATTAGACTACCGAAGGGCTGGAGCATGTTACGTATTATTCTCCTGACTTCCCCAATACCTCTAGAATTTCCATAATTACTTTCTCATGGTTTGATATCGAAAATTAATTTGAGGTTTTAGGGAACTTCCAAGTCCATGAAAACTATAGGTGATCGGTTTAGAAAACATATTATCCTCTGGCTAAAAAAAGCTTACGCTTGGAGGTGTCTTGTTTCTTAGACACAATTTCGATGCTTCCCTTGGACCAGTTCATCTGCAGCTCAATCCCTCGGATATTTTAAAGAATTTTGGATTTTTCGAGGGGTCACGGGAGTGTTAGATTCTCTGATACAAAATTCTACTTTTGCAGTGTGCCTGCAAGTCTCTCATTAACTGACGTTTCGTTTATTTTCATTTCCATACCAAGTTTTATTACCAGTGCTGCACTTCAAATTCTATCCCTATAATTATATTTTGTCAGAGAATCACAAAAGTGACCCATTTTTTAAACATCGTTACGGCCTCATTGGACCAGGTTTATTTAGGTTCACAGCCATGTTTAAGTCTCCTTGCCTACATGTTCTTCATTCTATGAATGTGGTCGTTTCTTCTGTTCTCGAATCAGGGAAGTAGTTTCGCCGTTTTGACCTCATCTTCAGGTACCCTTCAACAACGAAATTTTTGTTTAATGATGCATCTATCTAGGGCATCGTGTATTATTCCGCTGAGCCTAAAATAATCAGCCACTCCTTGGTGCCATCTGGGCTTACCTTTGATGTTCTAAACTTGTATTAGGATATGTTTTGTCAGTCTGCTGTCAGACATACGGACACATTACCGAAGAAAGTCAGCCTCCTTTTCCTGATGACATCCATTACTTTGCCCACCTTGTTATGCACTTCTTCGTTTTTTCTGAACTTCCATGTTCTTTCCTTTTTAATTGGTCCTAAGATATTTCTCCCTATCCTTCGTTCTAGTTTCTCCACTTCACGTTTTGAGGTTTTATTTCTCAAGCTCAGTGTTCCTGATATTCTGGTCTTACAACTGTCTGGCAGCGTCGGATGTTAGCTCCCCATGATAATGCTCTCTTATTGTATATCTCAAGAGTCTTCATTTTAATTAATTTTACCTCTACACCCTGGTACCATAAAACCCTTTTCATATCATATTAAGACCTTAGAGAAAATTGGTTATATTTTCGTCTGTCTGTGTGCATGTATGTACGTAATATCTAATATGTCTAAAATATTAGGTGTATGGTGCCATATTTGAACAGCAACATGGGGCAAGTGCGCGCATATGCAGATGGCTCTTCAGAGGCCTGGCGAAATGCTCCACCAAGTGTGGCATACATGTAACCGGCAGGGCAAACCCACTGTGGCCAGTTCAACGTAGTCATTTTGGAGAGGTTATGGCACATCGCAGTGGAGCAAACGCGTCAACATCAAGTTCTGCTACAACGGCGACGAAGACGCATGAAATGTTGGTGCATGTTTAACGAGAGGAACGCTGTGGGCAAACAAAATTACAAGTGGTTCGCTTTCATGAAGGGAATGACTGAGGTTAAACCACATTTCGGTCGACCGTCGACAAGAAGAATCCCAGGCATGATCAAGCGAGTGCAATAAATGCTAGCACAAGATCGGTGACCGATAGTACGATTGGTGGTGGAGGAATTCGGAATGAGAAAACACTGTGTGTAAACCGTCGTTCGAGAAGATTTGGGTGAGTGGACGATCTGTTCCCGGTTTATGACGCACAAGCTGACACACAAGCTGAAAGCGGATCGGATGGAGACTTCTGGAGATTTCATTTCTATGTGTGTAGAGGAGCAATCCTTAATGCGAGCCATCTTCACGGGGAATGAGATCTGGAGGTCGGAATCGAAGCATTATTAGATGAAATGGCGTTCAACCACTTCCCCGTGACCATGAAAGGACTCAACTGTAGAGGCCCAAAGTGAAAACACTGTTAATCGCCGATGAATCAACCATCCAAAATCGTGTGACGGTCGTTCTGCGATATATTCCTAACGAGGCATTTGATTTCAGTTTGAAGAAGCTGTATGAACGTTGCTAAACGTGTGCTGTAACGGATGACGATTATTTTGAAACTTGTATCCTGTATTTTGTTCGTTTTCTGACAACATTCACCATATTTGTTAGACACACCACGCATGTACAGTATGTATGTATGTATGTACACTGACATGCCAAAATTCATAGGATAGGGGTTTAGTATCTTGTAGGCTTTACTCTAGCTAAGCCAAGTGCAGCAACCTGTCGTTGTATTGATTTCACAAGTGGAAGAAACGCCCGTGGAGAGATTCTGACTTTGCCGTTTGGATATCTAAGGGAAGCTTCGTGCTATTTGTAGGTGCAGTGTATAAGGTGTGAATGAGCCTCATTACCACGTCTCTTAACTGCTCGACAGGTTCATATCGGGCAAAACAGGTGGCTGTAGCAGTCGTTGAAACTCTCCAGAACGCTCCTCGAACCAACTCTGGATAACTTGGGCCCGATGACTCAGTGCATGATCCTGGTGGGTAAGTCCATGAATGGCCGTAAGTGGTCAGAAAGTAGTTCATCGTAGCGGTCACCGGTCAACAAGCTGTTCAAGAGGAATCAGTGGATCAGCGGATCCAGCCCATGTCACCTGAATACACCCCACACCATTATGAAGCTACCACTAGCCTGTATGTTGCCTTTTTGACATCTAGGATCGATGGCCTCATGAAGCCTGCACCATATCCGAACCCTACCATCAGCTAGAAACAACTGCAACTGTAACTCATTGGGCCATGCTATATGTCGTCTGTCCTCCAGGGTCTAATTATTAACGTCGCGCGCCCGGTGTCGTGGTGTTAACAAGGGAACTCTTGAAAATCTGCTCTCATATTCCACTGGCATTAAAGAATGCTGCACTTCTGGTACCTCCTGCATTGAATGTGGATGTAATTTGAACCAATGTGGATTGTCTGTCTGTTACCACGAGCAATTCTAGCCAGATGCCACTAATCGCGGTCATTAAGCATCCGTGGTCGGAGACTAGCTTCTTTACTTTGGGTTGTAATGCATATATGCATTGGACCCACTAACGGTGGACATCCCTTTGTGAAACCCGGCATATATATTCCAAACCAAACCAAACCCCATGGCACTACAGCCCCTGAAGGGCCTTGGCCTACCAAGCGACCGCTGCTCAGCCCGAAGACCTGCAGATTACGAGGTGCCGTGTGGTCATCACGACGAATCCTCTCGGCCGTTATTCTTGGCTTTCTAGACCGGGCATATATATTCCAATTGTATTAATTTACCCAAGCCGGGCTACATAAACAGCCATCAGGATGTTCAAAGGTGGAATATGAGATTTTGAGAGGTTTTGACGTTTCATTTTGCTGTTATTTTGAATTATAAATGTTTCAAACTTAACTTACCGGTACATTCAATTTCAATGTGAACATTTTGTGCCATGGCAGTATTTTCTCATACAGTCAACTCTGACTGAAATAACTGAGAATAACATAAGAAATGGTGTTCCGGTCAGTTTTGGACTTGCGATCTTGTGAAAAATGACACTACCAATAATCCTCAGAGCGAGCGTCTGGAACTAAGCAAAAATATTATACTGACTGACTATAGTTAACTGACGTGTGCTCTGTCACTTCTGCTGCCAGTCACCTTTTCTAGATGATATTACTGCTCCAACGAAGCACGAAGACTCACCAGTCAACGATCGATACAACAGCAGCAGCAAATTAAACTTACACGTTAGTTTTTTTAATTTCCTGTAGCTATTTTTAGCCGAGTGCAGCCCTTGCAAGGCAGACCCTCCGATGAGGGTGGCGGCATCTGCCATGTGTAGGTTACTGCGTGTTATTGTGGTGGAGGATAGTGTTAGGTGTGTTGTGTTAGTTGCAGGGATGTTGGGGGCAGCACAAACAGCCAGCCCCCGGACCACTGGAATTAACCAATGAAGGTTAAAATCCCCGTCCCGGCCGGGAATCGAATCCGGGACCCTCGAAACCGAAGGCCAGTACGCTGACCATTCAGCCAACGAGTCGGACTATACATTAGTAGAAAGTACCTAATAACTTTTGACAAGAGCTGTCGCCTACTTATGGAGCTTTAATTACAAGCCGTATATAGCTACACTGGTGCAATATGTTATGCACTTAGTATTCACGTAAGAACACTCTGGCTAATGTTGCATACATATATGGTTGAAAGTAATCGTAAGAATTGTATCTCCATCACGTCGTCTCTTCAGCCGCGTATGCCAAGTTCACAGGTTCATATTTGGAGGCTCACTGTGTATTCTCTTGAAACTCTCAAGACCGATTTGTATTCCGTCCTACTTCCCTCTGCTCTTGGCGTTCCTTTCTTGGCATGTTTAATCGTAAACATTTTGTAGCATTTACTGGTAATCACTCAGCATCCTCCTAATTTGTCGCATACTACGTTCGTTAACTAAACGGCACACACACCTTGTTAAAGAAAGATGATATGATACAGGTATGTAGTAATATTACGAAACAATAAACCGGGCGAGTTGGCTGTGTGGTTAGGGGCGCGCAGCTGGTGAGCTTGCATCCGAGAGATAGTGGGTTCGAATCCCACTGTCGGCAACCCCTGAAGATGGTTTTCCGTGGTTTCCCATTTTCACACCAGGCAAATGCTGGGGCTGTACCTTAATTAAGGCCACGGCCGCTTCCTTCCAACTCCTAGCCCTTTCCTATCCCATCGTCGCCATAAGACCTGGCTGTGTCGGTGCGACGTAAAGCCACTAACAAAAAAATCCTCAATGAAGTTCTAGTAAAGCTATTTGTTATTATTTCCAATTACTTTTGCTTCAATCCTCTCTTTCAGCATTTTATCCGTCCTTTCTCGGTAAAATGTGACCTATTCTGACCCGGACGGTAGAAGGCTTGTAAATCCCCCGCAATATTTTCTTTCACATAGTAATAGACCTATTTTTAGCAGACACCCTCATTCCTCGGGGGGTTGGATCTCTGCATCATACACCGAGTGAAAGTGCTGCGCAATGACGGTGGGTTCGAACCCCACTGTCGATAGCCCCGATGATGAGTATCTGTGCGTTCCAATTTTCGCACCAAGGCAAACGTTGAAGCTATACCTTACTTGTATCTACGGTCTCATCCTTCCTAGAACTGCCCTGTCCTATCTCACCGTCACCATACTGCCCCCATTTTTCCCGAGCTAAGCCCAGCCATCGAGCGATGAGTCCCAAGGTGGACCGTTCGATCGTTGGCTATCACTTCCTAGAGGCATTTAAGGGTTGTAAGGATTGATGACCAAGCAGGATAAAAAGAAATATTAAAACAACACTCTGACATTTATTCACATAAGCAATTAAACAACAAAATATTCTTGCTAATATTTTCTTTAACATAACAGAGCTTTCATAATATCGGGTTTCTTCCTCGATTTAGAGTGACTTGTGTTCATATCTCCAGCTCTACTGTGCTGTAAATGAAACCAAAGAAGTAATTAGGCCACTTGCCTTTTTAAACCAAACATTTGACTGAAAGAACTAAATAAACATGTGTTCAAAGTTTCACCAATTTAAAGTTGCCTCAACACGTGGTCTTTACAATGTACACAACTGAATTAATCATTTACAATATTTAATAATGGTTAATGACACTAACATGAACTTCAGTAGCAAAGAAAAACTGTTTCCAAAATTTTCGAATCAATTAATTATTATCTCGATTATTATTATTACTATCATCATTATTTTGTCATACAGTTAACCTGTTTCATTGTAACACGATCGTGTTCTTATCAATTCTCCACCGCATCATTTATCTAATATTCATCATTAATATTTCAAAGTAATGATTTTTGATTAATTATTAATGACTTATTTTCACAATGTTTTAAAGCAATCATGCGGCTGACCAATTTCTACCTTTAATCTTTGCATTTCATTTCTATTCAAATTAATCTTAAAGTATTTCAGATTTTTAGAAATTTACATTGCCAACGTGTGAGCTAGTAAAATAAATTTTGTTACAAATCGAGTGCCTTTACAAAGTAACGAGATGATCTTTCCTTTTAAATCTCGCAAAAAAAAATTAAATTAAATTCCTTCCTAGTCTTCCTTGACTTAATTCAATTAAACTTTCCCTTAAGGGCATGAAATTATTTCTTAAGGCAACACACAACGATGAATGTGATCCGCGTCACGGCGAGTGCGCGACCAGATCAGAATTAAATGAAATAAACATGGCACAAGAGAAATATACACATTTACACACACATTCACACTAGGGAAACACGTTTTATGTACACTATTTACAACGAATCCTGACTTAGCAATTTTAGTTATGATTTTTATCAATGGTCGGGACGCGTAATGTCTCGCAAAATAATTCGTGCACAGAAATTCTCTTACATTAATGGTGGCTAGTGATCGAAGTCATGAGTATCACTTGATAGAAATACATTTCACATATCAGCGCAAGTTCATCTAATTCATGAGATTATAATGGAAGATTCTAGTAAAATCCATAAGCACTACCATCATGTGGGCTACAGGTTGAATTTACCGCAAGCGTGAGCCTTACTCGCATTATTTTTACTTCCTACCCGTGAAATACACTCACAAACACGTGCTCCACTAATTATAATCTATCTTGCGCTCCAAATACACAAGAATAAATCAATATCACCACTAATTCACCATTTACTTAATTATGCAACGAATATCCCTCAGGATAGGCCATATTCCAGACCCTTCATGAACAGAGCACATTCTATCTCACATTTAGGAATTCTACAGTAGTTTTATGGCTCACGAGCGTTTACTTCTACTTTACCCGATCTTTAATCAACATTATTATTATTTAAGTGATTATTACATCTACTGATTCTCCTGGAATGTTGTAAAATTAGATGACTTCGTCATAAAAAACAACAAGTGATTTTAAAAGACACTAGGTTCGACCCTATTCACTCAAAATGTACACGCAAATTTTCCGTCCGGTAACTTTCAATATTGCGAAGAAAGTAGATTTATCGTGTGGTCAGTGATTATTAAACTTAAGCTCCTTAAGCATGGGAAGTCAGTCAAAGACAACCTACATCTACTCTAATAGATTCCAAAATCTCATTCACACGTACCTAGTCTACCATGACACCTTAAGAAGTAGGAAAATGAAATATGTCTAACTACAGCAAACTGATAGATCTACGACTTAAGAAGAAAGACCTCTAGTTGTACAGAAGATAGGACAGATAAATTAAATTAAAAAGGTACTCAAGTTTTTGTAGAGTTCGATTCCCGTCGACAGTCAGTTATTTCAGCATACTCCGGCCAGTCTTCTTCCAATTACCAGAGACGCCTTACATTTTTACAGCTCCATGGAGGCTCTGCGATGGATGTCCCTCGATGAAATGATGTTGGTAGTTGCGGAATTCTTCATCTTGAGATCTTCAATTCCAAGACGTCTTCGTTGATTGCTGGTCACAAGCTGTAACTGAGATGACAAAATTAAGTATTTTGAACAAGCACACGCAGAATATAAACAGCTCGTCTACACTGTCACACTTAACTTGGCTCCTAGACGTTTTTATTCCACAGAATTCACTAATTATCAGACTAAATTCTGGTAGAACGGGCGTCGACTTGTCTTGAAATTTCTCCTTCCACGTGGTCCGGTGATATGATGTCTCACACAGCAAACAAGCATTAAGAAGAGCGTAAAGCGAAGAGCATTAAGCATTAAGAGAGCGATTCACTCGAAGCAATGCCTTTTATAATTAGCCCAGGGAGGCGTGTTCTTCAGCGAGTACGGTAATTGGCTGATGATCACCTTTAATTTGCGCAGACTATTCTAGAAACAAGCTGAGTCGCGCGTGCGAAGGTAGTCACGTGGTTAGCTATAACCTTGACACAGTCCTGCCGGTGACGTATCGCACCCCTCTGAACGACAAAAAAAACTCGTTCACGGCTCGCCACAAGTTCCCAAGTGATGTGTTGCAGCTTCAAGCAGACAATAAAATCTTTGCTTTCCACTTGTTAAAATATTCGTAAGATCGCCAATTTTCACGGGGACATCTCTCCCTTGGTTGGAATATAATTTCGTTTGTAGATGAAATTATTACATAGCAGTGTCCATTGCTATTGTTCCGGAAAATTGGTTGTTGAATCACCTGGTAGTAACTTAGTTGAGCTTGCGATAGGTGTGAGACTCGGAGTTCTTCGTTCCGCTCCTGGCATCCAGTAGCCTAGTCTCTCCATACAGGGTGTTTCCCAAGTTTTATTTCTATCTTCAGTAACTTATTTTCCCTTTTAACAGATGGTTACACGGTGTCAGCTAGTGGTGTAGATGTTCGGTAGAGTCTATGCGTCGACCTGTATCGCAATCCATTCTTGAAGTTTAGTGATTTTGCCTTCAGGATTCAGGCTATCTCCTCTTACTGGAGATGGAGTTTTTTTTTGTCAGCACCTTGGCTGTGCTCCAGACTCGAGTTGCTATGTTGGCTTCCCCGAGCCTTGGCCTCTTGGTACTGAAGGCTTTCCGCTCCCACGATATCAGGGTTGGTATCCTGGGTTTGGATTGCTCTTCGCCATCGTTCGTTTTCCTGCGTCGAGTTTTGAAGGTCTTTGAGATATTTTTCCTTTTCTTCTTCTCGCCAGTCTCTCCTTCCTCTTGAGTGGCGGAAGTCCTGGTTTCGGTTCCAGCTCCTTCGGTAATCTGAGTATGGACGCTTCCTCTCGTTACGTCTGGAATATTCCCAGTTTCTAATGGGTCTATTTCTGCGTACGGGCGATCGATCACGAGGTGAATCTTGCCCTCCAGGGTTACGTTTCCACGTTCTCCCTTGGTTGACTGATTTCGATTCTTCCTCCTTATTCGTTGTTACCTGATGGATCTGCGGTTCCGAGTTTCGTCCCTGACGAACTGGTTCCTTGGACGTCATGTCTAATTGTCTTAACAACGCCTCAGCCTGAATTGCAGATTGCGTATTTGAGGCTATCATGATCCTCTGCACATCTGGTGGTAACTGTCGGGTGATCAACTTAACCAACTCAGGTTCTGATGGCGGTGAGTCTAGTTCCCTTAATTTTCTTAATTGGCTGGACAGGAAGTCCGCATATCTCGTGGGCGTAGATGATGCATATTTCCTGGCGTATAACTCCGTCCTAAGGTTGTATTGGACGTCGCTATTCCAGTACTTCTCCAGGAATGCTTTCTTGAAACTTTCGAAATCGTCAAACGAAAATCGAAATGCGACAAACCAGGTATGAACTGAGTCTTCCAGGAATTTTTCGGTGACTCTTAGCTGCCTTTCTGGTGGAATTTTCGCATCGCGAAAGTAATCCTGCAGTTCCCGAATAAAGCCTTTCGGAGTCACGTTTCCTCTAACGTTATTGAATTTCTTGGGTTGGTCTTCGTGAAGACGAATTATGTTTACTATTTGCGTCTGGCCGGTTGTATTCATTTGAGACGCATTTACTGTCGGCTCTGAAGAAATGTCGATTGTATTCGCAGCGCCTGTCCCTGCAGTTGCAAGTGGAGTTGACGTCAGACCCGTGCCGGTGACACGTTGCTCCAGTAATGCCTGCTTCTCTAGCAATGAGTTGGTGACCTTGCTAGTGTTCTCGTTCTGGATTTTCAGGAGATGCATTTCATGTACAAGCTCCTTAATTCCATCCGTGTACTCCTTTCGAATCCCTTCGGTTTCAGTTTTTGACTCAGTCGTGACCTTATGTATGGCATTCATCAGGGTGGTTTTGATGGTTTTTATTTCGCCCCAACTATCCTCCAGTGACTCGTGGATATAATCCATCCGTTCCGAGGTATCGACTTGGGATGTCTCGATTTTGTCGAGAATGCCCTTTTCGACTTGTTGTAGTTTCTCGTTTAATCCAATGAATTTCTTCGCCCAAGCCGTTTTCGTAACCTTAAGGTCCTCTGAATTTGTGTCAATCTTTTCCTCAATATTCAGGAATGATTGTTCAACTTCGCCCTTGTATTTGTCGATTCCAGTTAATATGTCCTGCTGAACGTTCGCCAGTCGTTCACTGAATTCGTTGGACATGCCCGCCATAGACTTGGCAATGTTTTCGTTTACCTCCTTTTTCATAGTAGCGAAATCATTTTTGACTATTACGAGCTCGCTCTGCACTGAGGCTAGCTTGCCGTTAAAAAGTTTAATGTCCGAACATATTTTTCCTAAACCTTCTTCAGTTTGGTTTTTAATGTCCGTCAACTTTTCTTCAATAGCTTCCCCGAGAGATTTTTCGAGGTTTATTTGTGCGTCACTGAGATCACTAAGTCCCTTTTCTAAGTTTTTCTCTAAGTTAGTTTGACTATTATTGAGTTCAAAGAGTCCTTTCTCTAAGTTTTTCTCTAGGTTGGCCTGATTTCCACTAAGATCATTAAGTTTTTTCTCTAAGTTAGCTTGACTAATGTTCAGGTTGGCATTAATCCTCTCCTCCATTGCCAACAACATCTGCCTTAAGTCCTCCATAGTTACAATTATTCATTAAATGGCTATTCTGGTATTGGAAGGATTCTAACCGGACTACTGAAATATTGGGAATCGAACTCCATCAAATTTGTGAAGGCACCGATTTGTCGATATCATGAAAGTTCCAAATTTTCACCAATATCGGTCGCAATTATGAGTCTAACTTTAAGTAATTATCATCGCAGCAAATTCAAATTTCTAATTACCAGCAAGAATTTGTTTTTAACAATATTCATACAAGTTACATTTAACATGTGCTTATGTTAGCCACAAGAATTTGGGCGAATAAATGTGTCAGAGTCAGCCTAATTTAATTGGTCATCTGATCTTGTCAATGTCATAAACACTGGACAGCACAAGATCATTTTCGAGCTTGGATAAGCCAATCTCGAGCCCCACGCTTGGATTAAGCCATCTTAAATGCCCCCATTTTTCCCGAGCTAAGCCCAGCCATCGAGCGATGAGTCCCAAGGTGGACCGTTCGATCGTTGGCTATCACTTCCTAGAGGCATTTAAGGGTTGTAAGGATTGATGACCAAGCAGGATAAAAAGAAATATTAAAACAACACATTTATTCACATAAGCAATTAAACAACAAAATATTCTTGCTAATATTTTCTTTAACATAACAGAGCTTTCATAATATCGGGTTTCTTCCTCGATTTAGAGTGACTTGTGTTCATATCTCCAGCTCTACCGTGCTGTAAATGAAACCAAAGAAGTAATTAGGCCACTTGCCTTTTTAAACCAAACATTTGACTGAAAGAACTAAATAAACATGTGTTCAAAGTTTCACCAATTTAAAGTTGCCTCAACACGTGGTCTTTACAATGTACACAACTGAATTAGTCATTTACAATATTTAATAATGGTTAATGACACTAACATGAACTTCAGTAGCAAAGAAAAACTGTTTCCAAAATTTTCGAATCAATTAATTATTATCTCGATTATTATTATTACTATCATCATTATTTTGTCATACAGTTAACCTGTTTCATTGTAACACGATCGTGTTCTTATCAATTCTCCACCGCATCATTTATCTAATATTCATCATTAATATTTCAAAGTAATGATTTTTGATTAATTATTAATGACTTATTTTCACAATGTTTTAAAGCAATCATGCGGCTGACCAATTTCTACCTTTAATCTTTGCATTTCATTTCTATTCAAATTAATCTTAAAGTATTTCAGATTTTTAGAAATTTACATTGCCAACGTGTGAGCTAGTAAAATAAATTTTGTTACAAATCGAGTGCCTTTACAAAGTAACGAGATGATCTTTCCTTTTAAATCTCGCAAAAAAAAATTAAATTAAATTCCTTCCTAGTCTTCCTTGACTTAATTCAATTAAACTTTCCCTTAAGGGCATGAAATTATTTCTTAAGGCAACACACAACGATGAATGTGATCCGCGTCACGGCGAGTGCGCGACCAGATCAGAATTAAATGAAATAAACATGGCACAAGAGAAATATACACATTTACACACACATTCACACTAGGGAAACACGTTTTATGTACACTATTTACAACGAATCCTGACTTAGCAATTTTAGTTATGATTTTTATCAATGGTCGGGACGCGTAATGTCTCGCAAAATAATTCGTGCACAGAAATTCTCTTACATTAATGGTGGCTAGTGATCGAAGTCATGAGTATCACTTGATAGAAATACATTTCACATATCAGCGCAAGTTCATCTAATTCATGAGATTATAATGGAAGATTCTAGTAAAATCCATAAGCACTACCATCATGTGGGCTACAGGTTGAATTTACCGCAAGCGTGAGCCTTACTCGCATTATTTTTACTTCCTACCCGTGAAATACACTCACAAACACGTGCTCCACTAATTATAATCTATCTTGCGCTCCAAATACACAAGAATAAATCAATATCACCACTAATTCACCATTTACTTAATTATGCAACGAATATCCCTCAGGATAGGCCATATTCCAGACCCTTCATGAACAGAGCACATTCTATCTCACATTTAGGAATTCTACAGTAGTTTTATGGCTCACGAGCGTTTACTTCTACTTTACCCGATCTTTAATCAACATTATTATTATTTAAGTGATTATTACATCTACTGATTCTCCTGGAATGTTGTAAAATTAGATGACTTCGTCATAAAAAACAACAAGTGATTTTAAAAGACACTAGGTTCGACCCTATTCACTCAAAATGTACACGCAAATTTTCCGTCCGGTAACTTTCAATATTGCGAAGAAAGTAGATTTATCGTGTGGTCAGTGATTATTAAACTTAAGCTCCTTAAGCATGGGAAGTCAGTCAAAGACAACCTACATCTACTCTAATAGATTCCAAAATCTCATTCACACGTACCTAGTCTACCATGACACCTTAAGAAGTAGGAAAATGAAATATGTCTAACTACAGCAAACTGATAGATCTACGACTTAAGAAGAAAGACCTCTAGTTGTACAGAAGATAGGACAGATAAATTAAATTAAAAAGGTACTCAAGTTTTTGTAGAGTTCGATTCCCGTCGACAGTCAGTTATTTCAGCATACTCCGGCCAGTCTTCTTCCAATTACCAGAGACGCCTTACATTTTTACAGCTCCATGGAGGCTCTGCGATGGATGTCCCTCGATGAAATGATGTTGGTAGTTGCGGAATTCTTCATCTTGAGATCTTCAATTCCAAGACGTCTTCGTTGATTGCTGGTCACAAGCTGTAACTGAGATGACAAAATTAAGTATTTTGAACAAGCACACGCAGAATATAAACAGCTCGTCTACACTGTCACACTTAACTTGGCTCCTAGACGTTTTTATTCCACAGAATTCACTAATTATCAGACTAAATTCTGGTAGAACGGGCGTCGACTTGTCTTGAAATTTCTCCTTCCACGTGGTCCGGTGATATGATGTCTCACACAGCAAACAAGCATTAAGAAGAGCGTAAAGCGAAGAGCATTAAGCATTAAGAGAGCGATTCACTCGAAGCAATGCCTTTTATAATTAGCCCAGGGAGGCGTGTTCTTCAGCGAGTACGGTAATTGGCTGATGATCACCTTTAATTTGCGCAGACTATTCTAGAAACAAGCTGAGTCGCGCGTGCGAAGGTAGTCACGTGGTTAGCTATAACCTTGACACAGTCCTGCCGGTGACGTATCGCACCCCTCTGAACGACAAAAAAAACTCGTTCACGGCTCGCCACAAGTTCCCAAGTGATGTGTTGCAGCTTCAAGCAGACAATAAAATCTTTGCTTTCCACTTGTTAAAATATTCGTAAGATCGCCAATTTTCACGGGGACAATACAAACTTCTGAATTGGTACGACGGAAAACCACGTTCGTACAGAATACCGCTGCGAACTTGTTGCATTAGCCTTGGTACACTTTGAATCGATTTTAATTATTATACGCCATCCTGGGGGAACACAGTCCTAAGTACTTGAAATGGTCCACCTCGTCCGATATGTACACCTTATGAGACATTAAATTCTGTTCGATTTCCTCTAAATTTGCATTACTTTAATCCTGAACGCTAATTTCCATATTTTACTTGCTTAATTTATTTTCAAGCTCCAACATATTACGTAGATTGCAGGCTTTCAACACATTCTGCCAATAAGACCAAGTCATCGGCGTAAGCCTAACTGCTTACTTCACATTCACCGAAATGAATGCCTTCCTATCATTTTACTAATTTCGGTCAATGATTTATGTAATATATATAAACAATAAGGATGGAGTATTAACCCATATAACCATTTCGAACCAAGAACTCGTTCTACAATCGAAAGCAAATTCGCACAATATCAATATAGAGGACCCGTACTACTTCGCAGCATTCGTTATAAAAAAAAGTCAGATAACTCGTTTTGATATGTCTGTCGTATTCATATTGTTTTGCCTGCCTTTTAGGTGGTTTTATGAAAATTTAACATGCAGCGCGTTATGATATGCCGCAGTTCGTAGTCAGAATTCATCCATTCTGACGTCATCAGATCGTCTGTTTGGTAAAACGTTTGGGCACGTATTCGAGTTTTTAATTTTGCAGTTCCTGACGTAAAGCTTGGCATTAGAGTTTTAGAAGAGATATCTTAATATTGGTTTACAAGACCAGTGTTTGTATTAAACTACTAAAACAATGGAGGCAATGGTATTTTTAATCGCAGTTCTTTTAGCCTATATAGAACGGATATCTTGAGAGGTCATAGGTTAGTCTCGAAGGATCGTTTTTCGCCAGGCAGATAACTCTTTAAGATACATGGCCTTCACTATTTCTAGCGTAACTAGGTTATCCTTCGATAGATAATGTCTAAGGCGTTTGTCAAGATGGGGTATGTTTGTACGTAGACTTTTTTCTCTTAGCAGCATGTAAGTTATTAGGAACGCTCTGCCATCTGTTCAATATATTCGGAAGTTGGGAAAGGTTTGAGAATCAAAGAGTATCTAGCAGGGAATAGTATTTGTCCCTGACCAGAAGAAGTTTGTACTCTCTGGTTTGACAGGTAGTAATCAAACATGGTTGTATGCAAAGACATTGCTAAGGGTGAAAATATTAATGAAAGTGTTAGTCGCTTAGCAACCTGCTAAGTACAGAATGTATTGCGGCTTAGGGTAAGCCTTCGCCTGCAATGATTGGAGTGATCATTTAATTAATTGATTTTATGATTATGGTTTCTCAAAGTTGTCCACTAATGTCTCATGATTTACCGGCGTTTAATACAGGAGAGAACAAAACAAAAATGAAGCAAATTGGTCCAGTAGAATGGACGGACGGATTTGCCAAAACTGTTTTTAATAAACTCTTTTAATACATAGACTAAAACATGACATCATTTATGAAAGACGCGTTTCCCTTCATTTCATACTATGGCTATTTGATTTGACCTTTATTTAATTAATAATGATAATAAGCAGAAGTAAAAGAAGAAGGAGAAGAAGAAGAAGAAGAAGACGAATATCGGTTTCTACCCACCGCTGACTACTTCATACGATTTTCAGGAACAGCTTGCTGCCGGAATGTTGCCCCTTACTTGTTAGACGTTTAAAAAAAATGATAAGTGCTATTTGTTCGGCGCGTCGACCTATGAAAACTTTTTGCCCTTACTTGCACCATATGTGAGGAACCTGCGTGTATTATGTAAATGGCGGAAGTGTAAAGTGTTGAATGTGAGGAAAGGAACATTAAGGACGCCAAAAGCACCCATTCCCCTGGCCAGGGATATTAATCATTTACAATTAAACACCCCTGACCCAGCCGGGAATCGAATCCGGGGCCTCCGGGTGACAGGCGGACACGTTTCCCCCTACATAGCGGGGCCGGACTAGATGTTATTTTACGTGGCCCCATAATTGTACTGGAAACGAACTTACCACCTTTAGCTCTGAGGGTCAGTGTTCGACCGTCTGAGCTATTTAGCACGGCACACCGCATTCTAAACCAAGATATGATTACCTCTCTCACTTCAAAAAACCTTCCAACTCACTCCTCTCTCTCTCTCTCTCTCTCTCTCTCTCTCTCTTCAGCCTCCTGCCTTACCCCTTATCCTTTTCTCTCTGCGTATGCAAAAATATTTTGGTACATGAATTTATATTACGTAATCTCGATATTTATCATAACAATTACTGGAATTCGTGGTTAAAGCTATAATAAATAATTTAATGATTCATTGGTTTAGAACAGCCAAAATTTAGGAGGTTCATAAACTTAACCGCAAAATGTTCAGTAACTCATAAATCATTAATATTGTTTGTAGAAAATTAATGGAAACCACAACAAAGTAATTATTTTTTTTAAATCTGAATTGATTTGAAGGCTATTATTATATTTTGAGTATGTGCACTGGTTTACCTACTGAAACATATTTCAACTACCACTGTAGTAAAATTAGTCGAACGCATATCCCATCTAAGCAAAGTAAAATCTTCCTTGAAATTCACATTTCACGGTTACCATTCTTATTGATAGGTTAGTCACCGAGCGATTCGGGAGATAGTAGGTTCGAACCCCATTGTCGGCAGCCCTGAAGATGATTTTCCGTGGTTTTCCATTTTGGAACCAGACAAATGCTGGGACTGTACCTTCATTGAGGGCACGGCCGCTTCCTTCGCACTCCTAGCCCTTTCCTATTCCATCGTCGTCATAAGACATCAGAGTTGGTGGGGGGTAAAGCAACTTGAAAACAGAAAAAGAAAGAGACAGGTTGGTCACAATTCCCACGTATGAAATTTTGTTGTTTGAGTCATCAGTCCATAGATTGGTTTGATGCAGCACTCCATGTCAACCTGTCCCTAGCTAACGTTATTTTCTCAGAGTAACTAAGAATATTACATGCGGTATACGCTAATCTGTATACGTGCAGAGAGAGAACCATTATCTTCGGGGTTACGGCGATAGTTTCCCGTTGCTTTCAGCCGTACTACCGTATCAACATATGTAGCTAAAACACTTTAAGTCTTATGATAAGACTATTTCGTTCAAGGTTCCAGATTGGCGCTGTTGCAACTTCCGAAACCCGGCAATCCCGTTTCACTAAACCATTCAGCTCTGTCGACTGATTCCCATCCGATATGTTTGCACGTGCGGTTTGAGTACCTGTTTCATTGGGGAAGTGCATGGAATAAATTAATGAATCGTGTAAGCTTTTCATTGTTATCTATATAACAGTGTATCCACCACAGTTCTTCCAGTCTGGCAAGGAATTGCAAGACTAAAAACATGTTGAAAGTTCCAAGGATAACCTCTCAAAGTCTACATGCTAAAAAAAAAAAAACCCACAAAATTAAGTCCTTCCAAATTATGTTAACATTTCAGCACCATGTGGAAAATAATGCCAGTGATTTCCTTTATACTGTCATTCTGAAACGTAATTGCACTTGTAATTGTAATTTTGTTGATTACTTGTTGAAAAAGTAATTTGTAATTGTAACTCAAGTAAATGTGGTTTAGCCCAATTACTGTCCGACTCGTTGGCTGAATGGTCAGCGTACTGGCCTTCGGTTCAGATGGTCCCGGGTTCGCTTCCCGGCCGGGTTGGGGATTTTAACCGTCATTGGTTAATTCCAATGGCCCGGGGACTGGGTGTTTGTGCTGTCCCCAACATCCCTGCAACTCACTCACCACACATAACACCATCCTCCACCACAATAACACGCAGTTACCTACACATGGCAGGTGCCGCCCACCCTTATCGGAGGGTCTGCCTTACAAACCACACGAAATTTAATTTAAGCCCAATTACTTTTTTTTTCTACCATTCCTGTCGCTGCCTACTGTTTGCCTAGTCGTCTCTGAAAAGAGACGAGAAGGACTTTCTTATAATTTTTGTCGACTACGGAGTTACTCCATGATGTTTTCTTCATTAGTAGAAACACTTCCATGTATTAGTATGATGTTAAACTACTAGCAAAAACTGATCACCTGTGGAACTTTACTGAACCGAAACTCAAGATAAATTTTGATTTCCACATTTTCTTATCCTATGTTTCTACCTGTCTACAAGTCCCCACCTGAGATATCTACTTACTACTAAGTAGTAGTAGTAGTAGTAGTAGTAGTAGTAGTAGTAGTAGTCGTAGACGAGTGGACTAGGCCATATAGTGCTGACCAGCGTGTTATGATGCTCCTGGTCTTATTCAACAATTTATTGAGGCTTGTTTAATGAATCGTCATAAACATTCTCAAATGACAGACTGAAATGTAAGAAAAATACAGTTCCAGAAATAGACAGAATTAGGAAGATGCCGGAAGTTGGTTTGTTAGTATAGACGGGGAGTGCTAGTGTTGCCATCTCTCGTTAGAAGTGAGAAAAAACACGTCGTTGCTGTCAATCCGCTGATGGATTCCAGCACACGAGCCTCTGACGACAAATTTGTTCAGACACGGGCTTGAAGGAAAATCTCCGCATGATGGATAAGGCTGGGAGCACATACACATGCTGGCGAGAGACGGGAAGGATTTCCTTTTATTTTTGTCAACAACAGAAGTATTCCATGACGTCTTCTGCATGGCTTGAAACACTTCCCGAGCGACTCTGCTAGCGAAAGGATTTCCGACACCTTCACTCAAGGCTCAAGGGATTTTAGTATGTACAGTAGAGTGCATTATACTAATAGAACTAGCAAGAGCGCGAAGTTAGGAATTTCAGTCTTTCGTTCCCTGCCGGTCCTGAGTTCATGACTTCAGTAACATTTGAAGAAGCACAGGCTTACTTTTCTTTACTCCAATTACCTCACGAGAGATGTAGGAGAGGCGTGATAGGACCGGTTTACCTCGTGACTTTCGACTGTTAAGATCAAGATTCGAAACCTACGAATGCACGGTGAAAAGTAAAAATCATATTGCATCAGGAATTTCTCCCCTGCGGATGTGACAGCCCGTCCATCCTTTCTGCTGCTAGCCTCAAGGGCTGTCCCCAGCTCAGCGTTCACACTTCACGGAATAACCGATTCAGATATAGACTAGCAAAAGAAGGATTTTCTAGTTGGTCGAAGGCACTTAATCATGAACTTTGTCTTATTGTTCTCTAGCACCGATCTAAAATATATTAAGGTGTGTACCAGTTTTGGCTACCTCATCATAGTACATGTACGCCACAGTTCTGTTCACTCATGAGAAATGAGAGATAATTCCATTGCCTTTATAGACTTGGAAAAGGCCTTTGACAGGATCCAGTGGAGGAACATATCCAAAAGCATGGAATATCCTTGCAGTTTGATTGAAAAGAAAGACGAATAATTATAGATCTGTATCGATAGGCCCTACCAACTAAATGGTAGCAATGTTGAAGCAAACATGCATCAGGAATTAATGTAGGGATGCTTACTGTTGCTGTATCCGTAATAAATCGTAAGGCCTCTGTTACCGTGTGCGAGTATTTTTATTTCACGCCGTCTAGGCTACCTGCGAGTCAATTCTGGCGTTCCATTTCAGTCTACCAGATGCCAGAACAAACCAGACCTCCGTTGGGACCGGGCGAGTTGGCAGTGCGGTCGGAAGCCCTGAAGATGTTTTTCCGTGGTTTCCCATTTTCACACCACGCACGCTTCCTTCGCACTCCTAGGCCTTTCCTATCCCATAGTCACCATAAGACCTATCTGTGGCGGTGAGACGCAAAGCAAATTTGTAAAAAAAATAAAAACCTTCATTGGGTGGTCCACGGCTGAGTTTTAATAAATGTTGTAGGGAACACACCAAATGTGATGCCGTAGATGCCGACAACGTACGGCATGGAGAGCCGTATGGACGTTTTCCACCTTTTAAAAATCCGACTACTTTTGGAGGCCGACAATACCACCGCTCCATAGAGGATCTGTTTAACCTCTTTATAGAAAATGCAATAAATTTGTACAAACCAAAAGCATCAATTGAACGAAAGGATTATTCACACTGTCAGATATGCAAATGGCTTAGCAATACTACCCAACAATGAAAAATCTGAACACACTCGCAGCTATCCATCGATCAATCAATCAATCAATCAATCAATCAATCAATCAATCAATCAATCAATCAATCAATCAATCAATGTAAGTAAAACCAAACAAATGGTTATCAATAAATTAAGTGGTAAAAATGCCATGTTGTTGTTGGAGTCATCAGTCCATAGACTGGTTTGATACAGCTCTCCATGCCACCCTATCCTGTGCTAACCTTTTCATTTCTACGTAACTATTACATACTACATCTGCTCTAATCTGCTTGTCATATTCAAACCTTGCTCCACCCCTACTGTTCTCACCACCTACACTTCCTTCAAAAACCAACTGAACAAGTCCTGGGTGTCTCAAGATGTGTCCTATCATTCTATCTCTTCTTCACGTCAAATTTAGCCAAATCGATCTCCTCTCACCAACTCGATTCAGTATCTCTTCATTCGTGATTCGATCTGTCCATCTCACCTTCAGCATTCTTCTGTAACACCACATTTCAAAAGCTTCTATTCTCTTTCTTTCTGAGCTAGTTATCGTCCATGTTTCACTTCCATACAATGCCACGCTCCACACGAAAGTCTTCAAAAACATCTTTCTAATTCCGATACCAATGTTTGAAGTGAGCAAATTTCTTTTCTTCAGAAAGCTCTTCCTTGCTTGTGCTATTCTGCATTTTATGTCCTCCTTACTTCTGCCATCGTTAGTTATTTTACTACCCAAGTAACAATATTTATCTACTTCCTTTAAGACTTCATTTCCTAATCTAATATTTCCTACATCACCTGCCTTCGTTCGACTGCACTCCATTACTTTTGTTCTGGACTTATTTATTTTCATCTTGTACTCTTTACCCAAGACTTCATCCATACCATTCAGCAACTTCTCGAGATCTTCTGCAGTCTCAGATAAAATAACAATATCATCGGCAAATCTCAAGGTTTTGATTTCCTCTCCTTGGACTGTGATTCCCTTTCCAAATTTCTCTTTGATTTCCTTTACTGCCTGTTCTATGTAAGCATTGAAAAGGAGAGCGGACAAACTGCAGCCTTGCCTCACTCTTTTCTGGATAGCTGCTTCTTTTTCAAAGCCCTCGATTCTTTTCACTGCAGACTGATTTTTATACAGATTGTAGATAATTCTTCGTTCTCGGTATCTGATCCCTATCATCTTCAGAATCATAAATAGCTTGGTCCAATCAACACTATCGAATCCCTTTTCTAGATCTACGAATGCCATATACGTGGGCTTGTCCTTCTTGATTCGATCCTCTAAGATCAGACGTAAAGTCAGGATTGCTTCACGTGTTCCTACATTTCTCCTGAAGCCAAATTGATCTTCTCCCAACTCAGCTTCAACTTGTTTTTCCATTCTTCTGTAAATAATACGTGTTAAAATTTTGCAGGCATGAGATACTCAACTAATGGTGCGGTAGTTTTCACACCTGTCAGCACCGGCTCTCTTGGAAATAGGTATAACAACATTCTGCCGAAAATCAAATGGGACTTCTCCTGTCTCATACATCTTGCACACTAAATGAAATAACCTTGCCATGCTGGTTTCTCCTAAGGCAGTCAGTAATTCAGAGGGAATGTCATCAATTCCAGGTGCCTTGTTCCTATTGAGGTCACTTACAGCTCTCTCAAACTCTGACCTCAAAATTGTGTCTCCCATTTCATGAGCATCAACAGCCTCTTCATGTTCCAGAACCAAACTATCTACATCGTTACCTTGATACAACTGTTGGATATGCTCCTGCCATATTTCTGCTTTGTCTTTCCGTAGAAGTGGCTTTTCATCTGAGCTCTTAATATTCATACACCTAGATTTCCTTTCTCCAAAGGTTTCCTTGATTTTCCTGTATGCAGCATCTACCTTTCCCAGGACCATACAGCCTTCGACATCCTTGCACTTCTCCTTCAGCCATTCTTCCTTAGCTACCTTGCACTTTCTATCCACTTGATTCTTTAATCGCCTGTATTCTTTTCTGCCCTCTTCATTTCTAGCATTCATGTATTTTCGTCGTTCATCAATCAGGTCTAGTATCTCCTGAGTTATCCACTGATTCTTAGTTGATCTTTTCTTCCTTCCTAACATTTCTTCAGCAGCCCTACTGACTTCATTTTTGATGACTCTCCACTCTTCCTCTATAGTGTTTCCTTCAGCCTTTTCATTTAGTCCTTTTGCAACATGTTCCTTGAAACAATCCCTCACACTCTTTTCTTTCAACTTGTCTAGATCCCATCTTTTTGCATTCTTTCCTTTCTTCAATTTCTTCGACTTCAGATGGCATTTCATGACCAACAAGTTGTGGTCAGAGTCCACGTCTGCTCCTGGGAAAGTTTTGCAATCCAACACCTGGTTTCTGAATCTCTGCCTAATCATAATGAAGTCTATTTGATACCTTCCAGTGTCTCCAGGTCTCGTCCACGTATACAGCCGTCGTTTGTGGTGTATGAACCAAGTATTGGCAAGGACTAAATTATGATCAGTGCAGAATTCAACCAGCCGACTTCCTCTTTCGTTCCTTTGTCCCAATCCAAATTCTCCTACTGTACTACCTTCTCTTCCTTGGCCTACCAATGCATTCCAGTCTCCCATCACAATTAGATTCTCATCACCTTTTACATATTGTATTAAATCTTCTATCTCTTCATATATTCTTTCGATTTCTTCATCATCCGCTGAACTAGTAGGCATATAGACCTGCACTATTGTGGTGGGCATTGGTGTGGTGTCTATCTTGACAACAATAATTCTTTCACTATGCTGGTCGTAGTAGCTTACCCGCTGCCCTATTTTCTTATTCATTATTAAACCAACTCCTGCAGTTCCCCTGTTTGATTTTGTGTTGATAATTCGGTAGTCGCCTGACCAAAAATCTTGTTCTTCCTGCCAACGTACTTCACTTATGCCAATTACATCTAACTTTAGCCAATCCATCTCCCTTTTCAGATTCTCTAACCTACCACAACGATTCAAACTTCTAACATTCCACGCTCCGACTCGCAGATTGTCAGTATCCATCTTCCTGATGATCGCCCCCTCTCGTGTAGTCCCCACCCGGAGATCCGAATGGGGGACTAGTTTACCTCCGGAATATTTTACCCGGGAGGAAGCCATCATCAGTACATCATTCATACAGAGAGAGCTGCATGTCCTCGGGAGGTAGTTACGGCTGTAGTTTCCCGTTGCTTTCAGCCGTGTAGCAGTATCAACACAGCTAAGCCATGTTGAGTATTATTACAAGGCCGTATCAGTCAATCATCTAGACTGCCGCCCTTGCAACTACCGAAAGGCTGCTACCCCCCTTTCGATGAACCATTCGTTAGTCTGGTCTCTCAACAGATACCCATCCGATATGGTTGCACCTGCGGCTCGGCTATCTGCATCATTGGGACACGCAAGCCTCCCCACCGCGGCCAGCTCACATGGTTCGCAGAGGAGGAAAAATGCTATATTATATGAATAAATACGATCAGGACGACGTAGAAATGAGGAGTCTCATGATTGGTGTGAGAGGGATCGTCCCTAGAAGAGGATAGAGTTGATGAAGACCTTCAAGATCATTTCCAAGCAGTTCATCGACTGGCGACTGAAAGAGCTCAAGGGTTCTCTTTTGATAGTCAGACTCCACTTGTATTCGCCAGACTGATACTTATAATTTACTTTTAATTATTTAAATTTTAATGAAATATTTTAAGTGTATTATTTGTAATAGACAGCCTCCAAGGGGGGAAGGTTTTGAAAATCAAAACAAGAACTGAATTCATAAAATTCAACAGATTGACATTTTTTGTTACCTGGGTACAGTCATTACAAAGATAACAGACGTAGAAAATAAATTAGCAGAAAAATAGCACTGAATAAACGTGCATTTGAGGAGAAAATACAGCTACTCATCAATCAATCTATGAAAGCAATTTGTTAAGTTTCTCACCTGAAGTGTACTTCTATACTGCCGCGAGAGCTGGATATTGTTAAATAAACACCATAAACATCTGGAGGCAATGAAGATGTGGATTCGGTGAAATATGACCAGAATTTGTTGGATAGAAAGGAAAATTAACGAAAATGTCCTAAACCTAATCAGAGAACGAAGACACTTTAAGAAATATAATTTCGAGAAGGAAGACCCACATTTTAACCATTTTCTAAGGTACAATGCCTGTTTTCAATAAGATCTTGGGGCAGAGGGAGACGAAGAAGAAATAGCACATAAATGGTGTTTAAATAATCAAGAACAGAAGTGAAAATCAGAATGAAGAGAAACATGTTAGCATCGACAAGACGTGGCCTTGATCGCGGAATTCTTGTTTTTTTATTAGTTAATTTCAATATTCTTCCGTAAACTACTCGGAAACTCTTTCCAATACATTACTATAAGTAGTACAGTCGTCATGAAATCCCAGACGAATCGTTATCTCTTTCCTTTTATTTCACAATCCATGTACTTTTAGATTGTTGTCTCGCTCACTTCGGTTAAATAGCCATGCCCTCAGTAGCTCTTACCTTCCTTCCTAACATCCTCTGTGGATCCACGGCTGCGTGGTACGTTATAGGAACGAAACAATGCTGTGCTAAATCAATTCTAATATATCTCCATTAAATTTTCCGCGGCTGATAACTCTCCTCGTTTATTTTTGTAATGCTTAAACTCTTTATTTTGGGAAGTTAATCGGTTTAGAAATGAAATGCAGCCAACGTACTAACCGATCGAGCTGTGTGGATAATTAACTGCGATCGAATCTCCAAGCTTGTTCAGTACCTCGATATCGACTGTCAATCACCACTGGTTGTTTTCAGAGGTAGAATATGGTCAGCGAATTCAAGTTTAACTTCATAGGACGTCTAATTGACCATCCCTTTACCTCGTTATCAAGATTGGAAATTACTCATCAGTTCATCCTTATTGGAGGATGTCATTTTACTCCTCTGTCCTTCAATCCAAGAAAAAACATGTAACAAATTCACATAATTTGTGATTTTTTGATATCACAATCATTCCCACGTCAAAATTTTAATACAATAGTTTTGACGTCCAGTTATCCTATTAACGGTACCTGGACGTCAAGTATTCTTGTTTGAAGGTCAATTTAGTAGGTTCATATCTACGAAAATATTTGTCCCAGAACTCCCAAACATTTGTCACCATTTGACATCAATTAGTGCAAAGTACGTGCATAATATCAATAAAAATGCTAATAACAAACAATCGCATTTAATAATTCCTATTTCTGTCACAACTTCAGCTAGAATGTTCACGTTTGAGTCGTAATTTGTGGGCAACTTAATAAAGACTTACAAATTTGCCCAAAAAGTATTAAAATGGGATCTTAAAAGAAAATATGTATTGTCCCCAAATATTAGTAGCTAGCTAATGCCATACTACTTATATTTGATCTAAAAAGCGTACTTTCTGTCAGTCCTTCAAGTTTCTTTTAGAAAATTAAAAAAGTATGTTGTTGTTGTTGTTGTTGTTGTTTAAAGGTGCCTAACATCGAGGTCCTCGGCCATTAAAAAGTATGCACTTTAACATTTCCCACCTGGAGATTTCCTCTGAGAACTAAATATTTCTACAATAAGAGCAAGTGTAATTTGAACGTAATTGTGAGGAATTGATTACATAGTGATTAATGAAAATGTTATAGCGATTTTAACAAATTACCCTAGCTGGTACAGTTCGTGATAAGAGTGCACCTGAAGACTAAGCAAATTACCCTAGGAAATGCCGACTTCTGAGGAAGGAGTGGTAGTGGTTCCGCCATTTAAATGTTCCTGGAACATACGCATATTATATAACTTTCGGATTCAGGAAAGCTTACTATATTCAAGGAAGTACGAAACTACATGTGAATATTTGCTCATTACACGCTTCTGGGTGTTGTAAGGGGACGTAGTAGATTAAGAAAAATCTTGAAAATAAATGATAATCATATCCCCTCGGATGCTACAACTAGACACGGATGCGGGTGTCGGCGAACTTAGTATCTTGGCGGATGCAAACTGTACGGAAGTGCCGATAATTTTGCTGATATTTTCTAAATAATGAAGTTTATAGATTTTCAATGAGGTATACTCTTGCTTGTGGTTAGATGACCCTTGACAGTGGTATGAGAGAATGGTGATACATAAAGAGCCTTGAGACCATAAAGCCGTGAGTCTACCTAAGCCTAACTGGCTCCTGTCCGCAGTTAATGGAAGGAAGTAATAAAGGTCAGTACGTCGGTAGTTGTCGCAAGAGAAAACCTGTGACACCGAGCTCGATAGCTGCAGTCGCTTAAGTGCGGTCAGTATCCAGTATTCGGGAGATAGTGGGTTCGAACCCCACTGTCGGCAGCCCTGAAGATGGTTTTCCGTGGTTTCCCATTTTCACACCAGGCAAATGCTGGGGCTGTACCTTAATTAAGGCCACGGCGGCTTCCTTCCCAGTCCTAGCCCTTTCCTGATCCATTGTCACCATAAGACCTATCTGTGTCGGTGCCAATAGCAAAAAAAAAAATTAAAAAAAATCCTGTGACGCTAGGGTTTCTGGTGCTAGGTATCAGCCCTATTGTATTATGTTAACAGATCTATCCATTTCAATATCTTACGCGTAATATACTGTAGTTAAATATTTACAATATCAACGGATATCCATTTGCTGTTGCAGAGCGGATGCGGATATAGACGTAGGCTCCCTGGGTCTCAACTTCAAATTTTCGAATTTTCATTTTCCTCTACTGGGTGGCAGGGGAACCAACATTATATTGACCAACTTAATATTTAGTTTTAATTAATAATGCATAACCAGAGACATTTCATATGAAATGTCGTATGGCTTTTAGTGGCGGGATATCCCAGGACGGGTTCGGCTCGCCAAGTGCAGGTCTTTCTATTTGACTCCCGTAGGCGACCTGCGCGTCGTGATGAGGATGAAATGATGATGAAGACAACACATACACCCAGCCCCCGTGCCATTGGAATTAACCAATTAAGGTTAAAATCCACGACCCGGCCGGGAATCGAACCCAGGACCCTCTGAACCGAAGGCCAGTACGCTGACCGTTCAGTCAACGAGTCGGACAATTTCATATGCTGGCTTCGTACTATATGGAATACAGAGCGGAGGTCTTCCCCCACATCGAAAATCCGATTGCCTCTTTCGGGTTTGAACCTGCAATCCTGAGATTGTCAGACAAACTCCCATTGATCCATAAAGGGATACTGCTGAAAATGTTAATTGTGGTGTGTGTTTAAAGTGATTATTGATCTTGGTTTACTTTGATAAAGGTATGAGCTGCTTGAAACATATTATCATGCCATCGAAATCACCACATTGTGTAATGTGGTGATTTCGATGGCATGATAATATGATCGCAATTGAGAGTCGTGAAGAATTCGATCAAAAATCAGGAAATGCGGTGCTGAGCGAGTGGCTGTGCGGTTTGGGTCACGTAGCTGTCAGGTTGCATTCGGGAGATAGTGGGTTCGAACTCCACTGTCGAAAACTTTGAAGATGATTTTTCCGTGGTTTCCCATTTTCGAGTTAGGCAAATGCTGGGGCTGTACCTTATTAAAGCCAAGGCTACTTCGCTCTCACCCCTAGCTCATCGTCGCCATAAGACCTATCTGTGTCGGTGCGACGTAACAAACTCTTACAAGTTCGACTCCAATAACAACAATGTATTTTTCATGGAAAACTTTGCATTTTATTTCGCGATCATTTCTCGTAACGAACCAGTTCAACAGAACTTCGTATTCCTATTGAAGAAAGAACGTATTCATTTGAAATAATTTCCCTTTGTACCAGTCTCGACAGCCTGCGAAACTGAAATACTCCATTCAAATTTACAGTAGACGTGACATATTTCTTCGAAGTTACAGTAGGTAGTGAAGTTTCAGTAAGGGCATCGTGGTGTCTATTGAGGCTTCCTGTAACGCAATCAGCACAATTCTACGCCAATCTCAGCTTGAGTCATGTATTCCGTTCTCCACTCCCTGCATTATACTCTGCTAAGTTCAGATATCTCTTTCTTGTGAACTCTATCCTTTTTTTTTTCTGACTTCGATTATATCACCACTGGATTGCCATTGTAAAGAAAGGGAATAAAATGGGATGTGACCTGTTTCATTATTAACTTCTTTTTGTTCAAATCTGTATTTCAATGTGGCACTAGAATTCTAGATGGGCATGTTCAATGACTAAAGATATATTATTCGCTCCAAATGGAATACCAGCAATACGCTGGTCAACATTTATTTTGAAAGGCAAAAGTTGACGCATCATTGCAGCCAATTGTTAACCCAAACATACAGCTATTTGTGAGTACGTTCTCCCTTTTTTAGTAGGCAATGACAGTTTTTGAATAGTACTTTGTAATTTATCATTCATATTACCAGACATGTGACTGTCAAGAAAAGAAATAAATATAAAACAACCGCTATTGTCGCGTGTTTTGTTTGATTTTTCCATGTGCTTGTTTGTTTGTTGTTTGTATTTTTTGTTCTTTGTTTATTTGATTGCTTGTCTTCGTAAGTAATACCTATTTTTCGACCTCTCTATGAAACACTATTATTCAACTGGTCAGTGTGCAATTAATTTTCACAATGTTTCCAGGCACTGGAACACTCAATTTGCAGGAAGTAGTAGGACGAAGCTATTTTTGTGTAGGCCTATTATGGTTTTCATATAACATTTAGGTTAATAATTTCAAGGTTTTCCTATGTTTAAATTTGTTCTAAACATTTAAAAAGGCATTGCGATTTGGTCAAACTACAGTATATTTCAAAAATAACGTACGTCAAAAGTTTTTATTAATAACAATTAATTATGTAGATTGTTCCTTTTTTTTTACGAAACGAAATGACAAACCCATCTTAGATATAGAAATCCTAACAAAATTGTCACTGTGTTGATGATAGGAATATCCTTGTAAAAATCTTTCTTCTTATCGCTGATAAATTCTTGTTCACTGTCTAATATTTATATTGCCAGAATTTTGTCCCGCACGTGTTCTTTTTACGCACTAGTAAATCTAGGGACACGGGACTGGCGTACTTGAAAACCTTCAAATTCCACCAGACTGACCAGGGATCGAAACAGCCAACTTGAGCTCAGAAAGTCTGCGCTCTGCCGTTTGAGCTACTCAGTCCGACTCCAGTTAGGAATATCCAGTCGGAGGACATAGTGAGAGCCTCTCCCCTCTGTTTTCTCTTCGTCTGCTTTCCGCGTTCACCTTCAGGAACGCGAAACGAGAATGTTACGTCTCTAGCCGAGCCCTGGAGTGTCTAGTACTCCATCGCCAGCGCGATATAAAACGAGGCTAGTCGCGAACAAAGCTGCACTAGTCAGTAGATGGAGACAGACGGCAGTAGTGCTGGCTGTCGTCATTGTTGGTGTCGTGGGTGTCCCACCGAAATCAATGTCAGAGTATCGTCGTGTTGGAGTGTTTTTTGAGTACTGAGTGGAGTACTGTTTGTCTACTGCCGTGGAGTATTGAGTGGAGTCTTGTCTATGTATTGCCTTAGAGTACTGTATGTGTACCGACATGGAGTCGGTGTGTGTAAGATTTGATGTCAGTTGAGTTGGAGCTGTGTTAACTGTTGTTGTTGTTGTTGTTACGAGTAGTTTAGAGCTTGTTAGTATAGTTGAGCTGTAGCTGTTAAGTGACTGCTGTTTAGGTGTCAGTATTAAGTAGTTCACTGTTCCGAGCAGTTACGTTATCTACTAGTTAATGGAATTGAGTGTGTTGACTGTGTGAGTCACCGGATTCGACTGGAATCGAACGAAGTGAAACAACAGTCATGCGTTGTGGCAGTCAACAGCCCTATGTTCGAACCTATCTGCGTGCAGCTGCTGCACGAAGCGAAGTGAAGCTGTCAATCAGGATTATCACCGTCCGGCCAATACCAACCGTAATAGTGATTTATTATATGTGTTTGCATCATAATTATAATCAAGGTAAGTTATTCTGTTCAGAACACAAGGGAATGTATGCTAACTATCATAATTTTTACAAAATACATGTATGTTTGAAATATATGAGTAAGGTAAGATGACAACAGACTATGTTTGTTCTAAACACAAAATTGTTGTTATCTTTCTCTTAGTAGAGGGCACAGCACATTGCATTTCCGAGATTGAACCTGTACAGATTGCTTGTGCTCTGTTCGATAAGGAGAGGGAGGTCAGGCTGTAACCACCCTGCCCCTCCAGTATGGTGTTGTGGAAGGGGTATCCGGCAAGATGATGTAGAGAAGGGCAGCTAGCCTTAAAACTAGGGTCCTCTGAGGTTAGGCCACTCCAAGATGGTGTCGGGAAGGGTTATGCCGAGAAGGGCAGTTAGGCTTAAAACTAGGGTCCTCTCAGGATAGGCCCGTCTAAGATGGTGACGGGGAAGGGGTATGTCGAGAAGGGCAGCTAGCCTTAAAACTAGGGTCCTCTGAGGATAGGCCACTCCAGGATGGTGTCGGGAAGGGGTATCCGGCAAGATGGTGTCGAGAAGAGCAGATAGCCTTAAACTAGGGTACTCTGAAGTTAGGCCCCTCCAAGATAGTGTCGGGAAGGGTACCTAGCTTTAAAACCAGGACCCTGTGATGTTATGCCCCTCCAAGATGGTGACGAGAAGTGGATCTGGCAAGATGGCATTGAGAAGTGCATCTAGCCATAAAACTAGGTTCTGTAGAGTTAGCCCCAGTCGACGAAGCTAAGTCCTCGTCAAGATAACAGTTGTGAGGTTAGGATCGTTCTCTTTTTCAAAATCCCGCGCCACATACTTGTGAAAAAGCACGTCGCTAAGTCCCGTCAAGATGACAGCAGTGAGGTTAGGGGTCGTCCTCTTTTTTTAAAATTCCGCGCCCACCTGGCCAAACAGTCAGGTTAGGACCTGTCAAGATGACGGCTGTGAGGTTAGCCATGCGCACTTATTCAAATTCCGAGCCAAACTGGTGCACGTGGTTAGGACCTGTCAAGATGGCAGCAGTGAGGTTAGCCGTACCCAGGTGTTCAAAGAGTGAGGTTAGGACCCGTCAAGATGACAGCACTCATATTGACAGCTGTCACGGACACGTGGCCTTGTTTGTAAAAATAGCACGTGACCGTGACGTCATGGGGTCAATGGCCATGCCAGGGGTCAATGACCTCGCGGGAAAGTGCTGATTTAGCACCCATTGTTTTAGAACATACATTGCTCATACTACTTCTGTCTAGTGATTCCCTGGGATATACTATGAGTTCACCTTATTTACCCAAAATATTAATTTACGTAACTTTTCATTCTTTTTCTACGATTCGTTATTCTGTTCAGAAATCTTTCCCCGCCGCTTGACCTAGTCTTCATAAGTTAATAACGAAATATTCCCAGTTTGTTTCAATTTGTTTCTTTCATCTACGTACAATTCCCTGTCTGTCTGCATCAGTACTTGTTTGGAGCCATTTCTGATATGCCTGTCTTTTACAGTTAAAATCTGCCCTCCAAAAATGTTCGCTTTTCCCATTTTTTACGCACAGTTGTTCCAAGGCATTCCTTTGCTCTTTCAAATAGAGCACTATTCTGTTTCTCTAACCTGAACTTTCTTACTATCTGTTGTTTGGAGCTTTTCACTAATTCCCTCGTCCTCGAAATGTTCTACCCTTATTCGTCTGCAGGCCTAGAGATACTTAGTTCACTATAGATCATCGAAAAATTCACAGAATACAATCCTCGGTAACAGATTTAGTGAAATGAAAGTCGGTTACGATAATATAGTCTATTATGGATCTGGTGCCTCTACCCTCCCATGTATAGCGGTGAATAGCTTTAAGGCAATGTATCGGTGAAATTTGGTGAGAATTGTGAAAAAAATCCTTTTTCTGTTTTTTACGTTGTTATAATGTTTGTACCTTGTAATTTCTTTTTGAGCTTTGTTTTATTTAAATATCGGCCATTTGAAGCCCTTAGCGGCCATTTAAATGACCCGGCGCAAGTGGGCGTTGGCCGCCCATCGACACTATACTCATGAATATCTTTCGTTTTATTTCTCGAAGATTTTGAATTGAGCGCGCGGGTTGAATGTAAGAAATTTTGTTCCTGTGGGTCTTTATGTTGGCTATTCTGATGGACTATCGATATATCGAGTGGAATTGGCGCTTATTTCAGTGATGGAGCTTGTCCATGTGTTGAATGTAAGCAATGAGTTGTGATCTCACGTTTTGAGTTTATCATTCGTGTTATAGGCCTACTCTGCTTTTCTGTAATTTCTTAAATGTTATATTTGCAATAAGTTTATTATAAATGATCCATAAACAATGACAGGATCTACTTAGTGCAAGCAGCTTAGTTTTTGAGGTTGGGATTTGTGAGGTTGTGTAATTATCAATGTACATAATGGGCAGAAGAATTGAGACTTGTCGTCGCCGGAAGAAACGTCCTAGTAAAGTGTTGGATAAAGTGAAAAATGCCATTTATAACAGGAATAAGTACTAGTATACAAGATCAAGTAGGGGAAGTTAAAATACCCACACCAAATATTGTGCCCGGGGAAAAAATAATGTAATTTGGACTAAGTGTCCGAAGGAAGTGTTTATATCAAATAAAGAACCGGAGATTGCTGTAACATCATCAATTACTGAATTCAACATGGGTTGTGAAGCAAGTGAGAAACTAAAAGCTAGTGTTAGGGGTGTTAAAGTTAGCAGCTCAGAACAGAAAATTAGTGTAATGAGGGGCAAGCGTAGAATTGACCACAGTGGAGTGTCTGAGTAACAAGGGTTCAAAACATCCTGAAGGAAACTAAAACTCTCAAAACTGCTAGTGAGGCCAGTAAGAAGGCAGCAGAGGGTCCAACATATGGTGCTGGGGAGTTTTAAGTCAACTAGATTGAGGTACTGGACTACTGTTCATCTCTAAAATTTCAATCTCTTTTTCCTCAGAATGTATTTTCCAGCACTTTTCAAGATTCAAAATGCTTCTCATGCAACAGTTTTCAATCAGTCTACTTGAAACTTTTAGGATAGTTTCAGACACAACATAATAACAAACTGATGTGCAAATTTTAAAATACATGCAATAGTTCAGTGGCAATCTAGTTTTTTCTCATCATGATCATCATAAAATATATTTAAAAAGTTAAGCCGATGTGAAATAATTTGTTCCTTTCAGTGTAATTAAAATTGGTCAAAACCCACACATCACTTCTTTTATATTGGTCTTTTAAAACCAAGATTAAATGTTACGCCAGATCTGTTGAGCTCTTTGGCATGAGAAGCATTTTAAAATACATCAAAAATTGTTAAAAATATTGATAAATTTATGAAAAAAAGAAACCTACAACCTGTTTTCCAGTCTTAGACCGGGTCAGGAATGTTATGAATGAAGCAGATATAGGCTAGTATTATAATGGGGTCGCCACTCCCAAGGTGATTATTAATGACTGATAGATGCAATGAAATGATAATGGAGTGTGTTGCTGGAATGAAAGATGACAGGGAAAACCGGAGTACCCGGAGAAAAACCTGTCCCGCCTCCGCTTTTTCCAGCAAAAATCTCACATGGAGTGACCGGGATTTGAACCACGGTATCCAGTGGTGAAATGCCGACGCGCTGCCGTGTGAGCCACGGAGACTCATAAATTTATGAATATTTCAAAAACTGTTATTGATAGAAACTTGAAACTTTGTATGTTGCATCATGCTGATACTGACAATAATGATAAAAATTCTAAGGTGATAGGATGAAAACTGTAGATTTTAGGATTTTCACAGATGCATCCCACCCCTTAAGTGGATTTTCTGAAAACAAAAATGTGTGCTCTTTTATTTCTAATGGAGATTCCAAATATCAGTTTTCATGTCTGTAACATGTCAGTTTTTGTGATATTATGTAGATAATCTCGCTGCTGTTAGAATACTGGAGCTGACGTTGCCATGGTTACGGCAGTTCGTTTCTTATCCGATTCTTAGAGCTGGGGTAGTGTGGTGAAAATATCTCCATAATGGTTGGTTTTAGGTCCTTAAACGTGGTTTTCGGGCCCGTAGGGCTTACCGAGTTTTGTTATTTGCATCAAGGGGCTTAAAATGAGCTATGTCTCGTTCTTGTGCGACGATTTCGCCTATATTAGCCTATTATTTTTATACGGAATATTAGGGGTACACGTGCAGATATTTCTTGTAGCATTTTTTTTTTTTGCTAGTTGCTTTACGTCGCACCGACACAGATAGGTCTTATGGCGACGATGGGACAAGGAAGGGCTAGGAATGGGAAGGAAGCGGCCGTGGCCTTAATTAAGGTACAGCCCCAGCATTTGCCTGGTGTGAAAATGGGAAACCACGGAAAACCATTTTCAGGGCTGCCGACAGTGGGGTTCGAACCTACAGTACTATCTCCCGAATATTGGATACCGGCCGCACTTAAGCGACTGCAGCTATCGAGCTCGGTCTTGTAGCAATTACTTCATCTATAGAAATGTCTTTAAAGTTACCCTCGCGACGTATAAAATAACGCTTCAGCCGTGAAACCTAAATTGTCCGTGTCTAGAGATCATGAAACTTCGAGATCCATAAAAGCCAGATATCGATTATTTTGCACGGTCACGTTACTTCTTTCACGACTCCTTTCCTTCTGAATTAAAAAGGATGGGACTGAAACCAATCAGAAGGACCAGAGAAACTCCCTCCCACCTGTTGGATTATTTGTTAAAAGGCTGCTTAAGGTTATTTTGACTCTGGATGAAAACTTTCCCTTTAGAGAGTTAGTTTCTATACTAATGCTAATCATCCTGATCCCCTTTATTACGGTCAACAATTATTGGACGACATTTCTCGTTTGCTTTGTATATTAAATTCTTAGACTGTCTTAAATTTGAATTCCCTGACAAGGAATAAAAACAAATTTACGATGAAGTGTATGTATTATTCTTTAGTACAGTATATGATAAACAAATCTACCGTGCACATCTTTTTGACGTATTGCGGAGTTGATCTAAAGTAGTTTCATTCATTTCAAATCCTTCACGCGCAACACATGGTCGCTCCAAATACCATTATCCTTCTTTTATATGATTCCATAAGTAATATTTCACTCTGTGTCTTTTCTCTTTACTTCGCAGAATTTTATTAACCTGAAAATGTCACCTAGAATTTTTATTGTATAAGAAAGATATATATCTTGTGCTTTCTGCGTTATGAATGGAATATGATATTTATAAGTATGATGCATGCGTCGTATTGGAAACTTTGGTTTCTTTTAAGGCCAAACTGAATGTGCTGGAGTGCATTAGTAACACAGCGAAAACAGAAGACGAAGAAATCACATCGTAGCGTCGAGAAGAATGTATGTTGAGAAAGGCAGTAAGACTGATAGAAAGAGAAACAAAATGGTGAAAAGTAATAGCAAAGTTCGTGTGACATATCTGGTATTGTTGCTTTACTTTCTGTATCCTGCGGGTGACTTAGCGAAGTTCTATACATGACTAGATTAACTTCTGTACATGGAGCTAAAAAGCTAATCCAGTTCTACTGAATTTTTAAAAGTTGTCTAAAAGATTGAGTATTGTTATGGAACAAATGGGAGAAGCTGAATGAGATTATTAATTCAATTTCAGTGCAAGAAGAACTGAGGACATTCCTACAATTCAAATATTATTATTATTATTATTATTATTATTATTATTATTATTATTATTATTATTATTATTATTATTATTATTCATACATTTCACCACAGGAAACATGGGTAGTAACGGGGCACGGGATTCACCAAGTGCCTTACAATAATTAAAGTGTTTACACATTATAATACAAATATTGATGTACAGGTATATACAAAACTCTGGATCACGGGATCTTCATTCTTGCGAGAAGAACGATCGAACAATGTTGCATAATTTTGTAGATGTTCGTTGAAAGACCCAGTTTTCGCAGACTCTTGTGAAGTGTGTGTGGAATGAGACTGACAGAATCACGGGAACTATCCGTACCGGTTTCATCTTCCAGATCCTCTTGATCTCTTCTGCAAGTTATTTTTACTTGGAGATTTTTCATGGTACTTCCTGTTATTTTTGTTATTATTAATATCATAAATCCATTATCATTAATTTTAGTACTGAATCAGTGAATTGAAATGAAATGGCGCCAGAGAACATGTTCGGGCTTTTGATTTGACGACACATACACCCAGCCGCCGTGCCAGTGAAATTAACCAATGATGGTTAAAATTCCCGACCCTACCGGGAATCGAACCCGGGAACCTTGTGACCAAAGGCTAGCACTCTAACAATTTGGCTATGGATCCGGATATTGAATCACTGATAGAGAAGGTATTAAGACCATGGCAGAATATATTTGCGTGTTGGTGCGACGTAAAAAAGAAAAAAAATGGGATTTACTGAGCGAGCTGGCTACGAGGAACAGGTCACCTAGCTGTACGCTCACTGTCAGGAGATCGTCGTCAGCTAGATAGCTTTCTGAGGTCTCCAATTTTCATCGCAGAAATATGCCGACGCCATAACTTAATGAAGGCCACGGCGGTAATCATCTCAATCCTAAGCCTTCTTTTCTTAACGTTGCACTAACTTATTGAAGTTTTTTGGCGATGGAAGGATGGGAAAGGGCTAGAATTCGGAAGGCAGAAGCCGTGGCGGTGACCTAATCGCACGGCTAGCTGGCTCGGTGTGCCCTAAGCCTTTTCTATATCATAGTTATCGAAAATCGTTATGAATTAGGGTGTTAAACGCACAACACAAGAATAGAAGCCTATTGCAACTTTTGAATGTAGATGGACATAGAAGGAAAGCTGAAAAGTACTGAATATGACCCATTGTTATGGACCAGATTATCATCATCATCATCATCATCTGTTTACCCTCCAGGTTCGGCTTTTCCCTCGGACTCATCGAGGGATCCCACCTCTACCGCCTCAAGGGCAGTGTCCTGGAGCTTCAGACTCTTGGTCGGAGGATACAACTGTGGAGTATGACCAGGCTCAGGCGGCCTCACCTGCTATGGTGAACATGGGCCTTGTAGGGGGATGGGAAGATTGGAAGGGATAGGCAAGGATGAGGGAAGGAAGCGGCCGTGGCCTTAAGTTAGGTACCATCCTGGCATTCACCTGGAGGTGAAGTGGGAAACCACGGAAAACCACTTCGAGGATGGCTGAGGTGGGAATCGAACCCACCTCTACTCAGTTGACCTCCCGAGGCTGAGTGGACCCCGTTCCAGCCCTCGTACCACTTTTCAAATTTCGTGGCAGAGCCGGGAATCGAACCCGGACCTCCGGGGGTGGCACCTAATCACGCTAACCACTACACCACAGAGGCGGACGGACCAGATCATGCAGAGTGTTATTTCTGACACCACAGGCTGGATGGTCAGCTTTCTTATTTTCAGATTTTGGACTTTCGGACTTTATTCTCCGTCGAGTCTTGGTTATTTAACAGCGTATGGTTAATTTCATTCGTTAGGAACTAGATATTTGTTCCGTCCCATTCTTGTAACTCACTCACCACACTTTACACGTTCTTACACTGCAATGACATTCAGTTCACTTCCCACGTGGGACACTGTTCATTCTTAATAGGAGAGCTTGAATTCCAGTAATAATAATAATCACACGAAACTAGACACCAAGGAACCGGAATTTGTCCCGTGGAAGTTAGTTTTACCTGCCGATATACCTGCCAACACGAGTCTGGCGTACCTGCGCATCTTCAAATACCACCTGACTGAGTTGGGATCGAACCGGCAACTTAGGCTTAGACGGTCAGCACTCAACTGCATGAGCCACTCAAACAAGCACATAAGTTTGTGGCCTACAAAGACGACTGCTGCTCAGCGAGATGGCCTATAGACATCGGAGTGCCACGTGGTAACATGACAATTTCCTCTGACACGTTGCTTGCCTTTTTTTGACCGACATACTGTAGGGGTTGGTGGAGGTGTTTAGTTAATTCACAGACACTTGCAGGCTAAACGCTAAAAAGAAAGAAAGAAAGAAAGTTTATAATGAAGATGTAGCCTACAGTAAAACGAAATGAAATTGCGTATGGCTTTTAGTGCCGGGAGATCCCAGGACGGGTTCTGCTCGCCAGGTGCAGGTCATTTACTTTACTCCCGTAGGCGACCTGCGCGTCATGGTGAGGATGAAATGATGATGAAGACAACACATACACCCAGCCCCCGTGTCAGGGAAATTAACCAATGATGTTTAAAATTCCCGATCCTGCCGGGAATCGAACCCGGGATCCCTGTGACCAAAGACCAGCACGCTAACCACTTATTCACGTCGACCACTTAAGAGATAGCTAACATACTGTATACTGACGAGAATACGTTGATGTATGAAACATATCAGCTGCTCTTATTCCGCTCTTATTTAATTAACCATGTTTTCTGTTGCTAGTCATGGAGATCTTTGTACAATTTTTAATTACAAAAATATGTTCTACTTACATGGCTGCCACATATTAAAAAGGATGTGATCTGCGTTGTGAAATAAATAAAATGTTGAAGTCGTGTTTAATTAAATGAATTCTAGATATTTATTTCTGCGTCTGCTACTGAAATTATTGTCTGAAACTGCGGCAGACCGAACTGAAAACGTATAATATCCTGGTAGCTACATATAAAAATCAGTTTCTATGTAGGGTCTGCAGTATATTCTGATAAAATAATAATATGGAGAAGTCATCGTCTTGAACAGTCGAGATTTTCTTCCGAAGACGCGAAGCAAAGTTCTCGGCGAAGAGTAAAGAGTTTCAGCTTGTTTTCTTGATACGGTATAAGCCCAAAAGCTTATTGCCATGTCTACGATATGAGTTTATTTTCATAGCTATTGTAGTGTAGCAAACCTTAATTTCCTGATCTTCACTGGTTATACATAAACATATTAGTTTTTTTCAATTTATTTTACGTCGCGCCGACACAGATACAGTAGGTGTTATGGCGATTAGGGGATAGGAAAGGCCTAAGAATGGAAAAGAAGTGTCCATGGTCTTAATTACGTTAAGCCCCAGCATTTGCCTGGTGTGAAAATGGGAAACCACAGAAAATCATCTTCAGGGCGGCCGGCCGTGGGGTTCGAACCCACTATCTCCCATCTCCCGGAAACAAGCCGACAGCTGCGCGCCCCTAGCAGCATGGTCAATTCGTCCGTTACTGTATTAATTCCCAATCGAAGAGGTAGAGGATCGTTCAAGATGGCGGACAGAAAAGTAGCGCACAACATTCTCTTACGAAATAGGTTTATTTAGTGAATAGAGAAAACTAAACAAAAAAATGATCAAAATATACTGGTTTTACGTACATGTGCACATATAAAGCAAGTCATTAGGGATATCTTTCCCCATCGCGACGCCAAGTTCAATAAGCCTCCTTCATACAACTCCGCTCCCTAGGGTAATAGCGACCTGCGTACGATTTTATTTGTTTTTCAGCTCACCTCAGATAGGTTTTCGGTGACGAAAGGACAAGGAAGTGGCAATGCCCAGTGTGAAAATGGGAAACCACTTTAAACCATCTGTTAAGCTGTCGATAGTGGGATTCGAACCCACCTTCTACTGAATGCAAGCTCACAGCTACATGGTATTTTGCACGGAGCTAACACTTTGGTAGTGGTGACTGGTACCATGGTGTATTGTATGTAGAAAAGTGTGCAGATTTGTACCGAGATAAAGAAACTAACTATATGCGGTTAAAATTTTCCGACCCAGCTGGGAATCGAATCCACGGACCTCTAACCATTCAGCAATGATCTGGATGAACGGTCTAGGGTTCACTATTGAACACGTGTTATACGAGCTAAGCGACCGTAGAAAATGTTTCAGGTTGCCAATTTGGAGATAAGCTTCCTGAACCTCAGGGTTTCAAGGATTACAAAGTTATTTTGTCTGGAAGTATGAATGAAGGTGAAATATTCTTGGACACGACGTCTAGAGTTAATCCAGTCAGTCTTTGTTATTTGTCGCCGTCTTTTGAGGGTATCAGGTTAACAGAGTAACAGCATTACTTAGGGTCTGTGAAACCTTCCAAACAAGCAGGTATATACCCCTTCATTCATCCTCTCAGTTGTTACTGCCTTCCAAGGAGGTGCACCCGCCCTGCCTGGTGCACAAAAGATACTCTTCTTTAGACCGCTGCAATCCCAGTTCTCTTCCCCCACCCCGCCCCCCTAGGGACGGCCAGGAAAAAAATACAGTGTGTGTATGTGTGTGTGTGCCCGAGTGGTGGGGCAGCCTGTGGTGGTGGGGAGAAGGTTGTGGCCCCTTCGATAGCTAGCTTCAGTCGTGCTTGCTTAGTGCGTGCGGTTGGACAGCTTTAGCGTTTGGTGCTGGTGCTTTAGGTCGAGAATCGTGTGCTGTAGTATCTAGATAGTGAGTGTTTGATGGCCTAAACGTGTTGTGCAGAAGCGTGATGTTGTTGTTGATGATGGTGTTTATGTGAATTAACAAGACACGCTAAACGTTACAAGTGTGTTGCATTAGTTGGAATTACAAATGAACATCAAAATGAGGTAAGCATTGGCAGTGTTTAGAATTAGTGAACTTCTGTTGATATTGCTAGTGTTGTGGTTTATTGAAACACTCCGTACCGTGTGTTCTATTCACTTCTACAACTATTCTATATTTAATGTACAACAGTTAGTACATAATTTTGAAATTCGATTATTTTGACATACTCGTAGTACCCTGTAAATGGTTACATTTTACGAGATTTTTCAGAACAAGTCAATTTCAGATCATTTCATTGGCAAAACCGCTTTCCTAAAAAAAAAAAAAAAAAAAAGTACTATCGTCATTTGCTCAAAATTTCTACAACAATTCGTTTTAACCTATACAGAAATTTCAATGCATCATTAAGCCTACTAATAATGATGAATTCTGTTCATTGAGAAATCTTATTTACAAAATTCTATGATCATTCGTTCGAATCAGCAGAAACGATTGTGCGCCGGAAACGAAAACTTATGGGCTAAAAATGTAAGTCCCCGATCACAGGTACGGCCAGAGGGAAGGAGCACATTATTGTGAAGCTTTCGTGGCCAGTTAATAGACAATTTGCCAGTTTAAAAAAAAGTGCGCTTCTTTGCCGCTTTCCTGAAAGAAAAAAAAACAGAACGACGCAAGTTTATTGGCAAATGGGTACTGGACAGAAGTACAAAGAATAGGGCAAGAAATATTTTATTACGAAATACCATATTGCACGTGGCGTATAAAAAGTTGAACGCTGATGCTTCCTTACAAGAACCTACTAAAAATTGTCTTGAAGTGAATATAGCCTATATTAGTTATAACTTACTACAAAATAGTACAAATATTAATGAATTGTTATCAAGTTAGGAATTAAAGCTTGAAGCTAAACAGTTATTTGTTATCCCGCTTTTCCCCAGTGTGAACTGTGTCGCACATGTCGATTTGACCCTGTTTTACGGCGGTTGCCTTTCCTGACGGCAACCCTATGTAATCACTGTTGCGTGTTTCTGTGATGGTTCTTATGTAATGTGTTGTATGAATATGAAGAGGAGATTATTGGGATAAACACAATCACCCAGTCCCTGAACCAGAAGAATTAGTCAGTCACGATTAAAATAGCCGACCTGGCCGAGAATCGAACCCGGGACCCTCTGAACCGATGACCTCGACGCTGACCATTCAGACAAGGAGTCAGACCCTGAAGTTAAACAGAATGGGTTTTTAATTCAAAATTACTTTTGTAAAACTGGTGATCAGCGTTCTATTCCGACATTTGGCTCAGCTACATCTTAAATAAAAACATAAAGATATGTTTCCTATAGATTAGCAAGCGTAATTTTAAATATGTTTAATACTAAAACCGACAATTCCATATGATATGCCCATGCCATTCACTTCCTTTGTGATATCTTCACTCTTTCGGCTTCAGAGTAAGATATTTATTTCTCATGCGCTAGAACAAGCTCCGTTTGTAATTTGGTGAACCATGGATCGTAACTTGTGAAGATCTTGTCGGAACTTGGTCCGTACCGATAGTCGATCACTTCCTTAACAGATAGACGACGTTTGTTTATCTAATTTATTTATGGGAATTTTGAGGTTCAACAGTGCAATCTCAGATAGTATGAAAATGTACGTGATATTCTAAATGAAGGGTAATGACAGGTGCCAGACACATCTGTGCATCTTCGCGAGTACCAGACGCGTGCCTTGCGTCAGACCTCCAGGATTCCAAACACATCGTGGTTGCACCTGTAAAAACCGCTATTTGAAAAATTTCAGCTCATAACTTTGGCCGGTATGGTTCTGCCATTTAAGGTTCAACATTGTACAAGGAATGTCTAAGAATTCTCGCTCTTGATAATACATGTGCTGCGGGTCAGTATTTCTCCCAAAATAGTACCACATAGCGCTTTCTGCAAGCGCAAAGACAAAATGTATGTTACCTTCACAATGGAGACTTCGAGAAAGTATCGGATACTCGAGCCAACTTGACTGGCAGCGTTTTAGAAATGAAAAGTTGGTGTGGTGCCTAAAAGGAAGTGCTGTTCTGTGAAATACTCTACTGCTATGCAGATTTAATTCTCGGTGTTCTCTATTTTCTCATTTGACTGTAATTTTTTTTGGGTGAACTGTGTGCGATCGTGGATAGGACAGAAAAATTGAAAATACAATATCATTATTATTTCTAGGAGGCGATGAAAGTAAATTGTGATCCGTTAGCCTTCAAACGTAAAATTTCTCATCTATTTATTTATTTATTTATTCGTTCTCAAAGGCCAAGATACATCTACATTGCGTAGGCTTACTTCTCACTTTCTCTCTTAACAGACGAATTAACGAATGTTAACTTCGATAACAGAATATATAAAAAGAAAGAGTAACAAGATCAATTAGGTAATTAATGTTATTGATTGTACGACGCATTAATTACTTTTACGGTTTTCGGAGACGCCGAGGAGCCGGAATTTTGTCCCGTAGGAGTTCTTTAACATACCGACACGAATCTGACATATTTGAGCACCTTCAGATACCACCGGTACCGAGCTCGATAGCTGCAGTTGCTTAAGTGCAGCCAGTATTCGGGAGATAGTGGGTTCGAACCCCACTGTCGGCAGCCCTGAAGATGGTTTTCCGTCGTTTCCCATTTTCACACCAGGCAAATGCTGGAATTGTACCTTAACTAAGGCCACGGACGCTTCCTTCCCATTCCCAGGCCTTTCCTGTCCCATCATCGCCATAAGACATATCTGTGTCGGTGCGACGTAAAACAAATAGCAAAAAAAAAAAAAAGATACCCCCGGACTGAGCCAGGTTCGAATCTGCCATGTTGGGCTCAGAAGGCCAGCGCTCTGCCGTGCGAACTACTCAGCCAGGCATCAGTTTTAATAACAACTGCCAAATCGGAAACCCCGAGATTATCCACATTTGTAGCCATGTCATCCTAGGTCAAGTTTGCGACAAACCACTTCGTTTGCCCTGCTCTAGAACATATCTTTAATTGATGATATGCCTAGCCCATGTCTCTCATTAATATTGTAAAGAGGGTTTAGAGACTGAATTGAAAGGATCGTTGGATTATTGTGCGTTAAGGATATATATTTATTTAACTTCTTTATTGGTCGGCGAATATCCCGACATTAGATCCGAATTTCCTTGGAAGCATTCCTGAGTTCGTTATGGCGTGCAACACAAACACAAACCTCTTGGAACAGGTTCATGTCACTTGTGGATCTCACTAAACTATATTTACCCTGAAAAAGAAAAGAACAGCACCGGTCACTCTTTTAGTTGGAGTGCTGTTTGATTCGTTTGGTTGTTCGACTGGATGCCAAAGTTTACAGGTTTGTAAAATGCCATTAGGTTATTGCAGTACTGCACTGTACAATACAATAGAAAAGTATAGGTATGCTGAATTTGAATATAGTCCAGATCCATAGCTAAATGATTGACATACTGGCCTTTGGTCCAGATAGTCCCTTCATTAATTACTTCCTCTGGCTCAGGCGCTGGGTGTTTGTGCTGTCATTAGCATTAGAATTCGTCTTAGGTAGGGTCTCATTCTCATAGAGGCGTAGATCGCCTATAATATGGCTTGTCAACTAGAAAGACCTGCACCAGGCTCATCTTCAGAGACCAAACGCTGTAATTACTACTACTACTACTACTATTATTATTATTATTATTATTATTATTATTATTGCCATGGGGTTAGGGGTTCACAGCTGTGGGCTTGCATTCGGGAGATAGTGGGTTCGAACCCCATTTTCGGCAGCCCTGAACATGGTTTTCCGTGGTTTCCCATTTTCACACCAGGCTGTACCTTAATTAAGGCCACAGACGCTTCTTTCCCACTCGTAGGCCTTTGCTATTCCATCGTCGCCATAATACCTATCTGTGTCAGTGCGACGTAAAACAAATTGTAAAATATTATTATTTTTGTTATTATTATTATTATTATTATTAATATTTGAATACAAATAATTGTAATAATTTTATTTGACGGTACGTAATGGTGCTTAGTTTCATATCTTTCGTATGGTCATTTGTCCCCTTTCAACCAATTGTTGCGTAAAAATGTGTGGGCTGAATATTATTAAAGTTAATAACGCACAACGGGCAGACACTCACGAAACATCAGTAGGATGGTTTGTATTGTCAGTATTACAAGTTTCTCTAAGTCGTTAAGCTCACTGGATTAGTGATTATCTTTAAGTTGTTCATCTGGAATGGGCTTCGAATAAGGTGCTACCTCAATGATACGCGTTTCAACTGTGTTTGATCTATTATTACATAGAATTCAGTCTAAAATTCCTGTTCAGAGTTCTCTAATCCGATGACTTTCACTGTCACCATATTCGGAAGTTTTCAAGGATTTCTGTGAAAGTTATCGGATATGATTTTAGAATAATAATTTATACAATTCGGTGAGTTACTGATCAAGCAGAGTAGCGAAATACGTAAGTAGCAGACTAAAATACTGAACGAAGGTTGGACTGACTATCAAAAGAGTTATTGACAATGTTAGTGAACGTTTGCGGGACGAAAACATGTCGTAATTCATACAGAGAAATGTTACGAATGAGAAAATAGTTACTTCGAGTCAGTCGATATTTTCCGTGTAATTACGTTGAGATCACTCTGATTGTCTGAAAAACAGTATCCATACACCAATAAATTTATATCAGTTGGTTTAGTTCCAATATACCGGGCGAGTTGGCCGTGCGCGTAGAGGCGCGCGGCTGTGAGCTTGCATCCGGGAGATAGTAGGTTCGAATCCCACTGTCGGCAGCCCTGAAAATGGTTTTCCGTGGTTTCCCATTTTCACACCAGGCAAATGCTGGGGCTGTACCTTAATTAAGGCCACGGCCGCTTCCTTCCAACTCCTAGGCCTTTCCTATCCCATCGTCGCCATAAGACCTATCTGTGTCGGCGCGACGTAAAGCCCCTAGCAAAAAAAAAAAATAAATAGTTCCAATATTAACTAACATGGTAACAACATTCAACAGCTTTCCCCCTACATTTCTGAAACAACTTTTACGAGAGTTGCATATGTAACATATAGTACTCGTACGCTTAGAAGAAGCATATATTACGGAGTTCTTATATAGGCCTATGTGCATGTATTTGTGAAATTTCTTCATATTAAACGCACGGGTAAGGAACGTCCTGAACCAAGTCATGCTATTTTCAGTTTTGAGACATTGATGCCATCTGGTGGCCGCAGAGATGCACTATTTAAGAGGGCTTATTGATCAAAGAAAAGCAATACACCCTCTTTAGCCAAACGACAAAATTATGCAAGGAAAGAATGTTTAGTTCATAATTTAATTTTCTTGGTAATCCTCAACGTATGGTGGTTGTGTTAAATTTAAATTTACGTTTCCATAGCCATTACTTAATCAACATATATGTATCTCGGCGCTAAAATTCGTTTTTAATTTGTCCATAAGTTGTTAAAATTGATCATCGAAATTGTCTCACAGGTATATTGAGTGCAATTTTTATAATAATATTCCACATTTTATATATATATCTCACGAAAGTTAAATAAACATTTTCTAAGTTCCCGATTTTACAAACAGATTATCCGTTCATTGTACAGTACATCATAATTATTACTCTCAATATTCTAGATTGGTAGATGGACTGCGTAGTGTAGTTGGCAAGGTTTGTATGAGTAAGACTGTGGAATCGATTTTTGGCTGCATGTGGTATGCATTTACGAGCGATCAAACGTGAGAAATTCGTGTCGGTAGATTTACTGGTGCATTAAATAGGAGCCAGTTTGCTGGAGAAACGTTCTAGCGTTTCTTAAAACCTATTACAATAGAACGGACTATAAACGCATAACACTGGATTGACAGGTAAATATGTAAAATTCCGTTTTACATAATTATAAATATTTCTTGCGTGACATTTTCAAATCAAGCCTATTAAAAGGCTATTTTTTTTAAGAAAACTTTAAACAGGGAGTCTTGGTGTCGGGCTGTTGACCCCAAATTTTGAAATCTTGCAATCTTGAAATCTTAATTTTGTAATATCATCACATTTTTCATTTTTGAAAATGTTCATGATCTAATGGAGTCATGTTATGCCATTACTGTCGTGCGAAGTAATAATGTTGCTAATATTAAGGCTGTGAGCTTGCATCCGGGAGATAGTGGGTTCGAATCCCACTGTCGGCAGCCCTGAAGATGGTTTTCCGTGGATTCCCATTTTCACACCAGGCACCTTAATTAAGGCCACGGCCGCTTCCTTCATACTCCTAGACCTTTCCTGTCCCATCGTCGCTATAAGACCTATCTGTGTCGGTGCGACGTAAAACCGCTAGAAAAAAAATATTTATTTTTGTAAACAAATAATTTAAACGTTATGTGCGTGTGTTTGCGTTTAACTCCTGTTCTCCTTCTTTTTTGCTTGCATTTACGCAGAATATGATATTTGTGACAAAAATAAGCCAATATTTATTTATAATAACATTAACTATATAAAATACCTATCTAGTGGAGCTTCTTAAAATGCATGTCAAAAAGACGACAAGACACTCAGTACCGTAAGTCCAGACCATCTATCTCAAAGCTTTGTTTTACACAACTAAACAAGGTGATGCTGCCACTGATTTCTGTGGAAAATTTGTCTCTTATGACTTAGCTCATTAACACCAGAGATTTCGTGGGAATGAATGTATTTTTCTGGTAGCAGTAAGAAACAATGGGAGAAATAATTAGCGCAGTGGCTTAGCTGCTGGCTTTCCACCCGTACGGCTGACGTTCGAGTCCCATTCTATCCTGGGTCGGAATTTTCACCTGAAACTTCGCGTGGTGTTAGGAAAAGTTATTCTGTTCCCTTAGTGAATTTCGTCCACCAGTACTTTGGAGTTAATAATTAATTCCTTTCTCAAGCAAGGTTTTCACTTCTTGATTCGGAATTAAGAGGAACTAGTTAGTCTACTGTATTCATCTCCATTTATCTATAGAGTTATTGGACGTGAAACGAAATAAACATGAACGTGTAAATAAATAAATATGAAATTTAGTCTGTGAGTATTATATTATCGATCTAGAAATATATATTCTCTCCCTATCTCCGACATAGAACCTACACAACATTTTCTTAATAAATAACATATAGCGTTGTTTTCTATCTCTCAACTTACTTTAACTCTTATTCTGATACAAATACATTCTTCAGTCCTTTGGATGTGTTAGTAAAACAATTAAACGCCATTTACGTTATGTTGATGTGGAATTTTCGTTTTGGAAGCGAATATAGTTAACTTCTAGTTGACTCTTCTAGAGACTACCACTACTACTAGGGCCTCTTAGACGGTAACGCCGTTTCTCAGGCCGGGAGATTTGTTACGGTGAAGGAGATGCACATAGAATATGAGGGGATTAGCGGCCGTGGCCTATACTAAGAACTGTCCTGACATTCGCCTTAGTGCAGGAGAATGGAAAGCCACGGGAAACCATTTTCAGGACAACCGTCAGTTGGGACCAGCCGTGAGGTCCAGGCCTGTCCGTCTCGCGAATGCAGAGGCGTAGAGCCGTGACCACCCGTCTCCTGCCCGGCTGACCAGTCGGGAGTGCAGAGCTTTAGGACCACAGATCAGTCGTGGCCACTTCAGGGCCGAGATCCACTCTGCATCCATCGACCCACTTCTTGAGATATGCTGCATAGGCTATAATATATTGCTCTTTAGTTGGAAAGACTGTACGTGAGCTATGACTTGAATGTGTAGACATTTTTTTTTTTTTTTTTTTGCTAGGGGCTTTTCGTCCCACCGACACAGATAGGTCTTATGGCGACGATGGGATAGGAAAGGCCTAGGAGTTGGAAGGAAGCGGCCGTGGCCTTAATTAAGGCACAGCCCCAGCATTTGCCTGGTGTGAAAATGGGAAACCACGGAAAGCCATCTTCAGGGCTGCCGACAGTGGGATTCGAACCTACTATCTCCCGGATGCAAGATCACAGCCGCGCGCCTCTACGCGCACGGCCAACTTGCCCGGTTTGAATTTGTTTGATGTCCAACCCTTGTCCCGTTTCTCTCCAGTATCGGGTATGAAGTGAGATGAATATTCGTTGGGAATTTTTACGTCCGGTTGTCCTTCCTGACGTTAACCGCATCAGAGAGTTAATGAGATGAGTTACGTAATATATGATAGTAGGACTGGAGAGGGTAAAACACGGTGCCGACACATAGGCTTAATGTCCTATTCGACGGACGAATTGCTTTCAGCAGCGTCATTCAGTCTTTTGGCATGCAATCTAGTGGTTAGAAATTGTATACCACCATTTCTCATACGCTGCCGGTCAACATTCTGATGGTGAAATTTTTTTCGACGAATGGAGCTCGAAGCAGCTGACCACAGTGTCAGACATAAAGACTCGACACCTTAACGATCATGGCCTCCAGGCGGTCCTAGCTGGTTGCATATGTTCAAGAAGAAATAGGTGCCGCTAATCCAACCGTTGTATCTAAAATATGAGTCATATTGTTCTCTATAAATGACACCTTGTCAGTGGTACACCGAGGGGACGAGTGCCTAAATTCAAATGCCCTAAACAGTGGAATTGTGAGGACTGTGCACCGGGCATCGAAGTTAGGTGCCAAATGCCATTACATTCATCATATTTAGATAACCCCTTTTCTTTACAGACTTGGATTTCGATATTAACAATAATGGTTTGTTGAATGCTACGTCTAGTCGATACTACTGTATGGTGTTCAGACATTATTATTATTAAAATTGATTGCTATGGAATCAATATTGAAGTATTTGAAATGTGGGTTTTCAAAGAATACCCAAAATATCGTGTGCAATTTAAAGTTAACTAATATATACGCACCGAAGCATTTAAATATATGTTTATTACTCCTAGTTACTCTTAAGAGAAGAAAAACTTCATGTTTAGGACATGCGATGCAGAACACAACATGATAACTGCTAAAATGAATTAAGAATAATCGTGGACACGGGGTCTGAACTTTTTAATCCCTTCTCTTTTCAGTTTGCCAACGGCCGTAGCCGTGTTGAAACACCGGATCCTGTGAGATCTCCGAAGTTAAGCAACATTGGGCGTGGTCAGGAGTTGGATGTGTTACCACGTGCTGTTCGCGGGGGCGTAAGGGAATGGAGGAGCGGAAAGGAACTGGCCACCCTACCGCACGTAAACTCCGGTTCAGGACACCTCTGCGGAGGTTCGGACCTGCCTTCGGGCAGAATAACCCTTTACCTTATCTTTTCAGTTTTGTTACCTGAGGTTCAATGCTTTCTGTTCGAGTTCATCATACAACTTACTCTTCATGACAGAGCTGGGAATCGAACCGGGACGAAATGGCTAGAAATTAGTATGCTTTTAAGAATATTAGCCTGTTTAAAGTTTCGAACAACAGAATTTGAAATTGGATTTGTGTTAACTGTGAGGGGTTACTGGAGATCGAGGCTCTGCCAAACAGGAGGTAATTTCCCTCACAATTTAAACCATAACGAATTGGTATGTGTTCTCCAATAGGAGAACCACGAATTACACATACACTCTCTCTCTGGTAGAACTAATTGTACGAGTTTTGGTGTAAAGCTTGTAATTTTTCTGTGTAACGACAGGGTGGCTAATGAAGCATGTTTAGACCCGCACCCCTACAATGCCAGAGATCAGTCAGTGACTGCGCAGGCCGAACGCAACATTAATATCATTAGATCCGCTGCAGGAGGGCAGAATTAACAAGAAGGGGGGACTATGAGATAGATCTACTCGCGCACTTCTCGTGAATAAAACACCAACCCTACCCACTCTAATACTGGACAACATTCATTATGGGAGGCTTGGAAAGAGAGTGAGTACTTGCTAGCTCATTTTTGCACGTTACCAAAAACAAATGACGAAATTAATTATATAAAATTTTACATATTTCAGTAGGCTGAGTATGAATAATTTCTTAGACGTGTGTGCGCGTTTAGTTGTGGGGGCGAAGCGCGAAATTTGTGTTATTTACTGCCAAGCTGATGACGTGGAAATGACTGATCGGGGTTGAGAAAGGCAGGGAAAAGTTGACGAAACAACAAATGAGTCTGATGAGTACTACTAACAGCCGAGACTGATATTGAGCTTGCTGTTGAATTTATCCTCAAAGGAATTCATGAAGTCTTGGTATTAAACTCTAACCCACATGCTCTAATGAGACACTGCTTTCTATTTTTTTTTTTTTTTTTTTTTTTTGCTAGTGGCTTTACATCGCAGCGACACAGATAGGTCTTATGGTGACGATGGGATAGGAAAGGCCTAGGAGTTGGAAGGAAGCGGCCGTGGCCTTAATTAAGGTACAGCCCCAGCATTTGCCTGGTGTGAAAATGGGAAACCACGGAAAACCATTTTCAGGGGTGCCGATAGTGGGATACGAACCTACTATCTCCCGGATGCAAGCTCACAGCCACACGCCTCTACGCGCACGGCCAACTCGCCCGGTCTGCTTTCTGTTAATTAGCCTATATAGCCTACACCTTTGTAATTGTATCACGCCATTGATGTTATTCGTCTATTGTTATTGTTGTTGTCTGTGTCATCATTAGTGCTAGGATCTTTATGATTCTGGAAATATGCATGTAAAAAATAAGCTTACTTCTCACATCAGTCATCATTGTTAAATAAAATGTTCATAATTGATATTTGACACAAAACTAGGAAATACGACGCAAAGGAAATTATATTACCCAAAGTTTCTTAGAAGATAGACGTGATGCAGGCTTTTCGGCTTATGCTTGTGTTAAGAAAACAAGGTGAAACACTTTACGTTTCGCAGAGAACATTGCTCCACGTCTTCAGAAAAACTAATCTCTACTGTTCACTATACCGTAGTCTAATAATAATTTCGTGTGGCTATTTCTAGCCGAGTGCAGCCCTTGTAAGGCAGAACCTCCGATGAGGGTGGGCGGCATCTGCCATGCGTAGGTAACTGCGTGAATGGCCAGCGTACTGGTCTTCGGTTCAGAGGGTCCCGGGTTCGATTACCGGCCAGGACGGGGATTTTAACCTTCATTGGTTAATTCCAGTGGCCCGGGATCTGGGTGTTTGTGCTGTCCCCAACATTCCCGCAACTCGCACACCACATATAACACTATCCTCCACCACAATAACACGCAGTTACCTACGCATGGCAGATGCCGCCCACCCTCATCGGAGGGTCTGCCTTAAAAGGGCTGCACTCGGCTAGATATAGCCACACGAAATTATTATTATTGTTATTATTATTATTATTATTATTATTATTATTATTATTATTATTATTATTATTATTCAGGAGATATTAGCAGGACTGTCAGAAGTATTTTTAACACATCACTTACAATCAAAAGATAGAAATAATAATATAATGTTATTTGCTTTACATCCCACTAACTATTTTTACGATTTTCGGAGACGCCGAGGTGCCGGAATTGTGTTCCGCAGGAATTGTTTTCGTGCCAATAAATCTACCGACACGAGGGTGACGTATTTGAGCACCTTAAAGTACCACCAGAATGAGCCAGGATCGAACCTGCCAAGTTGGGGGTCAGAAGACCATCGCCACAACCGTCTGAGCCACTCAGCTAGGAAAAGTTAGACGTCGTACGTAATTTTGAATCTCAATTCCTCTTACGGAAATGCATATAAAATTGCTTCTTCTTGGTCTTTTTCTCACTGTCCTGTGGTTGGCACTTCATATGGATTTGGTCCGGTTTTACGATCGGATGCCTTTTCTGACGCCAACCCTAGGAGGAGGGGTGTGTTCACTATTGCGTATTTATCTGGCGGTTGGTAATGTGGTGTGCCGTATGAAATATATATGGAGAAATGTGCAATAACACAAACATACGGAGCAGCAAACCATACCCAGTAGACATCCCCGGCTCGGGCGAGAATTGAACTCGAGACGCTCTGAACCGAAGGCTAATTCGCTGACATTCACCCAAGGACCTGGACAAAAATTCATATCAAATATATTTCCTAATTTCTTCTTTTTTTCACCGAAAATTTAAACAGTTGTCATTGTCAACGACTCGGTACTTTATTATGAATACGCGAGTCATACTTTCATTGACACTTTTCGTGGCATTCACGAGAACAGCAACAGATCTAATAACCACGTTCAAGTTTTCCTTACTAACTGGAGACACCCTGAAAACAATAAATTATTATCACGCCATGTATAGTTAATGTAGTTTCTACCTCAACTTCGAAACACCAAACGAGCTAATTATACCTTTAAATAATTTCCTTTCATCTCTGTGCTGTTAAATCTCTGTTTCACGATGCTTATCGGTTTTTTCTCTCTCACTTCAAAGTTTCCCAGCATTGCATGTTCTCATTGAAAAGTCGTGAGTGTGAGTCAGAGTTAATTCCCTTCGAAGCACCAATTATGACCTATAATTAATTGACTATCAGGTGGCTGTTCTCACTTCCAAAGATTTGTGCTTTCATCATCGTCTACGCTGAAATACAACAGATGTGTTTGCCTTCTATTCATGGGTGGACGTTGATGAACTAGTTTGGGGAACCGCTGATCAGTCAATCTCTGCCTATGTTTACTTACGGTAGAAGAGCCAATTCCTTTAGCGAGCAATGAATTGTCGATCCATCCAAATTCAGAACACACTGCATGTTGCTTAACTATGGAGTTCTTACGGGTTGACAAAAGATATGAATATTGCATGAGTAATTATGCATACATTATGATAATTTAATGAATACCACATCCATATAGACCGCCGATAGTTGTTTGTTCATCGATTTTAAAATACCGCAGTTTGTGACGAAAAATTGTTCACTTTAGCCGGATGGTATAGTGCTTAGATTCTGAGACCAATTTGTGGGCGGGATGGGAGGTCGTTTTTATTCAGCGCGCGAAAGATCTTCGCTGCAACGTAAGAGGAGAATGCGAACGAGCTAGCATCACCAGTGTAGTCGGTAAGATACTGGACTTTCGCTCCATGTCCTTTACTTTTTCACTTGTGGTTCAGGTCACACTAACACTCTCTTCTAATGTGCTATATTTATTTTATTTATGTAGCCTTTAGTGTGATCGAACCACGAGTGGGATCCAATCCACCACTCTGCCAACTACCCGAGGCCTTCACCAGCGCTCTTGCATTTGATATTACAGGACGAGGTGGCCGTGCGGTTAGGGTCGCGCAGCTGTGAGCTTGCATCCGGAAGATAGTGGGTTCGAATCCCACTGTCGACAGCCCTGAAGATAATTTTCGGTGGTTTCCCATTTCCACACCAGGAAAATACTGGTTCTGTACCTTAATTAAGGCCACCGCCGGTTCCTTCCCACTCCTAGGCCTTCCCTATCCCATCGTCGCTATAAGACCTATCTGTGTCGGTGCGACGTAAAGCAGTGCCGATTTTTTATGAGCTGAGTAGTTCCCAGCGAGAAACATTAGCGTGTCTACACCTAGTATTTTGACAATAGAATTTAAACGGTTTTATGAATATATCTGCAGAATTTGAATCTAATCGGAATATCGAGCAAGTGGCAGCTGTAAGCTTGCATTCAGGAGATAGTGGGTTCGAACCAGACTGTCGGCATCCCTGAAGCTTATTTTCCGTGTTTTCCCATTTTTACACCAGACAACGCTACGGAGGCGAACAATAATAATATTAATAATATAATATAAATAATAATAATCAGAAGAAAAGCAAGGCAAGTCAGGGGCTGTAACTTAATTAAGGCCGCGGCCACTTCCTTCCGACTCCTAACCCTTTCCTATCCCATCATCACCATAAGACCTATATGTGTCGGTGCGACGTAAAACAAATAGTAAAAATAGATGGTTTTCTGTGGTTTCCCATTTTTACGCCAGGCAATTAATACGTTAATTATGGCTACGGCCGGTTCCTTCACACTCTAGCCCTTTCCTATCCCATCGTCGCCATAAAGACTATCTGTGTCGGTGTGACGTAAGCAAATCGTAAAATATATATAATCAGAATATCGTTCATGCTAGCGTCAGTACCTTGAATGATAATTCAAGGATTAGTTTTAGAGAAAATATCATGCTTCTCTACAATCCGAAATTCCCAATGAACCGGAATCTTTGTGACTCATTGCGGGGCTATTGACATTGGTTCACATTTGCATGCGGTTAAGCTTGACATCTCAAACAGCTCATTTGTACCGACATTATCTTGTTTGCTCTTCGTTACGCAATCGGTAGAGTAGCTTGGGAGTCAGAAAAGTTTTTTTTCATCGGCTCACACAGGAACGACGCCGAAGGAGCAAATCTTTTGAGGATATTGGTCCACCAGTTTGGGTTTGAAAAACAACAAGCACAACCAGAACAATGTGTGTGTGTGTTTCTCTAGGTCTTATGAATGTGCGTGTCGTCCCGTTCTCCTTGCATCACAATGGTATACAGTAACTATATCATTTTCGAGTAAGACACATAGCATAATAGCAGCAAAATATACATTAGTATCCTCGTCCTGAGGTGGAGCAGCTTTAATCAGGCACATTCCCAATGAAAGTGAGCCGCATGTACCATTTCAACCACATACCAGCGCTACTGCCAGTCCCGGGAATCGAACCCGAGTCCCCGTGGACGACAGCTAATAGTTCTAAGCGTAACGCTATGGAGTCGAACAATAATATTAATAATAAGAATAAGAAGAATAAAAGCAAGGAAATTCATCTCCGCACACGCAATGAAGGCCTTTGAAGTAGTGGAAGGTAAAGGCTTCCAATATCCGTAACCTCGGCGCCTGGTAGGATAGAGTGGTTAGCTATACGCCCGGCCACCTTTGCCCCCAGCAATTAAACTAGTACTCAGTTTTGGTGTAGGCTGAGTGAACCTCAGGGCCATGAGCACCTCCGGAAGTGGAAATCTCGTTTCTTAAACGTTTCGGCTTCCTGGCGGGAAATCGAACCAACATCCTTCCGGCAGTACCCAGTACGACTATAGTGCCTCGACCAGGCAGTCAATAATAATAATAATAATAATAATAATAATAATAATAATAATAATAATAATAATAATAACAATAATAATGACCGGGCGAGTTGGCTGTGCGGTTAGGGGCGCGCAGCTGTAAGCTAGAATCCAGAAGATAGTGGGGGATCGAGCCCCACTTCGGCATCCCTGAAGATGGTTTTCCATGGTTTTCCCCATTTTCACACCGGGCAAATGATGGCACTGTACCTTAATTAAGGTCACGGCCGCTTCCTTCCCACTCCTAGCCCTTTCCTATCCCATCGTCGCCATAAGACCTATCTGTGTCGGTGCGACGTAAAACAACTTGTAAAATAATAATAATATATATATGGCCTCGGCTTTCGTGTACGAGCATTTTAATTTCACGTCATGTGGCTGCTTGCTCGTCAATTTCGACGTTTCGTTGTACTACTAGATGACAGAGTAAACCGAATCTCTCTTGGGCGTTTATGGCTGAGTTTTAATGAATTTTGTCGGGTAAACACCAAATGTGTCACTAGAGATATTTTGCATGCCTGCATTGTACGACATGAAGTGTAGAAGGGATGTTCTCCAGCCCTTCTAAAATCTGACTACCTCTGCCAGGTTTGAACCCACTAGCTTGTAATCCGGAGGCTGACACCCTACGACTGATCCACATTGGAAGCTAGAAATAGTTTTTCAAAGTACATGTTTGTGAATGACAGTGGATGGGAGAGGGATATATCGAGACGCCGTCTGGTTAAGGTCATAAATTTGTAGTAAACTATAATCAGTTCTCATGTTATGGATACTCGTATTTAAACGGTACTCATCAACCCATATGTTAACAAGATTCCTTATATTTATTTGCTATCGATTTTATATAATGCCGGGCTGAGTGGCGCAGACGGTTAAGGCGCTGGCCTTCTAACCCCAACTTGGCAGGTTCGATCCTGGCTCAGTCCGGTAGTATTTGAAGGTGCTCAAATACGACAGCCCCGTGTCGGTAGATTTACTGACACGTAAAAGAACTCCTGCGGGACTAAATTCCGGCACCTCGGCGTCTCCGAAGACCGTAAAAGTAGTTAGTGGGACGTAAAGCAAATAGCATTAATTATTAATTAATTAGATGTTATATACTGTATAAAAGTAAAGCAAAGCAAAGTCATCTCCGTACAGGCCATGAAGGCCCTTGGAGGGGATTCGTAACATCGGCACGTGATGGGGTAGAGTGGTTAGCTCTACGCTCGGCCGCCTTTGCCCCCAGGAATTAACCTGGTAATCATTTTTTGTGTAGGCTGGGTGAATCTCAGAGCCATATCCACCTCCGGAAGTGGAAATCTCCTTTCTTTAATTTTACGACTTCCTGACCGGGATTCAAACCCACGTCCTTCTTTTTCTTCTTCATATCATTTTCCATGTTACCTACCTGATCACCTTCTATGGATTTAGCCTAATTTTACAGTCAGAACCCTTTCGTGACCCCACATTATGTGAAGGAATGTGAATCGAACCCGGGACTTTCACAAACGAAGGTTACTCTGTTAATAATTCATCCAATTAGATAGATCTCATGCGTACCAATACAGTTTATTAATAATGATATATTTCCTGGTGAACCCAAATGGAGCAGAAGTTACGGAGAGCAAGTTATTACCAGGTTCCATAATTGGAACAACCGAGTGTATTGGCTGCGTGGCTTGGGCCGTGAAGTTGTTAGCTTGCATTTCGGAGATGGTGGGTTCGAACCCTACTGTGGGCACTCCTGAAGATGGTTTTGCGAGGTTTCCCATGTTCATCATGTCATGATTAAAGGTCACGGTCTCTGATTTCTCAGTTGTATTCGATCGTTGCCGCAAGACCTAGCTAAATCGGTGCGACAAAAAACCAGTCTGTCTCTTAAGTCATGAGTCCGGAGGCTGTATGATTCTCAAAAGCTCTACTAGAGGTTATGCGGTTACAGGGAAACCACGGAATCCGATTGTGGCACCATAATGAGGCGTACCAGGCATGATGAGGAGTGAGATAGTTTGCCATTGCCTTCCTCACTGGGCAAGGAACTGTTGACCCTACGAGCACCTTTCATAACATCCCGACGCACTAGTTGTGCTCTGAACATTAATCAACAACACCCATACTTTGGCAACTTCTGTCACAGCCAGAAATGGACTGAGACTACATTTTGCTTTGACCTGTGCTACAAGACCGAAAAAACAAAAAATAAAAATAAAGTGTTTATGCTAGATGCATGAACCCTCCCGTCTTAGTAATTGTGATGTGATCTCCACTGAAGTCAATGTTGTCAAATCTAGCAGTGGTGGGTGGCTTTGCTAGTGACTAATATTTGCATAGCGACAATTCTAGTGGATTTCTGCTTTTATCAGGTTTCTGGGTGACAGATAAAATGTTTCACTTGAAAGCGTACGTAAATCATCTTCTTCTTCCACCGCTTTTCCCGCATCGATGTGGTCGCACATGTGAATTTGGCCCTGTTTTAAGGCCGGATGCCTTTCCAGACGCCAACCCTGTCTGGAGGGATATAAACACTATTGCGTGTTTCTGTGGTGGTTGGTAGTGTAGTGTGTTGTCTGAATATGAAGAGGAAAGTGTTGAGACAAACACCCAGTCCCCGGTCCAGAGGAATTAATTAGGGGCGATTAAAAAGCCCGACTCGGCCAGGAATCGAACCCGAGACCCTCTGAGCCGAAGGTGTCAACGCTGAATGAATAACTTCCTAAACTCTGTCGAGAAGATTCCGATTTGTATGAGTAAGTGGTTCGTAAATTGTTTCCAGTGATGTTCAACCACGCATTCTGAATATAATTAAGTCGGTTTCCGAAGAAAAGTTTGTGGATATAAACATATTATAATTTCCAGTGGCTACTGCTAGCCTGGCGCAGCCCTTGTAAGGCAGACCCTCCGATGAGAATGGGCGGCATCTGTCGTATATCGGAAACTGCGTGTTATTTTAATCTGTGGTGTGTGAGTTGCAGGGATGTTTGGGTCAGTACAAACCCTCAACCCCCGAGTCAGGTGAATTAACCATTTAAGGTAAAATTCTCCGACCCAGCCATGAATCGAACCAGGGTCCCACTGAAAACAAGGCGACTACGCTGACCGTTCAGCCAAGGAGTGGAATGTATATAACGATTGTCAACGACTTAACTTTCTAAAAGATCTGATTTTACACCTTTATCTGCCACTTGCAAATATTGAAGTTAAGGGGCTGTTTAGTCACCTCAGAAATATAAAACAGTAAACGTTTAGGAATAGGTTAACGTGTGTAAGAATTCAAACAATACTTCAACGTTCCAATTGCATTGAAATAGGGTGAAACCTGTTTCTCTCAGGAATTTGATTTACGCCGCCCCGACACAGATAGTTTTCATGGCGATAGTGGGATAGGAAATGGCTAGGGGTGGGAAGGAAACGACCTTGGCTTTGATTAAAGTAAGGTACAGCCCCAGCATTTGCCTGGGCTCTCTCGTATGAATTCTGTTCCCTTTTACAGGACTTTAATTTCTTATTGTTTATACAGTACGCGGTATTGGCAGACTTTAGCGACAAGCCTATATTTGGCGACTTATAAGCATAGTGTGTTGGCAACACTGACTCGTCCAACGATTTCGAGCTTTGTTTGCTACCTCATAGAGGTCATTAGATACCGAAGACTGCTGTGATCGCAGTGATAAAGACCAAATGATGTGGAGCTGTAGCGAAGAGTGAGAGACATCTTTCAAATAATGATAGATTGCGATGGGAAAGACAAATCGTTCTCAACTCCTTGATTAATTACTCTTGCGATAAAAATGTTGAAGAAGGAGGGGAAATCCATGGTAGAAGGTTCTTACAAACAAAAGCTTTTCATTATTAATCGCGTCATGGGCTTCAATGAAGTGTAAGGGCTTGATACAGATGACTGAAAAATGTTGCGGGGGACTAAAAGATGGGGGTAGAATGTTATTTTTTCTTCCTATCTCTATATCAAGATTATTTATCATGGATTTCTTTGGGGATAATCAATAATGCTAGAATCTTATCCACCAAGTCTTTTCATCTCAAATCACCTCCCCTCATTTCACCCTCACCTGCTCCCTCTGCATACTCCTCCACTCCGCCCCTTGCTACACACATATACTATTATACTCTGATGTATATAGAAGGTAAAGAGAAGGGAAGTTTATTGATAGAAGAAAAGACGATGAATATGAGGAGATGAAGGACGGAATACAGCATTCCTCCCCCCTCTGGCTGTTTTCTTTATACTCACAGGCCTGGAAAGCAACGTGAGATTAATGTGAACGCTTCCTTGTCTGAGCCATAGGGCACGAGCAGGAGAAGCTTGATATTGTCACAATTGACTCGAAATGGACTAACGTATATAACAATGGCATGTTGACAGTCCTCCCTGAGATTGTCTGAAGCAATCAAGCAATTCTATTCATGTCCAGTTTCGTAGGAATTTAACATACAGCGACTGAAAAGTTTGCTCATGCGAGATGGCGAGCGAGGTGTGGTGAAATTGAACTATTTCCTTCCATTATGATATGATAACACGTCTACTGCATTCCACATGTTCAAATGTCTGTATTAAGAACTTCTTGGTAAAACATCTGAACATTATCCGGATCAGTCGTGCAAGAAGCCAACCTCTTGGAAAGCGGAAATGCATTCATCTCTAAAGCATATGGGGTTTTTGGAATGAAAATTCATGTAGCCCTACCTGTGGTTCGACTTCCGCGTAAAATGTGGAGTTCCAGTTGAGGTCATCTCATTATTGAGGTTGTATACAAAGGTTACGCACCTCTTCATATAGCTATGAGGGTATTTAGGGGTTGTAGTAAGGATGTAAAGGAGAGGGCATATAAGGATCTGGTAAGACTCCAGAGGTTCCAGGGTTGGTATCCATAACAGGCTTATTTGTTACGAGAACTGGAAAAGGTCAATAGGAAAGCAGTAACTTATGACCAAAGAGTAGTGTTACGAAAATGTTGCAAACTTAGGGCTGGGATGACGTGGAAGTAAGGAGACGAGCGATATGTTCCGAGCTGTCAGTGGGCAGATGGCGTGAAATTACATTAGGGAAATAAGCTTGAATGTAACTGCTAAAGGTAAGAAAGATTATGTATGTGTATGTTGGGTATTCAGCCCGAAGGCTGGTTGTATCCTCAAGAGGTTCACCATTAGCTGCCATAGATGGCCTAGGTGTCACTGAAGAGGCGTACTAGGGAAATGAGGAGTGAGGTAGTTTCCTGTTGCTTTCCTCGCCGAGCCAGAAGTTGCTATTGCACATCAGTCTGCCAAGCCCACTGAAATGCGTGCACCGAATAAAACTTACGTCAGATCACCGCAAGCACGACGAAACTCGAATTAATGCCAGACACTACATCATTCGTTTCATCCTGGCAAAGAACTTGAAGGTTCACGGCCTAGTTGTTCAGGAATAAAATAATGGAATTTCTTCTACTGGCAGCACTTATCGAATAGACATCACCGTATTCGACGAAAAAGGAAAGAAAAATGGGTATATAATAGACTCAGTCGTAGGCGTCAGATTCGAGATTGATGCGTTACAATATAGAAGTCAATAAAGAGGAAAAGTTGTACAATCCCTGTATCCCCCTACAGTCTTAGCAAATATCACCTCAAGAATCTTGAAGTTGCGGGACTTATAGTCGGAGCTAGGATTACGTCTTGTCGACTTAGAATCAGCAAACATGTCATCTACGCCGTTGCCCTCACAGCATTGAAGGGATTAGTCAGGATGTTCGGATATTGTTTACATTCATCCCCATGTAAAGACACTCCATACGCAGAACATCTTCCCATTTGATATTTCCATTTCCTTTGTTTATAACTGCTTTAGGCTATTAATTTGTACATTTCTTGTAGCAGTCTGGGTTTTTTGTAGTCACTTGCAACTTCAGGCAGATTAATAAAATACTTAATGGTTGTAACAGAGATATTGTGGCATTTACTCATATGATGGGTTCTAAATATAGTGTATACCACGAATTATTTCGTGGTAAAAATCACATGTAAGATTAAATAAGAATGATAACATTATTATTATTATTATTATTATTATTATTATTATTATTATTATTATTAAAGCTTTCCGTTATGTAGTTTTATATAAGAGCATTTATCTTTATAAAAACAAACTTATGTTTTATATACAACTAAATCAGTGGTACTTGTCACTGGCAGTGACATGAAAGTGCATCTCAACGTCTCAGGAACATAACATCAGAACGAGGAATTATTGCTGTTCTCTCGCATGTGTTTATTTGTATTACAATTCTGTTCCCTGTTTGAGCTTGTGATTTCACTGGTGTTTGTGGATATATTGACTTGTTAGTAGAACCAGCTACTTGCTCAGCTTTCTTTTTGTCGTTGTTCATTTGTCGATTCGCTCTGCTACGACTTGGTTTTCCGGTCATCTGCCTTGTTGTAACTCCTCTCATAGGTATAATTAATCGAGGCAGACCCTTTGATTAGTGATGCGAATTTTAGTTACAGTATGTCTCATCAGACTATCATTAGTACTCCACAGTTACACGTGCGGAAATTTTAGAGGAATGGAAATGAGTAATATGAATCGTCTGCTTTTACACCCCATATTATACTGTTTTTTCGTGCGTTAAACTTATTAAAATATCCAAATGATTTATTTTCAACTAGAGTTACGATGCTCACATAACCCGTAGCTACACATTTCTTTCCAGGCTGAAACCCGAGAGGCGACGGAAATTGCACGTACTTACGTTGATATATCGAACTCAGAAAGAAAATCTACTCATATACATATCTTCAAAATTCCATTTATTAACCTCATTCCATAATTGTAACACAAGATTGGCACTTCTCTCGCTATTCCCCTCAACCACTCATCAATATATAACAGATCCTTCGTTGTGGCTGGGTCCTGACAGGAATTCGCTCGGTAAATAGACGAGATCTACAGAATTTTTAAAAGGGTATGGAACGGGTTGATAATTTGCAAGCAATGTAACTTATTCTCAGTCTGAATATTTGGTGACGCAGTAGAATAAGGAAGGTATGTGCGGGATATGGAAACTCCGCTTGCTCGTTTAAAAATACATTACTGAAGCACCATCGCAATTCGATTGCTGTTAATTCGAATTAGAGATCTGTGGCTACTTTCTATTTTATATAATATATTTTACAATTTGCTTTACGTCGCACCGGCACAGATAGATCTTATGGCGGCGAGCGACTACTTTTACATCCAAATATACTATGTAGAAGGAGTCTAATAACCTCCGTTCCAAAATTTAATACTGCAGGTAGAGATTACCTGTCGAATACCGCTGATTGTTTCGTGTGTATGATGACGTACAATAGGTTGTGTGATTATGGTTTTATTATTATTATTATTATTATTATTATTATTATTATTATTATTATTATTATTATTATTATTATAGTGTAATGCACATAATATTTAACTTCTTACTCATGTACATAGATAACTGTTTTATGGCCATACTTATATTTGCATTTACTTTATTACTAATTGTGTTCCCTTTATGCATTTCTTATTTTTCAGTTTGTATCTTACTTTTCATTATGATTTTGCCTCTTTCTTATCTTTACGCTCCGAATTGTATTCTATTTTATTTGCTGAACTCTGCTTTCTTTCTTCATTATATGTTGTCCAAATCTGTAATGTTTAGCTTATCTTTGATGTTATAATAGAATAGTACATTTATTTTATTCATATGTATTATCTGTAAATTAATTACGTGGTTAAGTGTAAGAGAGGGCTACGAGCACTAACGTCGCCACTGCTAAAGTAAATAAATAAATAAATAAATAAATAAATAAATAAATAAATAAATAAATAAATAAATAAATAAATAAATAAAATGATCTCATAAGTCTTAATTTATATGAGCAAATTTTATTAACCGAGCGAATTGGATACTCGGTTTATATCAAGTAACTGTAATAATAATAATAAAGTTATTTGCTTTACGTCCTACTAACTACTTTTACGGTTTTCGGAGACGCCGGGGTGCCGGAATTTAGTCCCGTGGGAGTTCTTTTAGTGCCAGTAAATCTACTGAGACGAGGCTGACGTATTTGAGCACCTCCAAATACCACAGAACTGAGCCAAGATCGAATCTTCCAAGTTGGGGTCAGAACGCCAGCGCCTCGACCGTCGGAGCCCAGCGCAAGTAACTGTAAGCTTGCATTAGGGAGAGAGGGAGTTCGGATCCCACTGTCGCCGGCAACCCTGAAGATTATTTTTTATCCTTCCCAGTCCTAGCCCGCTCCTATCCTATCGTCGCCACTGTATCGGTGCGACGTAAAACAAAATACTGTAGAATAAAACAGCAAATAGCATGTTTCAGGAGCCTCCGTGGCTCAGGCGGCAGTGCGCTGCCCTCTCACCGCGGAATTTCCTGATTCGAATCCCGGTCACACAATGTGAGATTTGTGCTGAACACAGCGGAGGTGGGACAGGATTTTATTCGGGTACTCCGGTTTTCCCTGTCATATTTAATTCCAACAACACTCTCCATTTCATTTATCAGTTTTTTATAATTGCCCCAGAGGAGTGCGACAGTCTTCGGCAGCGGGCACAGTTCCTATCTTCGCCGGTAGATGGGGGTTTCATGAATTATATTCCTGACCTGGTCGCATTACTGGAAACAGACTGTGGATATATTATTATTATTATCAGATTTCACCAAACTCTGTTGGTGCATAGAGACATAGTGCAGAGATCTACGCCGTTCTCGTTTCACTCGGAACGACATGGGCTCAATTCCATTAATTGCCGTTTGGTGCTGTCTCCTCACATAAGGTTGGCGACAATCGTGGAGTAATTTTCCCTTTTCTTTTTTCTTTTGTGCGTGTATTGCCCATATCAAAGTGTTTGTCGAACTACTGTCGGAGGCTGCGTCCATGCCAATCTTCTCCACCCACATCCTAGTTTCCCTCTTGTGGTCAGTTGTACCAGGTTGTATTTGTCCCTTCGGAAGATATGACCGTAATGTGCTGCTTGAGGGTTAAGACTCCACATGATTTCCCGCATCGGCGGTGACGAGCTGTACCTATGAGATTTTGAACATTCTGTGGTACATCCATATTTCAGTCGGTTCATTGGCGAAACCTTTAGTGTCCATTCTTCGACATCGAAAAACAGCACCGGTAACATAACACCTAATATTTCAGGATACGCCAATGAGTTTCGAATCGCAGGTCACGGTTGAATAGAAAATGGTTTCATTTCAGATGTCCAACACAATTAGAAACGATTTTTCCACTTCTGGAGAGATTCGTTTCACTGGAGTTCACACCAGAAATGAGTACCAAGTTAATTACAGGGGGCAGTGGTGGCCAGCAAGCAGATAATCAACCTGTACGGGCACCGAGGTTACGAAAAGTGGAAGCTTTTACCACCTTTTACTACACCAAGGGTCTTCACGACCTGTACGCAGACGCTTAGTTTTGCTTTTCTTGGAACTTGTGATCTGTCAGGAAGGAACTTCGAATAACTTTAACACTACAATTTACAGTGGATTGAACAATACTGTGACTTAGTACTTGCGTTACATTGTATTTAAACCATCATCACACAGAAATTTACACAAAATTATTGTATAAACGTACAGACCATTATGCAGTATTTTCATATTTGAAAAATATAGAAAAGTAATTATTTATTTACATTAATTGTGAGGTTCACCAGTCTGTCAATAAATTTAGAAAACATTTTCAAACGAAAACATTAATTTACAGATTATACAATTAATTTGAAAACAGAAACTCAGTTAACCAAGAATATTCAGGGTGATTTGCACATTTAATCCAGGAGTGGAAGAATGCATTATCGTGCTAATTCCTAGTTTTCGACAGATTGATGAACGTCATAATTATAGATTAATTAAGTCGAACTCATTTGAAATGGCTGCTACCTTATTTATTTATTTATTTATTTATTTATTTATTTATTTATTTATTTATTTATTTATTTATTTATTTCAGAAATTCATTAACTTAGAAATTGAAAAATCTCCACTCAAGCCACATAATAAAAGCAACCGTAAATCCTAAAACAATCCTGATAAGCTAAATACCAAGGACATTGGTTTACTAACCGACCGCTGCTCATCTCGAAGGCCTACAGATTACGAGGTGTCGTGTGGTCAGCACGACGAATCCTCGTGGCCGTTTTTTTTTTTTTTTTTTTGCTTTCTAGACCGGGGCTGCTGTCTGACCGTCAGAAGCTCCTCAATTGTAATCACGTAGGCTGTGTGGACTTCGAATAAGCCTTTAGATGCGGGTAAAAATCCCTGACCTGGCCGTGAATCGAACCCAGGGCGTCTAGTAAGAGGCAGGCACGCTTACCGTACACCGCGGGGCCGGCTGATAAGCTAAATGAGAAAAACTCATTTTCTCCACTATATGGAAAATCCATAGAATCATATGTTTTTTGGGCTTAAAAGAAGAGAGCGAGTAGGCCTACAGGATTTGGTTGTTCCCCACTTAGTATCCTCTTACGACATGCAAGGGTTACAGATAATGCACCCTTTGACGTCATCCGTAGGAAATATAGAGTTCCGATAAATCGGAGTGTATCCACTGAACAATAAAGGCTCATGAACTGCGAGAAAACGAAAGTCATTCTAGACCCCGTAAATATATTATTATTATTATTATTATTATTATTATTATTATTATTATTATTATTATTATTATTATTATTATTATTATTATTATTTCTCTCTTTACACTCCAGGGTCGGTTTTTCCCTCGGGCTCAGCGAGGGATCCCACCTCTACCGCCTCAAGGGCAGTGTCCTGGAGCGTCAGACTCTGGGTCGGGATACAACTGGGGAGGATGACCAGTACCTCACCCAGGTGGCCTCACCTGCTATGCTGAACAGGCGCCTTGCGGGGGGATTGGAAGATTGGAATGGGTAGACAAGGAAGAGGGAAGGAAGCGGCCGTGGCCTGAAGTTAGGTACCATCGTGGCATTTGCCGGGAGGAGAAGTGGGAAACCACGGAAAACCACTTCCAGGATGGCTGAGGTGGGAATCGAACCCACCTCTACTTAGTTGACCTCTCGAGGCTGAGTGGACCCCGTTCCAGCCCTCGTACCACTTTTCAAATTTCGTGGCAGAGCCGGGAATCCAACCCGGACTTCCGGGGTTGGCAGCTGATCACACTAGCCACTACACCACAGAGGTGGACATTATTATTATTATTATTATTATTATTATTATTATTATTATTATTATTATTATTATTATTATTATTATCCAGCTCTGCGGTGTAGAGGTGGCGTGGCTCTCTCTTAGTCTAAGGTCCTGGGTTCGTTTTCCAACAAGTTTAACGCTTTTAATTCAGGGCTGAGGATTATAACGGGGTTCACCTGATAGGAGTCTTTCTCAAGTTCTTAAAGAAAGAAAATGCACAGTGAGAAGATGACGCTACTCACCTAGTTTACATAGACGAACACTGGCTTCCATAGTTACAGTCGTGTCGGAAATTGATGATGCTAATTCCAGATATACTCCCGGCCCAAAACATACCCATGTTAAAAAAGAAAGTAACTAGTTAGCCGCAGCGTATGGAATACACAACCTGAGCCTACAGAAAGTTGAAGTGTCATCATTCAATTCTGAGTTCTGAATATAAGACCTGTCCAATACCTCTCCGGCAATTAATAATCTGCTCATCTGGCTCATCTCTGTGAGCAGAGGCCACGTGAACTTCCTTCTTAGAAGGGTGAACCCTGGTTGACACTGGCGGACCCTGGCGTTCGAGCTCACAATCTGCCAAATGCGATATTTCATCTACACGGCACGCAACACGTAGCCTACTCTGGACGTAGTGCGCTGCGCAGAGTCCAAAAACAAACAAAGAAGAAGAAGAAGTAGCCTACTCGCTTGGTCCATACGAATACTGGAAGATATTTCGCCATGAGTTGATCATCTCCAGGGACAAAGATCGCTTGACCTGCCTATTACTTCGAGCAACAGAGGTTATTAAAGCCTGGAATTACTTCGTAGAGTCGTGCGAAATGGAGTATTAACTGAAATACTTGATTTCACTATTTCCGTGTTCTTTTACACGAAAATAACAGATTCAAAAGAGCTTTACTGCTTTCATGTCTAATAACACTCTCCTACAGTTATTTTATTTTTGCCTTAGAACGTATTGAAGCAATTCATTCATTGGGCTAGTTAGAACGCTTGTGAGCAACGTGTTTATTATTTTTTTTTCTGTTCCTTCCTAGATTGTAGCCTTAAGGGGTTTTGGCTCACTAATAATTGCGATACTGTATTGATGTATTTTGAATGAAGATCTCAAAAATAAAACTGTTTATACTGCAGCAGGTTATTTACATGAATCGTGATAAAAGTGTCCGGTTAATTACTACAAGTTCCAAGTAACCGTAAATTCCAACTAGACGAATGCATTGTGATCAAATAGGTTAAGAGTAGTTTTCCTTGACATATTAGTTAAAGTAGACTTTGTTAGGTGCCATTGTCAACTTTGAGAAATTAATCCAGGGTGACTTGCAAATCTAATCCAGAAGAGGAGGAAAGCATTATCGTGCCAACTGCTAGTTCGACTGTGAATATAAATTGAAGTTCCCCTGATATTTTGCTCATTATGAGTATGTTATGGCAGCTGTTTCATAGAACCCCTTTCGAATAATTTCCCGTGAGATTATAATTCTCTAACGTGTACAGGTATCGATAAATAGAACATATTATGGTTAAGGGAATCCAGCAGCCTATATCTCAGCTTCCTGGTTTTTTGCTTGATCATTTAGAAACAGGATGAAAATAATTAAAGCAACAGAATCCGCTCAGGGATGATAACTATGTAGAACTGAAATGACTCTTCTTGCATTTAGTTAAATAATTTCTTTATTAGTAAACTGTATACCGGTATTTTACGTCTCATGAACTACTTTTACGGTTTTCGGAGACGCCGAGGTGACGGAATTTAGTCTCTCTGGAGTTCTTTTACGTTCCATTATATCTACCGACACGAGGCTGACGTATTTTTGAGCACTTTCAAATATCACCGGACTCGGCCAGGATCAAGCCTGCCTAGTTGGAGTCAGAAGGCCAGAGCTTGGACCGTTTGAGACACTCAGCCCGGCAAAGATGAAACTGGTCAGCAGACTGCCTAAATGGCACCATTTCAGAAAGTCTGTACCAGGGCACATGAGACCATATAATGATAATAATAGTAATATATAATTTAGTGATCGAATTTCTATTATTTTTGTACCTAAAACTGGAAATATGCGTGCGGATACATGCTCTAAAATTGCAAAATATTTCATGAAAACTTAAAAATATGATGCAAAAGAATAATTTATTGTACAAAATGTGCTTAGAAGACCAGTATCAAATGGGCCACATTCTTTTTATCATTTCTGTTTTGACAACTTAGTGCTCACGAAACCCGTCACAGTACCTTCAAACTTCATTTAACAACACAAGATAATACGGAATGAAATCCAAAATTACCAAATTACTTGGAATTATTGGCGCAAAATATGCTAATAATACAGACAATTATAATATGGCTAAAATAGACATTCATATGAACAATGAAAACAGTGTGTAAAAAGAGACCAGGATAAAAGTATGACTTGTCATAGAATCCCCAGTCCAAATTCAACAGCCCTATGTGGTCTCCGGCCTTTTTCAAAAGTTTTCACCATTCCTCTCTGTTTAGAGTCAGGCTCTTTCACTTTCGAACTCACAAGCTCTATATGATTTGCCTCACTCCCACCTCAGCTTAGATCCTCCAGTGTGTCTACTTCCTCCTGGCATGGTATTGAATATCTTCTTTCCTATTCTGTTGTCATTCATACGCAGTAAATATCCGAGCCATTCCTACCTTCTGACTTATAGTTATAACAATATCCCATCACTAACCAATTGACGTTCAATGTTGTATCTTCTTCACCACATCCCATCTTTTTCAACTGGCCCATAAATGTGTCTTAATATTTTCTTTCCAAATATGATCACCTGTCTTTCATTAGATTATAAATAATTAGAAACAACGAGTAGGCCGACACAGATAGATCTTATGGTGTCGAGGGGATAGGAAAGCCTAGGAATGTAGAAATGGGAAGGAAGCTGGCGTGGACTTAATTAACGTGTAACTGCAGCATTTGCCTGATGTGAAAATGGGAAACCACGGAAAACCATCTTCAGGGTTGCCGACATTGGGGTTCGAACCCAGTACCTTCCGAATGCAAGCTCACAGCTGCGTGACCCTAACTGCACGGACACTTTCTGGGCATTAATTTATTATTGCCTGTTATTTGTGTAAATGAATGAAATGATCTGTTTTGACTTGTTCAAGTAAGCCAGGCCTATCCAGTTGGCGGTTCGTGAGACCTCTAAGACTGATCCCTGGGCAAAATACTTTATTATTTATAAATTAATGTATTTTGTTATATGCTTCTTAAATGGATCGTATCAAGCTTGCCCTGACATCACGGGAACCTCATTTTGCCAAGTTGGTAAGAGACAAACTGTGCCACTTCTGACATTAGTTGATTTGAAGATGTTTATATGCATACTAGTGGTTTTTAGTAGCAAATACAGTTTGTCGAATATTGCATCAGTTGCATTAATATCCACCGATATTTTATGTTAAAAAATATACTCTCACGGATAGTTACAGGGATTATCTCAGAATTTCTCTGACATCACGTGATCCTTAGTTTGCCCAGTTAGTAAGAGGTAAAAGGTGCCACTTCTCACATTAGGCAGATACTCTTCTGTTGACGAAAAAGTGAATGACAGCCTCTTTTGAACTATGGATTGGTAAAATTTGCTTAGAAGTGCAGTACTTGACCATGTACAGTTAACAAGTTACGATACAACATTCTTTATATGGTGCGAAAATTTTTATTTTTAGCCATACTTGTTCTTTAACTCCGTAACATTTCCATTATTATGATGATATTACTCCTTGTACTTTTTGACGACTGTATTCTCATGTCTGTGACTCTTAATTAATAACCCAGCTTCTATTCGAATGAAGATGATGGCGATGAGGATAATGTACTCTTTAACAAAATGTTATGCTCTTCAGCGTTCATTCTGAAAGAATTTATGAATTAATGAAAAGAATCCCGTAGCTTCTGTTTGTAGATACTGTAATGACCTCTTCTGCTTCTACATATCTAAACTTCAACGGGTTGAATTCAGAATCCAATCATCGTATCCTAGTTTTCCTTCTGATTATCCGAGTCTATTTTTGTCCTATATAACCTTGTTTTTTTCATTCACCCGATATTGATACACAACCACATTAGGGAAGAAGTCTGAATACGCGATGACTTAAAATTTTTCTTTGAATCACCTTCCTTCCTTCTTTCCTATTGTTTACGTGATATGATTATCCTTTGTCTATAAATCTCGTCATCCTTGGACTCCTTAATGCAACTTTTAAGTACAAAGTCACGCTTGTGTTGACCTGTTTCTTTGCAGATCATGCATCCATGGTTCTCTTAGTGTAATTTTTAAATACAGAGTACCCTAGTGCCGCTGATTTTGCTGTGACTAAATTCATGAGCCCGTCAATACAATGTTTATTTTCAAGAGACGCTAGTGAATGCAGTTTTTCGGGTGCCTGCATCCAAGGTCTGCTCAACACAATTTTTAAGGAAGGGAGTCCAAATAGCCACAAACCTAAAAGTGAAGTTCCGTTGGCGAATGGTGGATTCCTATCGTTGTATATGCGACCATCTAAATGTCTTGGGGAGATACTGAAATCGCTTTAATCAGGCACGCCCCATCATGCTATATTTTGTTCTCAAGAATAACTCATTATAGAATTTAAGATGCTCCAGACAAACTAGTTTTAACCTGGTTAGCTTCATACTCTGCGTGAACGTGTTCTTGTACGTTCATCATAACTTTTTAAAACAGACCGGAAATTTCCAAAGATACATCGAGTCAACGAATAAGAATATTCACTTGATTTTAAGACGCGATGTAATTTTGTTAAAATATAAGCTTTAAATTGATAAGCATAATGCTACAAATTATTCCTTCGACCTTCGTAAACTTAACACTCAAGTTTCAAACCAAGAAGCAAAATAGAAATGGCGCACCTGAGGCATTTCATTAAAAAAAGTGTGATTCTTCCGAAAAAGTCGTAATTCGGAAATAAACTGCTCAATGGAAAACAAATCTTGACTTTTCCCTTCATTTAGAGTATATTAATAAATTATCTCACTGAATATATATAGATGAGGGTAAAATAACAAAGACGAAATATTCCACATGTTAAGTGACACTATGTACTATATCCATGGTCTTCCACACACAATTTTAATTACAAGAGACGCTAGTCTTGCTAGCTTATGCGCATGGTCCATTCCATCCAATCCTTAAGCACAAAAGACGTTGATGTTTGTGATTCCTGCAGGGGGTGCAAGATATTTATATTATAATTTATGACATTGTTTTATTCGTCTGCATGATTCCAGGTCTGAATACCGTGACGCTGATTGGTAGATCTCATTTCACCACCACTACCTCTCCCACGCCTCACCTCTCCACGTCAAATCCCAGGGTACTGCGTGTGTTTGCGCTGTGCTACCTCATATTGCGCTCTCTATGCTCCCCCCACCCCACTCCTCCTCTCGTAGGCTTTACCCACTCACGAGTAGACATGAATTTTTTATCTCCTGCTTAACATAATCAAAGTGCTTTAACTAGTTTAGCAACGGCCTAAAATTAACCAAGAATTTGCATATGTCGGAGTTGTAATCCCGACTCAATTAGGCTGCCAAACAGGGAAACCCGCTCCCAATTACAACACAAAGTGCTTGGCAATCATATAATTGGTGGGTTTGAAGCAATTTTGCTTTCTGTGTTTTGTTAGGTCAGATTGATTTTCACGAAAGGTCCTCTGTTTTGAAATTACAAGATAACAAAATAATTTGCTTTGCGCTCTTGTGTTTAATGCAATGCCTCTTACGGTTTTGTCAGCGTAGATTAAATACAATCCATTGACCGCAATGGTACGATTACGCCCTTTATTCCAACTCATTGATTGAATAAAGCGTACACAAATTGCTTTTGTTGTTCGCCCTCTCTCTCAGTCACTGCGCTAATGAATTACCAGGACAAAGTGTCCAAGGTGACGAGTTGATTTTAAACGCAATAACCGTTTCTACAACCTTAATGTCTTTTGGTCTCACTCACGGGAAAGTTTAAGAAAAAGGATGGATATAAACTAATGTCTCCTGTTATAAATATGAAAAGCGAGTTTGTTGTGTTAAGTGACGACTGATACATGATCATAGTCATGGTATATACAGTACAGTTCTAGGTAGAATTCGAACCACTGGGAACCGCTATCTCTATGATGGGTTCAGTAATGTATACACTTTGACAGTATTAGTTTTAATAATGTTATTGTATTGGCTTTACGTCCCACTAAATATTTTTTAAGGTTTTCGGAGACGCCGAGGTGCCAGAATTTAGTCCCGCAGGAGTTCTTTTTACGTGCCAGTAAATCTACCGACACGGGGTTGACGTATTTGAGCACCTTCATATACCACCGGACTGAGCCAGGATCGAACCTACCAAGCTGGGATCAGAAGGCCAGCGTCTCAACTGTCTGATCTACTCAGTCCGGCGTTAGTATTAGTTTTTCTTTTCTTTTTTTTGTTATGAGTCCTTGAACTGGTCTGGTGCATTTCTCCAATCCATCTCACCTTACACTGCCCCACCCCAGTCTTCCAATTTATTTGCAACATTAATCTTCCTGCTACAGATCGCCCAGCCCAGTCTCTCGCAGTGAACTAGGCCACCTCTCCGTGCTCACCTAGGTCATCATGCACGTGAGAATTGTTTACATTTTGCCAAGAAATTGTTCCGCATGCTGAGAAGACAAACTCATCTGACCTCGACTCCGGCTGTTCTAACAGTGACGGTTTGAACTTGGAAAAAAATGGCCGTTGTTTTATTTATTAAATGATAAGCGATTCAATATAAATGCGTACCGGTATATTAGGCCTAATCATTTCCCGGTCTAGGAAGCCAAGAATAACGCTCGAGAGGATTCGTCGTGCTGACCACAATACACCTCAAAATCTGCAGGCCTTCGAACTGAGGAGTGGTCGCTTTGTAGGACATGGCTCTTCGGGGCTGTTGCGTCATGAGGTTTGGGTTTATATTAACTATTTACATATCATACATTCCTGTGTGACACTCAACATTCTACGCCTAGCCTAGTACAGGAATGAAGCGAAAAACTTTTTCCACGTCAAGAACTCTTCGGAGCCTCCATTACTTTGTAATATTCCAATAATTTCTAGTCCGGTTTTATTTATAGTTTACCTTTTTTATATATATACCATTCTTTTACAAGTTTTTTTACTTCACACCGATACAGATAGGTCTTATGGCGACAATGGGACAGGAAGGGCCTAGGAATAGGAAGGAAGCGACCATGGCCTTAATTAATGTACAGACCCAGCATTTGCCTGGTGTGAAAATGGGAAACCACGGAAAACAATCCTCAGGGCTGCCGACAGTGAGTATGGAATCCACTGTCTCCCGAATGCAAGCTCACAGCTGCCTTCCCCTATCCCCACGGCCAAATCGCTCGGTATATATAGACTATACCATTCCTGTTGATAAGAGAGCCCTTGACACATCCCACATTTCATATTTCCTATACTTTGTATATTTCTGAATAAAAGTGGATAATGGCCATATGGTGCTCACCTAAAAAAAATGTGTCGCAATAACTACAATGACCACCGTCATCTTGAGATAACTCGTTATCATGGCTATTCGGGATTATTTCCAACTTATTGCTGCCTTTGATGGACTTAGTAATTCAATTCAAAATCAAAGCTCATGCGATAAAAATGTACTTATGAGTCATAAAAATGGGAAATTATTATTTATAAAACTTTTTCGTGTTGAGTAAAACTAATATTTGGCAATTTCGGTTTATATCCCTCCCCTCAATATTGCTATACACTGTATTACAATCAAATAAAATATAGCCTACTGCACTATCTAGTTATCCTTGAACTGTATCAGTTTCGAGACATTCTGTTACGCAGTTTTTCCTTTGATGTCTTATGAAACAGAAGGCAAAATTTGACCCGAACATAATTTCGACTTTAGTATATCTAATCTGAGAGAAATAAGGAAGAATGAAACAGAAATGTAAAATTTTCCCAAATATAAGTATTTATGTAGATAGATTATGCCAATATTTCTCAGGAACTTAGGGAATGTTCCTTGTGACAGAGTGTGACAAAATGTCTGCAGCTGTTTCTCCATAATGTTACCGACGTTGGAGAGGGCAAAAGAGGGTTGTAGGAGACACTATGTTGTAAATAAAACTTGGTCTAAAATTGGATCTAAGTAACAGACTGTTCTGAAGAAGGCCGATATGGTATTTGAAGCCATATATCAGCTAGACGTGCCCCAGCTTTAACAATTGAAGAATCCTTGTCTCTAGTAAGTGTATAGAAAAACTTGATAATACGGATCGAAATGTTAACTGATAGGGACGTGAGAGGAATATAAGGGTAGAAAATAAGGAAAATCAAGCCATGTTACTCAATAAAGATTTGGAGGTTACATACCTACTAAAAGAGAAAAATATATAGACGGGAAGGACAAGGGGGGGGGAGGTCTTCTGCCCGAAGGCAGGTCCAAACCTCCGCAGAAGTGTACCTTAGCTGGAGTTGACGTGCGGTAGGGTGGCCAGTTCCTTTCCGCTCCTCTATTCCCTTACCCCCACCAAACAGAGCGTGGCAACCCATCCAAATCTTGACCACGCCCAATGTTGCTTAACTTCGAAGATATCACGGGATCCGGTGACGGGAAAGAGAAGTAAAATTGAAAATGAGCTTGAACTCTCCACTTTTATTAAATGATTAAACAAAGAATGGAAGAAACCTGGGGAAAGGTTTACTTTCAGGATTTGTATTACCTGTTAATTATGAGTGAAGTGAATTGTTGTAGATTTCATTATTGTGACGTTCTTTACAATCTTCTTTACGTCGCGCCGACACGGATATGTCCTATGGAGACAATGGGATAGGAAAGGGCTAGGAGTGGGAAGGAAGCGAGCGTGGACTTATTTAAGGCACAGCTCCATCATTTGCCAGGTGTGAAAATAGGAAATCCCGGAAAATTACCTTCAGAGCAGGCAACAGTTGGTTTAGAACCCAATATCTCCCGAATGCAAGCTGACAGCTAAGTAACCCAAACCGCGCGGCCACTTACTCTGTTTTTATGATCTATTTTCTAGCTTAGGAATTATTCTTGTGTGTAATTTAAAGTTTTAGATTTAGATGATTCTTTTTCCCTTGGAACTTTATCCTTGTTGCAGCCCACATTGCCTGGGAAGTAGTTGATCCTTTCAAATAGTAAAAATAAGTGTAACTGTGGGTACGATGGATAGGATGTACACGATTCCAACTGTCTGTGGGACTTCCACCAGTCAGCGTAGCGAACCCGAAAGCTGTGAATTCATTACTAATCTCGGTCATTCTGGACATTGTATTTCTCACCCCCTTCTGACCCACATGCCGATACAGGCTGAACTTGGACTTAAATGGCATCCAGAGTATTACATTTCATCTCAGTGGCGCCAAAAATATGGATTCGACACTAATATTGATCGTTTTCGAAAATTTTTACATGTCACTCCTTCCCCACTCCACCCCTAGGGTGCTAGGTGTGCCTTACTCCCGGTAGTATTAAGACATACGTGTACCAAGTTTGGTTGAAATTGCGGGTTTGTCCATAGCCGCCGTCTTTTTCAACCATTTAGCTTCGCTGATGCCTTTACATCAACATATTGCTCCTTAACTGTTTGCAACCCGCTAAGCACAGAATGTATTGCGGGCTAGGTCAAGCCTTCGCCTGCAATTATCGAAGATATCATTTAATGATTTAAGGTTTACTCAAAGTTGATTGAATTTTGAGATCTGTCAATGCCTGACAATTCATCGGCAGGTAATTCCGAAGAGAATAACATAAAAAATTAAGCAAATCGGTCCAGTAGAATGGACAGACTGACTGGACAAATCTAACGTTCTTAATATATAATTTAAATATACATATGTTTAATTATTACCTGCCTTGCGGCCTAGGGTCAGGCCTTGGATTAGTTTCCCGCGCTTGTTCAGGGATTTGTCCCTGGATCTGAGGGTGTGTTCGAGGTCCACTCAGCCTACGTGAGAACAATTGACGAGCTATCTGATTTCGAGCGAGCGGCCTCAATCTAGAAAGCTAAGAATAACGGCCAAGAGTATTCATCACGCAGATCACGCGTAACCTCGTAATCTGCAGATATTCGGGTTGAACAGCGGTCGCTCGGTAGGCAACGACCTGTGAAGGCTGTAGTGCCATGGGGTTTTGCATGGTTTATATTATTAAGTATATCAAATATTGCCTGTCGCACTTTATCTAATTACACTGTTATTGTATGTTTTCTTCTTATTCTTATCCTTCTCCTCCCTCTACTTCCGTGCGAATGGTTTACTTACAGCCACGCGAAATCAACATTTCTTCAGCATTGCTCCTTGCCCAGTAGTTCTTCATTTTAATTGATTGTTCTAATTTCTGTTTCTCCGACCGAGTATGTCGTGTTGGTTTCTTCTCATCTTCCTCAAATCACCTTGCGTGTACAATTTTCTTGATTACATTTCTATCCTTCAGATTTGGTGATCCTACTTGGTTATACCATTATTGATCTCGTGCGATTGAATGGCAAAAATTGGTGTATTCGATAAGTAAGTCTGGTGTTGTTCATTCTTTCAAAAATGGCTTCAAAATTGAATTCGTCGCAGTATCATTGTATCGGTAACTTAAGGTATTTTAAAACCTATTTCCCTGTTGGGTTTGGGGTAACGTATTCCATTATTAATTCTGGGCCGTAAGATTTTTTTTCTATAAGATTTCCTAGCAGACGAGTTAGAGTTCCCCATACAACGAAAAACTTACTTTTAAACAATTTCCTCAATTGTGCCAGAAGTGGAAGGGATAAAGGGCTCAGAAAGGTTGGAAAAATATGAGTCTTGAGTAGCTCTATCAAACTAGAAAACAAATTTCGAAAATCACTTCCTGCGTAAATGTTGTTTCGGAAAAACAACCTAAATTCGCTTGTTTGATTACTAGTTTTTGATTCACTCCTAGTCAAATTAACTTATTTACATGATTCTTTCTGTAATACGTTCCTTGGTTCAAAACCCTCAGGATTTTTGATTTTTTAAAGTGTCCACACCGAATGTAATTATAAGGGCGTAAGTGAAACTCTGCATTTACTCACATTAGCACTCTTAGTGTTAGAAAAAGGCAAACTGCTGACTAATCGACCGGATAACGATGATTAAGAAAAGGATTGTAATTTTTAGAATTGTAACGGTTCAAATCCCGTTACAAGATGATATCTGTATTTTTATTATTGTATGATTTTATCTGTATTATTATTATTATTATTATTATTATGTCAGTATTATTATTATTTTATCTGTGATATTGTACTATTATTGTAATTATCCGTTTTATTCAATTTTGCAATTGCCTGTTGCTTGCAAGATTGCACTTAGATGTATACATATATACGTATGTGTAGTATAACACTCAATACCTGTACAGTGAGAATTGTTGTATATATCAGAGATCGGATGTGACGTTGGTGCATTGTGCAATATTGTTGGCGATTCTGCCAAGTCATCGCCACTCCATGGCTATGTCATCGTATGTATTTAGATATGCGCGCACGAGTCGATCGCCGCGGGGCTATTTCACCACTGGATGTAATATCTGTCGCGTAGGTGGGAGTATGTCATTGTTATTTCTGGAGATTACGTAGCTGTGTCAACCAACGTATATATAAGGTGGGTGCACATTGTAGCGTCAGTCATTACTTATACGGATGCAGTACAGTGAAGTAGTCTACTAGATCAAGAGCCCTTAGGTGGTCAGCCAACGAGTGTGAGCGAGAGATGGAGAGGACTCAGTGAGCCGTTAATTATTGGTCATTGAGAGAGTGAGACCAAATGGTTGGTCCGTCACTTAGTGGAAGACGCGGACGCAAGGCTTACCAAGGAGTCAGAGAGGGCAACCCTGGACCTGCCAAGAGGTCATACCATATTGACTTACAAAGAAGTCAGATGATATGGAGAAGAAGCAGTCGCAAGGATGTATCACCACGTTGGGCGTGACACATCTACAGTAAACACCAGAGCAATGGATTACGTCGTAATTACACTCAAAGTGTTAAAGGTACAGTCAAGTGAATCAGTGAGGGAAATATTTCGTATAAATTGTTAAATGTCCGGTCAAGAAGAATTCAAATTCATGCCTAGTTTCTGTCAGTTGCAATGTCATAATTTCATATTCTCATCTGTTTTATCGCAACAAGACTCACTATTTTTTGATGTATTGTTTAAAGAATATATATTGTTCTATCAAACGAATTCATAGTTTCATTTCATTGACAGTAAAATATCTTAACCTCAAAATGAATGAGGAAACCGAACGCCAATCTCCTTTTCCCAGAACTTATATGGTATGTTGTTAAAAGTAAGCTTATTACCCCACACCCTAGAGGTAGTCAAGAGTCTCATTCTATTATTGCTGTACTGAGTGACAGCTGGCGCCCTTCAAATAACGTATGTGTAAGTAAGCAGGTAACAAGTAAGTGTGAGTACAAGGTTCGACGAGTGTGTATTTTATTTAATGAATGTTAATTTTCAGATTTTCCATTTTAAATGAAGATATTCAGATTATCAAGTTAAATGCAGTTTTATATGTTTGTAAAGTTAGTCAGCAAGTTAGGAAAACATTACAATGTGTCGACGCAACGTGGGACTCGAATAAATTCAGAATTTGTTCTGAATGACAGCATATCATAGGTTCATTTTGGGAGGAGTGTGCGCATTTAAGCCAACGGAATCATTATCGGCAAATGTTAGGAGTGTAACTTTGTGATATATATTTGTATTTTGGGGATATGTCAAGGGATTTGAAGAGGGAAATTAATTTGAGATCGCGGACTATCACTAGTGAACCAAAGATGGACAAGGAAGACAATAACAAGTCATGTGACGACGAGGTCATTGTTTCTGCGGACATCCAAGGTGAAATTCAGAGTAGGGAGCAGGTGAATACGATGGAAGCTTCTGAGATAATTCAGGAAAGTGCAGAAATTGAGAAGCACGTTGAAACTCAAAACGAAGTCCCAGGGGGTAGGGAACGACAACTTCTTATTTTGTTGTTGGCCAAAATAAACAAGCTGTGTGAAAAGTTGGATATTAGGAACGAAAATAGTAAGAAAGAGATAAGTGATAAAACTGAACAAATGATTGGTAGTAGTAGTGAAAATAATAAGAAAGAGATGAAAGAATTAATTAGTTGTAATGAAAATGTTAATAAACATATTAACTCTGTGAGTAGCAAAATGGATCAATTAATTAGCAGCAATAACCAAAATTGTAATGTGATCATTAGTAAAATAGATTCTAAGATATTAGAGATAAATAATCAAACATCTAAGTCAATATGTAAGTTAGAAAGTAAGTCAAATGAAGAATGTGTTGAAATTGAAGGTGAAATGAAGTTGAATCGGAGCGATTTTCATACTCAAATTAAGCATGGTAAAGGAACTGGTACAGAGAATATCGTAGAATTAAGTGATAAAAGTTCTAGTAATCGGGAAGAATTTCATGAGGTAGTCGAGAAAAGATTGGACAAAATTTACAATGCAGTTAGGGAAGATACGAGGGAACAGATTAGTAGAATTGAACAAATTGAAAGCAAACTTGTGGAAGTCAGTGAACTACGGAACGAACAGGAAATGCTATCACAGCAGGTGAGAGAGAGAGAGGAAGAATTGCAGGAAGACGTGAGAATAGTGGAAGAGAATTCTGAGAGAGCAGCGGAAGAAGAAGAAGAAGAAGAAGAAGAAGAAGAAGAAGTTGTGAACTGCCAGGGATTGATTCGGCAGGAATTTGAATTTGCAGGTGAGATGACGGGAGAAATGATAGTGGTGAGTGGTTTGTTCAGTAGGGATCGTGATTTAACCAAGTTTTCTGGAGAACAGTTCAGTTCTGTAGAATTTGTAAAAGTAGTTGAGAAAAGATTTGCAAGTAAGTTGAGGAATAATATTATTGAATGGGAATACGTGTTGGAGATTTTGTCTAATGTGTTTGTCGGTGAAAGTAGAATATGGTTTCGAGTATACTGGAATAATATGTCTGATTTAGGAGAGTTTAAAGTGTTCATTGATAGGCTTTGGAAAGAATGTGTGCAAGGGTGCGCGAGAGAGAGAGAGCGCATGATGTCTAGGGAAAGTAATATTGTAGAGAGAAGGGGGAAAATGTTAGCCGTGTATCAGAGGAGAGGGGGTGATCATGATGAGCAGAGGATTAATAGTTGTGTTGATGGTGATAGTGGTCGGAAGAGTAATCAGAGAGAATTGGAAGATGGGAGGCGTATGGAATTAAGTTGTGAGAGAGAGGGTCAGAGGAGTAATCAGAGAGAATCGGGAGATGGGAGGCGTATGTATTTGAGTTATGAGAGAGAGGATCAGAAGAGGAATCAGAGAGAATCGGAAGATGGGAGGCGTATGTATTTGAGTTATGAGAGAGAAGGTCAGAAGAGTAATCAGAGAGAATCGGAAGATGGGAGGCGTATGTATTTGAGTTGTGAAAGAGAGGGTCAGAGGAGTAATCAGAGAGAATCGGAAGATGGGAGGCGTACAGGTTTGAGTTATCAGAGAGACTATGATAGTCTTAATATGAATGGTATCCAAGTTTCTTTATGGAGCCAGAGTATTTCAGATTCACAGGGAATCGGGTAAATTAAGTGAACAGTCCAAAGGTAGAAGATGAACTGGTATTTAGTATAAGTAGTTATGTAGTGAAAGTAGAGTTAAGAGTAGTGTGATTGTGACCTAAGTAGTGATAAGTGAGATATTTAAGTAATGACGTAGTCATAAATAATTAATTAATAGTAGTAGTAAGGTAGACGTAAGAAGTGTTCTGTTAAGTGATGTAAGTACTTGTAATGCCGAGAATGTGATGTAAGTAGTGAGGGAATAACTCCGATGATGGAAATTGTGATATGAAGAAGGTAAGTGAAGGTACTATCAGATCTTATAACAGCCGTTGGGTGAGTCAAAGTGAGTAAATAAATTAATAGCGGTACCAATCATAAGTGAAAATAATTGTAAGTTTCAGCCACGCCTTGTTGTACCAGAACTTGTGTATTCAGTTATTTTAGGGGCTGACTTGGTTGCAAATCATGGAAGTAGAATAGACTTTAATTTAGGTAGTGTGTGTTTGTTCTGGGAGTAAACTAGCAAAGAAGTGCGTATTAATTATGATGGTCTGAGGTAAGTGTGTTGGTGACGTGTGTTCTTTGAAATATATGAGAGGTAAGTGAAGTTGTTCCTAGTGAGAGGAAATGTGTTGTTGGGTGTGTTACGTGTCTATACGACCAGGATCTGAGGGATCGTCGGTATGAGGCAGTGACGTGAGGTAATTTGGGTGAATTACAGGAGGAGTAATTGGGTTCGATGTTAGGTAAGCATCGAGATGTATTTAGTGGTAAGTGAGGAAGAACACGTATTTGAACATAAATTTGTAGTACATGACCATAGATCGTTTGTGGGATGTAAGTACCCCATTCAACTTAAAAATGCTAGTGACGTCTAAGAACAAATGAACATTATGCTGGATTACGGAATAATTGAACCATCTTGTAGCCATAGTATTGATTCTTTAATTATTGTTGCCAGGAAGGATGTGATCTATTGAGATATGTAAGTTAATAAGGGCAAAATTGATTCAGTTTGAGTGACAGAGTGCTACTCAGAGTTCCATTTTCATCATCTGCAGAGGCGGGAAATATGTTGAAGTTATCATTTTGTATCAGGGGTATTTCACTATTGTGAACCGTGTCGGGAAGTGTGCATATTCCTTAAATAATCAGGAAGGGGATATTGTCGGTATTTATAGTATCATATATGTAAAGAAGTACGTTACGTGAGATTTGTTGATATAAGAGTAAGATGATTAAATTTTGTAAGAAACTGGCAAAATAAAATTAACATACATGAATTAGCGTGTGAACCAAGTGTCGTATTGGTGCATTGGAAGAATAAGTGCTACATTGTCATGTTCTGTGTGACAAAACTGAGAACAGGACATTGGACAGTTATCTGCGATAACCATATGCGAGAAAAGTTCTCATATAAGTGATATTTCACAAAATATTTTGATATGTTAAAAAAAAAAAAGGAGAAGAATGTTGTATATTGATTGAAAATTATTTGTGTGTGTTAAATCAAGTGCTATACTCTTGTGATTTGTATGAGAGAAAAAGAGAATGGGACACTGAACAGTTATCTACGATGGCAATGTGCGAGAAGAATTCTCATATTTGTGATATTTTATAAAATGTATGGATGTTGAAAAAGAAAATTATTGTTGTATACTCATTTAAAGTGTTTATATGTGTCAGTGTTATATATATAATTTTGTTCATAAATCAATCGATTCTTTGTTCTTCGATTTATTTATGAGGGAGGCGAATTGTAACGGTTCAAATCCCGTTACAAGATGATATCTGTATTTTTATTATTGTATGATTTTATCTGTATTATTATTATTATTATTATTATTATTATTATGTCAGTATTATTATTATTTTATCTGTGATATTGTACTATTATTGTAATTATCCGTTTTATTCAATTTTGCAATTGCCTGTTGCTTGCAAGATTGCACTTAGATGTATACATATATACGTATGTGTAGTATAACACTCAATACCTGTACAGTGAGAATTGTTGTATATATCAGAGATCGGATGTGACGTTGGTGCATTGTGCAATATTGTTGGCGATTCTGCCAAGTCATCGCCACTCCATGGCTATGTCATCGTATGTATTTAGATATGCGCGCACGAGTCGATCGCCGCGGGGCTATTTCACCACTGGATGTAATATCTGTCGCGTAGGTGGGAGTATGTCATTGTTATTTCTGGAGATTACGTAGCTGTGTCAACCAACGTATATATAAGGTGGGTGCACATTGTAGCGTCAGTCATTACTTATACGGATGCAGTACAGTGAAGTAGTCTACTAGATCAAGAGCCCTTAGGTGGTCAGCCAACGAGTGTGAGCGAGAGATGGAGAGGACTCAGTGAGCCGTTAATTATTGGTCATTGAGAGAGTGAGACCAAATGGTTGGTCCGTCACTTAGTGGAAGACGCGGACGCAAGGCTTACCAAGGAGTCAGAGAGGGCAACCCTGGACCTGCCAAGAGGTCATACCATATTGACTTACAAAGAAGTCAGATGATATGGAGAAGAAGCAGTCGCAAGGATGTATCACCACGTTGGGCGTGACACATCTACAGTAAACACCAGAGCAATGGATTACGTCGTAATTACACTCAAAGTGTTAAAGGTACAGTCAAGTGAATCAGTGAGGGAAATATTTCGTATAAATTGTTAAATGTCCGGTCAAGAAGAATTCAAATTCATGCCTAGTTTCTGTCAGTTGCAATGTCATAATTTCATATTCTCATCTGTTTTATCGCAACAAGACTCACTATTTTTTGATGTATTGTTTAAAGAATATATATTGTTCTATCAAACGAATTCATAGTTTCATTTCATTGACAGTAAAATATCTTAACCTCAAAATGAATGAGGAAACCGAACGCCAATCTCCTTTTCCCAGAACTTATATGGTATGTTGTTAAAAGTAAGCTTATTACCCCACACCCTAGAGGTAGTCAAGAGTCTCATTCTATTATTGCTGTACTGAGTGACAGCTGGCGCCCTTCAAATAACGTATGTGTAAGTAAGCAGGTAACAAGTAAGTGTGAGTACAAGGTTCGACGAGTGTGTATTTTATTTAATGAATGTTAATTTTCAGATTTTCCATTTTAAATGAAGATATTCAGATTATCAAGTTAAATGCAGTTTTATATGTTTGTAAAGTTAGTCAGCAAGTTAGGAAAGTCTCAGAATAAATAAAGAATATATTCTCATCATTATTTTATTTACCTCAAATTTGTAGCTCACATCCCTAGTATGTTTTCAACATTGAGTTGCTAGCTGAAGATCTAGAACTGTGGATTTTCTCATGATTTTCTTTTCATTAATCTCTAATTTTTCCTTTAAATGTTGATGATGTAAACTGAGCGCTTCTGAAGCATAACGGGCTTCAGGTTTGATCAAAGTAATGACGAATTTTACTGTTACAGGACAAGGATCTCTTGTTATAAACATTCCTTGTATGTTGAAAAGTAATTTACATCTTCGAAACTGACTTTCAACGTATTAGGTCGTGTTACGTACATGTAGTACGCGCTGAAGAGATGTTAAGTACAGAACAAAAATGGCCAGCCGGACACCAGTGGGATCCGAACCCACAGCCGACGCGAAATCGGGAGGTTGTGGGTTCGGATCCCACTGGTGTCCGGCTGGCATTTTTGTTCTGTACTTCACATCTCTTCAACGCGTACTACATGTACGTAACACGACCTAATACGTTGAAATCAGTTTCGATTACAATGCGGTCGTGAAAATTCAGTATTCATTAATTTACATCTTCTTGCATTTATTGAATTGGAAAATAGTTTTTATATTACCTGCTACACCACTAGAGTCGTACAATGTGTGAGTCTGAGCTCATTCCCTCAGATTATAGCCCTCTACTTCCACTACTCTGCGAGTTTGAGAGAACGTGCCTGCTGCCAGAAGGAAAAGGCACTCAGAAATGAACGAGCGTGGACAGACTCGATCCAGACCCATTCAGAGTTAGCGATATTTTGAATAGTGAGCTGTGTGTGCCAGCCTAACTCGAAACTCGATACCAGGCTCCGTATACCAGTCCAGTCAATTGTTCAGTCAACAAACTGACTAGCAATAAAAGTATCTCGTAATTAAAATGCCTTCAAGTAGACTAAGGTATCTGTGCTTATGAATACAAAAAGCAAGAGCATTCAAGCTTGCATGTTTTATTCGGCGCGATTTTTCTGATTATGCAATAAGCAGCCTCCTTCTTCTAGAGAAATCCACACCACAGAGACTTCACCTTCAAAAATATGACATGCATTGTCCGAATTTTGAAGATTGGTCATCGCAGTGAAGAAATTCTGAATTATGTCAGTGAGCTCTCATATCGTGATCTTGAGTACAGCCATATATAATTACTATTTGCAAAATTGTATACTGCTAGTTTCTTTCTTTCTTTCTTTCTTAATCTGTTTATTGTCCAGGGTTGGCTTTTCCCTCGGACTTAGCGAGGGATCCCACCTCTATCGCCTCAAGGGCAGTGTCCTGGAGCTTCAGACATCGGATCGGGGGATACAACTGGGGAGAATGATCAGTACCTCGCCCAGGCGGCCTTACCTGCTATACTGAACAGGGGCCATGGTGGGGGATGGGAAGATTGGAAGGGATAGACAAGGAAGAGGGAAGGAAGCGCCCGCGGCCTTAAGTTAGGTACCATCCCGGCATTTGCCTGGAGGAGAAGTGGCAAACCACGGAAAACCACTTCCAGGATGGCTGAGGTGGGAATCGAACCCACCTCTACTCAGTTGACCTCCTGAGGCTGAGTGGACCCCGTTCCAGCCCTCGTACCACTTTTCAAATTTCGTGGCAGAGCCGGGAATCGAACCCGGGCCTCCGGGGGTGGCAGCTAATCACACTAACCACTACACCACAGAGGCGGACATACTGCTAGTTACCTCTGTTATTTATCTTGTATTAGTTCCATCCAGACTAATATACGGCAGGAGTATTTTTGTTGATCAGTCTCAAATTTGTACTTTCTTGTTCTGACCTGTCGATACTTGACATATGGATAATCCGGGAATTATCCACCCACATATAACTTGACCATTGATTATAACAGAAATCACGATTTTCCGATTATTTTCCTTGTCAACCAGAATAGGTATTGAAATCTAGAATTAATCGAACTAACTTTCGAGTTAGTCGATTCTGTTGGAAGAATTAATAGGCGAACTGGAAACAGGGAATGCAGTTTGATTGGAAACCTTTCTCTGGCCAGGCTGGTAGCAATATGCGGGCAGGCGCACTGGTCTGTCAACATGATCTTGCTAAATGTTTATAATTTGTCGCTCACACAATGTTTTATCACACGTGATGTATCATCAATTTTATCACGATATTCCTCATAGCTTCAGCAATCGACAGAAGAGTGGCATTTAATCTCGCGAAAACATCGGCGATGGAATGCTTCATAATGTGCACATGCATTCTGAATCAGTGGTTCGTATCTCCATAGCAAGGTTGGATCGCTCCGTTAAGCAACCAGGATAGCCTGGAATTACCGGCATAACTACCATATTCTGATGCATTATCGCAATAATTTCTGGTTTGTTTTCAAAGCACGAGTAGACATTGACAATGGCACTTATGATTGATCATATTATTTCATCACTGCATAGAAGCCTTTCCTTACGAAATGAGGAATACTTTAAAAACACCGATATTTATTTGTTTTTGTTTATGTAATCTCGTGATCAGGAAATTCGTTAATAGGCGATTTAGCATATATTTTTTAAATTAACTTCTTATCTTTTGACAGTATACTTCCTTAAATACCAACTGTGCCGCCTCTGTGGTGTAGTGGTTAGCGTGATTAGCTGCCACCCCCGGAGGTCCGGGTTCGATTCCCGGCTCTGCCACGAAATTTGAAAAGTGGTACGAGGGCTGGAACGGGGTCCACTCAGCCTCGGGAGGTCAACTGAGTAGAGGTGGGTTCAATTCCCACCTCAGCCATCCTCGAAGTGGTTTTCGGTGGTTTCCCACTTCTCCTCCAGGCGAAGGCCACGGCCGCTTCCTTCCCTCTTCCTTGCCTATCCCTTCCAACCTTCCCATCCCTCCACAAGGCCCTTGTTCAGCATAGCAGGTGAGGCCGCCTGGGAGAGGTACTGGTCATACTCCCCAGTTGTATCCCCCGAGCAAGAGTCTGAAGCTCCAGGACACTGCCCTTGAGGCGGTGGAGGTGGGATCCCTCGCTAAGTCCGAGGGAAAAACCGAACCTGGAGGGAAAACAGATGATGATAATGGTGATGATGATGAAATACCAACTGTTCGTTTTTATAAGTTGACATAAAATACTAAATAAAGCTTAAGAAATAAATTTAAATTCAACTAGAAAAACTATTATCGAATCTTAAAGCTAGTTCATTAATGTTTTAACTATGTACATGTGCATTTAAAAGTACAGTAAGTTGTTTTTTCGGTCACTTTTGCTAAATCTCTCTGATCGACTTATAAACGGTCCTTATTTTAAATTACGCTTCCAATGCAAGTAGAAATTACACAGTATTTTAGTTCAGTGAGTGAATTTCCCTACATTAATGATGTATTGTTGTGAATCAGTATATTTTTACGGTTGTGTGGATGTAATATAAGAAGATGCATAGAAAGCAATTTAGTGAAAATTTACAATGTGAGATAAGTCAGTTTTAAAATCCTCTACCGTAAAGGATTTATTTCTATAAAATATATTCCTTTTCAGTTTAAACGTTCTCAAATTTCTGGAGCATAAGGGATAATTTCTCAAATATTGCCATGATTTTGTTCTGGAAATAGGAAAATTATAATGTTTCGGTTACTTCATGATTTACCTTGTTAGCTATTCTCGACTTGACAATGTACAGTCTGCTCATTTATAAAATTGAGATCGATCTATGATGTTAAACTCATGATGATGATTATGATTATGATGATGATTGCTGTTGTTTAAAGAGTATAACATTTGATACAATAGTCCCATGAAGAATATAAGCATTTTTAGGGGAAACTTCTTATCTACCGTACTTCACTTGAACTAAATAATTTTGCTTCCATTAAATTTTATTTCGGTTTATCTGACCTGCTTTTTACAAAACTATATATTATGAATAATTGCTGCAACTGTGTTTGAGAATCTTATATTGATAGAATTGCAAATGTTGGATTTGAACATCCTGCATATGCCAGGAAGTGTACTTTGGAATGTATACTTAAGTTCTTTAATTGGAGTCTCAGCGGGCTTAGCAGAAATTGTGAACTCTGCTTAACTACTGTTTTTATTATCTTCTTGTAATCTCGCATGTTTTAACGGTCTTTCCACTTCCTAGTATTTTTGTTCCTTGTATATTACCCTCCGCAAATAAACTTAGTATTGTGTTTTCTATTCTTAGGCAAGAACTGTGCTTCGTGTAGGGTTCTAACCCAACATTATCGTGGAGAGAACTGGAGAGAAGTGCAAAATTTCTTCCCTCAGGATAACGAAACTACCTAACCTTCCCAATGCAACAAGGTAGGAGTGAGAGCATGCGTACACTGGTTTGGTGGTTTGCTATCGTGTAGTATGTTGTATTTTATTGAAATCGTCAGTAGTTCTACTCTGTTTCCTAAAGGAATCCTAAAATTTTGATGATTGAAGAAAAAAAAAGAGAAGTGTTCGTCACAAATATTCGCCAGTTTTCGAAAGGTTTTGTCAATTTTGCTTGAAATTTAGAAAATACACGGTGGTTGCAATATGTCCGGAGAAGAAAGAGGGATGCATTGTTTCCTTTTGTCGACACATATCTTTGAAATGTGTGTATCAAGTATTAAGTAAACTGGTTATGTTATGATATTGTAGTGTCCGGAACTATACTCGATCCGACCCAGCACTTAACGTTAATACACTGCCATTGCTATACAGGGTGGTCGGGAACAAAGTGAACAGGGTATATGAGCGTCAGATGGTTCGTCATACTGATAAGTAATTTACGGGGCGAGTTGGCCGTGCAATTAGGGGCGCGCAGCCGTGAGCTTGCATCCGGGAGATAGTGAGTTCGAATCCCACTGTCGGCAGCCCTGAGGATGATTTTCCGTGCTTTCCCATTTTCACACCAGGCAAATGCTGGGGTTGTACCTTAATTAAGGCCATGGCAGATTCCTTCCCACTCCTAGGCCTTTCCTATCCCATCGTCGCTATAATACCAATCTGTGTCGGTGCGACGTAAAGCAAGTTGTAAAATAAAAGTAAATAATTTGAAAAACATGATTCTATATCTCGCGCCGTAGGTCATTTTATCAGCTACTGACCTCAGATCGCTTCGCGAGCGAATTCAGGTGGGTTTTGTGAAGCGGCGTTGTTAAATCTGCACGTGGCATAAGACCGGCTTAAGAGAACCAATCGAAGAAGGAAACTTCTCCCGGGAAGGGATTTAAACACGGACTCCAAGTTGGCACGATAGCACCATAGCAGGTGCACTACAGTGACACCAGCCGAAAACCACGGTGTGCTTGTGTTTGATGCTGACTTCTCAGCATGATCCTCAAGCCAGTTTTCAGTCACGTGCAGATTTAACACCACCACGCAAAACCCATTTTAATTTGCCAGCGAAACGATCTGATTGGTTAACTATACGAGCTGATCAGATGACAACGACGCGAGATATCGAGTTAATTCATTCATATTATGTACCACTATGACCGTCCGACTCGTTGGCTGAATGGTCAGCATACTGGCCTTAGGTTCAATGGGTCCCGGGTTCGATTCCCGGTCCGGTCGGGGATTTTAACCTTAATTGTTTAATTCCAGTGGCCCGGGGCCTGGATGTTTGTGCTGACCCCAACATCCCTGCAACTCACACAGCACACATAACACTATCCTCCACCACAATAACACGCAGTTCCCTACATATAGCAGAAACCGCCCACCCTCATCGGAGGGTCTGCCTTACACCAACACTGTAACATTTACATACCCGGTCCACGTTGTTTCCGACCAACCTGTATAGTGTTTGGAAAATGTTACTGATAAATTTATTTGACTAAACCACTCTATTTTTATAATGAAGTCTATAAACTGAATTCTTACCTGCAGATATAAATATTAGGAATTTCTCGTTCTTTGCACGAATGTTTTGTTGTTTTTAATAAAACTTTTGAAACTTTTTACATATAAGAGATAAATTTCCTTGGTTCTGAGGATGTTCAGAGAAACATTATGAGGAGGTTCTATGATTCCCTTCTTTAGCGCCATAAAAATGAACTATTATAAAAACACGCAATCAATCATCGCAATCAAGCAGCTTTACTATCAACAGTTATGGCAGCCTGTGACGGAATTCGGGGAATTGCAACATTTTTATTTTGTGACAGCTAAAATTTCGTTGAGAATTAGAGTTCGTATTAATTCCGTTCCAACACAAAAATACAATTTGTCAGTTATAGCGAGTTTACCAGAATTCGTCAAAATTTCAGCAAACAGCATTTAGCCTCAGTTTATTCATCTTTAAGAAAATATTTTCAACTTTTTTTCATTTCCATAATAATGCATTGAGATTCTGTAATGTCTACAAAATTAATATATTAAGGTAGTTGGGACTGTTAGAGCTTATTGAAATAAACATTACATTACATTAAATTACATTATCATTATATACTGTTATGCCTTTCAGCGTTCAATCTTCAAGCCTCTGTGAATTTACTAAACGTCGCCACAATCTTCGATTCGCAACTAGTGTTGTGGCCTCATTTCGTTCTATACCTCTTATCTTCAAATCGTTAGAAATTGAGTCTAACCATCGTCGTCTTGGTCTCCCTCTACTTCTCTTACCCTCCATAGCAGAGTCCATTATTCTCCTAGCTAACCTATCCTCCTCCTTTCGCCACACATAACCCCACCACCGAATCCGGTTTATGCGTACAGCTTCATCCATCGAGTTCATTCCTAAATTAGCCTTTATCTCCTCATTCCGAGTACCCTCCTGCCATTGCTCCCACCTGTTTGTACCAGCAATCATTCTCGCTACTTTCATATCTGTTACTTCTAACTTATTAATAATATACCCTGAGTCCACCCAGCGTTTGCTCCCATAAAGCAAAGTTGGTCTGAAAACAGACCGATGTAAAGATAGTTTCGTCTGCGAGCTGACTTCCTCCTTACAGAATACTGTTGATCGCAACTGCAAGCTCACTGCATTAGCTTTATTACACCTTGATTCAATCTCACTTACTATATTACCATCCTGGGAGAACACACAACCTAAATACTTGAAATTATCGACCTGTTCTAGCTTTGTATCACCAATCTGACATTCAATTCCATTGAATATCTTACCTACTGACATCACTTTCGTCTTCGAGAGGCTAATTTTCATACCATACTCATTTATCCTGTTTTCTAGTTCCAAGATATTAGACTGCAGGCTTTCGTCACAATCTTCCATTAAGACTAAGTTGTCAGCATAGGCCAAACTGCTTACTACAATTACACCTAACTGAATCCCTCCCTGCCATTTTATACCTTTCAGCAGATGATCCATGTAAACTACGAACAGCAAAGGTGAAAGATTACAGCCTTGTCTAACCCCTGTAAGTACCCTGAACCAAGAACTCATTCTACCATCATTTCTCACTGAAGCCCAATTGTCAACATAAATGCCTTTGATTTATTTTAATAATCTACCTTTAATTCCATAGTCCCCCAGTATAGTGAAAATATTTTCCCTCTGTACCCTGTCATATGCTTTCTCTAGATCTACGAAACATAAACACAACTGCCTATTCCTCTCGTAGCATTTTTCAATTACTTGGCGCATAATGAAAATCTTATCCTGACAGCATCTCTGTGGTCTGAAACCACACTGGTTTTCATCCAACTTCCTCTCAACGACTGATCGCACCCTCCCTTCCAAGATGCCAGTGAATACTTTGCCTGGTATACTAATCAATGCGATACCTCGATAGTTGTTGCAATCCTTCCCGTTCCCTTGCATATAGATAGGTGTAATTACTGCTTTTGTCCAATCTGAAGGTACCTTACCAACACTCGACGCTAATTTTACTACTCAATGAAGCCATTTCATCCCTGCCTTCCCACTATACTTCACCATTTCAGGTCTAATTTCATCTATTCCTGCTGCCTTATGACAATGGAGTTTATTTACCATCCTTTCCACTTCCCCAAGCATAATTTCACCAACATCATTTTCCTCCTCCCCATGAGCTTTGCTGTTTGAAACACCACCAGGATGATTTCCTTTTACATTGAGAAGATGTTCAAAATATTCCCTCCACCTCTCCAGTGATTCCCTGGGATCTATTATGAGTTCACCTGAATTACTCAAAACGCTGTTCATTTCCTTTTTCCCTCCCTTCCTAAGATTATTTATTACTGTCCAGAAAGGTTTCCCTGCTGCTTGACCTAGCCTTTCCAGGTTATTACCAAAATCTTCCCATGACTTCCTTTTGGATTCAACAACTATTTGTTTCGCTCGGTTTCTTTCATCTACGTACAAATCCCTGTCTGCCTCGGCCCTTGTTTGGAGCCATTTATGATAAGCCTTCTTTTTACGTTTACAGGCTGCTCTCACGTCATCATTCCACCAAGATGTTCGCCTTTTCCCATCTTTACACACAGTTGTTCCTAGGCATTCCCATGCTGTTTCTACTACAGCATCCCTGTAGGCCACCCATTCACTTTCTATATACTGAACCTGCTTACTGTCTACTGCTCGAAACTTCTCACTAATCATATCCATGTACTTCTGTCTAATTTCCTCGTCCTGGAGATTTTCTACCCTTATTCGTTTGCAGACAGATTTCACTTTCTCTGCCGTAGGCCTAGACATACTTAGTTCACTACAGATCAGATAGTGGTCTGTATCATCGAAAAATCCGCGAAAAACTCTTACATTCCTAACAGATTTCCGAAATTCAAAGTCTGTTAAGATATAGTCTATTATGGATCTGGTACCCCTAGCCTCGCATGTGTAGCGGTGAATAGCCTTATGCTTGAAGAATGTATTCGTAACAGCTAAACCCATACTAGCACACAAGTTCAGCAAAGTCCCATTAGCCTCCATATCATGACAGGATATTTTCTCGGAAGTACAACTCTCCAACACGAAGTTTTTCACTACTTCTTCCATTGCATTATGAGTGACGAAATGAGATAATACACAAACCTACTTTATATAAAGGAAATATTTTGGACTATGTCAGGACATTGGGCCGCGATATAGTAAACCGCTTAACAGTAAATTAACAGGAATTTACTGTGCGACTGAGTGAATTATTGTTATTATTGTTAATGTTCTGTTAGGAATTCAGTGTGACCTATTCTAATTGCAACCAATAAATCACCTGTGACTAATACGAATGTGACCAATAAGTGCCCCGTGATAATTTTTTAGCTATGACGAATAGCATTCTGTCAGGAATGAAGTGTGACCAATGGTAACCGTGACGGACAAATTCGGACGAAGTCCGCTAAACCCGCTTGCGACCAAACATTGTCCACTTTGTGCTTCCCCAAAAAATTTTAACTTCTGGGTTGAATTTTTCGATTTCACCTGTTACCCCTATGCCAAATTTCACTTTCACCGATTTGGTGGTTCCTTAGGTATCATGATGAGTGTTATTTCACATTTATATAGTTGTTGAAAAAGTAAAGCAAAGTCATCTCAATACAGACTTTCTAGGCCCTGGAGGGGCGGAAGGTAAAGGCTTCCACTACCCGTAACCTGGGCAGTTGGTGGAGTAAAGTTGTTAACTCTTAAAGGCTTCCACTACCCGTAACCTGGGCAGTTGGTGGAGTGAAGTTGTTAGCTCTATGCCCGACAGCACTTTTTCCCAGGAATTCAGCTGGTACTCACTTTTAATGTAGGCTGAGTAACGCTCAGGGCCATATGCACAACCGAAAATGAAAATTTCGGTTCTTTAATATTTCGACGTCCTGAAGGGGAATCGAACACGTATCCTTCCGGGTGAACCGAACACGTCTTTATCGAGTCGACCAGACAGATCCTAGTTAAATATGGTAGAACTTCATAATGACGACGTACAAAGGAAACATTGCCCACTTTTTGTGTGCTTCCCCCATACATTTTAAATTCTGGGTTGAATTTTTCCTAGTTGTAACCTCTGTGCCATTTTTCACTTTCGTTCGTTTGGTGGCTCCTTAGAAATCACGGTGAGTGGTATTTCGTATGTATACCGGGTTCTTCTTCTATCGCTTTTCTCACACCTATGGGGTCGCGGGTGCTAACTGTGTCGCACATGTGGATTTGGCCCTGTTTTATGGCTGGATGTCCTTCCTGTATGTGGAGGGATGTACTTACTATTGCGTGTTTCTGTGATGGTTGGTAGTGTACTGTGTTGCCTGAATATTAAGAATAAAGTGTTGGGACAAAAATAAACAGCCAGTCCACGAGCCAGAAAAATTATTCACACTCGATTAAAATCGACGAACTGGCCGGGAATCGAAGCCGGGACCCTCTTAACCGAAGGCTTGAACGCTGACCATTCAGCCAAGCAGTCGGACAATAACGAATATTTACTGTAGTTTGACTTTACTTTATGTGAATGACGGGTTCTGTTAATATAACGAGGCTATTTTGCTAATTACTTTACGTCGCGTCGACGCAGACAGGTCTTTTAGTGACGATGGGATGCGAAAGGGCTAAGACTGGGAAAGAAACGACTGTGGCGCTAATTACAATGTGAAAATGGGAAACAAGGAAAACCATCTTCAGTGTTGCCGACGGTAGATTTCAAACCCACTCATCTCCTGAATGCAATCTGACAGCTCCGTATCATGAAGCGCGTAGCCAAATTAAACGGTCAGGGCTTTATTTTTTAATTGATTGTCCAACTCTCCACAAGTTCAATATCAATATAAGGATCCGCAAATTTGATTCGTCAGGTAATTAGGTAAACGTTGCTGCTTCACCTTGAAATTCGAGAGAGAATGACCTGGTAAGTGAAACGTCTTGTAAGTGTTAAGAAACGCAAGAATATGAATGAGCTATATTTTAATGTGCACTATGCCGCTTCATTTTCCGCTCTTCTTTTAATGAGCTCGAAGGAAGAGGCTATACAATACCCATTATTCGTGAACGTATACAACGATAACAATGGGAGATACGAGATGTTTCCTCTGACTTCAGCTGCACATCTTCATTCTCTTTTACTTTCAGATAGGAACTCTAAAAACACACGATCCCCCTCCCTGTTGACACCATTGTTAACTTGTATCGTGTTTGCTTTTCTGTTAGTGTCTTCTCTTAGAAGATGGTATATATCTGCTCTTGGGACGTGCGATCGGATACTCCAGGGGTGCATCTAGCTAAAGAAAACATCTATTCAGCTCTATACGCTATACTGCTCTTCTTTTCCCTTTTCTTTTTATCTTTTTCTCTCTCTTTCCTTGCAACCCCCGCCACGTCGTTTCTTTGAAACCGGGCAGGGCCCTGGCGGCTGTACAGAATGTTTCGTTTCAACTATCTCTCTTACACCCCTTGTTGAACCCTGTTCCAACACTATCCTTCCCACCTCCCTTCACTTAAAAAAGAGGAACCAAAAAAACCTTCTTTCCAATGGAATGGATATCCACACAGAGTCTCTCCATCCTTGTTCGCGTCCTTTACCATTGTTGTGGACGAAACTCAGCCGTGCTTGCACCCGTATTCTCAAGTTTCATTTCTTCTCCTTCCAGCCTCTTTATAGACCACAAGGGCAGACAATATCTCTTGAAGGAGTTAATGCATAAGCTTAGTTTGCCGTAATATGCAATATCGTTGAAATGATTTCAACATACAAATTCAACATTAACTTTGATTTATTTCCAGTCTCTTTACTTGTTAGGGTGTCGTGATAGTCAGATTTAGCTCTTGTTTCAGTTCCTGAACATTTTAGTGATGGCAGATAATAGCAATATAGGACCTAAGTGAAACGATGGCTCCTGAACAAAGGAGAATCAAATTAGACAAGGCCTACCATGCCTGCAGAAAACTGTATGCCTCAAAGCATTTATCAAAGAATGTAAAACTGAGACACTATAATGCAGTAGTCAGACCATCAGTCCTCTATGCAGCAGAATGCCTATCCCTAACTAAAAAGACCCCACTGAGAGCCCTGGAAGTGCAAGAACGGAAATTCCTGAGAAGAATAATAGGGCCAAGGATCCTACCAGATGGATGGCGATGATAGAAACCCAACAATGAGCTCTACCAGCATCAAGAAAACCTCATAGATGCCATCAGGAGAAAACGTCTGACTTTCTATGGACACCTATACAGAATGGATCCTAATAGATTATCCCATAAGAACTTCAAGGTTGCTAACAAAGGCAAAGCTATTGGATTCCCCTGGACCAAACAAGTGGACAAAGATCTTGCAGAGCTTAATATTGATCAAGCCGCCATTACTGACAGAAATGCATACCGTTTAATGGTCAAAACTAAACCTTTCCTAACATCCCTTACATCAGGTAGCCACAAAGGAGCCGAGAATTGGTCAGAGGAGCGCAGGAAAGAATTCAGCAATAAAATGAAGGAATACTGGGCCAACAGGAAGGCTCAAGAGGCCACTAAGAACACAATCCAGTACGCTAAAAGGGGCAGACGAGGACAAAAACACAGCTAGAACACAAGCACCGTGGTCCACAGATGGCCTAAACGCAAAGAAAAAAAAATATAATGTATATATCAGAGAATGGTGTGAACAATTGAGGGTCTATAGTAAAAACGTACGGTAAAAAGTCACAAAATATCAGTGATAATTTTGTTGCCGTGATATGTGTACATCAGTGATACTGTAGAAATAAGTTATTTCAGACAAAAGAGTCTGCTGTTCGAAAGCTTGAAAGATCTGAGGGTTCTGCAAAAACGTAAGAGGTCAGGTAGTTCCCGAGCCAGAACATACAATCAAACCTACCTGTCTCTTTCATCTGACACTTGCAGGCGATTCTATGAGGAGTTTCGTGTTGGTGCTGAAGAAATGCCTGACACGGCCAACTCGCCCGGTAAAATGAATTTACTAGGCAGAAATTTAATAGACGGAAAAGGACAGCGATGTTTCAAAATACATTGAACCAAACCATTCGTTTAGTAATCATCAACAAATGAATGAAAAGAAAAATAATCCGGATTTGAAAATGGGGCCACCACGTCGGTTGAACTTGCTACGCGCTAATGGGCATGTAAAACACGTTGAAAACTTCGAGCGTCATTTTCTCGGAAACGATCGAGTGTCTACGGATAAGTCGAAACATGTGTTGGCTTATTTCGATCCCTTTTTTACAGAGCGAAGTTTCTTGGAAATCTGGTTTTTACACTTGGCGGGTTCCCCTCGTTCCATTCGCCAGGTAGAGAATACGAAAGTGAAGAGTTGGACCATTTCAAGTAGGCCTACTTAGGTCGTGTATTTTTGAGGCATAGTAGTTTACTTAAGGGGCTGCCTGGCCGAGGCGATAAAGGCGTGCTCGGTTCGCCCGGAAGGACGTGGGTTCGAATCCCCGTCAGGAAGTCGTAAAATTTAAGAAACGAGATTTCCACTTCTGGAGGGGCACATGGCACTCAGCCTACACCAAAAATGAGTACCAGGTTAATTCCTGGGGGCAAAGGCGGCCGGGCGTAGAACAAACCACTCTACCCCATCAAGTGCCGAGGTTACGAATAGTGGAAGCCTTTACCTTCCACCCCTCCAAGGGCCTTCATGGCCTGTACGGAGATGACTTTGCTTTGCTTGTAGTTTACTTAGTGAAACTGAATCGAGGTGAAACAAAACTAATGTAGTAAGGTCGAAGTCGCTCTCAACGGTATTCTGTACGAAGAAAGTCATCTCTCAGACGAAACTTTGTTATAGCTTATTATATCTGTAAATGAACAAATCTGAAGAGACGAATGTTGCCCTTTCTCTCCTCACATTTCCATAGACAGAATTGATGAGTTTTGTGTGTGTTATTCTTTGTAGTGAATAATATAAGTTGGTAGCATGTTTCAGGAGGATCTTTATGAAGTCTCTCTCCATTAGAAAGCACTGTAGGTACTTTATGACTGCTTCCATTTCATTCCATTCGCTCACCGCCTCTTTAATGTATACCACCACTCAGCCAGCGTGTATACGCTCAAGTTCTGCGCTATTAATGGCTGTATGCTAATGCTTGTCGGAATGACACATTACAAAGTACCCTTAATATTTCTACGAGCCTCGTCTCGACTCACGCGATATCCACCTATTTCTGTTCCCGTTTGTTGGACATCTCTCTTATTTTATGTAGCTTCCCTTCGAAATCCACTCAATGAATATACATGAACCCGATCTTCCTTGCATATTGTACACACACACTCACACACTTAAACAGGGTGTACGAAGGTTGCTCTTAAAAAACAACAGGCCGTGATAAATGGGCAATTAAAATGAGGATTTGAACAGACCTTCCAACTATCAATTTTCAGCCGGAGTCAACTGGGTGACCGAGCGAGTTGGCCGTGCGATTAGAAGCGCGCAGCTGTGAATTTGGATTCGGGGGATAGTGGGTTCGAGCCCTGCTGTCGGCAGCGCTGCAGATGGTTTTGAGTGGTTTCCCATTTTCACACCAGGCAAACGCTGGGCCTGTACCTTAAGGCTACGGCCGCTTCCTTTCCACTCATAGCTCTTTCCTATCCCATCGTCGTTATAAGACCTGCCTGTGTCGGGGCGGCGTAAAACAAATGTTAAAAAGTAATTGTGTTCAATCTGCTACTTTTTTGATGAAATTAAAAAGTAGAATTCATAAAAAACAGCAGTACTGACTCATGAGACACCTGCACGTTTGTGTAGATGGGCCTCTACCTTGGTTGAAATGTGAAATCTAAAATTGGAGACGGCACAAACATCCAGTTCCCGAGTTAGAAGGTTAAAATCCCCGACCCAATCGGGAACTGAACTACGGACCCTTTCGACCACAGGGCAGCATGATAACCAGTTACCTACGGAGCGAGGATTTGTGTATCATGAAACGTTAAGATCCTACAAAGACCGGAGGTAGAATTTTCACGCCTGTCGAAGTTTGAAAGTAAATGACTGGAATTGAGACCGAACAGAACGAACAGTCCTTGAAGGACCTAGGCCTACCAAGCGACCGCTGCTCAGCCCGAAGGCCTGCAGATTGCGACGTGTCATGTGGTCAGCACGACGAATAATCATGGCCGTAATTCTTGTCTTTCTAGACCGGGGCCACTATCTCACCGTCAGATAGCTCCTCAATTCTAATCACGTAGGCTGAGTGGACCTCGAACCAGCCCTCAGGTCCAGGTAAAAATCCCTGACCTGGCCGGGAATCGAACCTGGGGCCTCCGGGTAAGAGGCAGGCACGCTACTTCTACACCACGGGGCTGGCTCCGAGTGAAATCTCATCTGATAAATTACGTTTGCAAAACTACATAACGTTTCCCCCGTCGATCCTTGATGAAAATTACGGGATAGCACTTTGGTTCCGTATTTCCATTCTCACAGCCTCTGATTAGTGGATGTCATTTTTCGTGCAAAGTGTGTATGCATACAAACATACATACATACATTCGATAAAATTAAAATACTAGATTATTACAGGCAGGAATTAATCTAGTATTTTAATTCGGTAGATTTAGACAGACTTCCGAGTAATGTATAAGAAGTAACAGATATCAGAGTCGGAGATATACAATAAAAACTAGTTATTTTTAAGAGACTTGCAACAATTAGCCACCGAGATATCTGAAGAATGAATAAAATATTAAGGTAATGCTAGTAGTACTACTTTCACTGTAATGAAAAATGCAGTTAATGAGCTTCTAAAAATATAAAAAATGCCCACGTCCCTGGCTGAATGCTTCAGACAAGTGAGCCCAAGTTGGCAATTTCGATTCCAGCTCAGTCTGGTGGTACATGAAGGTCCTCGTGTCAGTAAATTTCCCGGCATATTATAAAACTCATGCTGCACAACATTCCGGCACCTCGGCATTTAAGAAAACCACAATAGTAATTAGTGGTGCGTAAAGACAATGACATTATTATACAAACATACACACATAATTTCTGTAATGTAAGTTATGACTTTCTGTGGAAGTTGCTGAGGCAGTATAGTAGTGCTGGCCTTATCCTGCATTATCCTGTTGGAAAACACCTCCGAGAATGCTGTTCATGAATGGCATCACAACAGGTCGAATCACCAGACGGACGTACGGTACACATTTGCAGACGGGGTGCGTGGTATAACCACGAGGGTGCTCATGATTTCTTAGGACATTGCTCCCCAGACCAGAACTCCCGGTGTAGATCCAGTGTATCGACGCCGCAGACAGGTGGAATGCAGGGTCTCATCTGGCCTCCTTCTAACCAGCAAACGGTCATCCTTGGCATCAAGGCAGAACCGGCTTTCGTCGGGAAACACAACGGACCTCCACTCTGTCCTCGAATGAACTCTCGCTTGACACTACTGAAGTCACAGACGGTGGTGGTTTGGGGTAAGTGAATGTACGCCGCAGGGTGTCTGGCTCGGAGCTATCTTTGAAGTAACCGATTTGGAACATTTCGTTGAGTCACTGTCGTGCCAACTGCCGTTCAAATTGTTGTGCAGACAAAGACCGCTGCGCCGCAGCCATACGCCGGATACGGCGGTCCTCCCTCTCGGTTGTGCCACGGTGACGTCCGGAGGCCGCCGTTCTTCTTGCGTGCGTACCTTCTCGTGACCACTGCTGCCAGCAAGCATGCGCAGTGGAGACATTCTTGCCAAGTCGTTCTGCAATAGCCCTATTATACGGCGTCGTTCAACCGCAGTGAGCTGTTGATACTGGCTTCTTCGTCGTCGTAAAGACATTCCTGACCCACTCACAGTCACTCCGTCCAATTTCATAGGCAACTAACGCTCTCGCACAGTACAGCCCGTATTTAAAACAAGCCTGTTGTGCAACGTTATGGGCCGCTTCTAGCGCCACGCTAATGCGATTTGCGGGAAATTTGAATCAACGTCATCTTTCAGATGTAGAAACACGCCTATCAACTTCGTCAATCTAGCACAACCCCATCTTGGTGTATGGATAGCTTTTTCCGCCTGTGTACATTCTTATGTTTGAGAAATCTTCCTTAGACCTTTCTTCAAGCTTTACTTATATTGACAAAATGGGCTCTGCTACCATCGCGTCAGACATTCCGCGCTGGGGTGTTTTCAACTCCTTTTCGCCACCATTATCTCTGTACAGTTTATAACACCTCTGTGTTCGACTTTCACAGCTAAAATCAGGAAATGAGAACGCTTCAACTACCGAAATTTTCACCAGGTATAGGTTGTTGTCTTCCTTTACAGGAAAAGCACAGTAAGGATACTAAGAAAACGATAGCGCTAGAAAGCCTGAAATTAGCACTAGAATATAGGTTACAAGACCAATACAATGGTGACCATGGTATATGAATTCTCAAGTGAAAAATACTTTCTTTCAGTGATGTGAATGCATCATCGCCATTCTGGCGTAACCATTGAAGTAACTGATAAATAAAGAATTTATGCCGATTCTGTCTGTCCAGGTTATTCTTCACATACTAAGCGAGTTGGCCTGCGGTTAGAAGCGCGCAGCTGTGAGCTTGCATTCGGGAGATACTGGGTTCGAACCACACTGTCGGCAGCCTTGAAAATGGCTTTCCCATTTTCACACCAGGGAAATACTGGGGATATACCTTAATTAAGGCCATGGGTAGAGTCCTGCGCGGATATACAAAATAGTATCCGCATCCGCAAATTTTTATCCGCGGATATTGTAAATACTTAACTACAGTATTTTTCACCAAAGGTATTGAAACTGATACATCTGTTAACACCACACCTGGCCCTAGAATCCCTACAGTCACAGGTTTATGAGGGATTTTCTCTTGCGAAAACTACCGACGTATTGACCTTTTTTCCTTCCTTGCGTTAATTGCGGGCAGGAGCCTGTTAGGTTCAGGTCAGATTTACTGATTTATGCTCTCAAGGCTCTTTATTTATCACCATTCTCCCATACCACTGTCAAGGGTTGCCTAATCACAAGCAAAATTAAGAGCATACCTGAGTGAAAATCAATAAACTTCATCATTTAGTAATTATACGCACTTCCATACAATTTGTATCCGCCAAGACACTAACATCGCGGATATCCGCGTATATCCGCATCCCTGCAAGGCTCTATCCATGGGCGCTACTGTCCCAGTCCCAGCTCTTTCCCATTTTTTTGTCGCCGAAAACCTTCGATGTGTCAGCGCGACGTTAAACAAGCAGAGAAAAAGTTCTTCTCATAATTTGTAATAGCTTACAAGATAATGGATGATGTGCGAAGTGTAAATATATGTATATCGGGAGCGTTGATTACCTGTTGTAAACAGCCTTGAAGCTAGGAACACTATATTTCACAATATTCCGTAAAGCGTCAGTCAGATTCATATTGCTGAAATGCTTCACCGTGCATCTAGAATTTTGAAGTAGAGATCATCTATAAATCCATATGTATGCACCCTCTGCACGGTTTAACATTTATAAATGAGTTTTACATGAATGAGTCTTTGTCAACCATTATATTAATGCTACACGGGGTGCGTTCTTTAGTTCCATTGGGGAGGGAGTTTTGGGTAGAATGGGAGGGAGGTGAAAGCTAGGAGTGTGCGTGGCTAGCGTGAATCATTTGTAGTTATTGTGTCAAATGTGTAGAAGTTAACGAGCTGTTTGAAAGGAGCATAGGGGAGCGAGAGTGAATTAGCTGACCAACATATTACTAAGAGTCATATTTGCTACAAGTGTTGAATGTACGTACTCGCTATATAGCGTGTAAATAGGGAGAGAGGCGAGACAATGCATAAATGAGACTGATTATGGCAAAGCTACCCAAGTAGCTTGTTCAAATAGCACCAGTTTGTCCGTGGATTACAAGAGGGAGATACCATTTAATTATTAGGTATAGATGGAAATGGAAACTTACAACCTGTTTTCCAGTCATTGAGAGGGTCGGGGATGGAATGAATGAAGCCCCCATCTTGCGGCAAGGATAGGAATTGTGCCGGCTGCAGAAGCCTGTCGCATTCCTCTGGGGCAATGGTTAATGTCTGAGAGATGAAATGAAATTACATTGGAGTGTGTTGCTAAAATGAAAAATGACAGGGATAACTGGAGTACTCGGAGAAAAACCTCTCCCACCTCCTCTTTGTCCAGCACAAATCTCGCATGGGGTGACCGGCAGGGAGTGGCCAGCGCGCTGCCGCCTGAGCCACGGTGGCTCTAGCTACCATAGACTGAGCCCTATTTCAATTTTCTCGAGGTCAAACTGGCCGCATAAAGATGCTAGTGAATATATACAGCTGAATTTTACAACCACAATCATTGGTAAAAGAGAACTGAAAATGTATAAATCGGTATTCTCTTGGCATATATGAAGATTCATGAGGTCATAAAGTGATATTTATTTCGAAGACCTTATGTTTCTTTTTTGCCCGCCCTCTCTCTTACATATTTTATGTAAAGCCATTTCTGTTGTTATAAACAGCTGTATCCGCGAGGGTGTTATTTAGACAGGTCATAGGTCAAGTACCACCTGCCAGACAATGTAATTACAGCGAACCTGACGAGACTTATGACTCTAGACATTAGACAAGATCGTATATTCAGCGAGATGGAGCTATTAGAGTCATACTCTTCCCTCACAGTTATATCCTTACGAGCATTTTTAAAAGAAATAGAGCTTGGGAGTCTTAGTTTTATCACTAGACGTTGGTGTTTTTTTTTTGTGTGCGTAAATAATTTGATGTAGTCTAGGAGCTGAGTGAATTATTCCTACAATTCTTAAGAAAATATCAGCAGTGAAACCTCACTTCCATGTATGTACTGTAGTACGATGTCGACTTAAAACTGTAGATTCATTCATTTATGATCATATCAGTATTTCAGATGGCTTAACATGTTTAGTTCGTTTGTCTAGTCAGTACTGCTGTTTTCATAGTTTAAGAATTCCAATTTTTAATCCATCAAAAGTCGAAAAGAAGTAGTAGATTAAACATAATAATTTATCATTCTTTAAAAAAAAAATGCTTTATGCCGCACCGACTCAAGCAGGTCTTACATCAACTATGGAATAGGAAAGTGCTAGGAGCAGCGGGCGAGTTGGCCGCGCGGTTAGGAGTGCGCAGCTGTGAGCTCGTACCCGGGAGATAGTGGGTTCGAACCCTACTGTCGGCAGCCCTGAAAATGGTTTTTCATGGTTTCCCATTTTCACACCAGGCAAATGCTGGGGCTGTACCTTAATTAAGGCCATGGCCGCTTCCCGTCCCACTCCTAGGCCTTTCCTGGCCCGTCGTCGCCATAAGACCTGTCTGTGTGGTGCGATGTAAAGCAACTAGCAAAAAGAAAGAAAAAAAGAGCTAGGAGTGGAAAGGAAGTAGCCTAGCCGTAATTACGGCACAGCCTGGTGTGAAAATGGGAAATCACGGAAAACCATCTTCAGGGCTGCCGACAGTGGGTGTGGAACCTACTATTTCCCGAATGCAAGCTCACAGCCGCGCACACCTAACCGCACAGCCAACTCGCTCGGTAGAAATGTAATTACGATTCTTTCGGGATTAAATCACACAGACTACTCTTATGGTCTTAGATGAAGCTAAGGGCCGGGAATTTTGTTCCGCGGACTACTACTACGTGCCGGTAAATCTACCGCTACATGGTTCTAAGTACCACCGATCTGAGTTGGAACTAATCCATCCAATTAGGCTTAAAAAAGTCAGTATCCCACGTTCTGAACCTCTCAGCTCGGCCTAAAATAAATTCAAGAAAAAAATCTTTAAACAAGGAATGACATGATTCACCCAGTTAAGCGAACATCTCCAGATTGTTTAAATCACTTCAATGTGAGCCCCTTGAAGGAACAGATAAAATGTCGTATGGCTTTTAGTGCCGGGATATCGCAGGGCGGGTTCGGCTCGCCAGGTGCAGGTCTTTCTATTTGACACCCGTAGGTGACCTGCGCGTCGTGATGAGGATGAAATGGTGATGAAGACAACACATACACCCAGCCCCCGTGCCATTGGAATTAACCGATTAAGGTTAAAATCCCCGACCCGGCCGGGAATCGAACCCGGGACCCTCTGAACCGAAGGTCAGTACGCTGACCGTTCAGCCAACGAGTCGGACAAGGAACAGATGATAAAGGTTTACACCATTCATGACGTCGACATATTTAGTAGAATACAGCAGTCCACAAGGCCGCTTGGTAGTCTTGCACTTTAAGGTGTCAAGTCTTTATGGTCTAACACCATAATTAGCCAGTTCGAGTTTCGTTGGTCGAAAACATTTTCACCACCACAATGTTGGCCGTCAGGGTAGGAGAGGTGCTGTCATTCACTCGTCGGAGGGTGACGTCAAGCCTTGAGCAGTCTCCTTGATGTTATTCGGTGGGAACAGGCTTTGTGCCGACACTGGGTTTCACCCTCCCCGTACCTGCTTATCATCTCACACTCGAACGCGTACGTCACCCATGGGGATCAAATAAGAAAAGCCTGCGTGAGGCGAGCCGAACATAACCTCGGAAACTCCTGAGACTAAATGCCATGATCTAAGCTAAAAATTTAGAAATAAAAACAGCTGTCCAGAAGTGAAAGTCTTTTCTAACGTAAATCGTTGTGAGAAATCGAACTCGCGCTCTTTATGGTAATCCCAGCTCACCTTTACAACCGCGGGAAGACATTCGCCTTATTAGAGAGCAGAATAAATACATCTTGAGATAATGGGTTTGAATTCCCCGTCGGCAGCCATAAAACATGGTCTTCAGTGGTTTTCCATTTTCACACAGCCAAATTCTAGGGCTTCACTTTAATTCAAGCCACTGCCACTACCTTCTCAGTTCTATCCCATTCTCATCCTCGCGTCACTGACTTCGATGTTGGTGCGACCATAAACCTCCAGAAGAAGAAATAAAGGTAACAAACCTCCACTATCCGTAACCTAAGTTGGATACTTAGGTTAGTTCCGTGGCCGATCGCCTTTGCCCCGATAATTAACCAGATACTCATTTCTGGTGTATTATATTATAGTGTATAATACTCTAAGCTTAATAATAATAATAATAATAATAATAATAATAATAATAATAATAATAATAAATAAATAAATAAATAAATAAATAAATAAATAAATAAATAAATAAATAAATAAATAAATAAATAAATCTACGAAATGTCACTGTACATTTGTCACAAATGGAACATAATAATTGATTTTACTTAAATGAAGTGAAAAATCTGCTGTAAATTAAGAAATACCATCGTTATTAGAGAAATATGAATACATACTTAAGGCCTGTATACATGTCTCCTTTATGTCGTATTTCGCTGCTGGTGCCGTCTTTTGTTAATTTCTTGAGGTCCAGGACTAGCATCGAGAAATGGGAGTGCTATGTCTGTGGACTCTCATTATCTTTGTCCATATGACTAGAGCGGCCAGTTGAAACAGCAAAATGAAGGTCAATAGCATTCACGATAAGAAAAATAGCATAATCCCTGGACCAATAAATATTTTTTTTGTTCGAACGAAAATAGCATGATCCCTGGACCAATAAATTACTAGTCCACAGAATTATTCTTATGTACATTGGCCATAGCTTTTTGTCGCCTATTAAATCTTGCATATCGCGATACAATTCAGGAAATGATGTCATTGACACCTGAAGCAATGAAACGAAAGCAAAGATCTTCAGTGAACACAGACATCACACACGAAATTGTTGAATGTGTAAGACAAACAAAAGACATACGTGTGTTACTATGAGCGTAGCAAAAAAAAGTCCTTGTAAAGTAGTAATGTAGGTATACATAATATTCACCAAAAATAAAATATTTCTTAATTTACCGCAGATTTTAGACTTCAACTGTGTAAAAGCAATTATTATGTTCCATTTGTGACAAATTTTACAGTGACATTTCGTAGATAGGAATGCGCGACGTAACCAAATAGATAAATAAACAAAACTGGTATGGCAATAATTTCTGGCGTAGGCCGAGTGAGCCCTGGGACCAAGTTTCTTTTCAGAATAGGTAGTCGCTTGTAAAATTTTCGACATCTTAACAGAGAATCAAACCTAGGTCCTTCAAGGTGAGCCAAGCATTACTTTACCACCTCAACTAGACAGCCACATATCCAAGACCAGGGTGCCAAGATTTTATCGAATTAAATTTGATGGGGATCTCTCACTTTTAAGTACTTTCAAATACCAACCAATTGTTCCTGGATTCGATTCCTCATCGTTGAGCAAAGTAGGTGAGCGTCTGATTAGGCAGACGAATAGTAAATTGGTCAATAAATTAAACTTCTATACTATTAATAAAATAATGGTGTCCGTCTGTCTGTTTGTTTGTTCCGGATTGGCTTGAAAACTACTGGACCGATTTAGCTGAAATTTGGTAGAGGTATTGATTGAAAACCCGAGTCATGCAGGGGATAATTTCAATTTTAATATACTGTATTTCACCGTTTCTAACTAGTGGAGGTTTTCCAAATTTGGGCAACTAAAATAAGGGTAAACGGTTGTACCTATCGAAAAATAAAGTCGATAATGAGGCCTTGAAATTAAATTTTCTAAAAGAACCATCATATGCATTTTCTCCGTAACTCTTAACGGTTTACGCGAAAATTCAGCTTGCTTGTGTTTTTGGATAATGAATAAACTACAGGTACTCATTTTGCGCGTTTTGTCGTTCGTTTGTTAAAAGCCCGGCCGAAGAATAAGCGCACCACTCTACGGAGAGCGTTTGGATTCTACAGTTGTATTGTTGAGAGTGCTAAGTGTACTTATATAATATATTTGAGAATTGCTGTGGGCTGTAATTTATTTATTCAGCCATTTTCATTATCACAACCATCATCTTACTATATGTATATTCCGTGTTTCTATCTTTTTTATATTGTGTAGGATTAGGATTCATATATAGTGGATTTATAATTCACATTTCATTCTGCCCCATTATTTAGAGCAGGGCCTCTCAAACCCCCAATATCTCACGCGTGCAAACAGTGGTGCAGAGTTCCTGTGCACAGTGCATCGGTTCCGCTCGGCTCAGCTCGGACCAACGCTTCGTCCCTGGGCTTCTCGGCTAAGCTCGGCTCAACTCGGCTCAACTCAGCTCGGATTTGGTGTGCTACGAAGCAAGTGAAGCAGAGGGAGACAGGGGGAGCGAGCGAGATAGGCGTGGGGAAAGAGAGAGACAGCGCTATTGCTCCAAATCGAGCAGTGGGGGTCTGCACTCTGGTCAACCAAGCGAAGTCGTCTTTTGCACAGTGCAAAGTGCATGCACCAGGCGCATGCACCCTGAGAGGCCCTGATCTAGAGAATGAGTGCTTGAGTTACGGTCTGCTTTACGTGGCGTGCTCTCGAGTGTGGACAGGGCATAACCTATATATATACGGTGTCCCACCAAACTCTGCGACCCCCAATATCTCCGAAATGAAACAAAATATGAAAATTCCAATTGGCCAGGAACGTACCCCATGTCAGGGGCTCACACAATGAGAAGGTGTGCATATGTACCCAATCAGAAGCTCGTAAATATTGTCTACAAGTGTGTGTTTTAAGACACACACATACTTGCGGGCCATCTTAATTTAACAACTTTAATCGTTGCTAATAAATCCGTACGAAGAACGGGTACTTTAGCTGGTACACCAAGAAGATATGTACTTTTTTCACGATTTGCTTTACGTCGCACCGACACAGAGAGGAAGAGGCCAGGAGTGGGATGGAAGCGGCCCCGGCCGTGGCCTTAATCAAGATAAATTCCTAGGGTTTGTTGGCGTGAAAATGGGAAACCACGGATAACCATCTTCAGGGCTGCCGACAGTGGGGTTCGAACCCACTGTCTCCCGAATGCAAGCTCACAGCTGCGTGCTCCTAACTGCACGGCCAATTCGCTCGGTAGATACACCTCTTAGGAATATCGAAGAGTATTGCAGATCCAGCTCACTTTTCTTAGGATTGGTAGGCCCCTGCATTGTTGTATTGTTCGGTTCTTGAGCCGAATGATCGTCTGTTCAGAGGGACTCGGGATCGATTCTCGATCAAGGTGGAGATTTTAGCCGTGTCCAGTTAATTATTGTGGCTCAGAGGTTGTGTATTTTTGTTCATTTACAGGAAATACACTACACAGCCATCACAAAAATACATTCTAATTGGCAAGCTCCTCCCCGAAATAAGTTCAGTCCAATTTAGCCCATCTATGCCCAGCTTTTAGGTTAAAATAGCATATGGTAGAACGAAACATTTTGAAGGTAAGTTCCGTGTGAGGATAAAAAGGCCAAGGTATTCCTGATCTACTTGAAAACAAGTTCAGTCCCTGCTCTGATCTGCCACGGCCGGCCTCTTACCCAGAGGTCACGGGTTCGATTCCAGGCCAGGTCGGGGATCTTTACCTGGATCTGAGAGCTGGTTCAAGGTCCACTCAGCCTACATGATTACAAATGAGGAGCAATCTGGCGGTGAGATGGCGCCCCTGATCTAGAAAGCCGGAATAACGGCCGAGAGGATTTGTCGTGCTGACCACACCACACCTTGTAATCTGCAGACTTTCGACCTGAGCAACGGTCGCTTGGTAGGCTATGGCCTTTCGGGGTTGTTCTGCCATGGGGTCTGATCTGACATGAAACACATTCGGTCTTCTATGCGGGCGTATTAGACGTTCGGTCATATGCATCGGACACCAGGGCATGTTGTAGACACGCTTAGTAAAGTGAGAGTAACAAAGGTGTCAATATATCAGGAAGTTATATCGCTATATGCCGGAAAATGTGTGTGACATTGTTGTAGATGACGCCATATTGGTAGGGGAATACAATGGCTATATGAGACAAATATATGTACCGTAGTTGTACCATTTGTTTAATATATTCGATTCATTTCGTTATAGGCTGGAATTAGTACTCCAACCATAGAAGACTGTTATAGCGAGGCTGTTCGAATGTCAAACAGAGGCAGAAAACAAGGAACCGGGTCTCCCAGTAAAACGCTACGTAGGTGAAGATCACATACACCCCATTGCGTCTACTGTTCCTGCATGCACAGAAATGGTGTCCCGATATAAATAAAGTATGGCGTCCCCTCACCTCCTCGGTTAACGTATTACTGCAGGTTGACAGCCCGCTACAAGCTGATTGTGATTGAAATGGGCACAGTGCTGGATGTATAGTAATACACATTATGTGCCTTGAGCACTACCCCTTCATTCCCTCCCCTCCTTTTCCGTACCGGACTGGGGCATTGTTGATTGTTTATGTCGGGACACCATTCCTGTGCATGCTTGTATTTATACGCAAGGTCGTTCTCTCACCTGATCGGTCTACACATTAAAGGAGGAGTAAGTTCCATTGTTTCGCACACCATTGTGCAAACTAGACTCCAAAGTCGAACAAGACAAACTTCTCCTGCGACACATGACGAGAAAGGAGTAGATGCCCCAATCAGAAGGATGCTAGTGGCTTTACGTCGCACCGACACAGATAGGTCTTATGGCGACAATGGGGTAGGAAAGACCTAGGAGTTGGAAGGAAGCGGTCGTGGCCTTAATTAAGGTACAGCCCCAGCATTTGCCTGGTATGAAAATGGGAAACAACGAATAACTATCTTCAGGGCTGCCGACAGTTGGTTTCGAACCCACTATCTCCCGGATGCAAGCTCACAGCCGTGCACCTCTAACCGCACGGCCTCCTCGCCAGGTTTTCAGAAGGATAAAGGAAACGCCCAGTTCAAATAAAATATCCAGTCACTTATTCACATGGTTTAGTACCAGTGTTGTGTTGAAAGACGTTCTAGTCTTTAAGAGGAATAATAACACGAACAGGCTTCTTTTCCTATTTCGATATGTTGGAGTTGGACTATTGAATTCACCCACAGAAATCGCGGAGGGGATGTCCGAACGGTGCAGAAAAGTAAATGAACAAATGACAGAATGGATCATAGAAATTATCCAGCGCTGCAGATCGCTATGGTAGGAACAATTCCTTTTGCGGACACTTACCACCCGATCTGAGTGTCAAAAGATAGTTGCGTTATTTTCGCGCATCTCAAATAGATAACTGACTGCGCTGTTGTTCGTATGTTAAATGCTGGAGAGTATTCTCTTCCCAGTTTAATCTTGGATTCGAAAATCCTCCAACGGATATCTTCAGCTATTGTAGAAAGATGAAATTAGTAGATGCTAGAGGAAAGATGTAACAAAAATATGCACATATCTGTGCCAAACTACAAGGCCAGAAAATAAAAGACAGCGCATTTTATTGTCAGCTGCGATTGAATTCACCGGAAATATGCATGGATTGTCTACAAAATCTACCAATAGCTAAATTGAGCTTAACGGAGATGTTCGGTTCACGACAAGTATGGCTCTTCAACGTGGACACTGCTTTGCAGACGAGGAAATAGTCCAGGAAAATAATTTATAATTTGCCGGAGACACCGTACGGACGTTCATCGAATGTGATGGTGTCCGTATTGCAGCATTATCTAAATAGGCTACTATAAGACCTCCTTGTCGGTAAATGAAATGGCGTATGGCTTTTAGTGCCGGGATGTGTCCGAGGACTTCGGCTCGCCAGGTGCAGATCTTTTGATTTGACATCCGTAGGCGACCTGCGCGTCGTGATGAGGATTAAATCATGATGAAGACGACACATACACCCAGTCTCCGTGCCAGGGGAATTAACCAATTATGGTTAAAATTCCCGACCCAGGACCACTGTGAACAAAGGCAAGCACGCTAACCATTTAGCCATGGAGCCGGACTCCTTGTCGGTGTTCATATGCTACGACTTTTTACAAACAATGCAACATCACAAAATAAAAACAAGATACTGTATAGGCTTTTGGGCTTTTGCCGTGTCAATAAAATAGGGTGAAATTATTTGCGACAGTCATCAGAAGAAATCTCGACTGTCCACGAGAAAGGCTTCTTAAACAAGTCTATAAGTGCGGGCCGTGAAAGCACCAATGGCAACATTAGAAACAAGATGGTAGTGTTCTTCCTTACATCATTCCTAGGTTTGTCTCATTACATGAAGGAGATACACCAGTTCTTCCTGGTTCGTGGCCATTCATATTATGCCCCCGGATCGACTCTTTATCAGGATTGCGAAGGAACTGCGTCGTAAAGAAACTATCTTGGATAATAATATTACACAATATACGAAAACCACGTTCCTGTTGAAGGTTATGGAAGTCCGTGGGAAGTGCTCGACTTAAAGTCCGCTGCCAACAATGCGCTCAAGGCCAGGATACCATTTACATTTGCCGACGTACGAGTTACGCTGTTCCGAAAAGGTACGACTGGAAAAATTCATTTGCTGCACACGTAGGGCGATAGAAGAATAAGTGTCCTAAAAAGAGGTAAACTGTTCAACAGTTGTATCACCAGATCATAGTGTCTTGTGACGCGAAATATGCACGGTAAGTCACGGATTTTTTCTTAGTCCCTGAAATTGTTTTACGAGCTAGAGGTGACCATAATTTAGCAGAATATGTTTTGTTAAGAAGGTGATGATAAATATGACAAGAATTTTCAGTAACTGCAGTGTTCGTAGGTATTGTGGAAGAAAACTCTAAAAAATGACTAAAAAGTTGTCTCCATTATTGAATCAAACTGTACTTGTATGAAATCTATAAAATAAAGATTATCAGTGAATGCAGTTGGAGTAACCATCAGGTATGTATCCTCAACATACGTAGACAATTTCCTTGAATGCAAGTTCAGTCCACGGACTTAACTAGTTTTGCTCAAAATGGAAAATTATTTCTCTCAGTAGCGTAAACCTGCAATTGCCGGATTTTGTATTTGAAATCAAACAAATCATAGGTGGTAGTAAGAACAACTTATAACACGTGGAAAGTGCATATCATCATTGCTTTACGTGTTATAGTTTTTGTGGTTTCCCAAAAACGTTACAATATAGACTGAACTCGTTTTCAAAACGAGCTCTTCAATTAATACTCCCTCCACATTGTGTTGGCTTCAGATAGGGCATCCGGCCGTACAAGTGGCCCCGCACCCTGTGACCCCACCAGAATATGTAGGAAGAAGAAAGTACACCGTTCTGATAAGTACTAACGACATGGCACTACAGCCCTTGAAGGGCCTTGGCCTACCAAGTGACCGCTGCTCATCCCGAAGGCCTGCAGATTACGAGGTGTCCTGTGGTCAGCACGACGAATCCTCTTGGCCGTTATTCTTGGCTTTCTAGACCGGGGCCGCTATCTCACCGTCAGATAGCTCCTCAATTCTAATCACGTAGGCTGAGTGGACCGCGAACCAGCCCTCAGGTACAGGTAATAATCCCTGACCTGGCCGGGAATCAAACCCGGGGTCTGCGCGTAAGAGGCAGGCACGCTACCCTACACCACGGGTCTGATAAGTACTGTCCGCACCATACACAGTAATGATACTTTCAGGATACTAATTTCACAGTCTGTTTTGCACCCGAGGTTCGTGGAACCTAGGTCAGAAATATGAGACTTCACTTCCGGTGAGAGTCTGTTTTGGATGTTTATGGGCGGGTCACGGATACCAGACTTCCCAGAAATTCATCCGCTCTGTTTATTAGCAGAATATATTTTGTTAAGTTGTGAAAGAAAGCAGAAGAGAGGATGACATTCTACCGGGAGCCAGTACAAGGAGGCTTGGTGTTTGTTAGTCTCCCCTTCCGCCTCTGGACGTCACAGACAAACTGCACTTGTTTTCTTTTGTACCCTACCCTCTTCCCTCCCTCGTTAGCTTACAAATTAGTATTTCCTTTAATGTGAACCCGTGTTTTGTGAACGGCTAGTAGCTATAACATGTGCAGGGCAGGCCAGCCAACCTGCGGGATATATGGTTCTTTGACGTGATCCAATTAAAGTACTGAAGAACTTTCATTAGTAATTTAATTTGTTGCTATAAGAAATTATGTTGTATATTCTGTAGTATAGCATCAGCTTGCTGTAAAGTGGGTCCTGTGTTTGAACGTAATTGATTGCCACTTCGTCACTTGCACATTAAATCATAATTTAGCCGGTGGATTGGATCGTGTTCAATACGCAGCCCGTATTTCAACTCTTGTCAGCTGTTGGTAACTATTCTGAAGAGTTTGTAATGGGAATTTACTTAGTCCTCTTCATTAGTGTTTAGCTTGTATTTACTTTCGTATTGAAGAGTGTTACAGACGTGCGACAGTTTTGCTGATATTTTCCAATTCCAAACAAATTCCGTTCGGAGAACGAATCGCAGTTAGCAGTTGGTAAATACGACTTGACTCAGTTATAGTTTAAATACTCACTTCGAATTTTACAAGTGATATTCATTAGTAAATATGGCAGGTCACAAATTGAATCTTTGTCCTCAGGTTTGAAACATTAGAGAAATAACCTTGAAAATAGTGTAATACAATTTATTTCCGGGAAGGATGGGCAGAAGAATGATCCATTGATCCTTTTCTTTCTGTTGAATCTTCAGCCAGGAAGCTTGTTGGAGCTTCACATGGTGCCATGATACGACGTATTTTATAAGGCATGATGAGAAGTGAAATAGTTCACCATTACTGAGCGAGTTGGCCGTGTGGTTAGGGTCACGCATATGTGAGCTTACATACGGGAGATAGTGGGTTCGAACCCCACTGTCGACAGCCCGGAAGATGGTTTTCTGTGGTTTCCCATTTTCACACCAGGAAAATGCTGGGACTGTTCCTTAATCAAGGACACGGCCGCTTCCTTCGCACTCCTAACCATTTCTTACCCCATCGTCGCCGTATGATCTATCTGTGTCGGTGCGACATGATGCAACTTGTGAAAAAGGACATGTTCGCAATTGCTTTCCTCATTGGGCCTGAAAATGCTGTTCCAGTCGTATGAGTGGCACTTTTAATAACATCTAGCCGCACAAGTCATGGTCCGAATGGCATTACTCAACCGCATATTCTTTGGCAGCTTCCATACTCTCATATAAATGATACTGAGACTTCGGTAGAAGCTACGTTTTGTTTTGGCCTTTCATATGAGGCAGAAGGGAAGATATTATATCCGTCAAGAAATAGTCACAAGCATATTCTTTCGTAAATTCTAGAAAATATTACTTTTTATTTTAACTATATGTATGACTACAACGTCGAAATTATATATGTTTTTTCAGTGAGGATGAGATGAAACTCGAAATAAAAAGGAAACGACCGTGACCTTCATTAATTGTCTGAAATGTAGTCTTTCAGGACGCCTTATGCGGTGAGGTTTCAATGTACATAATTCACAGAAATGTTTATTACGACTGCGTAATGAACATGTTTCTCGCAGAACATTCTCAATGAATGTACAACCCGTTATTTCTATTGCAAATTTGGGCCGTAGTCTTCAGCAGATTGCATTCAAGAATAAGGTTTAGCTGTCTGCAATACGTGCCAAAAGAATCTGAATGAAAATAATGTTAACATTCTTTCGTCGCATTACTCCGCAGTTAATTATCCATGACGTCAACAAACGATGAGGAATAGGCAAATAATGTTACTAGTGTTCTACATGGCAAGGCATGCCAAAAGTACTATGTGGCATTCCGTCACAAATCGAGGTAAGTTCCACGTGAAATACATCCCGCTGCTACAAGCAGCGTTTCTTCCTAAATTGTAAATAAAAACGTTTAAAGATTGCCTTCTGCATAGCAGCGCAATGGCCCCATTTATTTATTTATTTATTTATTTATTTATTTATTTATTTATTTATTTATTTATTTATTTATTTATTTATTTATTCCTTTTTACAGTGGCAATGTTAGGGCTCGAGGCCCTCAAAGTTGACTCGTAAAGTAAGGCCTCGCCCACAACAGAGCAGTGCACCCTACACCGCCATTCGCATAGACCTTAGTCCCGCTCTGAATTGCAAAATGAGATGCGTTATTAAACGGTAGCAGTTATAATAGAGCATTGTATATCGCGCTGATCTTGACACCAAGGTACGCACCAACTCTTGCGCGCCGCACCTGTGAATTACGGTACTCTTCTATTTTCTTAGCTTAGCACCTAGTACCCTACTCTGCTGACAGTTTTACGAAGTTCTTCAAGTGTTAAAATTAATTTTGTCTAGTATAAAACGTGTGTATGTTGAGTTTTAATCCCGAAGGCTGGTTGGATCGCCAACAACTCTACCTTCAGCTGACACTGGACAGCCTAGGAGTCACTGAAGACGCCTACTAGGGAAATCAGGAGTCGGTAAGTTTTCCGTTTTTCTCTCCACTAAACCAGAAAGTGCTAGTGCTATTACATATCCCTCTGCCAAGCCCTCTGAAACGTAGGCGCCACCCGACCTTCTGGTGACACTTTCACACCATTCATCTCCGGAATTGGTTGCTTTATTCACTGTCATATTGCCAAAGCCAAGAGTGAGACAAATCAGTGATCGTAAATGATTTGTATTAAGCTATTTCTGCGATTTCAGTCGTGAAATTACCAGCATTTCACCCTAGTGTGACATCGGGCTCATAAGTTGGCTTGCGACACCTCTCCAACACTCCGATGCAAGCCTACTTTGAAGAAACAGTGCACTAACAAGGAGAGGCCAGACCCTGCGTTCCAACCGATTTCAACGACCTTCAGTGTGCCTTTATTTATTTTGTGCAAGAAATATAGCTGCGACGAGACTCAAACTCAAGCTCCCCCCTGCGGGTGGGGGACGCACATGCAGAATAAACCCGCGGTATCCCCTGCCTGTCGTAAGAGGCGACTAAAAGGGGCGACCAAGGGATGATTGAATTAGAACCATGAAATTAATTTTGAATCGTACCATCACGCGGGGAACACCATAGGTTGCCTGTACTTGCGAGTAGTACCACTAAATTAGGTACGAAATAGGTTTGTGATTAGTAGCAGTAAAAAGCCTGGCCTGGTGGATTCCAGTACCCGTGCGTCGTACCCATGTGAGCAACACCGCGGGTCTGGGCGTAGCCTGTGAGTTGTACCACTATATGAACAGCACCGTGGGTCCGCGTTGCCTGTGATTAGTACCCACTATGTGAGGAACACCACGGAAATACCGGCGCCCGTGTTTAGTACACCTAGGTGGGGAACCTTCTCGGTTTGCGTTGGCTATGAGTTGCGCCATTGTGTGAGATACAACATAGGTCTGCGTTACTTGTACGTATTGCAATACTTGTGAGTAGTAACATCTTGTGTGGAACACCGTGAGTCTTCGCTACTTTTGATTAGTACCCCAACATGACACATACCATGGTTCTATTTTACTCGCGGCATGTACCATTCTGTGGGGCCTTAGACGTGGATATTGCACCCCTTTAGACACCAAGCATCATTTTGCTCTATAAGTGGTTCCTTGGTCGGTAATAATATTATTTTCGATCTGTTTTGAGTCTGATCCACTGTTTTTGTTTGTTTGTTGTTATTGTTTTTTTGCTGGGTTCATGTCCATCCATTCATTCTTCATGACATATTTTATTTTTATTTTGGTCAGTGGATGCCTCTGAAATTTTTGTTATTTCGTTTCGTACCATTAGGGGCCGATGACCTTCGATGTTAGGCCCCTTAAAACAACAAGCATCATCATCATCAAACTCAAGCTCGCAGACAAGTACAGCAACCACTCGGCCACCGCTCCGGTTGACTGCGGTGTAAATCTCAAGGTATATATGCGTTGCATTGAAATCCGAGATTCATAAATTATTCGGAAAGTATTAGATTGCGGACCTGACATGTTTAAGTAAAATATGTCCTCTTTTTAGTGTTATATCGCCTGCTGGAAATAAAGAGAAGAATAGCATTGGCAAAACAGCCTTTTATGACTAAGAAAAGTATTTTAACCAGCACAAACATGAATATAGATATCAGAAAATCCTCTGAAAAATCATTTGTATGGAGTATACTATGGTACGGAAGTGAGAGTTGGACTCAGAGTAAATTAGAAGGGAATCGACTTGAAGCTGCTGAAATGTGGATATGGCGGAAAATGACCAGAACGAGATGAACGGAAAGAAAAACCAACCTGGAAATCTTAAGGGAAGTTAAAGAAGAGGGAAGATTGTTAAGGAAATGGAAAACAGGAAATTAAAATTTATTGGACATGTCATCAGACACAATACTTTCATCACTAACATACTTGAAGGGAAAGTTCTGGGAAAGAAAGGGAGAGGAAGACCTAGAATGAAGTATTTGGACGACATCAAGAAGAGGTTAGGTTGTGACAGTTATATGGAACTGAAACGAACAGCCAGTGAAATAAGAGAGTGGTTACATCGACAAGGCATTAGCCTTTGGAAGATTGATTGATTGATTGATTGATTGATTGATTGATTGATTGATTGATTGATTGATTGATTGATTGATTGATTGATTGATTGATTGATTGATTGATTGATTGATTGATTGATTGATTGATTGATTGATTGATTGATTGATTGATCGCCTCCACTTGGTCCGAAGCAGACCCTGCGTCATGACATTTGCTCTCAATTTTTTTTCGAAAACGAAAGCTTATATGAGTTACTCAGGGGCTGGTCTCTCTTTCTAAGATAGACATGCACCTCCACTTGCTGTAAATGCCTGTCTCTGACGTAAAATATCACGTATTATTAATAGCTTATTCAGCGTTTGTAATTATCAAGAAAATTTGTAGGATTTTGTACCAGGTGCTATGTTAATTATTATTACGCCTCTCTATCTGGGTCTCTGCAGCAGCAGTAAATAACAAAGGTGTGTGTATAACCGGGAGCGAATTGAAAGACTGGATATTACTTAAGAACCTACACATTCCTCCCCACATTCAAGTCCTAACGATAATTTTCTTAATTCCTGTATTGCTTATGAACTAGAGAGAAATAACCGAGTCTCTAATTTAAAGCCTATTTGTACTCTTGTAAGTGTATACTCACGCGGACGATTAAAAAAGTATAGCCCAGAGCTAAAAATTAAGTCACATCTTGAACAAAAGTTCGTATGTTACAAGTGTCTATTATCAGTGTTAAGTGACCTCCCAGAGTACGTCCCCTTTATGCCCGGAATGATGTATGGTCGTTAATCATTATCAAGATTCACGTCTAAGCTTACATACTCATATCCCTTGTATTCATTTACACTGAGACGTCTGCTAGTAACATTGTGTTTTATTTACCATCTCCTTATTCCTATATAATCTAATATACACATTTACCACCTGTTATGACATTTCCTTCTTTGTAAATACAGCTCATCTGAAATTTATGAGTGTGAGAATGCTATGCATTACGACATATTTCCTGGTTATTTTTCTTCTTCTTTCTTTCTTCATGTGATTCATGGCGCGGTACCTATGTTTATGCTTCTTAGTTAGCGTCTCGTCTTCTTTGGCAATAAGAGAAAAAATGTAGAATGTAGGAGGGTTCGTGTGAGTTAGGTGATGCTCCAAAGAGGGGAGCATCTATTTCAGGGCTGTACAGTTCTCGAGGGTGGCGGACAGGTCGAGATGTGGTAAGTTATGCAGCAGAAGTCTTCAACCCATTCTCCCTGTGGCACTTGCGGTCCTCCGACTTAAAGGCTTGTGGATAAAATTCAGATTAATTTAGTTCATTTTAGCCCTTCTTCTTTTTTTTTTCTTCTCCTCACAGAAGGTTGAGGAAATAATGGAATTATTTTTCCTTTTCAGCTGCCATGTCAAGGTTGCCGTATAGTGGAATGTGAACTACCATCCGAGAGTACACGACCAGCATAATCTTCTTCGTCTGCGTAGCCATTCCCTTTCTATCTAACCTTTTGTTTTAGTTCTAAGAAACACTATAACAAATCCATGGAACAGAGGTATGCAAATCAGTAATATATTTTCCTCTACTTCGTGCTTGGCTATTTACTGGTTCGCGAACCACAAATGCTTTAGCAGAATCTTAAACACACAATAAACAAACTGGTTCCATATATCGTTGCACAGAAATGTGATTACTTACTATTAAGTTTGTGACTCCTTAATTTATTATTCTACCACGATTCATTGCAATCGCTCTGGCCTAACCTAAATAGTTCCCATTGTGAGGCTCAGCTATTATAATTTTATAAACAAGTGAGATTACATTTCATTCTAGACCAACCGACCGGGCAAGTTCGCCGTGCGGTTAGCGGCGCGCAGTTGTGAGCTTGCATCCTGGAGATAGTGGGTTCGAACCCCACTTTCGGCTGTCCTTAAAACAGTTTCCCGTGGTTTCCTGTTTTCACACCAGGTAAATGCTGGGGCTGTACCTTAATTAAGGCCACGGCCGCTTCCTTTCCATTTCTTTGCCTTTCCTATGCCATTGTCATCATAAGACGTAAAGCAAATAGTAAAAAGAAGAAAACACCAACAAAAAAGTTGTTGGAGGTAGTTTTCCACTCCAGGTAAGTATTGGAATATTAACCGACGTATAAGTATGGCCTGCAGTAAGTAAAAGCCGTTTCTTTCTTAATCTCAGCCCTATTTCACTACAAACCACTCGCAAGAATACACACATCACAGCTACGGAAATCATACCATAAAGCTCGCTGTCAACTATGTCCGAAGTCCCTTCCTTGGAACAGCAACAAGAAATTACGTTTAGTCTAACCTAGAGATTCAGTTTACGAACAACTACATGGAAATTTGCTAAATATCATTATCTCGATATGTAACTTATGTTACGCTGGTACTTGATATTTCTTTGTCGCTGAAGACTATTTGCTTTTTACTGTTAGTTAACTGGAATATGGGTTAGTAGAAAAATTAAATTATTGTGGTACCTAAAATGGATTGCTCTACTATTGTACTTAAGCACACGGGAATAAATTAGGGGGAAGCATGCTCAGGAAGTCAGATAGCAACGCAGTGATTCGGACCTCGGATCTCTGAACTCCTTAACGATCCTGCCATGGAGGACTATTTAACTTTTCGACGAAAAAAGATCGGAAGATCTGTCGTAACACAGGCAGTTGAAGAATAGTTGATTTATCAGTAGCCGGCGCCGTGGTGTAGGGGTAGCATTCCTTCTTCTTACCCAGCCAGGTCAGGGATTTTTACCTGGACCTGAAGGCTGGTTCGAGGTCCACTCAGCCTATGTGATTAGAATTGAGGAGCTATCTGACGTTGAGATAGCGGCCCCGCTCTAGAAAGCCAAGAATAATGGCCGAGAGGATTCGTCGTGCTAACCACATGACACCTCGTAATCTGCAGGCCTTCGGGCTGGGCAGTGGTCGCTTGATAGGCCAAGGCCCTTCAAGGGCTCTAGTCATGGGGTTTTGTTTGGTTAGATTTATCAGTAAATTTAAGATCGATTACAGAGATTAGTGGCATTCTCGGCAGTAGAAGCACACATAAAATTATAATACGTGGAATAAAAATGTGTGTGCAAATTCCTTTCTTGTACTCTGTCAAGAATCCAAGGGTGTCATCAAATTGTCCTCTTTTTTATAATTTTCCTTGCTAGTTGTTTAACGTCAAATTAACACAGTGAAAGTTTTCGGCGACGCAAGGAGGGGAAAGGAAGCGGAGGTGGTCTTATTTAAGGTACAGCCCCAACATTTGTCTGGTTTGAAAACGGGAAACCAGGGAAAACCATCCGCTGATGGTGGGATTCGAACTCGCCATCTTCCGCAAACAAGCTCATAGCTACACGGCCGGCACAGGTCACACTTATGGCGACGATGGGACAGGGAAGGGCTAGGTGTGGGAAGGAAGCGGCCGTGGCCTTAATTAAGGTACAGCCCCAGCATTTTCCTGGTGTGAAAATGGGAAACCACGGAAAACCATCTTCAGGGCTGCCGACAATGGGGTTCGAACGTACTATCACCAGAATACTGGATACTGGCCGCACTTAAAAAGATATGTTTCACTGAAATATGTCTGCTTTATGACTATGACAATATGGAAGCTGCTGAGGTATGGGCAGGGCCAAGTAATGCCTTGCAGAATACGCGTGCTACTTCTGGATGTTGAGAAAAGCGTTGTAATAGCACGTTATGGCTAGGTAAAAAAGTAATGGCAAAAAAGCTTACTCCATATATCTCCTATTAGTACGCTTCGTCATCGATTGTTACGGCTTGATTGTGCTATAGTGCTATCATCTTCAGAGCTGATGGCTTAGAAAACAGAAAACCTGGATTAAGTTCGATGTCCTCCGGTATAAAACACGCTAAAATACCAGTGTGTTCTTCCAATGAGTAGGGATAACTTCTTCCGGCTGTTTGAATGAATGGTTAGCATAGTGACCCTCGGTTCATACGGCCGTGTGTTCGATCCTTGACCGTGCGGGGAATCTTAGCCGCGTCTAGTCAATTCCTTCAGCTCGGGAGTTGACTGTCTTAATATCAATCTTCATTTACACGAAACACACCACAATACCACCCGCCACAGAAAACAGGTAGTAATGAATGCATCCCACCACGTGGGGTTGACGTTAGATAGTACATCGGGATGTAAAAATTCACTAAATTTACTTGAAGAGCTTTTCCCAGTAAATTTCGAAAAAGTCAATAATAATAATAATAATAATAATAATAATAATAATAATAATAATAATAATAATAATAATAATAATAATAATAAATATTATGATCACAGCTACCATCTGCAAACCAATTGATTTGACGCCAAGTAGACTGCGCATCAGTTTCCCCCAGATGACAAAGTAACCTATAGCCGTGTTTTAAAAAAATCATTTTTTCGGGTGATTATAAAGTGTGTTACCTTGTAAATGCTGATACAGTACGACATGGAACTGTAGAATGTACTATTCCGCTCCTCAAAGATTCCAATACCTCTGTTGGGTTTGAACCAAAGATCTTGGAATCTGGAGGTCGACAATCTATACCACTGATCCTCTGAGGGTTCTGTTACAACACTTTATGTAAAATAAGGTACTGCATAATCAACCGCATACATATAGTTTAAACTTGAATAGTCATCTGGCCGTATATTAGCGTAGCTGTATGCTTGCATGTCGCGGAAAACCAGAGTGAGAGGTTAACCTGCTAGCAAAATAAAAATAAAAAGCGAGCTGAAAGCAGCACTATTCATTAACAAACATTTTATAATAACGTAGATACTGGCCGCACTTAAAAAGATATGTTTCACTGAAGTATGTCTGCTTTATGACTATGACAATATGGAAGCTGCTGAGGTATGGGCAGGGCCAAGTAATGCCTTTTCGATTGAAAACGTAGGGGGGGAGGTGTTATTTTGGGTTTCATTATCAGAGCAGCCATAAATTGCACACATTTTGCCAGCCATTATTATGCAAATTTTTCATCAAGGCGAATCAATAAATTGTGGTGTCTTAATATCTCAGTACTTATGAAAACTGGTTAATGATTTAATTTTCACAAAATAATTTGAGAAAATGTTCCAGGTTTTTAAGCTAGCTGATGCGCATAGCGTTGAGTCGCGATGAATCGCAAACTGTCCCGTATTTATCTGTAGTGTACTTGATATGGTTAACTCCAGGGATGACTTCGCATTCGGTCTCCTAAAACTTAGAGCCCTGCAGGGTTATGCAAAATAATATCCGCATTCACACTTCCTTCATCCGCATCCGCGAATGGTTATCCGCGGATATTGTAAATATTTATGTACAATATATTACGCCCAAGGTAATGAAACGGATACATCTGTTAACATAATACAATAGGGCTGACGCCTAGCACCAGGAGCCCTGCAGTCACAGGTTTATGAGGGATTTTCTCTTGCGACAATTACCGACGTTTTGACCTTTGTTCCTCCATTCCATTAATTCCGGGCAGGAGCCAGTTAGGATTAGGTCAGATTTACGGATTTATGGCCTCAAGGCTCTTTATATTTCACTATTCTCCCATACCACTGTCAAGGATCACCTAATCACAAGCAGAAATAGGAGTATACCCGAGTGGAAATTAATAAACATCATTATTTAGGAATTAGCAAAATTATCCGCACTGCCATACAGTTTGTATCCGACAAGACACTAACATCGCGGGAATCCGCGGATATCCGCATCAGTGTAGGTCTCTACTAATACTACCGTTGATGCCCGGTTTCATCAGCGTGGGTTAAAATACTCTAACCCTGGGTTTGTTAACTTAAGTTTAATTTAACTCATTTTCACGAGCTATTTCGGCAGAAGGTTAACTAGCACCGTATTAAACATCGCCGGAAACAGCTGCCGTACCGATCAAGGAGGCAGTGACTAAATATCAGAGATTATGAACACACTTCATTCGTGGTTCTTTTGTTTATTTTTTGCGCGGTATTTAATTTTCTTCCTCAGTTTCGTGGTTGATATGATTCCTCCGTGATCGTGAAAGAAATTATAGCGATGATCGAAAAACTGAAGAAGTTCAGAAGAGAAAAGGAGCATGAAGTTTACTGCTTTAGAAAAACCATTACTTATTGAATTAGTCACCAAGTACCAAATAATTCAAGAAGACTGGCGGTGTAAAATTAAAAGAAAAGGAGAACATACGGGGAAAAAATAATAGTGGAATTTAATAGCATTGCCCACGTCACCGGCCATCTTGCAACTACATAACGAATTTTTGAAGTTAGAATCACGTATTACTTGACAACTTACAGAAAAATAATCCTTGTTGTCTCCGACCTTTATAGGAAACTACCCTGTGGTATTAAACCTTAATGCTATCAATACCTTTAGTATAGGAGAGAGAAGCCTGTTTCGGTCAGTTGTGTATTCTAACCTCTCGCGAATTTCATCGACGACTTCATGGCTAAATTGTTAGCGTGCTGGCCTTCGGTCACAGGGGTTCCGGGTTCGATTACCAATAGGGTAGGGAATTTTAACCATCTTTGGTTAATTTATCTGGCACGGGGGCTGGGTTTATGTGTTGTCTTCATCATCATTTCATCCTCATCACGACGCGCAGGTCGCCAACGGGAATCAAATCAAAAGACCTGCACCTGCCGAGCCGAACCGTCCTGGGATCTCCCGGCTCTAAAAGCCATACGCTATTTCATCGACGACTTTACTGACGACGGTTTTTGACAGTCTATGCCGGTACGTCTTCAGAAATTGTTCCTCGGATATATTGTGAAATTCGTTCCTTCTTATTGTAGGCCTATTTCTGCTAGGAACGCCATTAAACAAATCTAAATACAGCAACTCTGCATCAGACGCATGATTTAAGACAGTCATTTTGCTTTTAACCTCGAGTTAACTCTGGATTTGTTAACCTAAGGTTAATATTTTAACTCATTCTTACGAGCTATTTCGGCAGAAAGTTAACTAACACCGTATTAACCCTCGCCGGAAACAGCGGGTGAAATGGGGGATTAACTTAACTCCGGCCTTTACCTAGAATTAAAATTAACCCTCCTTGATGAAACAGAATGAATAGTCAAATTCAGAGTTAAAATTGTATAATTAGGGGTTAAGGTTTAACCGGTCCTGAGTGTCTGAGCTCGCTCGACAGTGAAGGTGGATGACCAATGGTGAAGTTTGATGGTGAGACATGAGACTTGACGGGAGCGAAGCGGAGTGGTGGTGTGCCCTTTATTACCTTAAGACCTTTAAGTGGGCTGTGAGTGAGTAGAACGGCTAATTATCGGCTGGGGTAGAGTGGGCCCAATGTGGCTCTGGGATGACAGGTTGTACATACAATGTTCTGCTTCTGGCATCTGGAGTGTGTCTGTTGTGGGAGGTTTTTAAAGCTCTTGGGAGGGAGACGAGACGCCCTTCCGTCGTCGGCGGAAGCGGCCTGCCTCTCTCTGCTACTCTGTATACCTCAGCTGTGACAGAAATGCTTTTAGAACACTTTTTGTCCTTCTCTGATTTGTTCAGCAGTTAAGCTGTAAATTATACGTAATATTTTAAAGTGTAACATTACTTAGACTGGATCCTTCAAGAACACATTTTCTTTTTTTGCATTTATGAGATCCATTTATATTGTTAGTCTTGTTTTCCTGGATTCCGATGGAAGGCTGATTTATTCTTTGGCAAACATTATAAGAACTCACATTTAGCTCTGCAATCAAACTGCACACCAGGCAAAATAACTTGCAAAGAAAATAATAGATTCATTAAAAAGACTACACTGCACATTCCTGTAAAGTCTCGTTTTCGTCTAGTACGTGTATTTACGCCCCCCCTATCTGTCGTCATACTGAAAGTTGGTTGGATCCTCAAGATGCACAATTGTATATTATGTAATGGGAAGAAATAGATCCCAAGACAGTAATAAAGGGACTCACTAAGAAAAGAGAATAAAGTTTCAAATATATCAGATATTTTGTCTTTCATGAAAAACTGCCGCACACTAACCGCTAATAAATGAATATGTCAATTTTTCTTTTTATTCTTTCGAGAAAGTAGAAGTAACAGAGGATGATGTAATCTGAAAAAGCTTTCATCTGACAGTCTAAGATGACAATATCAAGACTATTCATACCGTACTCTAAAACAAGGCTTTTTAGATGAACAGACTCTTCTTCTTTTTCTTCTTCTCCTTATTATTATTATTATTATTATTATTATTATTATTATTACTATTATTATTTGGGCCATCAGTCCGTGGACTCATTTGTAGGACCCCATACTCTTAATCTTTCCCGCATCTGTGTAATCTATTCGTAATAATCGTGTCTTGACGTCCCTCTACCATTGAAAAACGAAAACCTACAACCTGTTTTCCAGTCATTGACGGGGTCAGGGATGTAATGCATGAAACCATCATTACCCCTTAAATCTCCCTCTCAGATTAATTGAACAATTCCTGGGGTTCTTTGAGGATGGTTGCCTAATTGTACTTCCTCTTAAAACAATAAACACCACCACCTGTGGTTCTCAAGATATGTCCTACTACTCTCTCTTTTCTTCTGGACGATTTATTCCAAATCCTTCTCCCTTCACCAACTCTGTTTAGTATCTGTCCGTTTCGAGATCTGATCTAACCGTCTCACCTTTGATGAAATGAATTAGCGTATGGCTTTTAGTGCCGGGAGTGTCCGAAGACAAGTTCTGCTCGCCAGGTGCAGGTCTTTCTATTCGACACCCGTAGGTGACCTGCGCGTCGTGATGAGGATGAAATGATGATGAAGACAGCACGTACACCCAGCCCCCATGCCATTGGAATTAACCAATTAAGGTTAAAATCCCCGACCCGGCCGGGAATCGAACCCGGGACCCTCTGAACCGAAGGCCAGTACGCTGACCGTTCAGCCAACGAGTCGGACTCACCTTTGATGTTCTTGTGTAACACCACGTTTCTGGGCTTCTATTCCCTTTTTCTTTGCATCGGTTATTCACCACGTTTCACTTTGCAGTTGCTGCGATCCTAACAAAAGCCTTCTGAAACATTTTTTTGCTGTGCATTTTACTGTTTAGGAAAGGCCTGCCTCGCTTTGGCCTAGTGCACACTTTATTTCCCCCCTTACATATATTATTGTGGGTTGATCTACTAAACAAACAGCAATATCCATCCACTTCCTTTAGGCTTTACTTCGTAACTTCGTAACCTGACTTTCTTCGGTTTTATTCCAATACATTTGCCGAAGATTAATGTATTTATTTTCATCTTATGCTCTTTCTCTAAGGTTGTTTACATTTCCTGTTAGAGGTGTTATTCATGATCCACTCACTTTTCGACAAGTAGGAAACATGTTACAGGCAACGATTGAACATTCATGTTGGTAATCGAATTGAAATAAAGGTTCCTGTGAATCATTAAGTGTAATATCATAAAGTTATCTAAGAAATCTGGTCAGGGATACAGTACTAACAAGTATATAATTATACTTGAAGTAATTTGCTTACATGCTTCCACTTGAACATACCACCGCACTCAGCTTTACAAACTATCTTAATGTCTAATTTCACGTAATTGATTACCTTGAATTTTTTATTCTCAGTCGTGAACTTTCCATCATTCAATTCCTCCATGCCGGGCTGAGTGGCTCAGACGGTTAAGGCGCTGGCCTTCTAACCCCAACTTGGCAGGTTCGATCCTGGCTCAGTCCGGTGGTATTTGGAGGTGCTCAAATACGACAGCCTCGTGTCGGTAGATTTACAGGCACGTTAAAGAACTCCTGCGGGACTAAATTCCGGCACCTCGGCGTCTCCGAAGACCGTAAAAGTTGTTAGTGGGATGTAAATCAAATAACATTATCACAATTCCTCCATGGAACGACCTGTCATTATCAGTCAGTAAACCAGAAAAATAAATAAAGAGTTCATTAATCCAATACAAAATAACAAGAAACTCTCTTTAAAATTAATAAAGGCATTAGGTTTGAAATAAAGGTATTTGTTATTTGTAGCTAGCTAGTTAACCTTAGCTATTGATTGTAGTTATTGTGTACAGGGCCTCGTATTTGTGTTAGTATTAAGCACTTATAAGTTAAATCGTGTTTCAAACTTCTTTGCTAATGTATTTTCTTTTCTTTATTTGTAGGTAAGTTACCCAGAATCTTCACATTAATCCTTCGTTCTTGAGTGGCGCAATGGGACAAGAACATTATACCTTTACAAAGGTAAGGTTTTTCACTTATTTCTCTCATGCCATCATTAACCACTTTTGTAGCATTACCTGCCCACCAAAACCACAAACTGTGTTATTTCTAGGAAACGACCGGAGAAGACTAGGCCCAATACATGACAAATTATTTTTAAAAATCTCAAATTCCGTGTGGTATTGTGAGGTAGACTGAAAAACATTCCCTTTTAGAACACATTCTCTAAAATCGGCCCCCTGAAGTCGTTATAGTAACACTGCATAATGGGCATCACGAGGCCCATTCCGTTCTTTGTATCTCTTAGCAACTCAGTAAAGATACTTCCACAGGCCTGGGCAATGTAAACATTTTAGTTCATAAATCATCCATCAGAGTCCCAGAAATAAATTAATACCACGAAATGATATAGATAATTCCATGAAAACAGCGATTCTTTACACATGTGGTGTGGTTTTATGCGTAATTTCTCTCAGGCAAATGGTAGCGTGTCGTTACATCAAGTTATGATTGCTGAGTGTTTAGTCTATACTAGCCGGCTAGCTGAGTGAGCGCACTCACTAGAAATAGATTATTGCTACACAAGATCTGATCGCAAGCAGCTAGCTTATGTCCACTCGCAAGTTTTAATGCTTCATGGGCGTACACACAATTGACGTCTATCCGTTAACTCCGTAGCGGTGGGAATGAATGTTCCTCATCTTCCCGTACTTCCGTTAACCTTGGTTGTGTTGTACGTATATTTGGCTGGTTCTAAAAATACGTTTAACTTGTCCGACAAACTGTTTTATTGTTGGATCCGTGGTAGTAACTTATAATGTAAGGGGTTAAAGTGAGTGCAGCGGGACTAGAAATAAGGTAACGCACAACGTATTCTGCAACGTCATAGTGACACGGCCATCATGAGACCCCGATCTACTTCCTTTGAGAATGTGGTCAGGACAGTGGTCAGTTCACAACACTGTGGTAAAACAGTAGATTCTCTGTTATCCGCAAATTATTCTCTTCCCTTAGCGGGTCCATTTAATCCTGCTTTGGATCCGTTTCTTCCTAATACATAATATACAGTGGTGCATCTTGAGGGTCCAACCAACCCTCGGTATGACGTCAAACAGAGGGCGGAAATACACATACGAGACGAAAACGTATGTGCAGAATAGTTTTTAAATGAATGTTTTATTCTCTTTGCAAGTTATTTTTGTCTGCGTGTAGCTCGATGAAGAACTAAGTGTGAATTCTAATAATGTTTACCAAAGGCTAAGTCAGCCTCCCATCGAAATCCACGAAAACAAGACTAACACAATAAATGGACCTCATAAGTGCAGATATTTTGTCTATCGTGGAAAAACTGCGGAGCACTAACCAGTATTAAATCAATACGTCAATTGCTTTTTCTTCTTGCGTGAGGGTAGAAGTAGCAGAGGATAATGTAATCAGAGAATGATTTTTATCTGACAGGCTGACAATGTCAAGACAATTCATACCGTGCTATATAACAGTACTTTTTGATTAAAATATTATTATTATTATTATTATTATTATTATTATTATTATTATTATTATTATTATTATTATTATTATTATTATTATTATTATTATTATTATTATTTCCGTCTCCATGGCTAAATGGTTAGCGTGTTGGCCTTTGGTCATAGGGGTCCTGGGTTCGATTCCCGGCAGGGTCAGGAATTTTAACCATGATTGGTTAATTCCGCTGGCATCGGGTATGTGTCGTCTTCATCATCATTTCATCCTCGTCACGACGTGCGGGTCGCCTACGGGCGTCAAATCAAAAGACCTGAATCTGGCCAGCCGAGCTTGTCCTTGGACACTGCCAATACTTAAAGCTATACATCATTTTATTATTATTATTATTATTATTATTATTATTATTATTATTATTATTATTATTATTATTATTATTATTATTATTATTATTCGTTTTGTTGCTTAGCCGTGATGGTCTAGAAAAATGTACAAAAATCAAAGCAAGTTCCAAGCACTAAACTTATTACACTTTTCTGTACATCATAACATTAAGCCATAGACTCTTACCTGTCAAACAGCTGACGTTCAGATGAATGGCCTTAACCGAGTTTGAGTTCAGTGCAGTTTATTGAGCGAATATCCATAGTACACAGTGCTATTAATTGGTTTCTGCTAGTGCCGAGCGATCTCCGAAAAACGTAAGCGAGTAGTGTTAATGATACAAGAAGCTGGAGATAGTGAGTAAACTTGAAGAAAATAGTTCCACACAGCACCTGCCTTTGGCTTACGTTGGATGAAACAGCAATCCAGGATATCCCGTAAAGCAAAGACAAAATATTTTATTCGAACAGCTTCTGTTCATCTAAGCATTTGTCAAATCGAAGACAAAATGCGAATGTCAACTTGCGCAAAACTGGACAAAGCCACGTTGGAATCGTTTCAGTAGGAAAAAGCACAAGACAAGCAAGTCTTTGGCGTAAAATAAACCAAAGGGGCCTTTTCTTATTTTTTGGTCATTCGTGGGGATTGAAGGCAAATGAAATGCATCATCTGGTTGGCTAACGATATTTAGACAACACTATTAGATACTGTTTATTAAAATCACTTAGCTCCATACCATTTAACTCCATAGTATTTTAATATAGCAAATTGCTTTGTATATATCTGTTTTACCTCATTTGCGGATTATCTGCGGTTTTCGATTGTGCGCGGTTTCTGTACACTCTCTTTTACGTCACACAATCACAGATAGGTCTCATGAAAACAGTTGTGCAGAAAAAGGCTAGGAGAGGGATGGAAGCTACTGTGGCTTTAATAAATGTGTAAAAATGCCAAATGGGAAACCAAGGAAAAACCATCTTCAGGGCTGCCGATAAAGGGGTTCGAACCTACTATCTCCCGAACGCAAGCTGGCAGCTACGTGACCCAAACCGGGCAGCCATTCGGTCGGTCTCTACTTCTCTTACCGTGGATAATCCAGAGTCTACTCAAGGTAGCTTATTAAAGAGTGAGTATAGCCCTTTCCAGCGCAACTAGGATCGAATTGTAGGACTCCTGGAGATCAACGTTCTAGGTTTATCAAATGAGCGGTACATTATACAAAAGGATGAGAACTTCTGCATTATACCTTGAAAAATAAAGAAAGACGCTTCTAAAACGGAAAATGTTTGGGACAAATAATCAAATTATACTTCGCCCAGCTCCGTGGCTGGATGGTCATTGTTGAAGCCTTCTTTTCAGAGGTCTTGTGTTCGATTCCTGCTTGTTTCGTGTAATTTAATCGCATGTAGTTCACTCCTCTGCCGCGGGACTGCGTATTTCTGTTTGTTCCAATACACTCCCCTTCATATACTCAACACACTTCCAGAGAAACTCGTGATAGTGAATGCATACCTCCGCACAGGATTCTCATGAGAAAGGGCATCCGGCCATAAAACAGGACCAAGCCCACGTGTGTGTGACACAATTTGCACCCGTGAATCCACCAGAGCCCGGGAAATGCTGTGGAAGAATAAGAATATATGGTGAAATGAAATGGCGTATGGCTTTTAGTACCGGGAGTGTCCGAGGACAAGCTCGGCTCGCCAGATGCAGGTCTTTTGATTTGACGCCCGTAGGCGAACTGCGCGTCGTGATGAGGATATAATGATGATGAAGACGACACACACACACCCAGCCCCCCCCCCCTGTCAGCCGAATTAACCAATTATGGTTAAAATTCCCGACCGTGCCGGGAATCGAACCCGGGACCCCTGTGACCAAAGGCCAGCACGCTAACCATTTAGCCATGGAGCCGGACCGAATACACGGTATTCTTCAAAGTCACCGTGTGTTGATAATGAATTTGAGATTGCCAGAAACTAGCAATAGGGTAGAAAAATATACTCATTTTAACAATTGTACTATGCGCTCTGCACTTTTGTCCTTGCATTCACCAGGAATGAGAAATTGTATTAACTTGCACTGCGCAATAATTTTGTGTAAAAAAAACTAAAGAAATTAATAGATTTATATTCTAAATACCCTTTCTTCTATTAATATTCAATGTTTTTCCTTGTAGACTATGTGCTAAACGTTTTAAAGGGCATAACTTTTAAAGCAAGTACCTCAAAAGTTTGTTTCCTTCTCAGTGTAAAATAAATGTATAATTTGATATCTACTTGACATTTGTATCGTTGATTTTGTTTTTCTACTGCAATTTTGTTGTTTATTGTTATACTCGCAATTATATTACTACTGTCGACGGTTTAGGCTCATTATTGTTTAATTTAGTTATTTATGTAGTTAAATTTGTAGTGTTGTTAGTATAAATTGATTACCTTGGGATAAATCTAATAAATACTAAATAAATTAATTCCAATTACAAATGGAATTATTAAACAAATACGGCTGAATTAATAATCATACCCCAGGAACTGGCAACAGGGCAGAAAATGTACTCATATTAACAATCATACTATATATGATTATGTGCTCTGCATTTTTTTTTCCTTGCACTCACTAAGAAAGAGAAATTGTATTAATTTACGATGCACAATAATTTTGTGCACCACAAATAAGGATATTAATAAATTTATATTCTAAATAGACTGTCTGATATTTTGTTCAATGTGTTTCAATGTAGACAATATTGATGATAATTGAGGGTATGATTAACTCAGTATGCGTCGACGACCTCTATGTTGGACTCCTTAAGACAATCATGATCATGATCATCGCCTCATTATCATCACCAGTGGTTTAGCTGCTGGCTCTCTACTCTGAAGGTGAACGTTCGAATCCCATTGAATCTTCGGTTGGAATTTTCGCCCGAAGTAATTACGTGGTATTGGAACGGATATCCACCCTTAAATACCCGGCAGAAGGAAGTTTTATAACGATGATCGTTAGCCTAAATGTAAGTGCTCTGTTTTGATTTTATCTTACACTTCATAATAATCGTATTGTTTCAGTACTGTGAAGAGGCATTTTGTAGACGCCATTTAGGTTGCATGCGTATCAGTTTCCACGTTCCGTGTTACTGTATCATAATGCAATGAAATGAGTCTCTGTTCGCAGTGTGTTAATTAATTTTGTCGAGTGAACACCTAATGTTTCACCAGGGATCTCTAAAATGACAAGTGTCGATTGGACTATCTTCCATCCTTTAAAAATCCGAATACATCTGCCGAGATTGGACCCACGATGTTGGGATCGGATCAACAGAGGGAGCTATCTCACTATTGAAGTATTGTTACTAAATTTTCATTCTGAATTCGTTACTGTTCTGAAAGAAAATGGATTATGTACAGTTCGTGAATTACTCATTTCGATTCATTGCAGTCATCAGTGATTTAATTTTGTTCTATTTGTGACGATCAGCTATAGTGAATACTGTAATTTTGAAGGTGATTTAGATCTGACTATAATATTCTGTACTAGCTACCAATAAACATATGCCATTCCTTCAGATTTTATTTCACACTAGCGAATGTACCCGTGCTTCGCTACGGCGTTCAACATTGTATTCGAATATCGAAGTAAACAGTGTACATGCAGTAAATAAGATTGTTTTAAAATTGCATGTCTCTTAGCGTTATCCGAGAAAGAGCATGGGGATGTCCCCATACGTTGATTCCAATGTAAAGTGTTTGTTACGGATTTGTGATATAACGGCAGGCTCACTTGCCTACTGCCATTCAGAATCGAGTTGAGAAGTTTATATTATAATTGCAGGCCCGATTGCCTACTACGCGGACAGAATCGATTTGGGGAGTTTTCGTTAAAATGGCAGCCCCCTTTCCTACTTCCAGACAGATTACAGTTGAGGAGTTTCTATTATAATGGTAAGCAATTACCCTACTATCACTCGAAATTGAGTTGTGCAGTTATCATTATAATGCCAGGCCCATTTTCCTACTGCCAGCCAGCTTACTGCCAGTCACACCAAGTTGGTGAGTTTCCATCAAAATAGCAGGCCACTATGCCTAATGCCAGTCACATTTTAGATGAGGACATTTGTTTCTAATTGCGGGCACCCTTGCCTACTGCCAAACACAATCGGGTAGGGGAGTTTTAAACAAAACTGCATGCTCACTTGCCTTCTGCAAGTCAAATCGAGAAGGGAACTATTCATTACAATTGTAGGCGTTCCTTACTAATGACAGTTACACAGGAGTTGGAGAAGGAACAATTTCCTACTGCCAGTCAAAGTCGGTGTGGGGAGTACTGATTACAATATCAGACCCACCCATTCTCGATCGCTAAAAATCGACATCAGTGAATATATATAGATCGACATACGAAAGTATATGCGTGTTTACAATATTGAAGACCTTCATTTACAGATAAACTGCTACTAAACGTACGTCATATCGACAAAGGATCATACCATAAGACACGCCGGATTTAGTGGCCTAAATGGCTGGTCCTATGATATGTCATCTATCCTTGGGTCAGAGTGAGGCAGAAAAGTGGAACAGGGTAAAGGTTTTGTAAGATTATCTCACATTACATTACTTTTCAGATAATTATGTGACAGCTACATACATAGCATTTGGCTCACATATGCCTACTGGGTGGGCCAATTTTCGTGAAGAGTATGATGATTCTGTATTTCATATAAGTAATTGAAAGTATGAATTATGCATGTGAAAATTCCAAATTGACATAACATCGATTAATAGAGAAAAATCAAACGTAAAAGGGATATAGATACGGCAAAAAGTCATGAGACCAAGGTTGTAGATCATTCCAAATTGAACGGAGATTGTGCAATCCGTTATGTGATAGGAATTTCCGAAGGTGTGCACCATCATTAAAATTGCCTGCATATTTCGATATACTTCGGGGATAAAAAGTGAAAAATTTAATGATCTAGGATGTTTTCCGTTCGTTACAGGCTAAAACGTATATTGTCAAATTTCAATTATCTTCTTTTTCTTCTGGCAGATTATGCCGCAATCTGGATTTTGGGCGAGGCGGGTAAAAATTAGGACCTTCTGGAAACTAAACCAAAAATTATGGAGATGGTCATTATTACCCCTTAAACGGAAAGCTGTACGAAAATTTCGCCAAAATAGTCAGTGTAGAGGCACACAGTCGTTACGATTTGATTTATATAGTTAAGGAATCTGCTCCATGTAAACCACCTTTTGGGCTATGTCCGCTGGACTTAACCTGCAAAACTGACCATTCATGATATGAAAAAATGCACATGAAAAAAAGATTTAGAGGTGGAATTCCATCACGTTTGCTCGATTTCCAGTCAGGTTGGTCTTGTTCTGTATATATTGTGGAAGAGTAAAATCACCATTTGTGTTCCCTATAAACCGCCAGTCCATTCCGGAACATGAAATGTTATTTACGTTTAAAACCTACCTTTGAACAGGTGGATGCTAAATATAAATTTTGGTTCGAATGTCTTCAGTAGTTTTCAAGTTGTAAGGAATACGCTTTACACGCACCCGCTCGTGAGTCAAGTCCGATGGGACTTGTACAGAAAAACGGTCCGTTAATGATATCTCCCTTATTAATAATCGTATCGAAATGATGCACATGAGAAAAAAGGTTTAGAAATAAATTTCTACCAAGGTAGGTAGATTTCCATTAAGTTTGGTTGTGTATATTTTGTGGAAGTGCAAAATCACTGTTTCGGTTTCGTATAAACCCCCAGTCAGTTCAGGGATTTAGAAACAATATTTGCCCTAAAACCTATCAAGGACAGGTGTATTCTAAATATGAGTCTTGGTGGAAATACATCCAGTAGTTTGTAGCACTCGCGTACATACGGCGTAATTAAGGAAGAAAATAATACAGTTAAGAAAGTTGAAAGTAATAGAAAATGGGTTATAACTGAGGACAGCCGGATAACGACAAATATGTAAATGCCAAGTGAATATATTGGAAAATCAAATGCCTCTCAATAAATTATGCTAGTGCGAGTTATGGATATAATAAAGCGGTAACAGAGGACACATTTAGGTCCAGTGATTCTTAGGTAAACAAATAATAAGAAGATGACTAATGGTGTTATTACTTAATCTATTCGAGGGCGGTTATAACATCCAACGATATTCCGCCAATATCCCGCAGATGGGCCGATTGACGCCTCTCTTGCCATCTACCCAAGGAACAACCACGAATTTAAAAGCATGATGAGGAAAATGGCAATACGTTACTTCCCTACTGGCATGCAGTCAGAGACGTTGCCATGGTAACCTGTAGGTTCGTCGTCAGTCTGTCGGTCACTAAATGGAGAGCATGATACCAGCAGAAAATTGTAAATTTCTCCGTCATGTGAAGAGTAAGGTAAATTATGAACATAACGAAAGTTATTTATAATGAAGAGACGTTTCACGTACGGTAAAGGAAGTTTAGAGAAAATCAATAGTATAAGAGAAAATGGAGGAAAACCATTCTGGTTTTCCTATAAATACCCCGTGTATTCAATTATTTTAAAATGATATGCATATCGAAACTTTCCCGGGATGAGTATACTCTAAATATGAAGTTTGGCTGAGATCTATCCAGCCGTTTCGACGTGATGGTGGAAAAATCATTCTGGTTTTCCTATAAACCCCCGTCTATTCAAAGATTTTAAAATGATATGCATATCTAAACCTTCCTCGGGATGAGTATACTCTAAATATGAAGTTTGGCTGAGATCTATCCGGCCGTTTCGACGTGATGGTTGAAAAACCTTTATGGTTTTCCTATAAATCCCCCGTCTATTCAAAGATTTTAAAATGATATGCATGTCGAAACCTTCCCTGGGATGAGTATACTCTAAATATGAAGTTTGGTTGAGATCTATCCAGCCGTTTCGATGTGATGGTGGGAAAACCATTCTGGTTTTCCTATAAACACCCCATGTATTCAAAGATTTTAAAATGATATGCATATCGAAACCATCCCCGGGATGAGTATACCCTAAATATGAAGTTTGGTTGAGATCTATCCAGCCGTTTCGACGTGATGGTGGAACAGACAAAGAGACAAACAGACAGACAAACAGACAAACAGACAAACAAACAGACACGAAACGTAAAAACCACCGATTCGGTCTTGAGTTGACCTAAAACGGATAAATATCTGAAAAATTGGCAAAACAAAAGAAATTACAGACAGCGGACCCCCTACAATTTTATTTATAGATACAATTCCTGTTTCTGGCTAAATAGTAAAATGTGATAAGTGTACCTTGACTTCCACTTTAATCATATATTAAAATTAAACACAAATGTGATGTCATTGACCATATTCAAATTTCGCACAATACTATTTTTAATGAGAGCGTCCGTGGCTCAGACGGCAGCGCGTCGGTCTCTCACCGCTGGATACCGTGGTTCAAATCCCGGTCACTCCATGTGAGATTTGTACTGGACAAAGCGGAGGCGGGACAGGTTTTTCTCCGGGTACTCCGGTTTTCCCTGTCATCTTTCATTCCAGCAACACTCTCCGTTATCATTTCATAGCATTTATCACTCATTAATAAATCACCTTGGGAGTGGCGACCCTATTGTAATAACAGCCTATAGGCCTATATGTTTCATTCATTCCATCCCTGACCCGGTCAATGACTGGAAAACAGGTTGTAGATTTTCATTTTTATTTCATTTCACTATTTTTAATGCATGTGTTGACCATTCTTTACTTTTGTCATATTTTTAAACTCGGAAATGGCTTAAATTCTGACCTGACGCTGTGAATAGAGATCTATTTCACACCAATAAGCACCTCTGTACAGTCGGATTGACCCGAATAAAGGAGACTTCAGCTTAGCCCATGTGCACAACATGTGTGGGTGTCCTCTGGCTCACGTGTTCGAACCCCAGTGAGAGTACATCGAAGCTTGAATCTGGTCTGTGTTGTACCCTCATCACGTCAAATTCAGGCCGTACTGCAATTACCTATACAACAGATTCCACCTCACCCCTCAAATGCGGGCTCCGTTGATCTCGGATACAAGCTTTCGTTTATAAACAAAGGAAAGTAATACAGTAGCAAATAAGGTTAGGAATTAAGACTGGTAATTGTTATGTAGGGACCGGATGTTAGGCAAAATGCCTGTGCATTATTTTTACAAATGCAGTAGAAACGATTTCAGATTAGTTCCTTTCAGGGTTGTGTAAAGCCAAAACAGTGTTGCATATTTTAAAGTATAATGCCTGTTTGTTTCTCATTTACGAAATTATCTTTCCATTACATGTAAAACAGCTGAAATGTACCTCTTTAATTTATGTGACACACACTCATTCTAAAAATAGGACTGCCCTGTCCTTGAAGGTTACGTTGCACTGTTACTATTCTAAGAGATGATCGGATGTCGTTAACTAGTAATCCTTGCTAGAGAAAGAAATACTTAGCATTTATGTCTTCCATACTTAGTGTTAGAAAGAACGTGAGGGGTTTTAACAACCCCTATTCTTAAGAACTTTGAAAAATAGTGGTAAAATTGTTTCCTCACACCCCCTAACCAAGTAAAAAACCAAACTTTCTCTCTGCGTTTTCAGTTCACTTCCTCCGTTGAAAGCTGGTATTTCTGCAAGTGGCGCTAACAGTGTTTAGTAGTTTATTCTGGATATTTACAGGATGGTTATTTCAAAGAAACGGAAACAATAGATACCAAACTAAATAAATTCGTTTAATTGGGATGGTGATGCTTTTTCGACTGACAGGTCAATCCTATTCTGTTAAGTGTGTGAAGCGTCAATGAACTGGGTGAAAAGTTCCATATGTTGCAGGATGTGAAAGACACGAAACATATATCTTCTCTGTGTGAAAAAAAAGCATTAGTGGTATTGCAAAAATCAGCTCTGATCTCATCGTTCGCAGTAACCGAAGGCCAAATTATAGGAAATGAAGAACAGTACTATAAGCCTCTGATAATATAATAGAGCCACAGCAACAAAATTAACTTCAGAAATTACCATTTAGGTATGCAAATAGTGACTAATTGATTAGTTTCCTTACTTCGGTTAAAGAGCGAACCTACATGATTTTTTAAATTTGACTTTCTAATATAATACTCACCACTTCAAAGATGAGGAAGCAATGTTTCCCATTTTCAAAAATCCATCAAACTCAACTCGATTAGACTCGAAATCTGATCTTAATTTCAGCAAGTTTGCTCACTAAATATTCAGCTATTGGTTTTTACATTATAAGGCTCAAGTCACATAAGCGTAATATATGTTACAAAATCAAACTTCACATAACAGGCATATGGGTGGAAGTTGGCGAGACCTAAAGCAATGCTTGGTTAGCTTCTGACATCCATTCCTCCATCACACATATTGTAACCAAGTAGTGCACTTCAAGTAAAATACAATTTATTACACACGTTTGTGACGAATAAATATAGGCTGCATGAGTCTTAGTTGGATCGGAGAGATAGAGAAACAGCTCTCAGTTTGTTTCTCTGCTGCTTTGTTTCACTCGTGAAGATCTGTTTCTTTAACCTTACCAGAGAACGGCACTTTAGTGCATCTACAGAGAATTCAATTCGTGACTGCTTACTCGGGAGGTTTCCACGAGAAACGTGGGTCTAGAAACTGCTAGATCCGAGATATAGTAACTCCCGTGTTGTAATCCTCTCGAGTTATCGCCCTTTCAAGAAGAGAACCCGGAACTCTGCAAATAGATGGGATTGATAAGAGCGTGTTACTTCGGCAAGATGACGGCAACTTATCGCCCACTAGAGTCTATAAGGCAAAATCCGAGGAATACAACACCCAACAATTCCGTGGCCTGGAAGGTCGTAGGGATGGTGTGTGGAGAAGAAATCCTCATGCATAATTCCATTAATTCGATGAATCAGAGTTCCTGGCTTAATAATCAATGGAAAATATTTTTTAAACTTAGAAGAGGGCTACGTTCTTTCGGAGGACCTACTTGGTCAAAAGCGGCACACGGACAGTGTTCCCACCAGTGTATAGGGTGTGTACTCTGCCGTGATCATAGTTATCAAAACCATTGTTAAGTGTAACTTCAGAGAGTGCAGAAGACCTGAACTGAATTAGAGATAGATGCGTTTTGGTGAAATGGTGCTGTTGTGGGACAGGTGAATGAAATATTACGGGGATCGTTCACGTGGGATGAAATAGGACCACCGGTTAATTTGCCAACGCCCTTAACCGGCGAACGATACATATCATATCATATCATATCATATCATATCATATCATATCATATCATATCATATCATATCATATCATATCATATCATATCATATCATATCATATCATATCATATCATATCATATCATATCATATCATATCATATCATATCATATCATATCATATCAACATATTTTTTCATCTCCTACACTGGCTCATTACTCGTAAATTGTAGCCGATCGGTTCAATGAACACTCCGGGGACATAAGAATAGTTACCTGGCCCTCATGGTCATCCAGATTCAATCCTATTGAGCACATCTGTAATTCTGTCCGAAGGGATGTAGGCCTACGATCTCTGGACCCTGCTCTGATGATCAATTTGCGTGCTTTATGAGAGGCTGTGCAGTGGTCAGAGGCCAGTGTGGCTTTTCACAATGTCACCCACATCGCTGACGTCATTACTGCGAAATGAAGTGCTACACCCTACTAGCCAGATATGTTTAATTGCTCATCACAGCTTTAAAATTGTTTGGACAAATAATAATTGTCCGTAGAATAATAGGTGTGATAATTATGAACACAGTCTAAACAGTTATGTAATATTGATAAAACATATTTCGAGCATAGAGATTCCGTGGCTCAGGCGGCAGGGCACCGGTCTCTCACCGCTGGGTACCGTGGTTCAAATCCCGGTCACTCCATGTGAGATTCGGGCTGGACATAGTGGAGGAGGGACAGGTTCTTCTCCTGGTACTCCGTTTTTCCCTGAGATCTCTCATTCCAGCAACACTCTCCACTATCATTTCATTTCATTTGTCAGTCATTAATCATTGCTCCAGAGGAGTGACACAGGCTTCGGCAGCCGACACAATTACTCTCCTCGCCGTTTTAACTTAGTAATTTACAGATTTTTACATGACTTCTTTAGAGCAAGTGGGACTGAAACAATAATTTCCTTAAATTAAGTTTAAATTTATGAATTGTTGAAATATATTTTATTTCTTGAGGTAGTTCGTTGTATATGTTGAACAAATAATTCTTCAAACTTTTTGTTCCGTAAGTTACTGTATGTGATTGACAGTTATAAATATTCCGATTTCTTCGTGCACTATGTTGGTGTTTGTGCTGTCCCCAACATCCCTACAACTCACACACCACACATAACACTATCCTCCACCACAATAACACGCAGTTACCTACACATGGCAGATGCCGCCCACACTCATCGGAGGGTCTGCCTTACAAGGGCTGCACTCGGCTAAAATAGCCACACGAAATTAAAATTACCTGAGGGATGCCTTCGTTGCAAGTTTTATGCAGTCTCCCCGGCGTGTAGCAGCTCGCCCACGCTCCCATTTCCCATGCACATTCCTAAAATCATGTGCTTTTCAAGGCTTTCATTTCTGAGTCGCATGATGTGACCGAAGAATCGGAGAATTATTTGCTGGCACACTGATGAATGATGATAACTCTGACATTGACGATCATTTCTTTCAGGATGGACTCAGTGGTAAGAAATGCTGTCCAAGGAATGTGAAGCATTCTTCTAAAGCACTACATCTCAAATCAGTTGATCCTTTTCATCTCTATAGCTATTATTCATATTTACGCGTATATGTAGAGATGATTAAATATACAATATTCCGGATTTTCTCCCTTGTGACTTTGACTCCACCCTTCATCCAACCTGCATACGAGTCCCTCATTCCCGTCAGTCCCCCGTACCATGGTTTGGCAATCCTGTCACATAAGATTACACGACGCTGTAATATTCCTATATCCTAATTATGAATGCCAATACAGGACGAGGCGCGCGGTGACGAGCTCTTGTAGGACAGGACCAGTAGTTATTGGATTAACCGTTTAACATGCGCCTGCTCTCTAAACTGAAGTAAACATTATGGAAATGTAAGCAAACATGAAGTAGAATCGAGGTTTTTTCGAAAACTTTTCACGTGTCCACTGTCCGCGCTAAATGCCGCGAAACAGTCAAAATTTCCATTTATATGCAAATAATTGTTTGAATAACGTAGTGTATACATTTTGCACATAACTTTAAATAAACCCACCCATTGAGAAGCTCTGGATAAGTTCTAGCCCATATTACAGCCAATATATTATTAAATTTCCATACAGAGTTGGTCTCGCTTATTTTCCTTTATGCTGTATAAATAGAGGGAATGCTAATATCAACTTTCACTGCAAGCAATGCGCTCTACTTTTTTATTAATCAAAGTTCATGAAATGAAATGAAATGAAATGAAATGAAATTTCTGTAATGTGTTCCTTGGTTCAATACCCTCAAGGCGTTTTTAAAAAAATGCGCACACCGAATGTAGTTATAAGGGCTTGAGCGAAACACTGCATTGACTCACATTAGCGCCCGTAGTGGCATAAAATGACAAACTGCCAATCTAATCGACTGTATAATGATGATTAAGAAAATGATTGTAATTTTTAGGAATCAATAAAGAATTTATTCTCATGCTTTATTATTTTTTATTTACGTAAAATTCGTAGCTCATATCCCTACGATGTTTTGAACATTGTCCGGCTCCATGGCTGAAAGGTTAGAATGCTGGACTTTGGTCCCGAGGGTCCCGGGTTCGATTCTCGGCCGCGTCGGGGATTTTAACCTTCATTGGTTAATTCAAATAGCTCGGGGGCTGGGATGGGTGTGTGTGTCATCACAAGTAGGGCCCCATTCTCATAGACGCGCAAGTCGTCTATACGGCGTCACCTCTAAAGACCTGCACCCGGCCTCTTCGGAGGCGACACGCCATTATTATTATTTTCAACATTGAGTTGCTTGCTTGAAGAGATTTTCCTCAAGGACAGCTTTATGTTTTTCTTTCACGTGTTACGTCAAAACTAAATCCTTTTGTGGTCATTACTGGAGGAAAAACGACCAATGTCGTATACAAGTAAAACCTGCAAGTCCTCGGTTAAAAGTACCCTATTGCCTTAAATTCGTTACTGCTCCCGTGCGAAGTTGGGGCGGGTAGCTACTTGGCGTGTGAGTTAGAGTGAACTTCCGTGGGAAAAAACAAAATAACAAAAAAAAAAAAAAAAAAAAAAAAAACTGTTCGCCCTCTCAGCGCCTCTAAAAACCGTATTAGTTAATGTTAGTATCTCATCATAACTAGCGTCCGGCTCCATGGCTAAATGTTTAGCGTGCTGTCCTTTGGTCACAGGGGTTCCGGGTTCGATTCCCGGTAGGGTCGGCAATTTTAACCACAAATGGTTAATTTCGCTGGCACGGGGGTTGTGTATATATGTCTTCATCATTTCATCCTCATCACGACCTGCAGGTCGCCTACGGAAGTCAAATCAAAAGACCTGCATCTGGCGAGCCGAACTTGTCCTCGGACACTCCCGGCATTAAAAGAGTCATACACCATTTCATTTTATCATAACTAGCAAACTAGGGCGGCTCAGGTAGCCTAGAAATAACATATGATGAGCTAAAGAAAGTCTGTTTGGTTGATAGCAGTAATTCTGATACTGACTGGTTCGATTGTAGTTGCGTTCTGATGTGAATGTTGGTCACGCCAGAAACATTTACGATAAATAAATAATAAAGATTAATGTTTTCACGATAGCAATAGACTTCGTAAAACTGAAGTTTCCTTGAATATACAGTAGTTAAAGGCGTTCTACTTAGCTTGTAGACCTGTTTTAAGCTCACTGTACAAAATACGCCGTTAGAATTCAAACTCACAATTGTAGGATTGTTAACATAATTTTTGTACATTAGGATAACATAAAGTATTAGCGAGTTGCTCGCCCCAAGTAGCTTGTTTCGCCAACGCGCCACAGGCATGGACCGATGTAAGCAAGCAGTTTATTATTCATGACTCGAGGGGGATGAAAGCTGAGACAATACAATACTACCACCCGAGCGGTACATCACAATGTGGAATCGTTGATAAAGTGATGTTTACAATAGGTAGTCGCGGACTGCTTGCTTGTTTTAGAATCATTCTTTCTTCTTTAATGGCAGGATGTCTAAATAGCTCTTCGTTCATTCCCTCGCCATATGACGATATTCTCAGAACACTGAGGAATAAGAATTCTGCACTTCGTAGAACGCATTCTGAACATTCTGAAGGCTCTTGAAAGCTTGAACTGTGTAATGATAATAGCAATGATAACAGATCAACTGCATTTGCATTTAATGCACGGGTGCCAGCGTCTCTGGTCGACTGGTTTGCGTTGTAACCCTAGATCTGCCAAGTGTCGAATATTCGGCACTTTGATCCCTGCTGGTAGTGGCACTCTCGAATATTCGACATGTTCGTATTTCATCACCTAATTTTCTCACTTCTTCAACAGATGTCATGATAGTCTATTTTCTGTCGTTCCACAGCAACCGTGAGTTCATTTTCATTCACAGTTAAAACCTCTTTGGCGCAATTTCTTCTTTCTTAATCTGCTTACCCTCCAGCGTTGGTTTTTCCCTCGGACTCAGCGAGGGATCCCACCTCCACCGCCTAAAGGGCAGTGTCCTGGAGCGTGAGACATTGTATCGTGGGATACAACTGGGGAGGATGACCAGTACCTCTCCCAGGCGGCCTCACCTGCTATGCTGAACAGGGGCCTTGGTGGGGGATGGGAAGTTTGGAAGGGGGAAGGAAGCGGCCGTAGCCTTAAGTTAGGGACCATCCCGGCATTTGCCTGGAGGAGAAGTGGGAAACCACGGAAAACCACTTCCAGTATTGGTGAGGTTGCAGTCGAACCCACCACTACTCAGTTGACCTCCCGAGGCTGAGTGGACCCAGTTCTGGCCCTCGTACCATTTTTAAAATTTCGTGGCAGAGCCGGGAATCGAACCCGGGCCTCTGGGGGTGGAAGCTAATCACACTAACCACTAAACCACAGAGGCGGTCGCAATTTAACTGAACTAAATGAGTGCAGTTTGCCGACCGTCTGTTTGAGAGCCATTGCTATAGTGTTTGTAAACACACTTTCACTGACTCTGCTTTGCTATTCTGTTTCATTTTATTTTGCAATTTTTCGTTCGATGCTGTTTATTTACTTCTGTATACAGTATATATCTATAATTATAAAATGAAGTGTCTGTCTGTCTGTCTGTCTGTCTGTCTGTATGTCTGTCTGTCTGTCTGTCTGTCTGTCTGTCTGTCTGTCTGTCTGTCTGTCTGTCTGTCTGTCTGTCTAATTATGCTAATGACTACACCACAGAGGCGGCCGGATGTTACATTTACCACGTTAAATAACCACGTGATATTTCTGTGTGAGTCAGAACCAACAATCCGGCATCTTCAGCCGCCATGTTTTTTAATGTTACGTTCAGAGTACTGGAATCGTCTTGCTTCTTTTTAGGTGTCATATCCGCAATATTTTAACAGCTGGATTAATATATGTTTCACTTTACGGTGTCTCCGGCTGATAAGCAAAGAATTACCTGCCCCTGATATAGAGTCTCGTTTTCATTGATAGGACTTGACTGACTGTACTGTAGTTAACAATGGCGTGAACTATTGGTATAGAAAATGTCAAAATTGACGGGCAAGGATGTGACGGTTTAACAAAAGGAAGATAATTACCTTGCAAACAACCACATATTCGAATACATGCACTGCAGTTATTGCTAGCCTGTCGATCAGCGGTAGAGTGTCGTCCTCCAGACACCAGATCACGGGTTCAAACGGAGGTGGTCGGATTTTCAAAGGGCAAAAAATGTCCATCCGACATGCCATGTTGTAGAATGTCAGCATGCATAAGATATATGATAGTGCATATAGCGCTTACTGGAAACATCTGTGAGAAGAACAGACAATGAGTCATCTATGCCAATGCCCACTCTGTCCTGCGTCAGATGAAGAGCTAATGACGGCGGAAGATAAAACAGTTGCTGTTGCCCGATTCTAAGCGAAAAATACAGTATTTAATTTTTTTCCCTTATAGACTTACATAATTGTTATTTCGTAATATTCTGTTATTTTACACAATTATGCAACTTGTATAGCTTCAGACTGGAGTAAATACTGTAAATACCCGAGAAATCAATTAAATTCAGCAATAAGTCAGTCACTAGAGTCCCGTTTCCTCTGCCACTGAAGCCTGGTAGACTAAGTGGCGTCAAATCAAATTGTCTGCACGCCATACGATTATTATTATTATTATTATTATTATTATTATTATTAATTTATTTATGTATTTATTTATTTACTGGAAGATAAAGGTCCGGCTTCTTGGGTGAGTGGTTTTTGCAGTGGCCTTCAGGTCAGAGAGCCTAGGGTTCGATTCCCGGCCGAATCGGAGATTTCAACGCACCTGATTAGTTCCTATAGCCCGAGGTTCTTTTTGTTCGTCATAATACACATATTCATTTAAATACGGCACATCACACTACAAACCATCGCAGAAACACACAATACTGAACACATGCCTCCATATGGTGTTGGCGTCACGAAAGGCATCCGTCATAAAAATGGGCAAAAATCCATAAATGTGTCGACTGCAGGTAATTGAGAATATTTTAGTCCCACACAATACCTGACGCTGTAGACGAGCTGTTGCTAAAACCGATGTTGCTGTAACAAAGTTCTACTCTAATTTGTATATTTCTGGTCATTTCAATGCAAGAGATGTAGAACTAGACTAGATCACTGTGCTAGTTTCAAACAGACGATTGTGAAGGAATTAGTTCTCTTTTCTAAAGGACTGCTGATTGAACATTTAGACGTATGGCAGTCTATGTTCTCTGCTTGTGGTTTAACGTCACACTAACATACTGCATGTTTTCGATGATGCGATGCAACGATGGGAAAGGATTGGGAAGGTGAAAACTGAAAATCGCGGAAAACCATCTTGAGGTGGCTGAGGGTGGAATTCGATCCCACCCCCTCCGAAATGTGAGATCACAGCTACGTGACTCGAACCGCGCAGCCAGTAATGTATGTATGTATGTATGTATGTATGTATGTATGTATGTATGTATGTATGTATGTATGGTCCCGCTAGTCCTTATTTCTGAACGAACATTATTTGTATTATTATTTGTCCATGAATTCAATATAAAATAATATTGCTCTGTGTATTTCAATCGTACTTTGAGGAAGAAATTCGTCTTCGTCTTCTTCTTCTTCTGCCACTTTTTCGACACCTGTGCGGTCACGGGTGTAAATGTGTTGCTCATGTGGAATTGGTACATTTCCGTTTTACGGCCGGATGCCCTTCCTGACGCAGACACTATGTGGGTGTAATCAATATTACGTGTTTCTGTGGTGGTTGTTAGTGTGGTGTATTGTCTGAATCTGAAGAGGGTAATGTTGAAAACACAAAGACCCATTCCCCGAGCCAGAATAATTAATCAGGCGTGATTGAAATCGAACCCGGGACCCTCTAAACAGAGAAGCTCAATGCTGATCATTCAGCGAATATTGGGACGTTTTGAGGCAGAAATTGTAGTAAAATGATGTAACAAATGTAAAAGGGTTTGGTTACACAGAAATTAATAAAACACAACGCTCCACAAATATCAGTCGCTAGTTATTTCTCTTCATAAAGTACTCCTGTTTGGTTATTACACGTCAGTCTTCGTGGTTGCAACGCAGTGCTGGATTTCGGTGGAAAATTCTGATAATCCGAAAAATTGCCATTCCGAACAGGTCCGGGTGCCAGTTACTACAGATTAGCGGAACTCTACAGTATGTATGTATGTATGTAGCCTATAGCGTGATATCTGATTGAAAATTTCTGGTTATCTATATATCATGTCCGCCTCTGTGGTGTAGTGATTAGCGTGATTAGCTGCCACCCCCGGCTCTGCCACGAAATTTGAAAAGTGGTATGAGGGCTGGAACGGGGTCCACTCAGCCTCGGGAGGTCAACTGAGTAGAGGTGGGTTCGATTCCCACCTCAGCCATCCTGGAAGTGGTTTTCCGTGGTTTCCCACTTCTCCTCCAGGCGAATGCCGGGATGGTACCTAACATAAGGCCACGGCCGCTTCCTTCCCTCTCCCTTCCAATCTTCCCATCCCTCCACAAGGCCCCTGTTCAGCATAGCAGGTGAGGCCGCCTGGGCGAGGTACTGGTCATTCTCCCCAGTTGTATCCCCGACCAAGAGTCTGAAGCTCCAGGACACTGCCCTTGAGGCGGTAGAGGTGGTATCCCTCGCTGTGTCCGAGGGAAAAAGCCGACCCTGGAGGGTAAACAGATGATGATGATGATGATGATGATGATGATCTATATATCATAATGTACTACTCAGGATATCGGGGAATCTTTGTCGAGAAAAAGTCGTGAAACTGCAGCCGTATGTAAACTCTAAACTTGCGAATTAAAAAAAAATGTGAAAGAGCGGAAGTCGGTGACTAGGAAAGTAGATTACCAGAAAAGGCGAAACAAGTAAGTCATTATGAGAACATTGAATGCTCCTGGTTTCCCCTGCCCCCGGAGAACACACACGGCGAGGTCTCAGACCACGCCCCTTGCTTCCTCTGTCAAGTGCCTTCATCCCCAAACAGTTTCAAATATAACCCAGAGGTTTGTCGGAATACGTGTTGTGCGGGGCCTTGCATCTTAGGAAAACAAAGAGGCAGACTGCGAAGTGGTGTGGTCTGGTCGCCACATGGATGGGATGAATGGCTAATAAAAGCGAACCGCACCATCTGCAGAGATCGCCCTTCGTTAAAGAGGAAACAACTAGAACAGTGGCATCAAACACATACAAAGAGTATCACTGTCATTCCCAAGGAAGTTGAACTCAAAGATCACGACATTTCCGATAACAGAAACCGCGTCACCGCTTTAAGATAACTCCGCTTTCGTCTTCTCTAGAAGGCAGTTAGAATTCATTGGTTGCTTAAATTCATTGTACGACGATACGTTTCCTGTTTCATTGCTCAGGAACAAAGAAACGAATGAAACAGAATTGAGGCTGGTGTTGTGATAATATCTTAAAGAACTGAGGATAAGTGATGTCTGGATTTTAAAAGTTTATAACGTTAAAATAACTCAATTGAGCGCATACTATTAAACCACTACAATATTCTAAAAGAAAGCGATAGGCCAGCGAGAATAAATATAGGCCTATACCGAATATGGGAATTGATATGCTGCTTCCGCGTATCTACAAGATTGTATTCGGGAAATGGTGGGTTCGAACTGCACTATCGGCAGCACTGAAGGTGATATTCCGTGTCTTCCAATTTACTCACCAGGCAAATGTTCAAGCGTTACCTCAATTAAGACAAGGGCCGCTTCGTTCTTAGTCCTAGCCTTTTCCCACCCTATCATCGCCAAAAAGTATAGAATCTGGACTTCATGATGGTATAGCCTACTGTTGGGGCTGATTTTCAAAATACATTCACTACCATAATGCGGCTTAAACATGCCTCCATCTGACAAGAATCGTGAAATAAGCATACGTTAACAAGGAGAGTATATTTAACGAAAGAAGATGAAGTGAGAATTTTCACACAGATACAAATGGAAAAGTCCATTGAACTGAAGGAGCATTTTTAGGAACGGCGTACAAAATAGGAGACACTGGGCAAATTTTTACTGGATGATACGTTATGAACATGAGAATGAGTTTTACTCCGTTATATGAGGTAATGACCAGTAAATGTATTATTTGGAGTTCATAACCTTAGTCATAAGCCTAACAACTTCAAAAGTCATTCCCCTTAACCTGAAGAAAAGGAAAGCTCATATGAACTACTCCATTAATTAATCGTCCTTTTGCTGGAAAGTTATTTGCATTGGGATGATGAAAATACTTATCATAATACCGGTTCGTGCCATAATATTCCAGCGTTGTATTGGTATCAGAGGATAACTGACTTGGGATATTCTCTCTAACCCTTTTTCTCCTGTGTTGGTCGAAAGTCCATCATTATTACAGGATGAATTATTGATGACCTGGGGGACATTCAAAGGCAAGGCTTTATGCGACTAAAGAAATGCGTGAAGGGTTATTGCTTCCCATACAAGGGACTTATTATTCCACGCTTACATTACTCTGCTACTTAATTCATATCACGACCTACATTGGGCGAATATAGAGCTTCGCTTCTCTTCTCCTCCCTTAACTGTGATAAATAACAGAACATAAACCACAGCGTTCGGATAGAAACTTGTTTTACATATATCTTACCCTCTCTGAAGCTGTTTAAGTTCTTTGAGGTTATCTCACAGAAAATGCTAAAGCATCAGTCATAATATTCTAAAGCAGTTTTCTTTGTTCTTAGGCCTGTCGTGATTTGTGGTTCGCATCACCTTCATTAAGAATTTCAACAAGAAAAAAAGACGAAAGGGGAATAAAAACTGAATGAGTTGTCTGTGCGATATGGGCTTTGTAGCTTTAAGCATGCATTCAGCAGATAGTGGGTTGGGAGTCCACTATCGGCAGCCGTGAAGATAGTTTTCTATAGTTTCCCATTTTCATCGTTATTTTTCCATTTTCACACTAGGGTAAGTGGTGGTGGTGGTGATTGTTGTTTTTAGAGGAAGTACAACTAGGCAACCATCCTCTATTTAACACGAATCAGAGGGAAAAATGGAAGTGATCCGACACTTCGAAAAATGAAGATATCGACCAAAGGGAGACAAGGGCCACGAAGGGCGTGAAAATGAAAGACTCCCTAGCCCTCAGGGTCGGAAAAGAACAAGTGTTGACCAAGAGAGGTCGGATAGGATAGATGAAAGTGAGGAGCCTGACACAAGTAAGTGGAAACAATGCCAGGACTCAGCTAGGAGCCCCGTGGTCGCCAACCCACGCTCCAAAGTTCAGAGCCCCTAGGGCCTCTTTTAGTCGCCTCTTACGACAGGCAGAGGATACCGTGGGCGTTATTCTACCGCCCCCACTGGAACTTTACCTTAATCAAGACCATAGCCTCTACTTTCCCATTCCTAGCCCTTCCCTAGCACATCGTGACCAATAAACTCTCTGCGTTAGTTGGCTACGACGTCAAACCGCGAGGAAATGAATTAGAGATTACTGGGTAGATAACATCTTCAGGTTCATTTCTTTTTAGTAATAATAATGCTATTGGCTTTACGTCCCACTAACTACTTTTACGATTTTCGGAGACGTCGAGGTGCCGGAATTTAGTTCCGCAGGAGTTCTTTTACGTGCCAGTAAATCTACCGACACTAGGCTGACGTATTTGAGCACCTTTAAATACCACCGGACTGTGCCAGGATCGAACCTGCCAAGTTGGGGTCAGAAGGCTAGCGCCTCAATCGTCTGAGCCACTCAGCCCAGCTCATTTGTTTTTGTGGGGCGGCAAAGTTAGTGGCATACGCGGTTCAGAATCCTAGACAATGCATGATAGATTTTTGAAATGAAATGGTACTTCCCGTAGTTCTGATTCCACGCAAATGTGAAGCTCTCCGTACTGTGATTGCCATATCACCAGTTCCGTAAATCCAGAAGGTTTTTTTCGTTATTTTTTTTGCTATTTGCTTTACGTCGCACCGACACATATATGTCTTATGGCGACGATGGGATAGGAAAGGCCTAGGAATTGGAAGGAATCGTCCGTGGCCTTAATTAAGGTACAGCCCCGGCTTTAATCTTTTCTCTTGCTTAGCCCCCTCTTATTCTTTTCCAACCTCGACAATATTAGTTTTCCGAGATCAATGAGATGTGACGCTGTCTGAATACTAAAAAAAATTGTCGCCGGCATCCTGTAAATTCAGGAATATAAAACATGCAAAATTCCGACATCCCGACGTTCATTAAAACCTGTAGCAGTCGAAGAAATTTTAAACAAATAACGTGATTCTTCTTCGCATTATTATTTGTATTATTTTTTACAATTTCTTTCACGCCGCACGGACATAGAAAGGTCTTATGGCGAAGGTGGGGTAGGAAAGGGTAAAGGTTGGGAAGTAAGTGACTGTGGTCTTAATGGAAGAACAGCCCCAGCATTTGCTTCGTGCGAAAATAGATAACAATGGTATAGCATCTTTAAGGCTGGCGACCGGCTGAAGAAACTAAAATTATCTTCAAAAACTGTGTTACTTTGAAGCCTTGTCAATACTCTCTAAAATTTTAACTGGATCATGCTAAGAATTTATAGAAAAGTATGCCACATAGGTGTTTAATTCAGGCGACATTTATTAACTCGAAAGCATTGCCGAATTGTTCGGGCTTCATAGAAACAACGTGCTGCAATCGGACAGTTCACATGGTTTAATAGATGGGAAATCAAAATCTTTCTCCTGTAATTCCTCCATCTTAAAGCACGAATTCTGTTCCACATAGTACTAATTAACATGTTTGCCTAGCAAAGAAATGTTTAAGTTACTCAAACGGTTTCTAATGTTCACTATAAAGGCAAGGTGAGAAACTCAGCGCATGCGTTCTTACATCATAACTGCAGCGGCAGAGAGTAGTGGTACAGGAACATTTCTTTATTACTTCCTTTACGTCGCACTGACATAAATATGTTTTATGGCGACTATGGGATAGGAAAGGGCTAGGAGTGGGAACGAAGTGACCATGGCCTTAATTAAGGTGGTGCAGGTACATTTGCCTGATGTGAAAAGGTGAAACAACAGAAAACCACTATCAGGGCTGCCGACAGTTGGGTTCGAACCCACAACCTCCCGAATGAAAACTGATAGCTGCGTGACCCAAACTACGCGCCCACCTGCTCGGCAGGGAAAGGATCAGTTCTGGGCAGACAAGAGGCAGCGTCCGAGCTCGCTGGCCCTCAAACGCTGAGTTGGAATGACCTATAGTCGTAATATTGAAAGATACGTCTGACACTTATTACAGGGAAGTCCGTCTGCCTGCTTGGGTGGGGAGAAGAGAATACGGAAACGTGCCATGGAAACGTGGGCGGACCTACTGCGGTTGCCATGGAGATAAGCCTGCTGGCCGGTTCGTGTTACCTGGAGTTGACAAACCTCTCAATTCTGAATTACGAACAACAGAACACGGCGGTCTGAACGAACGAGCAAGGGAGCCGGAAGCGAAGGGAAGGAGAAAGGAATGTGGGAATGTGGCAACACCATGCAATTGCTTGCGCAATGCTGCTCCCTCCAGCCCTATCTGTCAAAGCGCTTCTTTTAATATTATGGGTGTAGGACAAGACACTTGGACTGGAAGGAAATCTCCTTATATTCTTGCTGGTCTCATCCAATTTTTCTTACTGTTATCGGATTTCTTCATCCCTAGAGATTAGGAATAGTTCTTTCTCCTTAAATCATGAAACAGGGACCTCGTTGTAAACGCCAATTAAATTGGATCACAAATCAATTTGCCTGTGCGGGACTTGATAGTTCACTGATTACATCATTCAGACAAATCAAGAGCGAATTTAAAAATGGATAGCTACATGTCTGTGATTCTGATTACATCTGTCTTTGGTGTAGTCATTTAGTCGTTGTATTTTCTATTTTCTCAGCATTTCAAGGTGTTTAAGTGTCACGACTTCGGGAATGGGAAGAACCACAGACATGAAGATAAAAAGGGAAAGATTTACCAGGTACGGCTGCAAGATTTATTTACGTGAAACTTCTACCGTGTATTATAATTAGAAGAAATAAACACGTAGAGATTTTCACATCGTATTCATTCACTTACATTTTCACAAATTTATCAATTGTCAAAATTTTATTGTACAATGATTAATGCTGGAATAGATGTATGATTTACACTGTACATTCACGTTTCTTATAAATGTAAAATCGTTCTACCAAACACAGTGCGAGCCTCAGTCGCGCTGCAGTGTCTGGGTGAGTGGATGATGCAATAGTCACCTGACCCATATAGCTCGCCCAGTGATGTCATGGTCTCAACTTGTCTGCGAAAAGCTTCCGTATAGTACAGCGTGATTGCTTCTTATACGAGTAATTGATCGATTTAGTGTGATTCATGGCTTTTGAATTACGTCTTGAACATCGTATTTTTGTGTGTTGTAGGTTTTTAAATTCAATTCGCATCGTTATATTGTAGATTCATGAGGCTGAATTGAAAAAATGAAATAGTGTATGGCTTTTAATGCCGGGAGTGTCCGACTACATGTTCGGCTCGCCAGGTGCAGGTATATTTTGATTTGACTCCCGTAGGCGACCTGCGCGTCATGATGAGGATGAAATGACGATGAAGACGACACATACACCCAGCCCCATGCCAGCGAAATTAACCAATGACGGTTAAAATTCCCGATCCTGCCGGGAATCGAACCCGGGACCCCTGTGTCCAAAGGCCAGCACGCTAACCATTTAGCCATGGAGCCGGACATGAGGCTGAATTGCAAAGAGTGAACTGAAATATCATCACACGCTACAACTCTTGTCTACAGGCTGAGGACTTTCCAAAAGTTACTCTAATGGGGAAGTTCTATTTTTTTTGCCTGTTTTTCAATCTGATTATCGATTCATCGAAGTCGGTAGGTTTTCTACGGGCGTGTGAGAACGATGTGACGGCGACCGCTTTCTCGTTAAGCGACACGTGACATGCAGGAAGGACGGCACCAGTTTCAGGACTAGCGCTGTACTTTCCATTCTCTCCGTCTATAACCAGCCACTCGCATGAACCGTTTGTTTCAAACTTCAGCGCTTGCCCGTTTGTCGTTTGTTTTTGCAAGAGGCCAGCCCTGCAGACTTAAGATAGCGACGCTCCGTGAGCAGTCTCATTCATTCTGTACATGTAATTTTGGTCCTATTCGAGTCTAGTCCCTTATTGCAAAGTTTGGTCAGCGGACGTTATCAATATTATCCCCATCCGCTTCCGTATCCGCACCCGCGAATGGTTATATTGTAAATATTTAACTACAGTATTTACACCCAAGGCATTGAAAGGGATAGATTTGTTAACATGATACAATAGGTCTGATACCTGGCACCAGACCCAACCCCTCCCCTCCCTACAATCGTAGGTTTATGAGGGGTATTCTCTTGCGACAACTACCAACGTAATGACCTTTGGTCCTTCCTTCCATTAATTGTAGGCAAGAGTCAGATTACGGTCAGATTTACGGATGGTTTCAAGGCTCTTTATATATCATCATTCTCCCATACCGCTGCCAAGAGTCGCCTAAACACAAGCAAAAAATAAGAATATACCTGAGTGAAAATTAATCAACATTATTTAGAAATTATTAGCAAAATTATGCGCTCTGTCATTCAGTTTGCATTGGCCAAGACACTAACTTCGCAGATATCCGTATCCATGCAGGGCTCTCTCTATCCATAGGCTTTTACCTGACTGTCAGTCATATGGCTATATTTGTATATTCGTTTTAGTAGTATCCCAAATTTTCTCCGTTTTCTGTCATGAAAACTTCAATAACTTTTTTATTTACAGACAAATTTTACTTTTTCTGGTGCTATCAGCTTACACCTCACTCACATCTGCGCGGCATCTATACACCAAGTTATACGGAGTGTTAAAGTGACTTTCGACTACCGAACACATACCTTAACTGGGCGGTCATCTTGTCATTGCATCAGCTACCCTGATCACATCATGTGCACTCATCCTTCTATTTTGTCCGTCCCCGTAGTGAAACCGTTAGCAATATTAGCTGACGTCGTTGGTGGTCTGGGTTTCATTCCAAGTATTGCCAGAGATTTAAGAATGGCAGGAGGACTGGTATGTGGTTTAAATAGTACATGTGCTCCCTTCCATTGGGAGTTTGTCTGAAAAGAGCTGCACAACGTGAGGACGAGGACATCAGTTTTTATCCATCTGATTTACAAATATTCCAAACCATTCTCGTGTATGTATTTTTTGCAATAATAACTTTTTGCGTTACCTGAAAAACGTCATATCGATTTTTTGTCTCCAGTCAGAAAAACATTTCCACGGCAGCATATTTTTTATAAGAAAATATTCTGAAACGTAGGTCACTACCATTTAGAACTGTGCATACACAAGTAAATATATATTCTCCTATCCTAGGGTTTAATTTAACTGAGCTTATCTATGAGGTGATTAAAATAATATACGTCTCTCAACTTAGTAGTTTATCTTATTTGGATATATTGACATTGTCACTACTAAATGTAAAGTAGGAGCCCCATATTCATCTCAGATTCACGTATGATGTTGATTTAGAAGCCTCCAACCTACAGCAAGTACTGTAGACTAGACAAAAGAGTGACTGAATGGGTGGATATACTTCTAGAAAATAGATATCAGAGAATTAGAGTAGGTGAGGATTTTAATCTGACCCTGTAATAACTAAGAGGGGAATTCCTCAAGGCAGTATTACTCAACCTTTATGTTTTCTTATATATAAATGATATGCGTAAAGAAGTGGAATCAGAGATAAGGCTTTTTGCGGATGATGTTATTCTGTGTAGAGTAATAAATAAGTTAAAAGATTGTGAGCAAACTGCAAAATGACCTCGATAATGTTTTGAGATGGACAACAGGCAATGGCATGGTGATAAACGTGGTTAAAAGTCAGTTTGTGAGTTTCACAAATAAGAGAAGTCCTCTCAGTTTTAAATGCTGCGTTGATGGGGTGGAAGTTCCTAATGGGGATCACTGTAAGTACCTAAGTGTTATTATAAAGAAAGATCTTCATTGGGATAATCACATAAATGGGATTGTAAATAAAGGGTACAGATCTCTGCACATGGTTGTGAGGGTGTTTAGGGGTTGTAGTAAGGATGTAAAGGAGAGGGCATATAAGTCTCTGGTAAGACCCCAACTAGAGTATGGTTCCAGCGCATGGGACCCTCACCAGGAATGCTTGATTCAAGAATTGGAAAAATAAATCGTAAGGAAAGCAGCTCGATTTGTTCTGGATAATTTCTAACAAAAGATTAGCGTTACAAATATGTTGCAAAATTTGGGCTGGGAAGACTTGGGAGGAAAAAGATGAGTTGCTACGAGCTGTTAGTGGAGAGATGGCGTGGAATGACATTAGTAGACGAATAAGTTTGAGTGGTGTCTTTAAATTGGGGCAAATATTAATTTATAGGAAGGGGAGTTAGCGATTGGAATAGCTTACCAAGTGTGATGTTCAATAAATTTCCAATTTCTCTGAAATCATTCAAATAAAGGCTAGAAAACAGCAGATAGGGAATCTGCCATCTGGACGACAGCCCTAATTGCAGATCATTAGTGATTGATTGATTGATTGATTGATTGATTGATTGATTGATTGATTGGATTGATTGATTGATTGATTGATTGATTGATTGATTGATTGATTGATTGATTGATTGATTGATTGATTGATTGATTGATTGATTGATTGATTGATTGATTGATTGATTGATTGATTGATTGATTGATTGATTGATTGATTGATTGATTGATTGATTGATTGATTGATTGATTGATTGATTGTATATTCGTGGGATTTGTAGCATAATAAGATACCCTGTACACCTCCAAGACACACCAGGAATGCCTTATGATGATGAAATGTAAACGGGTAACTCGTTCATTTGAGCTTTACTTCGGATGTAATCATTATTGACGTACATTTAGAACACTTGTCACCGGCGGGTTGAACGTGCGAACATTTCACTTGATGTATTATTTCGGCCCCTGATTCCTCTCCCTATTTTCTCAACATGTCCCCTTGAATTCCAACTTTATATTCATAAATAAGGTAAATGATAACGTTTTTGGGTGATTGAAAAATTGTAACGGAAGTAGGCCTATTTCACTATCGGAAGATGTACCTATGTGTAAAAATGAAATTACCATCAGCTATATATTTTAAGAGAGCAGTTCCTAGAGAAGAAGGAAAAAACGGACAATGTTTAATGCAATCACAAATAAAAGATATTTATTGAACTTCGAAAATACTTTGTCGTATATAGCCTAACTCAAAATTAAACAAGAAATAATTTGGTATCACTCATTTTGCTATAGGTCTGTTTATTCCTTTTTCATTAAAGACTGAACTCGAGAATCCATTATAAAAAAACCGACAGTAATGTCATTCCACGCCGTCTCTCCACTGATAGCTCGGAATATACCACTCAGTCGAGCAGCTTGTTTCCTAATTCTCAAGTAGTGTTTCCAACTCTAAGGATTGCAGCATGTTCGCAACGCTGCTCTTTTCTTCCGAAATCACCCGGAACATATTGTGCAGCTTCCCTTTGGGTCTCTGGATCCTTTCACTGAATTCATACTATTCGGTTGGTTTTTTTCTTGTGTTTTAATATTCGACGGACTATGAGTGTGAAGCATCAGGAGGTTGTTACTAATTGCTTGTTTCCCACAAAAGTATTATTCACCTAGAAGGCAAGTTGAGGACCAAACGCACCGCCTTTGAACCAGTCCACAATAACAATTGTCACCCTTAACTAAACAATAGAACAACCCTCATCTCCTACACATGTTTTCAAGTGGTAGCACTCTACATGAGAGAGCAGGCATGTGAGAGAGGATATATCTTTGCGAGGTAGTTCAGCATTCGGTTCTGTTACGAACTTGCACTTTTATGTATAACCGTCGTACACCTGTTGTGTCCGCTTTTGAGGCTTTGAAATTCCATCATGTATACATCATCTATGAAGAACTTAATTAATGACTTTAAATATATGAAAATTGCTTAAATTGGTCATTATAAATAGGGTAATATTTAAGAGAAGCCATGATAATAACAATAATAATAATAATAATAATAATAATAATAATAATAATAATAATAATAATAATAATAATAATAATAATCGCTAACGACCCTTCATCACGATCATCAGCTTTCTATACAGTTCTATACAGTTGTCGGTCGATTGTTTCCTAACTTGTACTTTCTTAGTCATGTTTCTTTCTTTTGGTCACTGTTATTACTAAATTCTTCCATATTCATATTTGAGCTGGAGTCTCCTTGTTCGTTGTCTTATTAATAATAAGCACCGGGCGAGTTGGCCGTGCGTGTAGAGGCGCGCGGCTGTGAGCTTGCATCCGGGAGATAGTAGGTTCGAATCCCACTATCGGCAGCCCTGAAAATGGTTTTCCGTGGTTTCCCATTTTTACACCAGGCAAATGCTGGGGCTGTACCTTAATTAAGGCCACGGCCGCTTCCTTCCCACTCCTAGCCCTTCCCTGTCCCATCGTCGCCATAAGACCTATCTGTGTCGGTGCGACGTAAAGCCCCTAGCAAAAAAAAAAATAATAAGCATTCTTATTCGTACTCACTTCCACTCTTCTGTGTATCTCACTTTATCTGATGACTCTGGGCTCGATGCGTATAACAACACTCCTCGAACATAACATTTAGCCATCTGTTTCCTCAATCCTAAGCTCATTATGCCGTAATTTAGCAGCCATTGTTTGTTTCTAAAAGCTCCCTTTGCCAATCGCATCTTTAATTATATTTTCCAGATCTACAATTCTCTGTCACAAGAGCGCCAAGGTATCTTTATTCTTGTACCTGTCCTGTCCTCCGTTCGTTTAGGAACACTTACATTCTCTCCTCGTATACAGTTGTCATCACTTTTGTCTTCTTTCCGTTCGTTGATCTTTAGCCCATAGTTATCTTCCATTTTTACTAGTTTTGGAGCATATCTCGTAGTTGCTAGCTGTTGTCTTTTTTATTAATACCCTGTCGTCAGCAAACCGAGCATAGCTTACTGTGCGACCTCCAATATTAACACCCGTATCTGCTTTCCAGCATTGTTTGATCATTTACTCTGTGTATAGGTTGAACAAATTCTGCTTCTGATCAATTGTGACAAGACCTTTTATTTAAATTGAGAACCTTCCTACTCTAAGTAGAACTCAGGACTTTCAAGATTCCATCTTGAGTAAAATAATTAAGTGTCATTATAATTGTGACTGAGCCTCCGTGGCTCAGACGGCAGCGCACCAGCCTCTCACCGCTAGATACCGTGCTTCAAATCCCGGTCACTCCATGTGAGATTTGTGCTGGACAAAGCGGAGGCAGGACAGGTTTTTCTCCGGGTACTCCGGTTTTCCCTGTCATATTTCATTCCAGCAACACTCTCCATTAACGCTTCATTTCATCTATCAGTCATTTATCTTTGCCCCAGAGGAGTGCGACGGGCTTCGGCAGCCGGCACACTTCCAATCCTCGCCGCTGGATGGGGACTTTATTCATTCCATTCCTGACCCTGTCGAATGACTGGAAACAGGCTGTGGATTTTCATTTTATAATTGTGACTGTCATGTTTACAGGGAAACCCTATGTGTGGTTCGACCTTTGTATAACATTTCATTTGTGACAAGACTTTTAATTTATTTGAGAATCTTACAGTTCTAAGTCGAACTCAATACCTTCAAAGTTCTAAGGATTATACTGTGTTAAGTGTCGTGCTAATCGTGACTTCAATATTTTGAAATTGTGATTATTTGAAGTTTTATTCTCCGGATACTTTTAGGGGCATCATAAGTACAATATTAAGAGTGTTTATATGTGCATTGATTTAATGATGTTATGTATATTTACGATTGCCTGTTCTCATATTTGGCTGAAGGTGACGCTCACCAGCGTCGAAACTAGTTCCAAGTAAATTTTATAACTTATTTGGTTTAATATTGGTATTGGAAAGGTAGATTTTTAATTTTACTTATCTATTATTCTCGGTTCAATACGGACTTCAAAGTAAAATTCTTAAATTTAAACTACCTTTCCTAAATCTAAATTTTTTTTTGCTCTATTTTGCTTGCCAACCTTCGATCTTATACTCATAAATCATGATATTATCTTCACTGTAGGTGTAATTAAACTAATAATTGTCCCATGTTAAATGCATTAATTCGTTCCTTAAGTACCGTGAAATGCCATAGTATCAGCATTTAACATTGAAATAAAATCTACTATCGTGTATCACTTGTATTTCAGCTTTATTAAATACTGATGAACTCCTCTGAGATTAGATCCCGCTTCTAAAAGCACAGGAATTGCCCATTAGGCCATTCTACATAGTCAACCATGGGTACTGGATAATTTTCAAAACTTGGACTATCAGAAGAGTAGGATAGGTGTTTCAACAATTCTAAAGACTTCCGACCGATAGACAATGAAGAAATTTCATTACAGTTGATATTGTGCATGTTTTAGTGAATCGTAAGGTCGGTTATGTCGCGTACATTGAACAATCGTTCCCCAGTAGTTATTATGGCATACATTCAACCATGAGTTGAGGTACGGCCAAGAAGATCTACGCTGCGCTACCTGGAGCGACGCTTGTGTATGATGCATGTCTGATACAGCATTTGTTAATTTACTCCAGTGATGGAGCTACATAACCACAGAAATCCTTACGTACCTCTGCACAAAGTTCTATCACGTCACTGTATTTTAACAAATATGTTTTGTTAAGACTTAAAGATACCTTATACAAGACTGTTGTCATTTTCTTGTATCTCGTTTATAACCGTGATGTAGTGATAGCTGTCCACTTGTAGGAAGTTTCTCTCACTTCGTATTACTAATACTACAGATATATCTGGGTTATTTTGTACGAAATTAAAAGCAGCCGATCAAATAAGGAAAATTGATGCACAATATACAGAAGGGTTCTATGCGCGATGTAAGATGTATGATGGATGTTCTACTGTCAAGAATTCTAGGCAGTGGGACTCAAAATTATTTTCACCGAATATCTGCTGGCCGGAGAGCAGGGTTAAATCACCCGCCTGGTGATCACGAGGACCTACCGAGGTAGGAGAGGTGAAGGTGTACAGTTTCTAATCACTAGATTGCATGTCAAAATACCCTCTCCACAGTGCTCACATGTAGTGTGATGGCATATGCCGCTGTTGCTAGCAATTCGTCGATCGGGTGAGCACGTTAAGTCTTGAATAGACCCCTTGGTGTTATTCGACAGGAGTAGGCTATGTGTCTATATCGGGTTTTGCTCTCTCCCAATCTCATTATTATAATCATCGTTCCCACCACCACCACATATGCAGACGCGTAGATCGCCCATGGACGTCAACTACAAAGCTTTGTACCATCTCTCCCCGAAGACCAAACGCCATCAGTCAGAGTTAAACCATTAGTACATGCCAAGGGTTATTTTCTGACTTTAGCAGTACCGTACGTACGTCTCCGTTCTATAGGAAGATCATAGTTAAGTGCATCTATTAGTAGCCTGATGTAGACCCTCCGATGAGAGTGGACGGCTTCAGCCTTGGGAAGTTTACTGCGTGTCTTTGTAGAGATGGTGTGCTGCCAGTGATTTATAGGAATACTCAGGACAGAATAAACAACAAAATGCCCCTACTCGAAAAGGCTCGAACCCGAAATCTCCCCTTTCCCAATGCGAAGATATGAAAACCCAGCATACAGCCACGCAGAGAGATTGACGTAGGACATTGGCCGCGCGGTTAGAGGCACGCTGTTGTGAGCTTGCATTCAGGAAGTGGGTTTGAACCCCACTGTCGGCAGTCCTGAAGATGGTTCTCAGTGGTTTCCCATTTTCACACCAGGCAAATGAAGGAGCTGTGCCTTAAAGTCACGGCCAATTCCTTCCCACTCCTAGTCCTTTCCCATCGTCACCATAAGACCTCTCGGTGTCGGTGCGACGTCAAAAAGAAGAAGAAGAAGAAGAAGAAGATAAAAGATGTATGTTATACAAGTTGCTTTACGTCGCACCGGCGTGAGTAGGAAGCGGCCGTGGCCTTAATTGGTCGAGGGGTGAATGCGGCGCTCACTATCAAAATAATTTTGCTGTAAAAGCCCGGAAACTGCAGCTAATAGCGTGTAACTATGAGTAGCTGTTCACTGGAATATCAGGTGTAAGGGGGATAAGACAGAACGCAGCTGCGGCACCTTCGGTGAGTTCAGTGCTACTGAAATGTACACTGCTACGTATCAGTGAGTACAGCGCTCACCCTAGACCATCCGTGTTATACATTTGGACTGATTTTGTTTGATTCTCGATTTTTCATATTTTGTGTTTGGCTTGCCAAATATAATTCTAACGATTAATTACCCAGTTCTAATTACTGTCTACTTTGTTTACGTTATGAGTTTTGAACATTAAAAGGCTAATTCGTTTGAAGAGTAATTGGGCCATGCAAGGAATATGTGTCAGGATGGTAACAGTTCTTCTGATGATTCTGAGGTAGATGAGGTTGTAAATAATGACCACAACAGCGAAAGTGAACAACTTGCTCAAGATGGTGAAGAGGAAAAAGGTGCCGTTAGATTAGGGCCTCATTACACTCGCAAGATAACGCAATGGAAAATCCGCGCACCAAATCAGCGCAAAGACCAAGGAGGTACATCGTATTTCACCTTCTAGGAGTGACAAAGGAGCCCAGGAATTTCGCGACTATTACTGAAGTATGGAACCTCTTTTTTCCATTGTCGGTTCTTGTAGAAATAACCCAACATACGACTCAATGTTAGAGTCATTTCGAAGGTGTTCTTTCCGGCAATATACGTAAAGAAAATCACACCGCCAAAGTACGGCTTGAAGATGATTGCTGTAGTCGATGCGAGAATATTTTATACACAAAGTATTAAAGTTTATTTTGGAAATCAACCAGAGGGACCTTTTCATTTGGATAATACGCCAAGTTTAAAGAGAATGACTTTACCAATTCAAGACTTTGGTCGGAACGTGGCAATGTACAATTTGTTCTCCTCCGTGCCCACTGAAACGAATTGGGTATTCAAAAGAATTTTACAATCGTATTGATTTGATGAAAAACAAAAGGGTACCTTTAGAAACTGTAAACACTAGACGAAGTCCTCCTTTCTCTAGTCGCTTTGGACTTGGCGAAAACGCAGTGGTCGTGTCTTGAGCTCCTAAGAAATATTGGAACGTCATCCTTTTATCGACTATGCGTTTCTGATGAAACGGATAAAGCTTCTGGAGAATCGAAAAATCCTTTCTTTTTGACCTTCTGTAACCTTATTGGCACGAAATCTGAGTACTCAGTTGCAAGAATTTCATTTCAGTGGCTTCTTAGAAAATCTTCTTCTTAACGCTGACGGAATAAATTCACAAATCTTTATGAATTGCAACACTGGAGGGAAGCTTTCAAGAAGAAAATTCTAGAAAACCTTGGATCTGGATCTCACAAAGACGCACATGACCATGAGAGCCTCATGCAACGGTCTGAAGTACGATCTGTGACTGAAAAATAAAATAATAAAAACACAAAAATAAACAATAAAGCAAATATAGTTTATAACTGTTAAGAAACCCTCGCCATGTAAGATAGGTGAGCGCTCCGTTCATCCTCTACCATCCGCGTCCGTCCGGAAGGCTCGACCTACGGCGGGTTAAGGTACATCCCCAGCATTTGCCTGGTATGAAAATGAGAAACCACGGAAAACCATCTTCAGAGTTGCCGACAGCGGGGTTCAAACTATCTTCCGAATGCAAGCCCACAGCTCCGCGCCCGTAACCGCACGGCCAACTCTCTCGGTAAAAAAAACAGAATGACTTACAAGATTTCTAAGACAATAACTTCTGCTTTATCCAGCACAAATTTCACATGAAATTACATAGAAATAAAACTAGTCGATGTCTAATCTTCTGAACTTTGGAGCGTTGTGCTCAAAGTAGCCAATTTGTGGTCCCCATTCCTCTGTTGAAACGTGTTAACCTATGCATATAGGTACTAAAACAGTAATTTGTTTTAGAGACAATAGATTTAATATTATTTCTCTAAACAGGGTTGTGTCCTTTTAAAAATAATTGTTTAGCAGTTGGTGGGATGAATTTGCTGGTACACCAATAATCCTTAATCAGTGGCGAGCGCCGTTGTATTCTGGAAATAACGAACCGAGATGTGGTTTGTATCGTATGAAAGAGAGAAGCATTTGTCGATTATGGTATCACCTTTAAGCGTAGCAAGCGATTGATTCCCTCGCCACGCCCACAACCGTGGTATCTCACATGCTAACTGATTGTGCCAGCTGTTCGGTAAAGTGTTTCTAAACAAACATTACTGCTGGGAAACATTATCATTAGTGGCAAATGTCTCTATTCCATAACGATGCAGCTACGAAGATATACTGTATTTGATTAGTTCGACGTTTCATTCTGAGGTCGATGTTGGTCATTTAATAGAGGGTAATATTTTGAAGACATTTTCAGTTAGATTAACAGCTTTTACCGAGCTGAGGGATTCAGGCAGTAAGAAGAAGCGCTGCCTTCTTTGATCAAGTTACCTGAATCTGGTAGCATGTGAAGGTATTAAAATCTCGTATCGGTAGATTTACGTAAGAGACTCCAAGGAGACAAATTTTCGGCATCTAAGCGTAAATGTAGTTATCATGGCTGCCATTGTAATGAAAAATCCTCTTCCTGATTCGACTGGCTGTAAGCAAGGGAGCTTGTAATTTTGATCAAAAATCACTTATCCGATTGTATCCGTCAGTAGGCAAGGGTGACCGCCATTATAAACAAAATCCCCTAACTAGATTGTGACTGGTAGTAGGCAAAGCGGCCTGCTATTTTAATCGAAACTCCCCAACTCGAATGTGACTTATAGTAGGAAAGATAGCTTGCCGTTATAATGAGTACTCCCCAGCTGGAATGTGACTGGCAGTAGGCAAGGGTGCCCGACATTATAAACGAAATTCCCCAACTAGATTGTGACTGGTAGTAGGCAAAGTGGGCTGCTATTGTATTGAAAACTCCCTATCTCGATTGTGTAGGCAATTGGGCCTGCCATTACAGTAAGAACTCCCGAAAATGATTGTTGTGGAGGACAGTTGGAAACGTGGCCTACTATTATCATCAACACTCCCAACGCGCAATTTACATCAGAAACAACGATTGGGGACCTCCCCGTGGTGTTTCTCGGATAACGCTAAGAGACATGCACTTTAATAAAATGTTAGTCATTGCGTGTACAGTAATTTACTTAGAAATCTGAATACAGTGTAGACAACCGTAGCGAAGCACGGGTACGTATACTAGTCTAAAATAAACTCAATCTATCCGTCATCGTCTTGGTCTTCCTCTACTTCTCTTACCCTCTTATCTTCATCTTATCACGAAAATTGACTGCAACATGTGACAGGAGGTGGGGGTGGCAAAGGAAGTCCCTTAGGGTTTCGTACTTGCACCACTGTTTTTCATCAAACAGATTATAAAGCTCCTACATTTTGAAAATTCCAACTGTATGCAGATGATGTGGAGATTTATTACCATTCAAAACCAAGTGATATAGATACAGTAATATTATTAGAATAAATTCTGAGCGACAACATCTTAGTGACTATTCATATAGAAGCAGTTGATTGTCTGTCTACTCCTTAATCCTGTTTCTTGATACCCGGTCGCGGATGAAGTGAGGTTAATTGAATTTACATGGCATTTTACATCTACGGCCGGATGCCTTCCCTGACGCCAACCTTAGTTCAGGAACCAATGAACATCAAATTAATAGTGGTGAATGAAGTTGGGTAACAAGGTGAAATGAATCGGTTGTGGCACAGTAATAGGGACGGTCCCGGCATTTGCCTGAAAGTGGAAATGGGAAACTACAGAAAACGGTTATGAACACAGTCGAAGATAGGGTGCGAACCCCTACGTCTCCCGAATGCAGAGCTTGGTTCCATAGCCGTAGCGCGTTAACAAGCGTGGTCATTCCCCTCGGTAAGCAGATTATTAATAAACCCATATAAAATTCATATTAGTATTGCCAGTACCAGTAAAGAGCCATATTCCCTGAATCAACGGGACATCCCTCAAGCGCGTTTAAACATTTTTTTTTTTGCTAGGGGCTTTATGTCGCACCGACACAGATAGGTCTTATGGCGACGATGGGATAGGAAAGGCCTAGGAGTTGGAAGGAAGCGGCCTTGGCCTTAATTAAGGTACAGCCCCAGCATTTGCCTGCTGTGAAAATGGGAAACCACGGAAAACCATTTTCAGGGCTGCCGATAGTGGGATTCGAACCTACTATCTCCCGGATGCAAGCTCACAGCCGCGCGCCTCTACGCGAACGGCCAACTCGCCCGGTGTTTAAACAATTAACTCGTACCTTACTTTACTTCAGTGACTGAGATCCTAAGTTGGACTTAACAGATAATACACATAGTAATATAGTTCATAATTACTTATGCTTAATTAAAGGGTTCTCCAGTATATTGTCGGTTCGACTTAAAGTACAACTAATTCACTCGCTGATAGTATACTTTACTATTGCAACATACGACAGTAACAAGATACTGGACTGGAGCCTGAACAGCTGCATAAGATGTATCTTTAATATGTGACATTAGGCTAATATTTCACCTCATGATGCTGTAGGCAGCTGAGGCTTTGAGTGCAACAGCGCTGTGAACTTCACATGTTATCATTTCTACATCAAATACTTCCCGCTAATACTCTGAACTATCTTGTCTCCACCTTTTCCATACTTCTCGTTCTGTCATGGCAACGATACATGATCTGGCACCTCTCTTATCATACCTGAAACCCGGATTGCTGCTTATAACCGCTCGCTCGTAATTTTTGCGTTTAAGTCATGGGACTGTCTACCAACAGTCTTTTGGGACGTCCGCGAGCACTTGCTGAGCAGATACCGGTGACTTGCTGGATAATTGTTGAAAGAATGAATGAATGAACGAATGAATGGATGAGATAAATGAATGGTTTAGTGTAGTGTACATTAGTTACCATTTAAAAACGGGGGTTATTATTATTATTATTATTATTATTATTATTATTATTATTATTATTATTATTATTATTATTATTATTATTTGTAATGAATGATATATAGTGATTAAGTGTAAGAGACAGCCTTGATCCTTAACCTCACCTCAAATGAAAATGGAAATCCAAAGCCTGTTTTCAGTCACTCGGCTGGGTAGGAATGGGATCATCTCAAATATCTATCTATCTATCTATCTATCTATCTATCTATCTATCTATCTATCTATCTATCTATCTATCTATCTATCTATATATCTATCTATCTATCCATCTATCAATCTCCATCACCGAGCACGTTATTCTCCTAGGTAACCTATCCTTCACCATCCGTCTCACATGATGAAAGGCAACATGTTGAAAAAAATTTTCAGTCAGGCTAATAGCTTCTCGAGGAAGTCCCATGTTGAATGGAAGGCGTCTATGCCTCGTATTTAGCAGACCTATTTTCGATTTCCAGATCGTCCAAGATTTTTAATCTTAGTGTGCGTGTGTAATACAGTCAACTGAAGCGGTGCATGGAGTTGGAAAATTGTAACACAGAAATGGAGAACACAGATCTCCCATATTTTTAGCATTTTAATCTGTAAGGAATATTTCCTTAATATTTTGATAATTGCAAATCTAAGACGACTGCTACCCAGCCAAATAACCTGAAAATATTAGTGTGGTACAAGATCAACGTGAAGATACCCTCTGCCGTACTGTTTGGTTTCCAGGACAGAGTTTGCAATTCCTCGTTTGTGCCAAGGAAGCACAGTGAATCCTGTTCTCACACTCAACCCAGGATTCATATTCTAGGACTTGAATGAACTAGCAGTCGAATCGCAGCCTCGTGGTAGGAGATAGCGATGCTAAAACTTCTCTGATACATTCTGTTAATATTAAAAAGTGCCAGGCCATACGATTATTATTATTATTATTATTATTATTATTATTATTATTATTATTATTATTATTATTATTATTATTATTAAAACAAGCAAAAAACAAGCCCAACAGCCTACCAAGACGATAGCTGTCCATCCAGAATATCGGAGTGTCACGTGGTCAGCGATATGAATTCTTCAGACGTATTGCTTTATTTCCTTGACTGAATCTCTCATATCAACAGTTCGTTAGTTCGTCTCACGAGGCTGAGTGAACTTTGTTCCAACTCTCAGTCTAGAATTAAAGTACCTGGAGTGGTCAGAAATCGAAGCAGAGGCCTCGAGGTATGGTATAAGCATGCTATCTCTGCATTATTATTATTATTATTATTATTATTATTATTATTATTATTATTATTATTATTATTATTATTATTATTATTATTATTATAGTAGCAATAGTAAACCGAAACTCTGCAAATCTGAATTTTTTGAAAATATGAACAGACTCCTTGATGGAAAAAATATAAAATCCCACTTGCAATATAAAGAAAGGTTTCAATCATTTGTAATTCAAAAGCTTTAGGTAGGATTTAGCGGTTTAGAATTAAAATGCAGCGCAGTATATTGTTAGTAAAATTCTGTTATACTGTAGTTATACCAAGCTATAAAATAGAAATACAATTTTGTTTTGTATTGTATACTCTAATTCCAAACAAGTTTGTTGCATAAAAACGGCATTTCTCTATTTTCCCGTATGTTATAATGAACTCTAACAATAATGCATTTCCTTCTCAATTAAGATAAATTTCGTATTTGTAACTGTGGACTCTACTGTACGTATTAGTCTTTGTTTCGAATAATCCGGAATCCGAATCCAAGCAGACCACAGACAGAGTGAGACTCAGACAGTCGAAGCTCTAGCATTTTGAATTCAAGTTGACAGGTTTGATCCTGATTAAGTCCGGTGGTATTTAAAAGTGTTCAAGAAAACTAGCCGTGGGACGAAATTCTGGTATCTCGTCCTCCAAATACCGTAGTTAATGGGACGTAAAACATTTATAATTTATAATAGTAATAATTATTATATTAAATGTCTATGATTAATTGTTTTTGTTTGTGTTCAAATATGTCTCTCCATCTGCATGCAACACAGCACACTACCAGTCACCGTTGAAATACGCAGTATTGAACACATCCTTCCTCATAGAATTGGCATAAAGATGGGTGAGCATACGACCATAAGACTGATCGCAAATACTTGGGAATGAGTTTAGAAACGAAAAGGAATAATAATAATAATAATAATAATAATAATAATAATAATAATAATAATAATAATAATAATAATAATATGAGCTTTTCTAGCACATTTGGCCATATGAGTAGCCCTTTTCGTAACATGAAGGCACTCAAGTCGTCCACCCAATGTCATTATTCAGCACCACTCATACCTCAGCAGATTTTGCCCGGCTCTGTGGCTAAATGGTTAGCGTGCTGGACTTTGGTCACAGGGGTCTTGGCTCGATTGCCGGCAGGGTCGGGAATTTTAACCACAATTGGTTAATTTCGCTGGCGCGGGAGCGGGGTATGTGTGTCAACTTCTTCATCATTTCATCCTCATCATGACACTCAGGTCGCCTACGGGAGTCAAATCAAAAGATCTGCATCTGGCGAGCCGAATTTGTTCTCGTACCCTCCCGCCACTAAAAGCCATTCGCCATTTTTTTCTCAGCAGATTCCTTTCTATGCAGCCTGATCCCTATTGATCTTGCCTGTGCGAGGAGCCAGATGCAATAATACTGACAAGCAAATACTAATTATTATTACATGAGGAACAAAAGTTATGATGTAGAGAAACGGCGAAGTTTAGGACCATTGAAACACTGTTATGCATTTCCATGTTCGTTGATCACAAAAATGAACGCACTTACCGTTCTGCAAGTCATCAGTACTGAGATGCATGTTCCACGTCGTGTATGTGCAGCAGCATTCTGCTATCGGTTACTGTGTCAAGGAATATTTCATTCTCAAGAGCGTAGCATGTTCTGCTGCAGTATAGGCTGTCATCTCTCGCGGACTGGATTGCTTTATGAGGCCATATAAAGAAAGCGCGCTCTGTGGCTGTACCGCCCTGGAATACAACCAAGGTGTGCACGCATCCTGAAAGTCACGACAGGTTTCTGAGACACGAGCACGAGTCATATTGCAAAGATAAAGAAAATAGCCTTAATTATTGTCCTTTTATCTTTGCCATTTCGGGGTATTACTGATACAGTACTTTTCAGAATTCGAAAAATATCTATTATTATTTTTCACCTGCTTACTTCCTCTGATGAAATATATCATTCTAGCATGCTCTCTTGCCGTCTCGGTGTATTATCGATCATTAGAGCTTGAGATATTCATGAGCCTTGGCTAGACCTGTGAGCTGCGCGAGTTCTAAGGCCAGGTTTACCATATGGAGACAAACTAGATGGTAGCTAAACTGTAGATAAAGTACGTGGAGGAGTACATTCTTTAGCACTATAGGTCTACTTACCATCCACTGGTAAACACAGATGGTAGCTACGCTTGAGATAAACTACCCCGAAGTACAAATCCTTTGACAAAATGTCTCGCTTTGTACCTTTTAGGTAGCTACCAGACGCCGATATAGAGGAGTTGGCTAGACTGCCCGAGTTCTAGGAGCAATCCGACCATCTGTGTTTGTTAAATCTTCAGAAACCGAGCTCGGTAGCTGCAGTCGCTTAAGTACGGCCAGTATCCAGTAATCGGGAGATAGTGGGTTCGAGCCCCACTGTCGGCAGCCCTGAAGATGGTTTTCCGTGGTTTCGCATTTTCACACCAGGCAAATGCCTGGGCTGTACCTTAATTAAGGCCATGGCCGCTTCCTTCCACTTCCTAGACCTTTCCTCTCCCATCGTCGCCGTAAGACCTATCTGTGTCGGTGCGACGTTAAGCAAAAATAGCAACAACAAAAAATCTTCAGAACGATGGCTGGTTGGATCCTCAAATATCATCACCAAAAATTGTGCTGTTATAGGGAAACCGATGGCGGTGCCATAATGTGGCGTGCAGGGCATAGTGGGAAATGAGGTAGTTTCCCATTACTTTCCACACCGAACCAGAATGTACTCTTCTAGCACATTTGGCCATAAGAACAGCACATTTCTTAACATGAAGACACACAAGTTGTCCACCGAATGTCATCAGTACTCAGTACCACTCATACCTCAGCAGTTTCCTTTCTATGCAGCCTGACCCCTATCGATCTGGCCTGTGTGAGGAGTCAGATGCAATAAACCGCATCCCGTCATGAATTTCTAGCGCCTACTGGTAAACAAAGCTCTGTCTCGGAGAGCTTAAGAGTCAGTGTAAGCACAGCCTAATCATGTTTGTATTCTGCAACTGACATTCGCTACGTCATTCTGCACTCGATTGAACTACACTTTACAAGATTACTTTGAAGAAATGAACCTAACAAAAGTTTATTATCTAACATCGGCTTGTATTGGTTTCACCAATAACGCAGACGAATAAAAATGGATCTTCGACCACAACTGAGCCTATCAAAGAGGGCATGTGTGCGCGCCTAGGACTCTGTTTGTGCTGAGGATGTTATTTTCCAGCCGAGCTCGATAGCTGCAGTCGCTTAAGTGCGGGCAGTGTCCAGTATTCTGGAGATAATGGGTTCGAACCCCACTGTCGGCAGTCCTGGAGATGGTTCTCTGCGGTTTCCTCATTTTCAAATGCTGGGGTTGAACCTTAATTAAGGCCACGGTCGCTTTCTTCTCACTCCTAGCCCTTTCCTGTCACATCGTCCCCATAAGACCTATCTGTGCTGGTGCGACGTAAAGGGCAACTTGTAAAAATTGTTCTCTTCCGACCTCGACAGTATTAGGCTTGCGAGGCATAGGGAGCCTTTCATTTTCTCGCTGTTCGTGGTTACCTTCCTTTTGTAAGAACCCTTCCAGGTTTTCTGTGTTTTTTTTTCAAAAAGAGGATGTCCTGTTCCGTGGCTGCATAGTCTTGTGTTAGGTCCAGAAAGCCCCGGATTAAATTCACGCCCATGTCAAGATTTTGTTTAACCGCGACTGGTCAATACCTGTAGCTCGAGGGCTGCGTGTTTGTGTTTATCTTTGATGCAAATCTTCATTTATTTACAATACATCACACTATAAATCGCCACAGAACACAAAAACAAGAGTGAATACTTCCTTCCACAAAAAGTTAGAGCTAGCTGTAAAATTGGTCTAAATCTATACAAAATGTGGACCCTAGATAACTGCGAAAAGGCCAGACAGAGAAAGAAAGAGGATGTTTATCCAGTTGTACTACCTCTCAAAGCAATAATCTCCACCACTCAGACGTGCAGGTCGCATATACGACATCAAATCGAAAGACACCCGTCTTCGGCGGCCACGCGCCGTTTATTTATTTTATTTTTAATCACCACCACTGTCACCTTCTCGCGTGTAATAGAACCCAAGTACTTCCAGATGAACTGAACATGCCTTACTGCTTGGGCATCCCCTAAATATACGAACTTGTGATTTTATAAATGTGATTGTCACTCCTTGCATTGGAGGTCGGCTTCATAGATGCCACGGGTGAACTTGCTGCTTCTTATTCGAGAGAAGGAAAATGTCGATAACCTTCACATCTGCGAATTTAACCTCTGCTAGAACCCAATTAAGTTCATGTGTTATTCACAACACATCAGAACTAATTTATTACTTTTTTGTTTATGGTATTACCATATGCATGATAATGTGTGTGTCCGTTGTTATCTTGTATTCCATTTTGACCGATTGACCATCTCGACTAATTTGCGGCAGAGGTCCAAAGGGTCACTTTATGAATGTTATCTCTTCGTGTGCAATGAATCATCAGGCAGTAGTGAACTAAGCGGCTTTACAGAGCGGCATGGCCTTCGATTGTTTCTGTTTATTCATGCTTACCCTTTTCCCTGCCTCCCTCACCCGATACGTATGTTGTTTGCCCAAATAGTCACTAGGCTTCCGCAGCCAAACCAATGACTCGTTCTTGATGGTCAATAAACAATGCATCAAAGCTTGACCGAACCGGCTATCACTGTCAAACCAAACAAACATATTTCTTGACACTGCAGCTGGGGACTACATTTTGATAATAGACCGTAACAATCCGTGCTTTTCAGCTCCCTTGCTGGATTTAAGCGCATTGAATATTCTGTGTAACAGCACGAAAAGGAATCAATTCACTATGATCTAACGTGTTGCACGGAGGAAGTTCTGAAGTAGCTTTCTCACCGGAAATTTTCACGCCACTGTTTTTTTTTGTTTTTTTTTTTGTTTTTTTTTTTGCTTGTGGCTTTACGTCGCACCGACACAGATAGGTTTTATGGCGACGATGGGAAAGAAAAGGCCTATGAGTTGGAAGGAAGCGGCCGTGGCCTTAATTAAGGCACAGCCCCAGCATTTGCCTGATGTGAGAATGGGAAACCACGGAAAACCATATTCATGGTTGCCGACAGTGGGATTCGAACCCACTATCTCCCGGATGCAAGCTCACAGTCGCGAGCCCCTAACCACACACGCCATTGTTATATGAAACATATTTATATATTCAGATTATATATTTATACTCAAGATGGTAGTGTAGTAAGCCAATGTGCAGTGAAATGAAATGGCGTACGGCTTTTAGTGCCGCGAGTGTCCGAGGACAAGTTCGGCTCGCCATATGCAGGTCATTCGATTTGACTCCCGTAGGCGACTTGCGTGTCGTGATGAGGATGGAATGATGATGAAGACGACACAAACCCAGTCCCCCTGCCAGCAAAATTAACCAATTATGGTCAAAATTCCCGACCCTGCCGGGAATCGAATTCGGGACCCCTGTGACCAAAGGCTAGCACTCTAACCATTTAGCCATGGAACCGGACAGTGTAGTAAAATTAATTCAATAAGTTGTTACATAAACGAATCGTATCCATGGAATGTCACTGTAAGTTTTGCCCTAAATGAAGGATAATAATTGATTTCACATAAATCAACAGTGAAATTATCGGTATATTAATAAATGCCATTATTACTAGCGTTATATAGATACGTAACTACGGCGAATAATTTGCTGTAGACACGACTCTCTTCTGTGGCATTCCGCTTCATCGTTCCGTCTTTTGTCTTCTTCCTAAGGTCCAGCGCTAGCACCGACGAATAGAAGTGTATGTCTGTAAATTCTCAATATCTTTGTTCATCATGACTAGCGTGGGCAATTCAGACGGGAAAAATCGAGGTGAAACGTACATCGTAAATAACACAATGATTGTTGTTGAAAGAAAAATAGCATGAATGCTGGAACAGTAATTATATTAATTAATGAGTTATGGGCACAAGTCAGCAACTCGCTCTACTAAGTACCAGCATGCAAAGCAAAGCAAATAATTTCAAAACCGGGCGAGTTGGCCGTGCTCGTAGAGGCGCGCGGCTGTGAGCTTGCATCCGGGAGATAGTAGGTTCGAATCCCACTATTGGCAGCCCTGAAAGTGGTTTTCCGTGGTTTCCCATTTTCACACCAGGCAAATGCTGGGACTGTACCTTAATTAAGGCCACGGCCGCTTCCCTCCAACTCCTAGGCCTTTCCTATCCCATCGTCGCCATAAGACCTATCTGTGTCGGTGCGACGTAAAGCCCCTAGAAAAAAAAAAAAAAAGCAAATTCTAAGAATTTAAATGAGCAAAGACTTCACACATAAAAGTGTGACATGAACAAAAGCCATACTGATGCGTTGTGACGTAGTATAATTCGTAGTCGCAATGTAGCAAAGTATGAATGTATATATTTCTCTAGTAATAATGGCATTTATTAATTGCGTACAAGCAATTGTAAGCTTCCATTTAGGACAAAAATTATAATGAAATTTCATGGATAAGATTCATTCACGTACCAGTAGTGAGCTTGCAGTTGCGGTCAGCAGTATTCTGTACAAAAGCAGCAAGAGCTGATTTTTCATGTGGAATACGAACCACTGGGACATAACTTTCCACTTCATAAACTCAACTTTTATTGACCTGAAACTGAACTGCGGTTGATTTGGGTAGAACCCAGTTACTGTGCTACTCGGCTGTCGTGTCTCATTCACTGTGTAAGACTTCCAGGGGAGTCACTTCTGTCCGTATCCTGTAACAACAGACTGAGATGCCGATAATATCCCAATCAAAATAGATGTGTAACTAAGCAGTACATGTTCCTCAACGTGAACAATATCAAACAGCACATACAGTAGCTCGTGAGACTTCATGTGTCTTTGACCTTCAGTCAGCTAGCTTGATGTAGCGTGGTCAGCGGGTTAATGCCACTATATGAGATTGGTGCCGCTATCATTCGGATCAATAGTTTCCGAACTGCCCACAAGACGCTGTCTGAACCCCATTCTAGATCTCCGGGAGGAAACTGAGGCAGGACCGAGAATTGAATCTGGGAGCACATGTCCAGCAATCAGGCAAATTCAATACTAGATTAAGATGGTGTCCCATCGAAGGTTATAGGAAGAATAATAAATACATTGATATAAATTAGCGCTGGGCAAAGGTCGGCTGATTGAGCCACAGAAGCCCCGTTCTCAGCGTACGTAGAGAACCTGCTCGATGGTTGAGTGGGTTGCCTGCCTGTTAGGAGTGTGCATATTGTTCTAGGAAGAGCCGCATTGCAAACGGTACTGTACAGCCAAAGCTAATTGTGGACTTCTACATTACAATACCAATTATGTATTTTATTTGTCAAAGTACGATGAATGGGTAAACAAAAAAGACGGATGAACAGCTCTCGCTAGCAAGAACTTCAGTGCGGCGACTCTTCATACAGCTTTAAGAAGATTGCCTGCTGGTGTCACATGCAGTCTAATAGTACCAGCAATGGGAGAAGGTCGTTCAAAAATATGTAGAAGCTTGCGTGTTGGTGCCAATCTCTTGCCTTCTCTGTAACCTATATACAGTATTTGTTTCACTCGCCTGAAAAGAAGCTGTGCGTGTATCTCGCACTAATTTAGTTCGCTTTTCTTAATATTTCAAGACAGTCTAATTGGACAATATTTTTAGGTAGTTCTCAGAGAGTGACGTAATGACAAAACCTAGAATGGTAAGGTCCTTCGCAGGTGTAGTGGGGAAGCGAATGACTGCAATGTAAATTCAGTCTGAAGTGTTTTAAAATCAATGGCCAAAACTGAAGTAAGAATACATTTCCGTTCACCTTTGCATAATGTGGGGTGTGTCAGTCACTATCGTACCAGATTAGTTACTCTATCTATCAGTTTTTTATTATTTTCTGTTTCCACTGTAAAACTATAGTATTGTTTATACTTACGTGCACGTTCTAGTTTAAGGTTTACAGTTTATAATACATATTTACTTATTTGATGTAGATTTCCATTCTACAACAGTGAATGGCGCGTGGGTTTATAGATGAATATACAGAGTTGACTGCTAAGAACGAAGAAACTTTCTGTAATGAAGATTACACCTCGGATATGGAACAAGAAGTAATGGAGACGCAAATTGAAGAGGTTAAAGATGTGAATTTTCGTATTCCTGTCAGTAATATTGTAAGAGCCTCCGTGGCTCAGGCGGCAGCGCGCCGGCCTCTCACCGCTGGGTTCCGTGGTTCAAATCCCGGTCAATCCATGTGAGATTTGTGCTGGACAAAGCGGAGGCGGGGCAGGTTTTTCTCCGGGTTCTCCGGTTTTCCCTGCCATAATTCATTCCAGCAACACTCTCCAATATCATTTCATTTCATCTTTCATTCATTAATCATTGCCCCAGAGGGGTGCGACAGGCTTCGGCAGCCGGTACAATTCCTATCCTCGCCGCTAGATGGGGGTGCATTCATTCCATTCCTGACCCGGTCGAATGACTGGAAACAGGCTGTGGATTTTCATTTCATTCTGTCAGTAATATTGATGAGGAAGAACCACAGAAGCATATCAGGACGAGATGAAATTGCAGTGAACTCAAAGAACAATCGAAAATTACTGTAATGTGTAGCAGCGATCTTTTTTATTGTAAAGTAGTAAAACTTTCGTTTTGTATCATATAAACTAAATGTAGACACAACTGAATCTTTGAAAAACTTAAATTTGTGAATAATGAAGTAAACTTCCTCTGTACGGTTTAGAGAAAAACATATATCATCATGTAGGGAATTTTTATTTTCACATCTTCATATTTCGGCAAATATTTCTTCACATTGTACCTGTATACTCATAACTTCCAGTAAAAAAATATTCCTTTTCTGAGCTTTCTCCAAGTTTATTTGGATCGGAAATTGATGAAGATTTGGACCAGTTTTACGACCAGATGCCCTTACTGGCGCCAACCCTACGAGGAGGTAATTCCGTGTTTCTGTGGTGGTTATTATGGTGATGTGTTGTATGCAGAAGAAGAGGTGTGTTTTGAGATAAACACAAGTACGAATTCCTCAAGCCAGAGGTTTTAATCTGCCGGGAATGGTACCTGTGTCCATCTGAAACGAAGGCCAGCACGCTGACCATTCAGTTAAGGATTCTGACTCCTCTTTACTCGCACACATACCGACATTGAATTGATTACCTTAAGTAGCAGTGCATGAGCCCGGCACTTTGGCTGAATGGCCAGTGATGAGGCCTTCCGTTCAGGGGTCTCGGGTTTGATTCCCGACCTGATCGGGGATTTTAATCGCAACTGATTAATCCTTCTGGCTCAGGGAATGGGTATTTGTGTTCGTCCTAACACTGTCCTATTCATATTCAGACAACACACCACACTACCAACCACCACACAAACACGCAATAGTGATTACATCCCTCCATTTAGGGTTGCCGTCAGGAAGGACATCCGGCCGTAAATCAGGACCAAATCCACATGTGTGGCACAGTTCAATGTGGGAAAAGCGGTAGAAGAATAATAATAATAATAATAAGTGTATGAATGTGTCCTTATATTTCTTGAACGAAGTACTCGACATACAATTTGAACACAAACGGAATGTATGTATGGGAAGTGTGGGATCTTTACTCCCATGAGAGAGAGAGAGAGAGAGAGAGAGAGAGAGAGAGAGAGAGTGTTGGTGGGCTTCCCTGCTCCACTCTGGCCGAGAGTATTTGCTCATTACTTGAATGACTAGCTTTGGCGCTCTGGTCGCTAATCCTCTGGTCTACAGTTCGAAGCCTAACACTAAGCTTATTTGCACGTGTGCTTGTTCCCACAGTAACTTCGCCATCAACTAATCCCTCGTCATTTGACCTACCCATCTCATCTCATCTCTACCCTGCTGGGAAGTTGAGGAGTTACTCAAACGTAATAATACGAATTACAGAAGGCTAGTTGTGACACTGCCTCGCCGTGCTGCTGTATTAACTGAGTTCCGACTAATATACGTACATGTATAATGTTCCAGCGATGGTTGGGTATTATTTCTTAGCAGGCCTCTGTTGAAGTTATTTATTCAGCTGAAAAAATATCTAAATTCGTATTGTATACAAATCAGCCCTTACCAGACAATAATAATAATAATGATAATAATAATAATAATAATAATAATAATAATAATAATAATAATAACGGTGGATCAGTGGGAGTGTGTCCTAGTCATGATCCTAAGCTCGAGAGTTCGATGTCAGCTGAGGTAGTCAGTTCTGAAAGCGATCAACAATCATGGCACCTTGTCATCATTGTTGGCATATTAAAGATAGCTGATGGCGTATTCGGTGTCATCCGAAAAATTTTAATCAACTCAGTCATACGAATTGTCCAGAAGAATTTCGCTTTCATTACATACATCGGCTACGTATATTGCACCATTTCAGAAGGTCTGTAGCTCTGTAGGTGAATCCTTATTATTATTATTATTATTATTATTTTTCATAAGAAAGAAGAAGAAGAAGTAAGAAGTTAGCTCCCGGACCAAACTACCTTTACACTGGTCAGTTTCAGACCAATGTTAATAATAATAATAATAATAATAATAATAATAATAATAATGTTATTGGTTTTATGTCCCACTAGCTACTTTTTAAGGTCTTCGGAGACGCCGAGGTGCCGGAATTTAGTCCCGCAGGAGTTCTTTTACGTGCCAGTAAATCTACCGACACGGGGCTATCGTATTTGAGCACCTTCAAATACCACCGGACTGAGCCAGGATCGAACCTGCCAAGTTGGGGTCAGAAGGCCAGCGCCTTAACCGTCTGAGCCACTCAGCCCAGCTCAGACCAATGTTACTGTACGGGATTGAAAGCTGGGTGGAGTCAGGATATCTTATTCATAAGCAAGAGACGGATTTTTATGTACTTCTTTGTTAGTGAGTTCTATATCTCTTATCTTAAAATCGTTGTAAACTGAGTCTACCCTTCATCGTCTTGGTTTCTTCTACTTCTCTTACCCTCCATGACAGAGTCCATTATTGTACTCTCGCCTCACATGACCCCTGCACCTGAGCCTTTCTCTTGGATACGGTTTCATGCATTGACTTCATTCCTAATTTTGTCTTTACCTCATTGTTCCGAGTACCCTCCTGTCATTGATCCCACCTGTTTGTACCAGCGAGCGCACTCGCTACTTCATGCCTTTTAATTCTAATTTATTAAATCCTGAGTCCGCTCATATTTCAATCCCGTACAGTAAAGTTGGTCTGAAAACAGACCAGCGTAAAGATGGTTTGGTACGTGAGCTGACCTGTTTCTTATAGAATCCTGATGGTTGCCACTGCTAGCACACTGCATTAGCTTTCCAGCTACTGCTGGATTCAATCTCACTTACAATACCATCCAGGGAGAATACATTCCGATACCATGGAGCGAACCGAAACTACGTCATAGCGTTTGCACACGCTTAATGGCTTAATCTGTACTGACCAATCTTCGGATTGAGCTTTTCTGTAGTCATTAAATAAAATGTTTTTATAATTGTTTGCGTTTTTCTCAGTTTTTTACTACTTAAGAAAATAAATATTTCAAGTTTTTAACACAACAATCCGTTTCTTTATTATTATTATTATTATTATTATTATTATTATTATTATTATTATTATTATTATTAAATATTGTAATTCTGGAATGAAGGATCATAGACTCGTGCGATTAACTGAGGACCTACTGATGTAAAAAGCAGTGGACCCTGTCACGAAAGTTAAGCACTCGGGTGACCATGTGGTACTTCTGTTCAGAGGATCCCAGATTCGATTCCCGGCCGGGTCGGGGATTTTAATTGCCTGTGATAAATTCTTCTGGCTCGGGATCTGGGTGTTTGTGCTCGTCTCAACACTTTCCTCTTCATATTTACACACCACATTACACTACCAACCACCACAAAAACACTCAATAGTGATTACATCCCTGCACATAGGGTGGGCGTCAGGAAAGGCATCCGGTCATGAAACAGGGACAAATTCACATGTGCGACGCAGTTCACACCCGCGTCCCAACAGGTGTGGGAAAAGCGGTAGAATTATGAAGATGATAATAATAATAATAATAATAATAATAATAATGATAATAATAATAATAATAATAATAATAATAATAATAATAATAATAATGGCGTATGTCCTCCGGAGAGGCCTGATGCAGGTATGTCGAGTTGACGCCGTATAGGCGACCTGCGTATCTGTGAGGATGGGGCCCTACGTAAGATGAATTTTAATGATGAAGACAGCGCAAACACTCAGTCCCCAAGCCAAATGATTTCATATTCCCCCTTTGCATGGTCTCGCCGTTTCTTTAGCTGATAACCTAACTCTTCGAGGGCTGAACCTGTTCTTCTTAAATGCAATACATGTATGTTACTATGTGTAAGGAACATGAAAGAACCCCTCTTCAAGCTAAAAAGTCATCAGAAATCTATTACTGGGCGGGGGAAGTGTGGAAAGAAATGGAGGAAGCTCAAGACGATGATGGTTAATGTCAGGTAGGGGTCTAGAACTAATGGAGAGGTTACAGCGCTGTATGCAAATACAATGATTTCGACTGTTAAGTGCCTGTTAATATCGTAAGCACTGCCGTAGATAATCCCAGGTTTACGTGGAATCGGAACCTGAAAGACGAGAGTTCTCATTTGCTGGGATTTGAACTGCAGCCACATTGACGGGAAGCCACTGACAATTTCATTCGCCTATCATGACCCTGAAAGGTGTAACAGTCTATAATGAAGATGTGTGTATGTAGGCTGTGTAGAGCTATTATCTGGCGGAACGCAACGGACGGCGTTTCGGAATCTCTATGTGTGAAACTGAAGTGAAATGAAAATAAATTTGAGCTTCCCGCGCTGAAATATCTTACAGTCTATTTATTTTGAAATTCGTGAAAGTGGTAGAAAGTGCTTAATCATGTTCGATATTACATATCGATGTTGTTATTTCGATTCTCGAAACAAAACAGTATTCCGCCTGGTGTCCGCATCAGTCTGTATGCCTAGTGGGATGGTAAGAATAATTCAGCTCAGTTAAAGGGTCGTCGTTCGAGATTATCTGACATTCAGTGGCGAAATGGCTGGGGAATTAACGTAATGCTTGGCGCCCTCTAATGTAGTAACTATTTCTTCCAGGGAGAGTGAAAGGCGATTTTCCTAGATGAATCTCATCGTGGCACCAGAAAGAGTTTACGTGTCAGTGAAAACATTTACCTTCTTATTCCTGGTCTTTTCCCAGTTGTTTGTATTTAGTCCATTCTTGTCACCAACCCTTTGTGGAGGGATGTACTCTCAATTGCTTGTTTCTGTGGTGGTTGGTAGTGTGGTGTGCTGTGTATGTATGTTCGGTATTCAGCCCAAAGGCTGGTTGGATCCTCAACAGGTCCACCATTAGCTGTCATAGATAGCCTAGGTGTCACTGAAGAGGCGTACTAGGGAAATGAGGAGTGAGGTAGTTTCCCGTTGCTTTCCTCACTGAGCCAGAAGTTGCTATTTCATACCAGCCTGCCAAGCCCACTGAAATGCGTGCACCAGCCGACCCTATGAGCGACATTTTCACACCATTCATAGCAGGGACTGGCTGCATAAGGAATGGCATTACTAGCATTACTCATACCTCAGCAACTTTCATACTGCCAAAGCCCAGGATAAGACTGAGACAGGTCAATGAAAGTAACAAATTTATTCTAGCCCATACCAGAAGACATAGTGCACTGTAAACACTACATCTTGCCGGGCTGTGCTGTATGTAAAAGGAAATGAGTATGAATACGACTACAGATATCCAGTCCAGAGCTAGAGGAATTGACCAGAGGAAAAATCGCCGACCCAGGCTAGAATCTAACCCGGGACCCTCTGAATCGAAGACCACAACGATGACAATTCAGCCAGGTGGTAGGACGTTTAAAATATTTACCTCTTGTTCATAATAATCGTAGGACCTCCTCTAAGTGCTTTTGATCAACTCTGTTGGCTGCTTCAAGGACCATTCTGCAAGTAGAGGCCCTGCACCAAAATTAAGACCCAGAAAGAAGTTGAGGAGAATGGTCTAAGATCTGAAAGGTGTTTGAATCTTAATGTGAATGAATGGATTAACGAATGAATGCTCTTCTCTCCCAGTCGCAGATGACCACCAACTGGGGATCTAAATTATTACATGGTGTTAGTTTTGAACGTACTGCAAAATACCAAAGATATTCCAATTCTTCTAATGTTACAGTAATGTTTAAACGCAATGTACCGAGCCCGATAGCTGCAGTCGTTTAAGTGCGGTCTCTATCCAGTATTCGGGAGATAATGGGTTCGAACCCCACTGTCGGCAGCCCTGAAAACGGTGGTTTCCCATTTTCACATCAGGCAAATGCTGGGAGTGTACCTCAATTAAGGACACGGCTGCTTCCTTTCCACTCCTAGCCTTTTTCTGTCCCATTGTCGCCATAAGACCTATCTGTGTCGGTACGGCGTAAAGCAAATTGTATAAATTTAATATAAGTTGTACTGGATGAAATTTCGGTTTGTTGTTTAAAACAGTCCCGACACTTCTTTTTGTTTGCCCTGTACAGTATATCGCTCAAAATGAACGCTCCTGAGAATACGGATAACGGCTCGACAACATGTAATATAGTGTCCAATAGAAAATCTAATTAATTTCACTTCTTCCCTTTTGTACTCTTATCTGCAATAAAATAGTGTAAAAAGCAGGCGTGCATGGACGAGTGGGGGAGGAGTGTTGGTTGTTATTCATGCAATGACATGGCTCGTGTAGCCTAGCCATGGTACTAATATGTTAATCAACAGCATTTAACGGTGGCGGGAGCTTTGCTATATCGCCTATCGCTACCATGCTACCACACTGCGATATTTTACTGATGATAATATTAACACATTAGCTTTCATGCCTACTTGTTGGGCAGTGAAACGCGCTATTTAAATGTGGATAGCTTTCATGGTTAATTTATCATTTTGTAAAACACAATCATTTGGTTGGTAATAACACATTGTGATGATATCAGTCGAGGGATGAGGAATTGTAGTTGCAGAAACAGATACAGACAGAGTAATGAAATAAAAATTGCCCATTGTCAGTGGTCAGTAGCGAGTTAGAGCTGTATTAACAGCCGAGCTGAACGAAGGCTAGTAATAACGGGTCTATGATCTATCAGACGATACGGAAATCCATGTGACACACTGTCTTACCAAAAAGCTCGATAAATCACGCACTACAAGTCTGAGAAAATACTTCGCTTGGAGATCAGGGCTGCATATCTCTTTGTGAAGGGAATGAAGCACTTTTCTGTTAGAAACATTGTGATAATTCCATAAATAATTTTCGAGGTATTTTAGAAGAGCCTAATTACCGTAATTGGCCTTGGATAATTTTGTGAGATTGGACTGACAGCGTCTGTCAGTTACTGTGGGCGTTGTCCCAAATACCTAGAATCGATAGCTGCAGTCGCTTAAGTGCGGCCAGTATCCAGTAATCGGGAGATAGTGGGTTCGAACCCCACTGTCGTCAGTCCTGAAGATGGTTTTCCGCGGTTTCCCATTTTCACACCAAGCAAATGGTGGGGCTGTCCTTTAATTAAGGCCACGGCCGCTTCCTTTCCATTCCTAGGCCTTTCCTATCCAATCGTCGCCATAAGACTTATCTGTGTCGGTGCGACGTAATGCAAATAGCAAAATAATCCTACAATCTCCACTTTACATGGATTTGGCCCAGTTTTACGGCCGGATGCCTTTCCTCTCTCCAACCCTATTAAGAGGAATATAGTCACTATTTAGTGTTACTGTGGTGGTTTGTAGCGTGATTTGTTACATGTAAATTAAGATGTACAGCTCCCTTCTCTAAAAGTAACATAGATATTATATCTAGTTCACATCGATGACAATAATCTCAATTATGAAGTAGATGAGGCTAGTAGATGTGTCAAGAGTATTTCGTTGATCTTGACCATTATCACCATCAAAAGCTTGATCCGCGCTTGGTAAATATATCGATCTTCATAATTTAATTTCACAAACTGAGAATATAAAAACAACAAATCAGTGAAATTAAATTTAAAGAGTCTGTTTTTGTGTCGAAAATGAGTTTATGTTGATAAGATTCTTTGGGCGAAGACGCATCTTTTAATTGTGAAAGGATGTACGTTTGACCCTTAGAAGTATTTGATATCATCCTGCCTCATTTTTTCAGTTTATTTATGTAATTACTTCAAGTCAGAAGACTTACGGTCTTTCATGAAAACACGCATTTGTGTGCTCATTTTTGGAAGATTATTTCTGCATTCTTCCTTTGTTTTTCTCGTTCCACATTTGGAGGTACTTCTAAATCTCTTGTTGTGGAGGTAAACATTGCTACGTATACTGACTGTGTAGAAGTAGGGATTCTAATGATGAACTTACAGCTCTGAAACCACGAGGTATGGAACATACTATATATATATTTAAATTATTTAATATACATGAAGTTTACTCATATTGAGAAAACATGTTCTGAAGCCAGAAATGGTCAAATGTGTTTTCATCATGGGCTCGGAAAACCATATCTCTACCGTCTGATCCATTCAGCCCGGTCCTCAGTACATAATATTGGTATTATCATTAGGCTATTAGTGTATGCCACTTTATTAAGGAATGAAGAACGTGCCAAATGCGGTTCCATGAAACGAACCCTTCCTTTGACGGTAAATTCCGTCATTTTTATCTCTCATCCAAAGTGGAGACAATTGATCGTTTTGCTTTCTAGCAATTACAGCGCAGAGAGTTGATAATTTTGAACAGATGTCGGAACAATGTAATAAAATATAAACAATGGTTTTATTCACTCCTGTGTCATGTATATTTCCCGTGTATATGGTATTAATTTTGAAGCCTAGATCACGGGTTGGGGTAGGCTGTGTTTGCCTTTGCGACTGGAGTAGTGCGCAACCCTCCCTCTTACGAGCCGAGGTCTTTTGAATAGCTCTAGTCACCCCTGCCCTCCTCAAGACGGTTTAATTTCTTGTACGCACTGGGCTCCCACTGTATTGCCATTGTTTGCAGCTCCGTCTGATTAACAGAGTTCCTAAGACGAACTTCTTGGAGGGACTTTTGATACTCAAAAGCTGTCAGACTTGGTAAAGCGTCGGACTACACCCCAACGACAGGTGGCAGTCCTAACTTGTCATTATTTGTAATGATTTTCAGCAAAATAAAGAAAATCACTTCTTTTCAACTTAAACACCATTCAGTCAAACAAGGAAGCAAAATTACCTTGGCTGCTGGATTATTTCTAATGGGAGACCGACTCCTGAATTAAAAGACTTCAAGACTAAATCATATGTATGTTTGGAAAGACATTTTAATATATCGTAGCACACAGAATAACCGTGGCTATGCGATAACAAAACATGGTCAAGACTCTGTTTCTGATCGTGTTAATTTTTCTCCAGTGAAAAACCCAAACCAAAACAAACAAATAAACACCTTCACCAAAGATGGTACCAAGAATATGGATAGTTTCCGTATTATACTCGCGTCTCATTAAAATTCTAAAACTCATGTTTTATCCATTATTTGTCTAGCGCGGTTTGGCGAAAAGAGAATAGACTTCTCTTTAAGCGAGGCATTTAAACAGCTAACAGGAAAAATACAATGAAGATGTAAAAAGAAACCGATCGACGAATTGACGTACAACTAGGCGCAACACATTTTCTGGCGGATCTTCAAATACTGTACCTCCAGGCATTTTTATATTATTATTATTATTATTATAATTAGTTCCAATTCTAATTCGTATAATTCTATTCTTATTCGTTTAATTGTGTACATTAGATATTGCATTTGAAAAAATCCCGTAATACGTTAGTAGAACGCTCGAAAGAACTTCATCCTCTCCTTGACTGTATCATTTTCGAACAGGTAAGGAACAGAAAATTCCCTCCAACTCTTTGTTATTCTTTATTATCAAAAACAGGAAGATAGCTTTTCTGAGCCATGAATGTCGTGTCGAAAAACACAGTGTTCTGCAACTTATTTTAAAGGGCAAAATTGAAGGGTGAATGGGGGGCGGGAGAAGATGAACGTTTTACCGTTAGCGATATCAAAGACTGGAATAGTACACAGACATTTGATCAAGTGTACCATCTTGGAGAAGACCTACAAGCATTACCTGTGGTGACAGTCCACATTCGTGAGACTGGGTATAACACGTAGAAGAAGAAGCTATTACGTGCCTTGGTCGATGTATTGTTATTCTTACATTTATTGTGTTTGCTGAGTCACTTCACGTTTCTCAGTAGGCTATGATTTGAACACAATTTTCTCTATCGCGTGTAGAAATATTACTGGTGATGTTTTGTTATGACTAAGATTTATTTCAGACAGTTCAATATGACTGAGTACTAACGATTTCAGGCATACGTTGCTAATCGGAAATGAAACGACTACAGGCTGCCAATTTACAAGGGTAAGTCGTAAAGTAAGTTTACCCGCTTGTTTTGTTTTTGTTTTGTTTTGTTTTTGTTTTGTTTTGTTTTGTTTTGTTTTTGTTTTTGTTTTTGTTTTTGTTTTTGTTTTTGTTTTTGTTTTGTTTTGTTTTGTTTTGTTTTGTTTTGTTTTGTTTTGTTTTGTGCTCCTAAACAAAGGAACATAGTTTACTCCCACTTACGTGTCTCATACTTGGTAATATTTTGTAATCACATCTATAGATGGGGCACAGGCGCACTAGTCGATAAAAAAGAACAAAGACAGTCTCAGAAGGGGGTAGTTACTGAACGATTGGTCACGTGAAGAAGTCCGGAAATTGATCTGTTTCTTTGGCAGGAAAAAACACAGGACCTGTGAACAATTATAGGAGAATTGTGTCTGTATACGGAGAGAAATTGATGTCTGTCCAACAGGTGCGGGAATGGGGGTGTATTTAAATATCTCCTTTAACTGATTTTGTCTCATTTATTTTCTGAATTTAGATTTTTGTATTCGTAAACAATTATAATTCGAACTAATGCATGTTGGGACGAATCGACGTAGAATTCAACAAGAAATATGCCCTTAACATGTAGCATATTAAGTTACGATTTCAGAGGGTTGAGCAGACAGATACAGTACGTATTGATAACGTATCCCTCAGTGAGGCATGTTGAGGGAAGAATGCTTCACTACGCATTTACCTTTTCAGTGACACATACACTTTCTATGTCAGCAGATTTCGGAAAAACAAGCAGTTGTAGGGCTGAGGACCCAAGAAAAAAAAACTGAAAATAAATAAACAAGATTATATGAAGATATAAAAACAGGGCATAATGGGATCAAAATATTGACAAGTCAATGTACGAGTTGGGAGAACTGGAAATAGAAGACAAGTAAAAATGCGAAAGCACAAGAGGACATGGACAATCTCCACACCTTCATACACTGCCGTCTTCAAATAAGTTGGTTCTTTTCTGATCAATTCTGGTGTATCTACAACCATTTCTTTCCCAGAATTGTCTTTTGTTGCTTGTCTTTTATGTCCTGTGATCATCTTTACATTATATATATTCTCTTTTCCTGTCTTTCTCCTTCAATTATATTATCAAGACTGAATATCTGTCAAGATGTGCCCTCAGTGATTGCTGATGCCCACGTTCCTCATAGAACCGGAGTAGAGAAACGAGTATGTTTGGTGTTGGGTTCCCTTTCATGTTCCTGTCTTTCTGTATATGACTAGCGTTTCTACTTCTTTATTTATTCACATTACTTATGTCGGGAGAAAAAAACTACTGTTATTCCATCCGTAGTGTTCAAATGAACAAGATCGAATTTACTGTCTGACATTTCATGATTTACTTACATTTTATTCCCTGACCTCATCTCGTTTCCTTCCTTCTGCCTTCAGACGCTGAGTTCTGTTTGATCTCAGCGCGTAAAGTATTCTGATGGTAATTAGCTTTTGCGGAAGTTTGCATCAAGTAGTTACTTTTTTCTATAATCATTATCGCTTGCCTTGTATTATCTTTCACCCAGAAATGAGCCTATTAATGGAAACTTTACGTAGCTTAATGGTGGTGGATGTTTTTTAATTAGAGCGTTTCAAAGCCTAATTCCGGGTGTATCCATGTTGCAGGAAGCACTTTCCGGAATTGTAATGGTACGTTGTATTTATGGTCTTGTAATGAATTTAATCATGCAGTAGAGTAGTTGCTATCTTCTTATTAAAGGATGTCGTGTGTTCGAGGAAACGAGTTGTTCGGGATAAAATATTGGTTTCATGCCTCCTTCGAAGCAGGTTATCAAGCAGAAGATAACCCCTCGGCCAATTCGAACTCTTGAAAAATCGTGATTTGGACGTTAAGGCGCCGCGTTATTTTCTCTTTTCACATTGAGTAATTTCTTCTTCTTCCAATTTTCTAAGATCCAGGCTGCGTCAGAGGTGTGAACTGTTTCACATGTAGACTTGATACTGTTTTACGGCCGGGTACTCTTCCTGATGCCAAAATTATGTGGGAGAATGGATTCACTACTGCGTGTTTCTGTGGTGTGTAAGAGTGTGGCGTGGTGTGTGTGTGGTATATGTAAAAACGTGTTTTGAGAGAAACATAAACATCCAGTCCCCGAATCAGAGGAGTTAACCACATGCCAAGCACAACATCGTAACGGCTGGGAATCGAACCCAGGACCCTCCGAAACCGATGACCTTGACACTGACTATTCATCCAAGGAGCCGAACTTTATATTGAATCACTATGAAGCCAAAAACTAAGACTAGGAAGGCGTCAGATATTTCTATCTTGAATTCATAAGTGATTGATGATTTATTTATTTATTTATTTATTTATTTATTTATTTATTTATTTATTTATTTATTTATTTATTTATTCATTCACTCTTTCATTCTTAATCGTTCTCGTTTAGGCCAACTATGAAGTGTGCATATTTCACTGTCTCTGCCTTCCACTTTCTGCCTGTGTATTTTCATTCTCTCTCCTTTTTATTTCTTTCCTTCTTTACCGGCACCTTCTCTGTCTTCTGGAATCCTGTGAACTCCATGTTATGTTGTCTACATCTATCTCTGTCCGCTGCGACTTCCTTCAGCCCAATCTTGTCTGTGTTCTTGGCCGACTGATCAGTGCTGTGGGGATAGGGTGTTCGTGCTGTTCCCATCATCCATGCAACTCATACACTACACACAACACTATCCTCCACTATAATAACACGCAGTTTCCCAAACACGGCATAAGCCGCCAACCTCGTCGAAAGTCTGTCTCAGAAGGGATGCATGTGACTAGCAGTAGCCATTCGAATCTCGTGCAAGTCATATTTCACCTCCAGAGACCAATTTGACTACGTTTTAAGTTTTCTATTTATTTATTTATTTATTTATTTATTTATTTATTTATTTATTTATTTATTTATTTATTTATTTATTTATTTATTTCTGCCGATTTTCCCCGACCTGTGGGGTTGCGGGTGCGAACTGTGTCGCGAATGTGGATTTGGCCCTGTTTTACGGCCGAATGCCCTTCCTGACGCCAACCCTATCTGGAGGGATGTAATCACTATTGCTTGTTTCTGTGATGGTTGGCAGTAGGTTTGTTGTGTGAATATCAGTAGGAGAGTGTTGGGAAAAACACAAACTCCCATTCTCCGAGCCAGAAGAATTAATGAGACGCGATTAAAATCCCCGACCTGGCCGGGAATTGAACCCGGGACACTCTAAACCGAAGGCCTCAACGCTGACCATTCAGCCAAGGAGTCGGATATTTATTTATTAAATTTGTTATTTGCTTGTTTGATTGATTTACAAGTGATTGTAACATATTATAACAGCTTTCGCCAATCTTTGGATATATGTGTGCTACTTGACAAAGTAACTGGCTAATGAAGAACTAAATTGTGACATGAGACAATTAGGACATTAGACTAAACTATCTTCGTCATAATCTAATGTTCGGCAATCTATTTATCAAGCAGATTCTTGACATTTGGTTCATAGTTGGTTACACCAAGCCGGGTGCAAGAGTCTAGAAGTTTATCTACTATCCTATTTCTATGTTTATTCATTATAAACTATAGCATTGCAAATGCTGATGTACAGACATACGTAGAGCAGTATAACGCCTTAATATTCAAATTGCAATGTTTAATACTGGGTATTTATGCTGGCCCCAACATACCAACATTTGTCTTTGTTTTCTCGTACTAAAACACTAATCGTTTTGCAGAGTAATTATTTCGAGTTTGTACCTGTGACCCCCACCAGTGTGCAATAACATAGCGGTAGAAGGAAAACAATTTTATGAATGGAAAATAAACTGAGTCAGTAGTTAAATAAATTCATTTGCGAACTAATTAAAATGACCTGGTCATCGACTGGTCGATCGTCATCGATGCGTTGCCTATTCCTGGATTAGAGTATGTTTAGTGGGGCATGAAACGTCCTGGCCAAATTAATTAATACTTAGATCTGTAGAGACAGAAATTCAAGTTTGCCATCCCTTTAAGAGAAGGTGCAGCAGGAATGTGTTCGCTTCACCTTAATTCATTTGAACGTTTTCGTGGGCAGGTGTACAGATTTATTTCACAGACTCTGCTTATTATTTCTTTACTACAGTAAAGTTGTCCCACAACTCGTCTATCTTTCTTTATCTGTTTGTGCCTCGAGAATCACTCGTATACATATTCATTTTTATTTTTGGGTTTGTGCTAGTCTCCTTTTGGAGTTTCATTTCTTATCTCCCCCATTCATTACGTACAACACGCGCTGCAAATTGGTAGATAAATAAGAAAGGAAATGAGTAAGAAGGAGGGAGGAAACATTCTCCAGTCGGCGTTATTGCCAAGAGCTGTGCAGACATACGTAGCGTGACCTGAATTCAAGAGACCCTCCGAGATTCGAAACACGACGTCTGGAGTTCACTTATCATCAGCGACAGGGAACGAGAAAAGGATCTAAAAATGAGAAGTTAAGCATACTTCACCCTTTTCTCGAAGTATATCACAAAATAATCTATTATTCACCAGATTTATTTTCCAATAACAGAGTACCAGTTCAAAATTGTCCTTCATGCTCCTCTTATTCATGAAGAGGCAAGAAAATGATGTGGAGTATGTATTTGCTAAAATCTCTTTTTATAAATAGCCTTCATTGAATAATAATAATAATAATAATAATAATAATAATAATAATAATAATAATAATTATTATTATTATTATTATTATTATTAATAATTTCGTGTGGCTATTTCTAGCCGAGTGCAGCCCTTGTAAGGCAGAACGTCCGATGAGGGTGGGCGGCATCTGCCATGTGTAGGTAACTACGTGTTATTGTGGTAGAGGATAGTGTTATGTGTGGTGTGAAGGTCGCAGGGATGTTGTGAACAGCACAGACACCCAGCCTCCGGGCCATTGAAATTAACCAATGGAGGTTAAAATCCCCGACCCGGCCGGGAATCGAACCCGGGACCCTCTGATCCGAAGGCCAGTACGCTGACCATTCAGCCAACGAGTCAGACTTCTGTACTATAAGAGATAGAAAACAATTCCAACGTTCCTGAAAAGAGAAGGAGTTCAGTTTTCACTTTTGTAAGGTTTCAATATGACACCATGTGTTACACGACAATATCAAAACGGTGGCTCATTTCTTGCCACACACGAATCAGCTGGTCTATAGTTATCGAATTCACAGCTTCGACGATTGCAAACTTCTAAGGGTGTCAGGTATAGGGGGGATAAACATACGGCCTTTTACGTATCCCATAGATAAAAATCACAAGGAGTGAGGTATGGAGATCTGGGAGGCCACAGGCGATGAAGGTTGTCTTCAGCTCCTCCTCTTCCAATCCAAAGCCTTGGAATGGTGTCACTGAGGTAACGACGAACGTGCTGAGAGAAATGAGGCGAAGCACCATCTTGCATGAAGATAAGATCATCGGAATCATCTCCCATTTGAGGAAATAACCAGTTTTGAAGCATGCCTAGATAGCTTAGTCCTGTCACAGTTTTCTCCATGAAGAAGAAAGGTCCATAAACTTTCTTTACAGATATGAAACAGAAGATGTTCACCTTCGGTGAATCTTTTCATGTTCAATAACTGTCTTAGGATTTTCACTTGCCCAAATTCTAACGTTATGCCGTTACCTTTACCGAAAAGATGAAGAGTGCAATCATCTGAAAAAAATTGTCGATCAAAAAAATTGTCTTCTTCCATACCATCTAGCATGCTAATGCAAAAGTTGTTCCTTTTGTTGTAGTCGTCTGGATACAATTTCTGCAATAACTGTAGTTCGTACGCCTTCAGGTGCAGACGGTGTTTCAAAACTCGCCATACCTTTGGTTGAGACATGTTAAGTTCCTTGCTTCCTCGTGTTGTGGATTTCTTTGGACTCCTTTTGTAAACTGAACGAATACGCTCGACATTTCCTTTCGATTTGCGTGGACATCCCATGCTTTTACCTTTGCAGATGCAACCATCTTCTACGAACGTTCAATGCCACTGATAAATGTGCGTATGCCGAGGCGGTTTTTCTAATATTGTAGCACACAAAATGCTTTTCCCTGTTGTGTTGTCATTTGCTTACACTCCAACTGACAAGCACCAGAGCGCCGCGCACAACGCGGCCGGGATTGGAACTTGCAACAGTGGCGCTTCTACATGGATTGTTGAAATTTTAAACCTTTGTCTGTCCAGTAACGTTGGAATTGTGGTTCTACCTATTGTAGTTTGAAAGAAATAAATGTTTGAAATCCATTCCTTCCTGAATAACTTTGTATTTAGTAATCGCACTGCATTTTTCATAGTAATTTATGAATACAAATCGCTCACTCATATCTCATAGCATAGTGGATCATTTAAAAAGCCCTGGTGGGTATAAAAATAAGTGGAGAAAACACGAAATATGGGCTATATTTCGGAGTGATTGGTTTTTACAGTTAGGGTTTGCGCCACTTGGTTGCGTTGATATTAGAGTCCTACAGCCCGAGTATGGAGATAACAGGTTAAATGGAACAGTGTGACCCCCGGCTCTGTAGGCACACAACCAAACGTTCCTGTGAAGCATTACTGTATACTACAAACGGGTATGAAATATCCAGCAGCCTTTCTGTCCTTTCTCACTGTGTCCCTTCAGGTCATTCCTTCGTTTGCCGTAGAATCGTGTCACCGCCACCACCACCACATTATCATTGAGTTGCAGAGTGGTTTGGGTCACGTTGCTGCAGGTTGCATTCGGGAGATAGTTCGTTCGATCACCACTGTCGGCAGTCCTAAAGATGGCATTTCGTTCTTTTCCCGTTTTCACATCAGGAAAATGGGCTCTACCTTAATTAAGACCACGGTCACTTCCTTCCCGATACTAGCTAGCCCTTTCCTATCTCATCGTGCCGTAAGACCTATCTGTGTCGGTGCGAAATAAAATATATTTTTTATTAATCGAATTTGTTAACACAATGGAGAATGCAAGAGGTGATTATGTAAATCATTTACAACAATTATATAACCCCCCTAAGGCAGTAATTTTTTATATTAATTAGTTAAAATGGTTAATTCCTATGTAAACTATCTATATCCTCGCTTAAGAACCAATATAACGTATAGACAAAATTCTGATTTTACAACAGATGTAATTAAGCGATGATACATGCAGGGGCAAGGCCGATCTGCTAGGAAAGGTTTGGCACAATGCGAAGTCGAACAGAGTCTAAACGAGTTTATGCAGGCCTCTAGTTGATATGTCCAGTGTTGCTGTAATAGCTAACTGTTATGCCGCTTGGTAGTGCACGGAGTAAAAGAAAAGTGCATTAAGGCAACATTCTCATAGTGGTTCTATGTACACACCATGAACCAAGGAAGTTTATATATTTTATATAAAAATAAGAAAAAGAACTAAAAGCGAACCATAACGATTCATTCGACTAGTAACAGATATTGTTGCCTGCACGAAAATTGGCTTCTCTTTGAAATTCAAAGGTTTGCATTCTATGAAACTCAAAACCAAGGTAGGTAGGTTCTGAAAATATCATGGCAAATGTGTTTGAATCCAAGCATGTAATACGCTTAGTTAATTTGTGTTGTTTGTGAATTACTTTTTGACCTTGGGTAAGTTTTAATGAATCTCTGGAGAATTTCAACTAATGTGTGTGTATACATCCACTTGAGTGCCTGTGCGTATGAAACCAACCAGAACACAAGCAAGTGTTTTGCGGTGCGTTGGCATGACAGAACAACCTGATATGTCTTGCTTAAAAGAAATAAAAGCTGGTGAACTCTGGTGGTGTCAGTAAGCATAGTTGTTCAGCGACACGTTACACGATATTTTTGTCCCCATTAGTAGGGGTAGAGCGCTTATCCTATAACAAGCACTGAATAGGTTCTCGGACTCTTTTCACACCAGCCTTGCTATACAGGAATGAAAGGTGGGTGGACCGGAGATATTTGTTATGCTTGTCGTTTAACGTGTTACTAACACATCGAACACCGGGCGTGTTGGCCGTGCGGTTAGGGGCGCGCAGCTGTGAGCCTCCATCCGGGAGATAGTGGGTTCGAATCCTATTATCGGCAGCCCTCAAGATAGTTTTCCGTGGTTTCCCATTTTCACACCAGGCAAATGCTGGGGCTGTACCTTAACTAAGGCCACGGCCGCTTCCTTCCCACTCCTAACCCTTTCCTGTCTCATCGTCGCCATAAGACCTATCTGTGTCGGTGCGACGTAATGCAACTTGCAAATTGTAAATAAAAAAAAAACACACACATCGAACGTTTTCGGTATTGCAACACTGGGTACGGACTACGATTGAAATGTAGCGACCGTGGTGTTAAGTAATGTATAGCCTACTGGAAATGAGAAATCATGTGTATGCCGACGGTGGGTTTCAACTAACCATCTCCCGAATACAAGCTCACAGCTACGCGACTTGAACCACGGGGCTAGCTCACTCGGTTGGCACATTACTGTATAACTTATTCATAAGTAACCGATACGAAAGTAGTGAGAGGAATTGCTGCGCAAGTGTGTGAGAACAATGGTAGGAGAGTAACCGGAATGAGGAGAGAGGAGCTAGGAATGAATTCGATGATTAAGGAATCCGTGCTTAAAGGGAGGATTTGATGGTGGTGTCATGTGAGGCGAATGGAGGAGGTGAGAACAAAGGGCTCGGCCTTGGGGGGCAAAAGAAGAAAGAGATACCAAGGTGACATTGTTTAGACTCAATGTTGAATGGTTTTGTTGTAAGAGATGTGGAATTAATCGATCCCACTTAACTAGTTGCAAATAGAGGGATGTGGAGGGGCTTAGTTAATTTACAGTCTTGTAGACTGAATGCTAAAGGGTCTCTCGGTTGAGAGGACGCAGTTGATACATTTTTCGGTCTTTACTGTATGATGAATAAATTCTGTTCTACTACAAGTCGTTCTGTGGATGTGACAATGCTGTTAAGGATATTTAGAAATCATACGAGTAGCAGTGCTCAGATACCGTGTTTGGAATTCACAGTCTGCATTTTCATTGTCTCTTCTTGGGCCTCCCTGAACAGTACTCTTTCTACCATTAACAGAAGTCATTTGATCAGTACGTTGTACTTAGTTAATCAAATCAATCCTATGATTTGTAGGCTAAATGGGAACGAGCATGTCTCTGTTAGTAGGAAGAGTATTTATTATTATCATAGCGTGTGATGGCATCAAAATACGAAATGCCAAGTACAACAATAGATCGGAACCCTCTGCCGTGTTGTTTTAAATATCGCAATGCTTTTTGGAATTTAATGTGATTTTATCGATCATTGGATGATGTTAAAGTCATTGGCGTAATACTGAGATATCAATCTTATTAACGCCAAATTTAGACATTTTAAACATTATTTTTGTTTCTAATGGGCTCTTTGATAACAAAATATGACAAATCCGCAAAAATAATATTTTAGTTGGGGGGACAAATTTTGGGCCATGAGGTCTTTCGGGGGTTCTGTGGGGGAGGGGAGATTTTGACATTAACTTCATTTTTTCTGTTCAGTTTGATCTTACCTGGTAAATTCCAGAGAGAAAAATTGCTTTAAAATTAAGAGACGTTATGGGAGAGAAAATCCATACCCTTTCTGGTAAGACTAATAACGTGTACAGTGCTCTGTGTATAGTAATATGGACAAGAATGTAACTTCCATTGACTTATTTTAGTCTTATTCATGACTTTGATAATATGAAAGTGAATGGGGTAGCGGTACCGACGATGCTAATAACCCCATTCGTTATGCAGCCAGTCTCTACACACCTATGAATGAAAAACTCGTAAGTCGGACGGTCTCTAAAGTTGAGATTGTTGGACCAATGTTTGAACACTTCCTGTGTCAAGCTGATCATTGACGAAATATAAAACCACTGGAATTACCCACCAGTGACCAGTTAGTATACCTTGTTTAACCTCTAAAGTCACAACGCCAAATTTAGACATTATAAAATTATTTTTGTTTTTAGTGGGCTCTTTGATAACAAAATATGACAAATCCGCAAAAATAATATTTTAGGTGGGGGGACAAATTTTTTGCCATGAGGTCTTTTGGGGGTTCTGTGGGGGAGGGGAGATTTTGACATTAACTTCATTTTTTCAGTGCAGTTTGATATTAACGAACAAAATACGACATACCCGTAAAAACAGTATTTTTAGAAAATTTATAGAGGGTTCCTAGGCTTATTTTAGGTTGTATCGTATATGATACGTCCGGAATTATATCAATTTTTGACACTTACACCGTTCAACCACCTATATCATGCAGTAGGAGAAGACACAACAATTAGAAACGTAAATCGCAGAATGTATCATGTATGAGACAAGAGGTCACCACAAGTTACACTAATTGTCTGAGCCAGAAAAATATAAAACAACTGACGTATCATATATGATACAGAAGGTCGCTAGACGATACCTGAGTAGACAGGATATAGTGTGAAATATTCGTTGCCCATTGTAATGATTAAATATTGTCGATTTATTTGTTTGAAATAATATTTCTTATTTAATAAAATAGGACAACTAATGAAAAATTATGTTTCAAATTGGCCGCAGTTACCTAAATTGTGTAATATTTCCAAGTAAGAGTATAATTGCTTCCTGGGCCGATGACCTTAGATGTTAGGCCCCTTTAAACAACAAGCATCAGCATCATCATCAAAATTGCTTCCGCGCGTGGCTGTGAGCTTGCATCCGGGAGATAGTAGGTTCGAATCCCACTATGGGCAGCCCTGAAGATGGTTTTCCGTGGTTTCCTATTTTCACACCAGGCAAATGCTGGGGCTGTACCTTAATTAAGACCACGGCCGCTTCCTTCCAACTCCTAGGCCTTTCCCATCCTATCGTCGCCATAAGACCTATCTGTGTCGGTGCGACGTAAAGCCCCTAGCAAAAAAAAAAAATGCTTCCATCTTTCATGCAATATGAGTTACACTATAGTATCTGAAAATGTACTGAAATATGTTGCATACCTCGTAACTCTTAACCGCAGAAGTATCAGAAACTGGTACATGACGTCCAGCAACGGGCGTATTGTAATCATTTTGAAACTTGTCCATACAGGTATGTCTCACAGATTTCACGCACAATAGTCGTCAATAAGCCTATTGAGAGTTCGAAATCTAAAGAAAACCGTTTTTTAGTCTCCTGTAAAATTAGTTAAATCCGACACACTGTATGGTGTTTTCATTCTTACGTGTCGCTATAATGAATAGTGTAGGAATTTCGCTCATAAGGTACGAGAGCTCTTGGCGGATTGATATTTAGTTAGCGTTTTGTCTCCTTGAGTAAAACAACAAGGAACTACTTTTCTTATTTCCACAGCATTCCTCTTCGGCTGTCTGTTACAATTGATGGTAAAACTGATGAATCAGTCATAGTGCTGTAAACTCAACGAAACATGCCAGTTTATATGAAAATCAGCAAGTTCTTCTTTAGGATACTGTGCACATAATTTACAGAGCTTAAATTTAAGAAATAAGATTTCCACTTCCGGAGGTGAACATGACCCTGAGGTTCACTCAGCCTGCACCAAAAATGAGTACCAGGTGAATTCCTGGGGGCAAAGGCGGCCGGGCGTAGAGCTAACCACTGTACTCCATCAAGTGCTGAGGATACTGATAGTGGAAGCCTTTACCTTCCACCCCCCAAGGGCCTTCATGGCCCGTAGGGAGAAGACTTTGCTTGCTTACTTTGAAGTGAAACGAAGGGTCCTATTCGTCAGTTAATCATCACAATCATACAAATTGTTTTTCTTCGTTCTCTCACGTTAACTTCAGGCAAAGGATTGGATGGCACTTGTTTTTGCTGAAGAGATTGATGGAGACCCATTGCGAAAACAAAGGATATTATTGAATTATTAGACTGGTTAATAACTGTCCTAATGCAACAATCAAATGTTTATATATATTCAACTTCATTGAAGTTGTAATGATTTGTAAGAAGGCCAAGTTAACAAATGCGTGTTTCGTTCACCCACGGGACACGGGTTAGCTACTTGGTCAGGAAGCCGACAAATTTGGAAACGAGATTTCCACCCCCCTGGGGTTCACTCAGCCTACACTTGAAATGAGTACCAGGTTCATTCCCGGCGACTAAGGCAGCCGTGCGCAGAGCCCACTTGCAACGGGGCACCACGCTCTCTGTAATAAACCCCCGGTTTAGAGATATTCATGACTACTGAAAAAGTTATGTAGCTATTGCGAAACTGTGCGCTTGTGTCTTACGGCAGATTAGTGCTAAGGCGTAGGAATAACATATTACTGACCCTGGTTCAAAACCCGTTAACTACGGACGATTTTGTCTTATTAAAATGTCCGCTTTTTATCACGTTTATTTTTATTTCACAATTATTTTTCTAGTTTCATCATACTTTTTGTAGTATTTTTCAACTTTGCTAACAGAGACTGATTCTGTTACTCATAATCAATAAAGTTATAGTACATACTGAACATAAACACAAGCAAAACACGGATTCGAGAAGAATATATTAACTACTCGACAACCGAACCTGGTAGCCATATGACGAGGAATTGAAATACATTAAGAGGGATAATGGGGATTATTTAAGAGGAAGTTCAGTTAGATAATTTCCCTTCTTAAAATGAAATTATCCGGGAAAGAAAAGAAAGAGAAGGGATTCGATGATTGTTAAAATGACAGACTCCTAAATCCTAACAGACTTAACACAGTCAGGGTCTTAAGAGAATAAGAGGTAACCAAGGAAGGTCGGACAGGAAACATGTAAACGAAGATTGTGGCATAAGGGGAAGCAATGTTAGACTTATCTCAGGATGTTGTGGTTACCGATCATTGTCCTCCCCCCCCCCCCTCCACCTGGTTGAGACCTCCAAGTAAATCACCTATGTAGTCATCTCTTTCTACGGATATGGGATTTCATGAATGTATTCTGCATCATTTATCCGGTAGAAGACTGTCATACCTAGTAAAGCCTTAATCAAAACATAAATTGGATCACCTGATGATCATAACTATTAATGCTTACATCCGTATTACTTTTGGTTTAATAATTTTGATTTGGATTTGATTTCCTGTGCGCAAACATACAACTTATGATAAAATGTTACAATAACTTCATATAACAATGAAAGATACGTACGTAGCATTTCACTGTGAAATTAATGTTTTGCAAAGACGAAATGCATTAACGAATTGCAATTAAGAGTACCGGTATTTTAAAATCATTTATAGTGTTGTGAATTTATTTTAAAGTAGGATAGGTTTATTTTGAATTTTTAATCTCGTTGCGGTGTAATATTACTTTTTTCTAGACTTCAGTGTGATGGAGATAGCTGTTAGTCCGTGTTCAGTATCACTGAATATAATGTAGAACCAATGTCACTTTTAGTCCCTTTTATTTTTTCCCTTCGCTTAGATATTTGCCAACGGCCGTAGCCGTGTTGAAACACCGGATCCCGTGAGATCTCCGAAGTTAAGCAACATTGGGCGTGGTCAGGAGTTAGATGGGTTGTCACGCGCTGTTGGTGGGGGGTAAGGGAATGGAGGAGCGGAAAGGAACCGGCCACCCTACCGCACGTAAATTCCGGCTCAGGAACACCTCTGCGGAGGTTCGGACCTGCCTTCGGGCAGAATAACCCTTACCCTTACCTTAGATATTTCAGTAATACTAACCTTAGGCGCCTACTGAACGAGTGGCGTAATTCATTAGGCGGTAGTTTGCGAATCCCAGCGTTGTCTACATCAATAAACCAATTGATACATTCTGATTGGGTTAAAGCAGTAATTATACCTATCTACAAGTAAGGACGTAGGAAGATTTGCAAGAACTAGTGAAGTATTTGTTTTATCAACATACCAGTCGAAGAGTTCATGAATGTATTTCACGGAAAATGTAGTCCTCCTCATAGAATGACGTCCTGTGAATGAAATTCTGACATAAACAAGCTCAACTGAAGGAACTTAACAAAAAGCTTAAACCAAATTACTGTACTTAGGATACCAAGCAAAGTAATGCAGATAATAACTTCAGATAATTTAACGGTTATACGCTCAAACTGGTGTAAAATACAAACTCGTTGAATGCACGTATGTTGTTTGTATCAGCGAGGTATCTTTTTGTAAACATAGCCTTTTTTTTGGAAGGATAACCTAGTTAATTGCTCACAAATTAGTAGACAATGGTAGGAGTGTGCTTGCTGTCTTGTAATTAAGTGCACGCCGCGCTAGTTTGTCGAACGACACAGTTTTTGGAAGGAAAAAGCTAATAAGCTGTTACTTCGACTTCGTGGGAATCCCGCCTTAGTATAACCAAAATGAGAAATTTGTTACCATGACATGAGCAGGAAAATACACTGGTTCTTCCCATTTAAAAGCAAAGCAAAGAAAACAAAGCAAGCTCTGCACAGGCCATGAGTGCCCCTGGAAGAGCAGATGGTAAAACCTTCCACTATCCATAACCTAGGTGCTAACAAGGGAAGCCACAGCTATGGGTTTACCGATTTCATTCAAATATTGGGAGGCTGATCTACCTCAAAAATAAACACATACGTGTCAGAGGGTTTGTGCCATTGGCCACTATTTAACGAAAAAATTATCCTTTGAATTTAAAAGTCTGCATACCTATTGCTAATTTGCGTATGAGTACAGGTAGTGCAGCTAATGCTCAGCATCCCTGATTTCTACGCGTGTGTTATGGGTTCGATGCATGCCAGCACCCAATTTCTTTGTTTATTTTCTTCTTCCTTTTTGTATTATATTTTCTCTGTTCTTTCTGTGTCTATGTGGAATGGAACAGATTAAATACAAGCTGTATCATTACAAACACGTTTTCTTTACAATTTGTTTTACGTCGCACCGTCACAGATAAGTCTTACGGCGAGGAGGGGATAGGGAATGCCTAGGAGTGCGAAGGAAGCGGCCGTGGCCGTAATTACAAGAACACGTTTAGTATCGTCATACGTTGTAGGTTAATTCGTCGTTTCTCCTCCTGTTTCCCGTACGGATTTTTGGCAAAAACCATCGACATACTACACTCCAACGTATGTTCCTTCCATCTGGAGTCTGTGGTCGCTGACTTACTTGCAAACTGTCCACACAGCTCTTACCGTAACTGCAACAGTGGTTATTAAATTAAAAGGATAAGCGGAGATTCGTCAAGCAACAAGTAGCAAGACTAGATGATTAAACGAGCTTTCCTGCCAGGGCTAAAGAGTTGAAGTCAAAAGCGGTTGCATTTTAGGACACAAGTTTGGAAGTTTTAAAAACAAAGACAGCATTTATTGTAGAGAGTTCGAAATGAACAGGTCTACATCAACATATTTCAGAAATATGCACTTTTAAAAATAATCGCGTTCTTCTTCTAACTTCTAAAATTAAATCAGTAAATTGTACTGTAAGGACCCAATATAACATGACTTACACTTTTACTCTCTGTCACGAAATATGTAATGTATGCATTTTCTAGTCCGCATGGGCAATGAAAAGGAAACAGATGGAATAAAAATAAAGGAGATACAGGTGCGCCTCGCACCCGAGACGCTCGCTTGGAAGTCAGGAACGGTGACCACTGCACAGGCCATGCAAGATACTCACATCCAATCTGCCAGCAGATATGTAGGCTGATAAAATTAAAGGACCTTATTTTCCTTAAGTAAGGGCCGATGTCGAAAGCCCTCAGATGCGTATCTGTCCATTTTTGATGAAGATCAACCTCCAAAAGTTCGTAGCCATGGCCTCCCTTGTAGCCTAAGTACGAGAGAGTGGTTATTTCTAGGTCCGGGCACCCTTTGTCCCAGAAATCACTCTACAACTAATTTTATTTCTAGGATAAGTGAACCTCAGGGCCATGTGTTTCTAGATGTGAAAATCTTGTTTCTAAATTTTCCGATTTTTTTTTTACAGTGATTTACGTTGCATTAGCTCGGGTAGGTTTATGGCGACAATGTAATAGCACTTTGAAGGAACGCTGGAACGCTGTGGCATTAATTAATGTACAGCCCCAGTATATTAACGGTGTGGAACTGGGAAACCACCTGCTGCCGATAGTGGAGTTCGAACCCACAGTCTCCCGAATGCAAGCTCACTGCCGCACGACCCTAATCGGACGGCCAACTCGTTTAGTCAAGTATTGTTTTAATATGGTATTCAATAATAATAATAATAATAATAATAATAATAATAATAATAATAATAATAATGACATGAAATGGCGTATGGCTTTTAGTGCCAGGAGTGCCCGAGGACATGTTCGGCTCGCCAGGTTCAGGTGTTTCGATTTGATTCCCGTAGGCGACGTACGCGTCTTGATGAGGATGAAATGATGATGAAGACGACACGTACACCCCGCCCCCGTGCCAGAGAAATTAACCAATGATGGTTAAAATTCCCGACCCTGTCGGGAATCAAACCCGGGACCCCAGTGACCAAAGGCCAGCACGCTAACCATGTAGCCGTAGAGCCGGACGTAATAATAATAATAATAATAATAATAATAATAATAATAATAATAATAATAATAATAATAATGTACATGGCACTGAGAAATTTTTTGTTTTTGTTTTTGCTAGGGGCTTTACGTCGGAGAAATTTTCAGTGCAGATCTTATAGTTATTATTGTCTGATGGCCTGTGTTTATGTGATATATATGTAGTGTTTTAGCATTTCTAATTAATTTAGGAAGAATCTGGCATGATGTTTATTCCCTCGAAAGCTGAATATGAGAATAAGAGGATTGCTTCCTGTGTATAACATCAGAGGAAGAATTCTTACATTGGATGTTTCAGAAACATCAGATTTATCAGTAAATTCACCTTAATTAGAATTAATCCCTGCTTTTAATCTGAATTACAGAGCAAAGTGTCGTCGGCGAGTTGAAAACGTAGTCATAGAAGTAGAACTATCATTAGAACTAGGTCCGACTCGTTGGCTGAATGGTCAGCGTACTGGCCTTTGGTTCAGAGGGTCCCGGGTTCGATTCCCGGCCGAGTCGGGGATTTTAACCTTCATTGGTTAATTCCAATGGCTCGGGGGCTGGGTGTTTGTGATGTCCCCAACATCCCTGCAACTCACACACCACACACAACACTATCCTCCACCACAATAACACGCAGTTACCTACACATGGCAGATGCCGCCCACCCTCATCGGAGGGTCTGCCTTACAAGGGCTGCACTCGGCTAGAAATAGCCACACGAAATTATTATTATTATTATTAGAACTAGAACGGAGGATCACAACCTGTCTTCAGTGGTGCACTGGGGATCCTTCGATTAATATCAGCACCGAAAAGCCTTGTTCGTACAGAAATGTCTACGAAATTCAAGGAAGTTTGGATATTCAGGTATTAGCGAATTCTTAAATTTTGTTTGCAAAATGAAGTTCAAAAGTCACTAATCAGTTATTTTGAAAGAGTGTTGCAAAGAGCTAACTACAATTAATAATACTCGTAGTAATAATAATAATAATAATGTTATTTGATTTACTTCCCACTAAGTACTTTTACGGTTTTCGGAGACCCCGAGGTGCCTGAATTTAGTCCCGCAGGAGTTCTTTTACGTGCCAGTAAATCTACCGGCACAAGGCTGACGCATTTGAGCACCTTCTAATACCACCGGACTGAGCGAGGATCGAATCTGCCAAGTTGGGGTCAGAAGGCCATCACCTCAACGGTCTGAGCCATTCAGCCCGGCTAACTACAAGTATTTAATTAAATATGTTTTCAGTTAGAATGGAAGTTAATATGACACACTTGCCTAGGTATAAAAATAAATTCTTTCAAACGTGTAGCCTATTTATTTTTCATTCTATGTGAATATATTTTCACCGAGGCTGATGAAATGACTATTCATATGTCTACCTTTTATTTTGGGAGTTATTTTGCATGCCCCTGTAGACAAACCTATTTATCTCCAATAGTACGCGTACCACAGTTTTCCATGTTTATTTCCAGGCAAATACCGTGGCAGTTCCTATTCATTGGCATAGTTTCACTCACCATCATTCATTGGATCTTCATTAGCACCTCAACTGAGATTGACGTCAGGAAGGGCATCCAGCCGTAAAGCATTCAATATAATATCACCTCACTTCATTTCCGACCCCGTATCAGAAACGCAAACTAAATCCATAATCTGAAAGTGATAAACTACGTTTTCTCAATTTTTGATCCCAAGGGGTAAACACACAGTACGCGAACCACAGATTGAGTTCCTCACTAGGGGATTGGCGAGACTAACCTCTCTCTACCAAAGTCAACGTGGAGAACGGCTACATCCTTCAAACGTTGCCGAAAGAGATGACGAATGGAGGTCAAGCGTATCCTCACGCGAAAAGAGTAAGAGCTCTTGGGTTCAATTTATCTGTTGTCAAAACATAGTTTAGTTGTGCGGCGCTTTCTCTCTGGTTAGAAAAGAAAGCCTTTAACTTTCAAATACAGTAGAAGCGCGATTTGGAGAAGTCCAGTAGAGCATATCGTCTGAAATGAAATCGTAAATCCTGAATTGGCTCTAGAAATTTAGAATTATCTGCTAAGAGATTCCCAATTAGGATTTCTCTCGTTAGTCTTCTGCCCACCACCAGGATTCAACCATAATGTTTGATGTTACAGGAAATTATATTTGATCATCATCGTCGTATTCATTTGAACTACTATTCTGAGTTGCATATAACTATATTGTAGGGGTTAGTGTGTTTCATTTATATTTCCAGTTTCATGTTATTGAATTTCTCTCTGTGTTTTCTCTCTCTCTCTCTCTCTCTCTCTCTCTGTGTGTGTGTGTGTGTGTGTGTGTGTGTGTGTGTGTCTCCTACGCCCTGGTAGATTAAAACGAAACTTGGAAATTAACATGCATGCAGTCTAAATGGCGTTAAATCAAAATATTTGTACCAGTTGTTGAGGATGTACTACTACTACTTAGTACTTACTACTACTTAGTAGTACTAAGTAGTAGTATCTTAAAATTTATGACGATCTAAGAGACCTTAAACCAAACCAAAGCCCATGGCGCAACAGCCCCGAAGGGCCTTGGCCTACCCAGCAGCAGCTGCTCAGCGTGAACGCCTGCAGATTACGTGGTGTCATCTGATTGGCACGACGAATCCTCCTGGATTTCTAGATCGAGGCCGCTATCTCATCGTCAGATATCTCCTCAATTATAATCACGTACAGTAGGCTGAGTGGTCCTCGAGCCAGCCCAAAGATACAGGTAAAAATTTCCTGGCCTGTCAGGGAATCGAACGCGGCAGGCAGGAACGCTACTCCTACACCACTCGACTGGATTGAGTAACATTAATCAAATCGCTGTTACTGTGGCTCCTGAGAGGCGTCTGCCATGTATAGGAAACTGCGTGTTAGTGTGGTACGTAATAGTGTTGTTTATGTTAAAAGAGTTGCAGGAATAATGGGAACAGACACAAAATCTCAAACCCCCAGCCAAGGGAATTAAACGTTTACGATTAAAATCGCTTGAAATGGCCGGGAATCGAACCTGGATTTCCAAGGACCAAAGGCCAAGACGCTGACCCTTCATCCATCAAACAACGCATGACAAACAATGACAGCTTTTGAGATATACAACATTTTGAATGATCTTAAGTCAATTATGGTAATTTTACTGCGGCTTTACCCCAGCGTGAGGAAAAGGTCTGAGAGGCTTATTAAGTCCCATAGATAGCCTGTATTTTACTCTGATGGTAAAGGTTTTATATTGTGCAGTGGATCCCTTTGGTGGTAACATCTAGAAACTTCAGTAATTATCCTGTTTACTTGTTAGGAAGACAGGCTTCTTTAACCTTATTACTTCTGCAATATTTATCACTACTTTCAAATAGTATTATTTGCAATGACATTAGCAATAAATTTGCAAAAAGCTACTGCGGAATTAGCCATAGCGTGCTGCAGAATTACCGGACTACTGCGGATTTATCGGCCTTATTACAAACACAATTACATAAATTAATTGAAAATTAAATTATTGTACTAATATTTTGAAGAACTAAATAAATAGACCGTAAATAACAGTTGTTCCAACCAACCGACCAACCCCATGGCACTACAGCCCTTGAAGTACCTTGGCCTACCAAGCGACCGCTGCTCAGCCCGAAGACCTGCAGATTACGAGGTGTCGTGTGGTCAGCACGACGAATCCTCTCGGCCGTTATTCTTGGCTTTCTAGACCGGAGCCGCCATCTCACCGTCAGACAGCTCCTCAATTCCAATCACGTAGGCTGAGTGGACCTCGAGCCAGCCCTCAGGTCCAGGTAAAAATCCCTGGCCTGGCCGCGAATCGAACCCGGGGCCTCCGGGTAAGAGGCAGGCACGCTACCCGTACACCACGAGGCCGGCTAACAGTTGTTCCTGTGTATGAAAATTATTTTAACAATCATTCTCAAAATGCGTCATATTTCAGTTTCGCCTTAATATTGTGGATTTAGCCGAATATCCCCTGCTGTTTTGGTTTCATGCCAGCTTGATAAAAGTATTCTTTACCTACTTTCTCCCTTCACTTTGATCTTCCCGTTTTATAAATCGACGGAACACCTAGGCTGAATTTTGGACTTTTGGTTGCTGGTGTAAAAGTGCCATACACTGATCTTAGTTAAATTCCTACTCGAAGTCTCTGTGGTTCGACCTGAGAGACTCAGGATTGGAGTCCAGAAAACAGACCATAACGCCAGCTTGACACCTTCCCATTACTTGGTTATTATAAACGTCTTATTGATGTAATTCTGTGAGATTTGAAACATTTTTTCTTGAAATTTGTCTCATTAAAAGGGAGCACTTCAATATTCTTGTTTTCTTAAGATTTCTTTGCGAAGAATGAGCACTTTCATCACCCACTATCCTTCACTGTTCTCTGAAAGTCGCCTTGGAATCGCTGTAATCATCTTCTAATGCTCTCCTCTACTTCCGGTATGCTTGATGGGTGACACTAGCAGCCGGAAGTTGAGAAGATTGGTTTCCTCGGCACAGGAACTGACTCCTACGTTCCCAAGAACAATTACAATCTTATTTCCGGTCAACCAACTTCAGCTAGAATTCCTCTTCGTACACGCAAGATGTGAGCACATGTAGTGGTGTGTGTAAATGCATGTCATTTTGCAAATACATAATCGATGAACCATTTTGGGAATAGACTAGAGTGATTCCAAGTCTATAAACACCAAATGCGTACTGTTTTGATCTGAATAACTCAGTGTCTGACCTTGCGTTATATCTCGATTATCCTATTTGGGTATCATGCCTCTGTGGATCAACGGTAGAGTGTCGGCATCCGGATCCCAAGATAGGGGGTTCAAACCCGGCAGAGGTAGTCGGATTTTTGAAGGGCGGAAAAAAGTCCATTCGACACTCCATGCCATATGATGTCGGCATGTAAAAGATCTCTGGTGACACATTTGATGTTTATCCGACAGCCATAGACGCCTAAGAGAGTTTCGGTTTACTCGGTCTGCCATCTAGTGGTGGCCTAGAGTAAAACGGAACGTCGAAATTGACGAGCAGACAGCCAGATGGCGTCAAATTGAAATGTCTGCACACGGTAGCTGAGGCCATACGATTATTATTATTATTATTATTATTATTATTATTATTATTATTATTATTATTATTATTATTATTATTATTATTATTATTATTATTATCATGAAATAGAAAAACTGTGTTATGTGCCAGTTTTTCGCATAGGTTGTGAAAGGAAAAAAAAGTAGTTTATAAAATTACTTTATGTAAAGCTTTTAGTATAATCCAAGAAACACTACATTGAGGTTGTCAACCAGTGTGTTTCACCGGGCGAGTTAGCCATGCGGTTAGGGGCGAGCAACTATGAGCTTGCATCCGGGAGATAGTGGGTTCGAACCCCACTGTCGGCAGCCCTGAAGATGGTTTTCCGTGGTTTCCCATTTTCACACCAGGAAAATGCTGGGGCTGTACCTTAATTAAGGCCACGGCCGCTTCCTTTCAACTCCTAGGTTTTTCCTATCCCATTGTCGCCTTAAGACCTATCTGTGTCGGTGCGACGTAAAGCAGTAGCAAAAAAAAAAATTTTAAAAAACCCAGTGTGTTTCCGAAAACGTGAGAAGTAATTCGGGCGTGGATAGAACACCCTGAAACAACATAAAACGTCCCTATGAACTTTCATTCTATGGTCGATCGTTTACGAGTTACCAACATTCCAAAGTTATGCTGGAATAGCCCTATCTGACACATCCCAGCACGAATAGCTCTAGCCATGTTTGTGTTCCAGCAGAAATACGGAACTGTAACTCATCATCATCATCATCATCATCATCTGTTTACCCTCCAGGTTCGGTTTTTCCCTCGGACTTAGCGAGGGATCCCACCTCTACCGCCTCAAGGGCAGTGTCCTGGAGCTTCAGACACTTGGTCGGGGGATACAACTGGGGAGTATGACCAGTACCTCGCCCAGGCGGCCTCACCTGCTATGCTGAACAGGGGCCTTGTGAAGGGATGGGAAGATTGGAAGGGATAGGCAAGGAGGAGGGAAGGAAGCGGCCGTGGCCTTAAGTTAGGTACCATCCCGGCATTCGCCTGGAGGAGAAGTGGGAAACCACGGAAAACCACTTCCAGGATGGCTGAGGTGGGAATCGAACCCACCTCTACTCAGTTGACCTCCCGAGGCTGAGTGGACCCCGTTCCAGCCCTCGTACCACTTTTCAAATTTCGTGGCAGAGCCGAGAATCGAACCCGGGCCTCCGGGGGTGGCAGCTAATCACGCTAACCACTACACCACAGAGGCGGAACTGTAACTCAACTTCTCACAATGTGTCACGAGTGTGATGGCGTTTCGAATGTTGTAGGTAATCGTGCTTGACTTTATCAATGAAAGAATATTACATTTCATTTTGCCATGAAGGACTGACACCATCGAACTCGTATTGATGGTAAATGTTAATACGAAACTTTAAGACATAATTCCTGCGTAAGACAGAGTACCTGCATCCTACGTTAATACGAAATATACCCACCAATCCAGCTGATAATATAAACAGGCATTACTCGTAACAGATCGGCCATTGGACGTATGTTCATAGAGCCGTTTTCGTGTTGTTTTGAGATGTAATCCACTCTTCGATTACTTCTCACGTTTTTCGCAACACGTTGTATTTAATTTCTCAGTGTTTTCTGTTTAAAGTGGTATTACTGGAATGCCCAACAGCCCCATCCCCGAGTTAATATGACCAACATTTGTGGAAAATTATCCCATTCAGGCTTGCTTCTGAGTTCAAATGATAAAAACAAATGTTCAACATTAAATTGGAATTAACTTTTGTCACACAATAAGGTCGGTCGTTTTCAAATTATATGCAAACAACTTTTCCCTCGGTTATTCGCAGTTAGTCAGTCAGAGATTAATCAGAAAAAGCAGCCGTGGGGCTGGAGAGGATGTCAGCTCCCATCGGCATTCGACACAAGGGCTAGAAGGAGTGAAAAAGTAAATGCCCAAAGTGACCGAGATGATGATGATCCAACATAGCTCTCAACCAAACTTGGTGCACATATAACGTATTATCTGGTAAAATATCCCACATGATTATTTATTACACACCTAGCACCTGTAGAGGAGGGGTGAAATGTATACTTGAATACTTGAAAACGACCGATATTGGTGTCGAATCCATAGTTATAGGTGTCACTGTGATGTAAAGTGATGTCGGTAAATCCAAGTTTTTTTTATTTGCTTTACGTCGCACCGACACAGATAGGTATTATAGCGACGATGGGATAGGAAAAGGCCAGGAAGTGGATGGAAGCGGCCGTGGCCTTAATTAGGGTACAGCCCCGGCATTTGCCTGGTGTGAAAATGGGAAACCAGGGAAAACCATCTTCAGGGCTGCCGACAGTGGGGCTCGAACCCACTATATCCCGTTTACTGGATACTGGAAATCCAAGTTCAGCCCTCACCCTTCGGCATAGGGGATGAGAAGGGGTGAAAAACAAAATGACCAAAATTATCGAGGTTAGTAGTTAATCCAAAGCTTTCGGGGTATCTGAGTGGTAACACTCCCAATGACAGTTGGAATCGTGTATATCATATCAATAGCGCAACGCGTAAATACTAGTAGATACAGTTATCACACACTTGTAAGTTATTATTTATTTGAAAGAATCACATACCTGCAAGATAATCTGCGGCGTCACAAGGTCAAAGCTGTGCGAGAAAAAGTATTTAAAACTAAAAATTAAAATTAAACACATAATACGTATTCTGATACTGTTTACTAGTCCGTAAAATATCAAACAATGCCACAATAAAAATACAGTACAAAAATACACTTCTCATGTAATTAACATGTAATATAAATCCTTAAAGTAAACATCCACGACAGTACCCGGGCAACGCGGCGTACTACAGCTAGTCGTAAAGTAAATGCCGAGTCACAGAAACGTTTGCCGAACCATTTTTGAATAATGCTCGACGAAGAAATGTACGGACAGATAGACACAGGAGGGGTGAGTGGCTCAAACAGTTAGAGCACTGGTTTCCTGAAACCAATTCTACAGGTTCCAACTTGACTCGGTCCAGTGATATTTGAAGTCTCATCTCGGTAGAATTACCACCACGTAAAGAAAGTTCTGAGGGACAAGATTCCAACCCTTCAGCATCTCCGAAAACCGTGGGTTAGTGGGACTTAAAACCCATAAAATTATTATTTTTACGTGAAAATACATCCTCCCCTATAGTTGGCTAACCCTTATTGCACCTATTTTGCGTGCTTGAAACTTGGCGTTACCGTGTTGAAGATTTGACCGACTGTTTCACCTGCAGGTAGTCTACCCTTCTTGCACTGCACTGCGTGCTGCAGACCCGTAACTCGTGGAACCTTATATTACCATGATAAATTTTGTTGTAGGGTTAGTACATTTTCTCCTGCATTATTAAGATGGCACTAACTGTGTTCAATCACCTGCCAGCCTGCTGCCTCTAAACAAGACGATCCTGTAACTCAATGGTCGTCTTCTCGATCCTTTCTTCATATGATACAGAAATTAAAAACGACCTGCGGCTGGCTGCTGGCAAGGTAAGGGCAAACTTCACCATGCCCTGCGTTTGGCGTGACTCCTCTTCTAGTTGAGGGATATATTTGATAGACCTTTTCATTTTATAATCATGTAAACGTTTGGATAGGACTTTCGGGGTGTTCCTGGTCTGTGTATGCACCTCCAGCTATAAGGTACATATTCTTCTTTTTTGTGCTCACTTTACGGGTTCATTCGGGGTACTCACAATGAATTAATAGTGGCGCTTACGTATCCTGCCTTTTTTTAGCCCGCAACCACACATCTCGTTTTATTACCACGGCTTAGGGGGAGGGACCGATGTATTTCAGAATTGTAGTAAACTCGACGAGATGCATTAAGGAGCTGGCGAACCACCCGGTATGATCCAAGACTACAACCTAATACGTTCGGAGGCTAAGCAGACACTACAGGAAAAGCTGCGAATGTTGTTCGGTACAACTATTGGAGGAGCCTAATATCACAGGCCTAGGGACTAAATAATTTCTTCCAAGGAGGATTGTTTAAATTTAGTGCCTCTTCTCACGCTATTGCCAGTTGAGACTTATATAGGTTTTCCTAATTTTCATTGTACAGAACTGTTGCAACCGCTTCCAATTTTTCCTTGACTCATATCGATCATATGAACTTCGAACTGAAACGAGCTTTCCTGGAGAATACAGTGCATAACAGTCTTGTTTGTACACCAACTTATTGCAACGAAATAACGGTTAAACTTTTGTATACAATTATCGTGTTTTATTTTATTGCCCATATCGTAATAGATATGATAATAAACAATGTAAATAATAATAAACAGATCTGTGATCTTACAGTTTAACACGAATACAAGCAATCTACCAATACGGCGCTTCAACGTGCAACAATCTTTTTTGTACACTTACAGAAGAAAATAAAAGTTCATTCGAAAACACTTGTTACTTTGGATTTAATACCCTGAGGAATGCCCTCTGGACTTGAGAATTGCCTTGCACGTTCGCTGCATGGAATGAACCAGTTTCTCACATATTTTAGGATCAGGTTTGCCCCATTTTTCGTCGACTATACTACTTAACTGCTCAAGTTATTGCGGTTTCCTTGCATGAACCCTTCGTTTTAGATCGACCGACAAATGTTCTATGTGGTTCAAATCAGGGGATTGGGCAGGAGTTCGCAGTTGCGTTGGTACGTTCCATATCAGCCACTGCTTGCAAATATCAGCTGTGTGTTTGGAGTCATTGTCTTGCTGAAAGATGTAGCGAGACTGCATCCCAATTTTTACTGCACTCTGTTTGATATTGATCCTTAAAATTTTTAATAACCCCATCTGTCTATGATGCAATTGATGATTTCGATATTTCCCACTTCCACCTGCAAATACGCTACCCACCCTAAAACATCGATGTGGATCAAATATGATTTTGCGGGTCCAAATAACTTTGTTCCAGATAGTACAATCCTTGTCTTCATACTCTCTGCAAAATGTCCCCTACCCTACGTAGCAGTCAAAATCTGTGCGTCTAAGGCACTCATATGCGTAGGAATGAGCGTACGCATCAGAGGTCTAATAGTATCGGCAGGACGGTATACTTGATAAGAGTTTCATTGCCAAAAGAAGACGTTCGATATGCACCCTAGAACTGTCCTCTTCTAGACGAACGAAGAGTACCATAGTTCCAGGAAATCACGATTTTACCGCCCGGAAAATAGTCTTTTGAAATTTAATGACGACAGTACCTATACAAAGAAGATCACGGAGTTGGTGACCAGGTATGTTTCATGGTGCTAATATGGTCCATACTCAGTACACACAATGCTGTCTACTAGAGTAGTGCAGGCTTGGATGGCGAGTTGTAATGAGAAACCTCCTTCAGAGCGAGGAATTAAAAGGAATGAATGGGGCTGGTTGATTGTGAGAACTTCCTCGGCCGTGAACAGTTAAGCTGATGTGATGTCTTTAAGCACTAATTTAACGCAACAGTTCGGTTCTAATTGTGTATTGTTTGCGCTATTTAAGCTTCTGCTGCCTTTCGCGTAAGATGCAGCGTCTTCAAGAGATACTGAGTAAATTAAATTAAGACTGATATGTTGATGGTGAGCACCGAACGGAGTGGCCGCGTGCGTTGACGCCTTACAGCTATTCGAGCATTCGAGAGATGAGTGGGTTCCAGCCTCACCGTCGGTTGTCCTTAGAATAGTTTCCCCATTTCCACTTTCAGGAAAATACCCGGACAGTTCCTATCCACAGGTCATAGCCGATTCCTTCTACCTCTCTCTACAATTTCATTCACTATCATTCATTTTATCTTCATTAGTTCCTCAACGGACTTTGGAGTCAGGAAGGTCATCTGGCCGTAAAATCTTACCATATTTTATCTTACTTCATACCGGGTGCGCATGGGGAAACGAGACTAAAATGTAGACATACAATGTTGATGATAAGGATCACACAAAACTAGAATAATAATATTATAATGCATCAAATAATAATAATAATAATAATAATAATAATAATAATAATAATAATAATAATAATAATAATAATAATAATAATAATAATAATAATGTACTTTTGATTTCTTATATACAAATATTATTTACAGAAGAATGAAAAGATAAGATGAAGCCGAGCTGGGAGAAGATCAATTTGGCTTCAAAAGAAATGTAGGAATACGTGAAGCAATCCTGGCTTTACGTACGATCTTAGAGGATCGAATAAAGAAGGACAAGCCCACGTACATGACGCTCGTAGGTCTAGAAAAAATATTCGATAAAGTTTATTGGACAAAGCTCTTTGAGATTCTGAAGGTGATCGTTAACAGATATCGAGGACGAAGGATTATCTCTAGTCGGTATAAAAATAAGTCTGCAGTGATAAGAATCGAGGGCTTTGAGGAAAAAAGCAGCAATCCAGAAAGGAGTGAGGCAAGGTTGATGTTTGTCCCCCCTACTTTTCAGTGCTTATATAGATCAGGCAGTAAACGAAATTAAAGAGGAATCTGGGAAGGGAATCACAATCCAAGGAGAGGAAATCAAAACACTGAATTTTGCTGATGATTTTGTTGTTTTATCTGAGACTGCAGAAGATCTGGAGAAATTGCTGAATGGTATGGACAGAGACTTGGGTAGGGAGTACAAGATAAAAATAAAGGTCCAAAACAAAAAATAATGGCGTGCGGTCGAACGAAGTCGGGTCATGAAAGAAATATTAAATTAGGAAATGAAGTCTTAAAGGAAGTATATGTATACTGTTACTTGGGTAGTAAAATAACTAACGATAGTAGAAGTAAGGAAGACATGAAATGCGGACTAGCACAAGCAAGGAAGTGCTGTCTTAAGAAAAGAATTTTGCTCACTTCGAACATTGATATAGGAATTAGAAATATGTTTCTGAATACTTTCCTCTAGAGCGTGGCACTGTGCAGAAGTGGAACATGGACGATAAGTATCTCAGAATGAATAAAAGCTTTCGAAATGTGGTGTTATAGAAGAATGTTGAAGGTGAGATGAATAGATCGAATCACGAATGAAGAGATACTGAGTCGAATTGGTGAGAGGAGATCGATTGGGCTAAATTTGACCAGGAAGAGAGATAGAATGATTGGACACATCTTACGACAGGACTTGTGAGGTGGTTCTTGAGGGAAGTTTAGGTGGTAAAAACGGTAGGGGTAGACCAAGGTATGAATATGAAACGCAGATTAGGGCATATGTAATATGCAGCAGTTACGTAGAAATAAAAATGTTAGCACAGGATAGGGTAGCGTGGTGGGCTGCATCAAACCAGTCTATGAACTGATGAGTCAAACAACAACATATACAAATAGAGTGACTTGATATTTAATATACCAGGCTGAGTGGCTCAGACGGTTGAGGTGCAGGACTTCTGACCCTAACTTGGCAGATTCGAACCTGTCTCAGTCCGGTGGTATTTGAAATAAATAGTTGTCGTTTATCACTGTAATTTGAATATTAAATTTGTTCATATATTTGAGAGAAGTTCGAAAGGTCGTAAATTCTCAATCAACATATCAAGATTGTATGATGCAGGTACTATAGAATTGATCCCTCTCCGCTGTGCTCTGTCTCCAGCTGCAACCCATGGACGTTTGGTAAACAGAACCGCTATAAAATGCAACTTCTTATTATCACGGCTATATTAATAATAATGATTTCGTGTGGCTATTTTTAGCCCTTGTAAGGCAGACGCTCCGACGAGGGTGGGCGGCATCAGCCATGTGTAGGTAACTGCGTGTTATTGTGGTGGAGGATCGTGTTATGTGTGGTGTGTGAGTTGCAGGGATGTTGGGGACAGCACAAACACCCAGCCTCCGGGCCATTGGAATTAACCAATGAAGGTTAAATTCCCCGACCCTGCCGAGAATAGAACTCGGGGCCCTCTGAACCGAAATCCAGTACGCTGACCATTCCGCCAACGAGTCACGGCTAAATTGATGCTAAAGGATAACTAACAAGCAAACTCTGAGAGGATGAGTAAGGAAAAGGACTAGTTTATTTTTCTACTGGGGTGACATTGTGGTTAATGGTTAATATATATATATATTTCACATTAGGCATTATATATATTAAAAATTAATTTTTAGCTAAAAAATTGTTAACCTTTAGAGCTTTGCCAGGAAGTATTGTATTAAATAACCCTAAATATTATAGCGAGTTTATGCTATAAATAATATGACAGGTAGGGAAAAGGGGTGATAATATGAACGGTTTACTGTATTATAATCACAAAATACAGTAATATAGGACATTACTCACTCTTACTGCCAGCAGACGAATTAAGGAACGGAGACATTCTTAATAAAGTGTAACAAACGAGTAAGAAGATCAAAATAACAACTGGCCAAATCAAAACCAGAGGTGGTGGTATACAATTTCAAATCACTAGATTGCGTGCCAAAAGCCTGGATTCGATTCGAAACCTCTCCACAGGCTACGTGGCGACACCGGATTTCACCCTCTCCCTACCTCATTATAACCATCATCATCATCATCACCATCATCATCCCCCCACATCCAGACATGCAGGTCGCCCATTGGCGTCAAATAGAAATACCTGTACCAGGATGTCCTCGGACACTACTAAACGCCATACGGTAAATCAATAGAACACTTATCTTACCCATTTTAAATATTGAAAACTTCGTGGCGTGGGTTCCTGTAGTTGCGTCCTCGAATACTCGGAATACAGCCTCGAGTCGACAGATTCACCAGGTCGCAAAAGAACTTCTTCGAGACAAAATTTCGGCATATCGGCATCTCTGAAAACGGAAAGTAGTTGATGGGTTGTAAAACTAGTAATATGATTGTTATTGAATACAGCTCTCCTTACAGGGTTGATGCAAGGAAGGATATCCGCGATAAAACTTGCCTAATTCAAAATAAATGCCGAGCCTAAGAAATTGCATTAAAGACCAGAATTATTATTATTATTATTATTATTATTATTATTATTATTATTATGATTATTATTATTATTATTATTATTATTATTATTATTATTATTAGTCTAACTTGAAGGTGTGGTAGCGAGTAAAGTAGTGAGCTGTTTGATCATTACTAGGAACAATGTACGAATAATAATAATAATAATAATAATAATAATAATAATAATAATAATAATAATAATAATGATTTTGAAATGAGAATGGAGAGTTTCACAGTTATGACCTGGAAACTGGCAGCTGTGTAAGCTGGAGCTGAATCAATAAGTGCCGCAGGCTCGGCTGACCGAATGAATCTGCTCAGAGATAAGAACGTCGCCAGGCTAAAGAGAATCGCATCGCATCGCGTGTGTCATGCTATCCACCGCTTCTCCTACATTCGCTTCCGATTTGATATTTCATTATTTTCCTCCTTCATCTCTCTCTCTCTTTCTTTTCTACTATTCGTCTTGAGATAACATCAGCTTTAACCCAGTTGCTGCTTGCTGACTTTTATCTACTTGGCAATGCGGCATTTTTCGTATTATCACAGTTGAAGAATTCAAGAAAGTAAACATACTTGAAGTTTCCTTTCAGAGTTTACGCTGATAAATGGAGTCAGTGGCCATATAACTTTATGATGATTACATAAATCATTTTAAATAACTCTCCACGCTCTGACTCTTCATTCCACAGATTCAAAATTGGTTTAAAAATGGATGGAATTTAGGACAGCAAATAATGTTCAGTTGTTATTTATTTCAATGGCAAAGTTCATTAGAGCTATTTGTTTTAAAGTTGACGTTCGGATTTTGATAGTTTCTGCTTTAAATATTCTACTCTATGAGCACACGAGAGTACAGTCATACTGTTTCCAAGTTATTGGACCTTTGTCACATAGATCAATTGTTGTACTTTCTCTCGAAGTACTCTCTTGCTGGCATTATTAATACCTTCAGGGGATATTACAGAAGTACAATCAAGTCCTAAATAAATATACTTTTCTTTTTCACAGCTAGCTATACAATTTTGGGACACTAGAAGGAATAACTACGCACGAAATATGTTATTCTTCGTTTGTCATTATTTCGTGATCTGTAAATTGCAACAGGCACTCGTAAATATGTGGAGTTAGCAGGGATAACAAACTCTGACCGCGATCCTTGGCCGAATGGATAGCGTTCTGACCTTCCGTTCAGAGGGACCGGGGTTCGATTCTCGGCTGAGCTGAGGACACTATGCTCCATTCCTTAGGCTGAGGGATTAGGCATTTGTCTTCGCCTTAATAGTATTCTCATCATATTCATATAAGACACCTCACTGCCAACTACCACACAAACACTCAGTAGTGAATACACCTTTCCATATAGCGTTGACGTCAGGAAAGGTATCCAACCGTCAGTATGGACCACATCCACATGTAGTGCGGATCCAAACAAATGCGAAAAATACCAGGAAGAAGAGGAAAAAGAAGTATTTGTCGTAAATGTAATATTTTTCGTTAATGTTTCTGGGTATCACTTTTTAATTTGGGTTGGTTTCCAACTACAGTATATATACAAACCCATACCAGGAGGAGTATTGACTCTCCTGCCAAAGCAAACCTCAGCCTAGACTTGTTCTAAGGGACCAAGTACTCACCCTCATCCATCTCCAAAATGAGGTGGGATATACAGAGATAGGTCTAATGTTATTGGTTTTGCCGGGCTGAGTGGCTCAGACGGTTGAGGTGCTGGCCTTCTGACCCCAACGTGGCAGGTTCGATCCTGGCTCAGTCGGGTGGTATTTGAATGCTCAAATACGTCAGCCTTGTGTCGATAAATTTACTGGCACGGAAAAGAACTCGTGCGGGACAAAATTCTGGCACCTCGGCGTCTCCGAAAAACCTTAAAGTAGTTAGTGGGACGTAAAGCAAATAACATTATTATTGTTATTGGTTTCATGTTCCACTAATTAGTTTATACTGGTTTGAGAGATTGAGATTTTCCCTACAGGAGTTCTGTTACGTGGCGGTAAATCCACCGATACGAGGCAGAGTATTTGAACACCTCCAAATACTTTGGTTTGATCCAGAATCAAACCCGCTACATTGAGCTCGGAAATCCAGTGCTCTACCATCTGAGCCACTCAGCTCTATGAGATAGGATTTACTGGAAACAATAACAGTTTTAATGGTTACACCTACTGAACTTAGGCTAAATTCCCGGCATTCACTCTCCTTTCTGAACTGGGTTTTGAACTGGCTATAGCAGAGTTGTCCCTGCCAAATCTAAATATTTAGGAGTGCCCATTGCAATTTTTTTTTTAAATGCTATTTGTTCGGGGCGTCAACCTATGCAGATCTTTTGCCCCTACTTGCACCACATATGAGGAACCTGCGTGTATTATGTAAATGGCGGAAGTGTAAAGTGTTGAATGTGAGGAAAGGAACGTTAAGGACGACACAAACACCCAGTCCCCAGCCCAGGGATATTAATCATGTACAATTAAAAAAACCTGACCCGGCCGGGATTCGAGCCCAGGGCCGCCGGGTGACAAGCGGACGCGTTGCCTACTACACCGTGGGGCCAAACCGGTTGCAATTTACAGACAAACACATTGAAATACGTTATCTGATTGGACTAGAAAGTTACGTTGTTCAGTGAAATTTGGGTTTTCGGCATGTGGTTCCTTTACCAGTTTAATTTCTAACAGATGTCTTGCCGGGTTGGGAATTTTCATTGACTTTGGGGGGGGGGGCTCAGATATTGAACATTATAATTCATCATAATAGGGCCCTATCCTCACAGACCGGGCGAGTTGACCGTGCGGTTAGGGCCGCGCAGCTGTGAGCTAGCATCCGGGAGATAGTGGGTTCGAACCGCACTGTCGGCAGCCCTGAAGATGGTTTTCCGTAGTTTTCCATTTTCACACCAGGCAATACCATACCTCAATGAAGGCCACGGCCGCTTCGTTTCCACTCCTAGCCCTTTCCTATCCCATCGTCGCCATAAGACCAATCTGTGTCGGTGCGACGTAAAGCAAAGTGCAAAAATATCCTCTTAGACACACAGGTTACCTATGGGCGACAACTCGAAAAAGCTACACCAGACTCCTCCGGCGGGGATAGGCTACGCCATTGGACCAAAAGCAAGCGAAGTGCCTGCTGCGAAGCCGCGTCCATTTACTTTTAAGGTTAAAGTTCCACATTTTAATTCGCAGATTTCGATTATGGAACACAGATATACCGATTAAAGCTCCCCAGAGGGTTATATAGGTTTTTAATTTTTTTTTCTATTTGCTTTACGTCACATCGACTCAGATAGATCTTAGAGGATGGGACAGGAAAAGCCTAGGAGTGGGAAGGAAGTGGCCGTGGCCTTAATTAAGGTACAAGCTCCAGCATTTGCCTGGTTTTAAAATGGAAAACCACGGAAAACCATCCTCAGGGCTCCCGGATGCAAGCTCACAGCTGCGCGACCCTAACCTCACGGCCAACTCGCCCGGTGGTTAGATAGTTAAACATTACCTTTTATTGTTGCACCTTAGTTCCGCATCTCTGCGAAAACTGTGCTGGACATTGTAGAGACAGGACACTTTTTCTCCATCGCTAGATTTACGTGGCAGTTTTAAATCCAGTACCTCTCCAACTGGTATGTTATCCTACTTCTGTGCCAGCTGGGCTTTATCATACGAACTGGTACTTGGCAGAGATCATATTAAATTGACTTATATTTCATTATACTGAAAATAATAATCGTATGGTCAGAGCTATCGTGTGCAGGCATTTTAATTTGGCGCCGTCTTACTGCCTGCTATTTCCGAAGTTAAGCAACATTGGCGTGGTCAAGATTTGGATGGGTTACCACGCGCTGTTGGGAGGGGGGGTAAGGGAATGGTGGAGCGGAAAGGTACTGGCCACCCTACCGTACGTAAACTCCGGTTCAGACACACCTCTGCGGAGGTTCGGACCTGCCTTCGGGAAGAATACACCCTTTTTTTTACTGCCTGCTCGTCAATTCCAACGTTCATTTTCACTCTAGGCCTGCTATATGGCAGAGTGAACAGAATATCTGTTTCTAAAGCTGAGCTTTAATTAATTTTGTCGTTTGAACACCAAATTTGTCACCAGAGATCTTTTACATGCCGACATCGTACGACATGGAGTATCGAATGGACTTTAGTCCATCCTTCAAAAATCCTACTACCTCTGACGGGTTTGAACCTGCTGTCTTGTGATACGGAGATTGACACTCTGCTGCTAATCCACAGAGGGAGCTACGCTCATGCTCAGAAATTAAGGATAATGCTGATACATAGTGAAACAACGCTATGGTGGGCGGTTTGCAGTTTTAAATCACCTCAGGGTATGACCATGTGGTGCATTTGACCTGTGGTCGTCGCACGGTGGCGCTGGCAGCAATCCAAATACGCAGAGGTGTGTTGGTGCATGTCAGAGTACGGTACAGCTAGTAAGTGTGCAGATGTTTTTAGACGTGCTAATGGTGACTGTGTGGTGAAAATGGCTCAACGAACACATATTGATGGAGGCTGGTCAAACACAGCAGGTCGTAGCACGGGCCCTCCGTGTTCCACAAAGTGTGATCTTAAGATTATGGCAACGATTCCAGCAGGCAGGAAACGCGTCAGGCGCTACAGTACGGGACGTCCGCAGTGTACAACACCACAAGAAGACCGATATCTCACCATCAGTGCCCGCAGACGGCCACGGAGTACTGCGGGTAGCCTTACTCGGGAACTTGCCACAGCCACTGGAACACTTGTCTCCAGACACACAGTCTACAGACGACTGAACAGACATGGTTTATTCACCCGGACACCTGCAAGGTGCATTCCACTGACCGCTGTTCACAGGAGAGCCCGTAAAGCCTGGTGTCAAGAACACAGTACATGGTCATTGGAACAGTGGTCCTAGGTTATGTTCACGGATGAGTCCAGGTATAGTCTAAACAGTGATTCTCGCCGGTTTCTCATCTGGCGTGAACCAGGAACCAGAGACCAAACTCGTAATGTCCTTGAAAGGGACCTGTATGGAGGTAGTGGTTTGATGGTGTGGGGTGGGATTGTGATTGGTGCACGTACACCCCTGCATGTTTTTGACAGAGGAACTGTAACAGGTCAGGTGTATCGGGACGTCATTTTGCACCAGTATGTCCTCCTCTTCAGGGGTGTAGTGGGTCCCACCTTCCTCCTAATGGATGATAACGCACGGCTCCACCGAGCTGCCATCGTGGAGGAGTACCGTGAAACAGAAGATATCCGGCGAATGGAGTGGCCTGCCTGTTTTCCAGAACTAAACCCCTATCGAGCACGTCGGGGATGGTCTCAGTCGACGTATCGCTGCACGTCTTCAAAGCCCTAGGACACCTCAGAAGCTCCGACAGGTACTGGTGCAAGAATGGGAGGCTATACCCCAGCAGCTGCTCGACCACATGATCCAGAGTATGCCAACCCGTTGTGCGGCCTGTTTACGTGTGCATGGTGATCATATTCCATATTGATGTTGGGATACATGCGCAGGAAACAGTGGCGTTTTGTAGCACATGTGTTTTGGGACTGTTTTCTCAACTTATCACCAATACCGTGGACTTACAGATGTGTTTCGTTTGTCTTTACTATGTGACTATGCTATTTGCGCCAGTTTTGTGTAGTGCCACGTTGTGTGGCACCACAATATGCAATTATCCTTAATTTATGAGCATGAGTGTATTTTACTGAGTGGAATGTAATGTTGTATTTCATATTCGAATAAGTATTTGCTTCATTACAATTCTTTTATTTCTTCTTTCAGGTAAGTTCCGTTGATGCTTACTTACGGGATGATGATCATTCCAGCGAATATGCGGTAAGTGTGAACAAAATTTGTACAATGTTATTAAAATTTCAGTCTAAAAGCAGGGGGTTCTTAGAATTCTCCCTGAGACACTTCGTCAGTTGGGCTAGCCTCTTTGCGTAACCATAGACACTTCGTACTATATGGTCTTTCCTGTCAGATGAAGACAGCTCTCGTGTCATTCAAGCTGCCGAGCTTCTGGACTACAAGAAGAAGAGGGGGGGGGGGGGGCAACCTGACATGGTTGGTTTAACACTCCTTAAGAGTGCTCAAGGTTGCAAGCTCGAATCCTCACACAGTCGGCTGACATTTGCGAGAATTAAATGCGAATTATCTGTGTCATTAGATTTACTGGCGCGCGAAGAAACGCATACTCAGGAATAAAATCACAACGGTTTGAAGTTTATTATTATTATTATTATTATTATTATTATTATTATTATTATTATTATTATTATTATTATTTGCTAGTGGCTTTACGTCGCACCAACACAGATAGGTCTTATGGTGACGATGAGACAGGGAAGGCCTTGGAATGAGACGGAAGCGGTTGTGGCCTCACATGCTATGTTGAACAGGGACCTTGTAGGGGATGAGGTAATTGGAAGCCAAAAGGCAAGGAAGAGGGAAGGAGCGGCCGTGGCCTTAAGTTAGGTACCATTCCGGAGAAGAAGTGGGAAACCACGGAAAACCACTTCGAGTATGGATGAAATGGGAATCGAACACTTTGAATATTATTATTATTATTATTATTATTATTATTATTATTATTATTATTATTATTATTATTATTATTATTATTATTATTATCCGGCTCCTAGTCTGATAGGGCCGATAACCTCGATGTTAGGCCCCTTCAAACAACAAGCATCATCATCATCAACAACAAGCACAAGTCTGATTTCGGTTTAGAAGGTCCGGGATGTGATTTGATTTGTTAATTTATCATCAGCAGAGTCAATACTTTTGCAGTTAAAAATGACATAATGAACACATTGAATAACAATACTACTACTACTACTACTACTACTACCACTACTGCCGGGCTGAGTGGCTCAGACGGTTAAGGCGCTGGCCTTCTAACCCCAACTTGGCAGGTTCGATCCTGGCTCAGTCCGGTGGTATTTGAAGGTGCTCAAATACGACAGCCCCGTGTCGGTAGATTTACTGGCACGTAAAAGAACTCCTGCGGGACTAAATTCCGGCACCTAGGCGTCTCCGAAGACCTTAAAAAGTAGTTAGTGGGACGTAAAACAAATAACATTATTATTATTATTACTACCACTACTATTTCTACTACCACTACAAAGCAATATATCCTTAATACATATCTACAAAACACAAATGGTAAAAGGGAACACGAAGGCAGAAAAATATATACGCATCAGTATATTTGAAATGAACGATATATAAAAGAAGGAAATTTAACATTCAGTCACTAAATACGCAGAACAGGATACCAGAAATACGCTGTCTACGAGGCGTCATAAGATGTCTACGAATTTCACTAGCTGCCATTTGGAATACATCCACCATCCCACTAATTTCATTCAGGGATATTAGGGTCTGTATAAACCAAGTGTTCCTGTATGATTAGGCCCAGTTATGCACTTCTGACTTGTGTTACGGGTAGCAACTAGAGTAAATTAGGACAATCTATAAAATGATCAACACATTTCTCTACGAAACGTGCATTCATATACCTGCGCCATTTTCTAAGTAATTTAGCATACACCTTTGTACAAAAACAGTTCATGACAGATCCCGACTGGATAGGGGATTTTAGCTGAGTCTGGTTAATTTCTCTGATTTCAGTGCAGGGTGACTGTGTTTGTCTTTTATACACGGCCTTCTTTTACAACACATGCACATTACTGACCACCACAGATACACGCAAGTGTGATTGCATCTCTTCACGTAGGATTGGCGTCAGGAAGAGCATCTCCCCGTAAGACTGGGCCCAACCATATGTGCAACACAGTTCGCACCTGCCACCCCAAAATGGTGGGAAAAAGTAGTAGAAGAAAATGAAATTATTATTATTATTATTATTATTATTATTATTATTATTATTATTATTATTATTATTATGATTGTACGTTTTACAAACTATATTTGTTCCCAGTTGCTTACACTTAGCCTTTGAGCTTGTTCCTACAGAGATGTGTAAAATTTTAGCCCTCTTTTTTCTGATTCTTCTCGGTTGTAAAAGAGAGTGAATCATGTTATTATCCACGTCCTTCACGCCATCACACTAGACAGCAGAAGCTGTAATGACATGACAAACAGGGTACCGTAAAGGGAAACATAATATTATTCACGCAGGATAACTTACTTTCCACCGCTTACTTCCCCAGTAAATGCTGGGTGGGCTTGCGGTTCTTATTAAACGTAGTTTTCTACTTCCGAGTGGCGAGCTTCCCCTCAGCACCAATCATGCTGTCAACGTCATCGGAAAGAAAGCCATCAGAAATCCATTAACAAACTGCACCCTTCTCACCCCTCAGCTCATGTTAAGGACATTTCCTTTTATTCCATTTTCTACTCTTCATTTTCCTTATTTCATTACTGTTGTTCCATAATCAGCTATTCTTTTTTTATACGTCTCTTCTGTAAAGAGACAGTTCTGCCAAAACGTACTAGAAAGAATTACGGAACACCAAAATGTATTTTTTTAAATCCATTTTTTTAAATTTCGAATATTGAATCCCTAATATTTTCCCTACATTACTTTGATATCTCCACTGGAAGATTCTTAGTTATTGTTTTGTAAAACGGTACATATGCTCCATGCACTTACGCTGTGACTCAGATAGCCACTTTCACATAAGCTTTTTTTTTAAATTTATTGATATTTGGCTACATTACCATTTGGTCATCACAGACGCCAATACACAACAGTACACACAGAGCAATACGAAACACTTTACAACACATATTACCATACAATCAAGGTTTTACTTACATTTTATTCCAACTTTAAAGAGTTCGTGTCCAGATTCATTCCAATTAGCAAACATACCATTTTAAATATACTTTTATATTCTAATATCACAAAAAAAAATGTATATCCAGAAGCAAGGAAACTTATGTTGGAACGGGAACTCCCAAACATCTCAATGTATTCATTAATTCAATCCTTGGTCCAGTATAGTACGCAGATTGGAAAAGAATGTGATTCAAGTCACCAGTTCCTGGTGAAGAATTGACCAGTCCTATGCGGAAAAGATGTACCGGAAATGTTCTATTGTTAAAACGCATACGAATTATAGATACTTTAAACTCTTGGCTGTAACAAAGATCCGTAAACCATGGTCTTTGAGGGATGTTGGGCTGAACGATAGCACAGTCAAGTCCTGTCCGTCTTACTGATATATCCCAGTCCGATCGCCAGTGTTGGTATGCTTGTTGTTCATATACGGCAGTGGAGTCATGTTGTCAAGTCTTACGGAAGAGTTTCTCAGCCTTTTTTTTTAATGCACTGACTTGAAACTTCTTAATTTCCTTTTATATTGTTGTCAATTATTTGTTGAATTGATTTTCTTGGTGATAGGTCAGACATTGGAGATTTATATACAGTAGTAATATAGCGATAACTTCATAATTTACTTAGAGAGAATATGAATCTCGAGTTTTATTTATTTTGACTAACGAATAATTGCGATAGCAACCATGCTATTCGTTATACGTCGCACAAATCTGAATAAATACAAATTGTAATAAAGGAGGACAAATATAAAAGAACTCAAATGCATTGTGTAGGTATTAATAAATACCTAGTACATAACCAGGACAAATAAAAATTATTAGAGAGAGAACTCTTGTTGAATTACATCTTAAAAAGCAAGGCGTGAATGTTCTCCGCCGCCTCCAACGCTTCTGTCGCCACGAAAGTAAGGAATAGCGAGCTTTGTCTGCATATTTTTTTTTTTGCTAGGGGCTTTACGTCGCACCGACACAGATAGGTCTTATGGCGACGATGGGATAGGACAGGCCTAGGAGTTGGAAGGAAGCGGCCGTGGCCTTAATTAAGGTACAGCCCCAGCATTTGCCTGGTGTGAAAATGGGAAACCACGGAAAACCATCTTCAGGGCTGCCGATAGTGGGATTCGAACCTACTATCTCCCGGATGCAAGCTCACAGCCGCGCGCCTCTACGCGCACGGCCAACTCGCCCGGTCTTTGTCTGCATAAAGCGACAGTGTACAGTATTTGTATCCTCCGATCATTTTCGGTAACACTATATACGCGAAATATCTGGTGTCATCTTTTTTGTTATTTGGAAAGTATATACGAAGTCTCTTACCGGAGAAGTATGACGTATAACTACGGTACCGCGCGTGAATATGCCTACAACTTGCTATGTTCGGGTTGAAAATCGGGTTACGATAAAGAATGGAATGATAAAAACATTACCTTTTATCACCGAAAGATTCAACTCTGTTCTCAAAAGGAGTAGTGTCTGTGATCATTTTGCGGTGGAACTTATCCAAAATAGCATTAGTTTCGTTATTATGGTATAAAGGAAGAAATTCTGAGCCAGAGATTGAAACTGGATCCCACAGAAAGCTCATACTTCTTCACAATTTTCCGATATATTTATCATGAAATATCCTAGTAAACGAATCTTCAAATCAATGCCAATCAACCACTTCAGATGTTCCTTCGCTACAGGATTTCCCTAGTACTAGCCCTCTAGGCTCTAGTGCTGGTGATAGTTATGTGCAAGTCTGTAGAGTTGTAGTACGTTATCATTAAACAAACATTATGAAGCATGTACACTAAAACACATAACATATATTTTATTTTAGGCTATAACTAATCGTTGCAACTGAATGTCATATCCAGTCAGATTCGGCGTGAATTACTGATCGCTTAGTTCAAGTAGACTCACAAACATTTTGAGATATTGGTAAAGTTACTGAAGCTAGTTTAGCTACTTGGGGCATAGCCGACTGCGAACATTTGCTTTTAAATGGGACGTGAAGTGATTCAGTTCTGAATTACATGTTTAAATAAATTATTTACTACGATGTATTCGGAATGGGTGAAAAAAGAAGCGTTATATATACATGTGTAATGATATTACTAAGGAATCTATCAAACAGCATCATTCGTCACACTGTTATTATTTCTATTCATCCTCACAAAACATTCAACACGGAAATATGCTGTATTTTCTTTTACATTTAAGCTCTTTGACCTCTACCCTCCCAATGTCAGCTGTCGGCTTCATCAGAATAATACAGTTACGTCCTGTCGATTGTGCGGTTTTGCCCAAATATATTATCGTTGATCGCCTAGAATAACAAGAGCATGTAGGTGTGATAAAATGAATATGTTAACACGAAAACTATAAAAGTGTGGGGATAGACATCTGTTGATTGGTTGAAGTTTCTGATATTGTAACAAGGAATTGCTGGGTCTTGAAAGAGAGCAACTGTGTATCGCCTGCTCGTAAAGGCAAGTAATATGTAGGTACTGTCTGTTCCTGTATTATGAGAATGGGGTTCTTTCGTTTCTGAAGAACAATATTTAGGTATATTCTGTGACAAAAGTAAAAGAACGGTATGTTGCCTGTTCCAGGATTTACCGGCTATATTTTCATATACACAATCACTGATTTAGCATTTTCTAATGTTGATATAGGTTTTGAGACTTCCTTCTGTTCATCTTTCCTAGTGTACTCCTTCAGATAACTGGTTTTTTTTTCTTTGTACGCACTGCATTTGTGTTAGCGGAATGTTAAAGCTTTACATAGTCCTTCATATTGTGAACCCTAACACAGTAATCCATCCAGATTTAATAGGTATATAGATTGTATTCTTGAACGTTTGACCTTTCCGTTCGTATCGCCAACAAAATCATAAATAATTAAATAAATAAATAAATAAATAAATAAATAAATAAATAAATAAATAAATATTACTGTACCTAGGCAATCCAGTACGTAGATCTAGATTTCAAACTTTTCACAAAAATTAACGAATGAAACATCCTTCCCAGAACCAAGCATACGTCCCACAATGTTAAGTTTCCATTCGGCTTGTGGGTGGGTTTCTAAAATTATGATAGTTTTCAATGTTGTTTTTACGCCTACAATAGTCAAAATCTAACCATGGGCATTTTATACTCTGATTGAAAAAGCTACAGCCTGTTTCCAGTCATTCGACCCTGTCTGGAGTGGAATGATGAATGAAGCCTCCATCTAGCGGCGAGGATAGAAATTGTGCCGGCTGCCAAAGCCTGTCGCCCTCCTCTGGTTATACAATGACTGCTATTTTCTAATTCTACGCGGAAACTCTTTTACTGATTTTAGTTTCGATTTCCCAGGTATGGTCACAACTAACTAACTAACTAACCAACTGAATAGGAGTGGCATAGTCAAGGTGACTGTGGTTCAAATTTTAGTCAGTGCATGTGGTATTTTGAGAAATCACATTCCTATGGTTCGAATTCCACGTAAATAAGGTGGTACCGAGCTGTGATCATTGTAACAAACCAAACCAAACAAAACCCCATGGCACTACAGCCCTTGAAGGGCCTTGGCCTACCAAGCGACCGCTGCTCAGCCCGAAGGCCTGCAGATTACGAGGTGTCGCGTGGTCAGCACGACGAATCCTCTCGGCCGTTATTCTTAGCTTTCTAGACCGGAGCCGCTATCTCACCATCAGATAGCTCCTCAATTCTAATCACGTAGGCTGAGTGGACCTCGAACCAGCTCTCAGTTCCGGGTAAAAATCCCCGACCTGGCCGGGAATCTAACCCGGGGCCTCCGGGTGAGAGGCAGGCACGCTACCCCTACACCACGGGGCCGGCTCATTGTAACAAAACCGAGAAAAATGTACAAAGTTTTGTTTACTTCAAATTCAATCTTCTGACTGCCGTATTAGTTCATTTGCCGTTGCCGAAGAACTTATGTCCAGTTACCACGATTACTCAAAGTATGCTACATTCTCGTGCGACTTAAAACTTGGTATTATTAAATAAAATTATCTCGTAGCATATTAAATCTCACGTTGATATGTTAATGTCTGGCAGAGTGGTTATTAATGGCGTTTAAAAGCTTCACTTTACCTGTGCTGGTATTGCGGCTCCATATTTTACATAATAACACTTAATTCTCTATCCTCATTGTGTTGTAAGTATCGAACGGTCCCTGGACGTTGCTACCATACTTCTTCGTGTGCGACTTGCAACGGAGGTGCTATGCTGAGCTAAGTGTCTGCTTCATTGAAAACACGTCGACTATGATACGTCCCATCTAGCAATATCTCTTTTTTTTTTTTGCTTTACGTCGCACCGGCACAGATAGGTCTTATGGTGACGATGGGACAGGAAAGGCTTAGGAATAGGAAGGAAGCGGCCGTGGCCTTATGTAAGGTACAGCCCAAGCATTTGCTTGGTGTGAAAATGGGAAATCACGGAAAGCCATCTTCAGGGCTGTCGACAGTGAGATTCGAACCCACTATCTCCGGATGCAAGCTCACAGCTGCGCGCCCCTAACCGCACGGCCAACTCACCCGGTCATAATTAATTTAATTAACTAATGTTTTTATTAACGTGTCTTACCGAGCGAGTGGCTGCGTGGTTCGGGTCACGTAGCTCTCAGCTTTCATTCGAGAGACAGGGTTTTAAACCCATTGTCGGAAGCCGTAAAGATAGTTTTCGGTGTTTTGTCATTTTCACACTAAGCAAATATTGGGGATGTACTTTAATTAAGGCCACGGCCGCTTCCCTCCCACTCCTAACACTTTCCTATCCCATCGTCGCCAGTTGTAATGACCGCTAATTATTTTACCGGACGTAATATAACGGAATTTTGTCCTTCAGGAGTTCTATAGCATGCTGCAAACAAAGGACAGGGAGGTTTTTTTTTTTTTTTTACAAGTTGCTTTATGCACACCGACGCAGATAAGTCTTATGACAACGATGGGACAGGAAAATGACGCTTAAACGACTGCGACTACCAAGCTCGGTTTCCCGAATTGAGAGCCTCTAAGGGTCCCCTTTAGTCGCCTCTTGCGACAGGTAGGGAAACAGTAGACGTATTTTATCACTTACACCCACAGGGGTTTCAGAGAAAGAAAGAGAAATGCCATGGAAGATATGGAAAATAATAAATTCTTAGGTTTCGAATAGCCTACCTAAGAACGTTTGTATTGAGAGGCTGACCAATAAAGGTCGGACAGGAAAGATGAAAGTCTGGAATCTGTCACAAATAAAGCAGATGGTGTTCATCCAGAGTAAGTGTATGCGACTATTGACCTCAAGTCTATAAATTGAAGACAGAAAATTAAGGTGGATAATAATTACCTCATTGGGCAGTGTGGTTATTTTGCTTTAAGGTGATGTAACTAGCATTTCGTCTGATATCAAACCTGTGCTTATTTATAGTCTTCATGAAGTAAGCATATTCTTTGAGTTTCTGCAAAGAGACTAGTGTTTTTATCGCTATTTAAAAAGATCACTTCTGACTTTTTTGCTTGGTATGTGGAAGTAAGTTTATAAATTCTGTAACCGGAATTAATGCTCAAGTCGGCTAGCCAAGCATAAGACTAACATAGTGTGTGTCCGGTTCCTATCTGAAGCGTGACAGAGAGGAGAGATTTGTATGAAATGAGTATAATGGAATCCTTTTTAAAATTGCGAGATTTAATTTCCTGAGTATGTTGTTATTACGAATGAGGAAACTAATTTGAAAAAGTAATAAATGCGTTGGGAGGTACTGCACTGTAATATATTATGAATAGACGGAACGGTAGAAAAGGTACATGACTATCGAACCACAAGGGATCGATTTCGTCCTTTGAAATTATCTCATCGTCAATACTGCTATGTTATTACGAGGCAGAACCGTACGCTTCATGTTCACGAGTGACTTGTCGCTTTTGTAATCGTCGTTATGATGTACGTATTATTGTTACGCCTATTGAGGGTAATTTCAGGTATATGGCTCACAATGGTCCCTACGTATTTTTTTCTTATTATGGAAGATTATTACCATTAAACTTCAGTCCTCAGTTTTCCACACATTAACGGTTGAAACAAAGTGAAAGGTAAAAGCTCTTCCAAGGAACTCACAACTGTCAAGAGGGGCTTGGTAAAAACAGGGCGTCCAGTTTGACCCAGCAAACACTTCATTGATTGCTGGCTTTCAACAAGTAACAAAAATGTTGCGAGACAACATTCCAGTTGCCTGGCATCTGTTAAGAACATTTGTAGCTAGAATAGATGTTAGAAACTTCTTCATCATTATCGTTATCGACCATTATGCCTTTCAGCGTTCAATTTGCAATCCTCTCTGAATGAACTAAGCGCGTCCACAATCCTCTGTTTATAACTACGTCCGGACATTTCGTACCACGGACATTCCGTACCACTTGATTTTTTAGGACATTTCGTACCACCTACGTCGTTATCTACCTGCGAACGGTCTTCCTGTAATCCTCAAATATTTACACCAGACAATCCGTACCACTTGATGTCAAATTGCAGTTCAATTTTCACGCCAGCGGACGTGATAAGCCTGACAGACACACTTTAGAAATCAGTAACAAAAATAATTTACGTTTGCTGAAGGAAACTTCTGCTGTATATTATTTGAACACTTGCCCTTTAAACTATACTTACCACTTATGTTTACGTAAATATTATCATATGAAAGACGATTTCTTAAGTATAAGTCTTGAAACGAAACAATACAGTAGAAATTCACATCGTGTTCGGGCGCAGTGTGCCTGACGAGCACAAGGATGGACAATATTACTATTATTGTAAATATTAACTAAGTAAAATACAAGATTCTGATGAACTAGACGGTATGTGCTTGAAGGTAACGCGGAAACAGGAAACGACTGAAAGGTAGAAGTAGCTAGGTTCCTGATAATGACGAATAGGAGATAAGAATTAACACGTGTGCCAATCAGATCAATTACGCCCGACGGAAGGTGCTCACACCGAGCGGAGGTTCCTGCTCCACTAGTGGACAATGGATATACAAATGAATACATGCAGTAGGATGTCGTTTTTACTTCGCAATATTTCCCACTCTTTCAAGTGGTACGGAATGTCCTCTCCTAAATATTTTAAAGTCATTAACTGACACTTCTCAGGTAATCAGCAGCTCAAGTGGTTCGAAATGTCCATTGGTACGAAATATCCGTGGTACGAAATGTCCTAGAACCGTTTACAACTAGCACTGTGGCTTCGTTTTGTTCCTCGCCCATTTTCCTTAAATCATTAAAATCTTAGTCTAAATGTCGTCGCCTTGACATCCCTCTACTTCTCTTATCCTTCTAGTATGAGTCCATTTTTCTCCTTGGCAAGCTATTCTCACATGACCCCACCACCGAAGCCGGTTTATACGTACGATTTAAACCGTAAAACTGCACCAAGCTCATATGTCAAAGCATATATCATACCTGCGATCCCACCAGGATGGGGAAAAGTGGCAAAATAATTTCTTCTTCTTCTTCTTCTTCTTCTTCTTATAAGAGGTGACGATTACACTGGTCGACCAAATTTGAACGTTTTTGTTACGAGTAAAACAATAGGTGTTTCTGACTTACTTTTTTGTGCTGATTTCAAATCTCTTTACAGAACTTTTCCATCACCCAGAGTTTTCGTGTAATAACATAAAAACCATTTTTGGTGCCTATACACTATAGTATTTTATCTGAAATTACATTTACTCACCTAAAATGTATGTACTGTAAATTGGAGTTTCTACCGTATTTCGCTTGAGGAACATCTCTTATCAGTGTCCAACAGTAGTCTGCAAGTAGGTTTAGGACCATTTAACCTGGTAGCGCCTTTCCATTTCCGCGATGTCCTTGTGGAAACGCTCCCCGTGTTCGTCACTGACAGCCCGTAGGTTTTCAGGGAAGAAATCGAGATGGGAATGCAGGAAGTGTATTTTTAGAGACGTATTACATCCCATTATTTGGTAGTTGTCAATCATCTCACTGACAAGTTCTCTGCAGTTATCAGACTTGAAGTTTCCTAGAAAGCTTTTTACAATTTTTTGAAAGATTGCCAGTGCAGCTGTTTCTTTCATATTTATATGGTTTTCAAATTGCATATCCTTCATCAGTTCTCTTACTTGAGGACAAACAAATATTCCTTCCTTAATTTTAGCACCGCTGATCCTTGGGAACTTATTTTTTAGGAAGAGAAATGCCCTGCCATCACGATTCAGAGCTTTCACAAAATTCTTCTAAAACAAGCCTAGTTTGATATGCAGTGGAGGCAATAAGACTTTTTCAGACTCTAGAAGTGGCACGTGAAGAACATTTCTATGTCCTGGATTAAATGACTCTCTTTTTGTCCAATTACTTTGAATATAATGATTAACTTTATCTCTGCCTTTCCACTTGCACAAGAAGCAGCAACATTTGGTACAGCAAGCTGTAACCCAAGTAATATGGCTATAACTTTAAAATACCTACATATCTGCCAAGAAAAAAACTGATCATATTTGATAGCAGTAAGTAAGAGATTCATATTATCATAATTTTCCTTCAAACAAATTTCATGGGCTAAAGGAATGGATGGATATGTTTCCATTATGTAGGAATACTCCTTTCAAACTTGTTTTTGAGGAGTCTATGAACAAACGCCAATCCTCAACTTTATACTCATCTCCGAGTGACTGGAATAAATTCTCAACATCACTGCAGAAAAATACGTCCTCTTCTTTAGAAAACAAATGCTCCAGTTCCTTTTGGCGTTTGCGGAAAAACTTTATTTGGCGTCACCCTGCAGTAACTTCTATCCTTTCAGATCTTGAGGCGAGTAATTCGGCCTTGCTTTTACATAAAACCAGGATAACGAACCAAATCATTTAAATCCTCCTGTGTTGCGAAGTGAGGTTCATTTATAGTATCACCTTCCGCAAATTCTGAATCCTTCTGTAAATCATCCTGATATTCGGAAAGTTCTTCAGTCTTGTCATCTGGTGGAGTTGGTTTGGGAAGTCCTGGTCGATAAGGCACCGGTCGAATTGCTGAATCCGATGATTGATATTTAACAGTATGTCTGGACTTCGAACTTGTTCCAGATACATTTGTCAAGCAGAAGAAGCAGTCTGTCACATGATCCTTAGGTTCGCGCCATATCGTAGTTAGTGCAAAAGGCATATGGCGGGATCCTCTCAACTAGCTAGTTAATAGTGTTCCACATTTCGTACAACATATTTCTGGGGCCCATGTCTTGTTCTGGTCTATTTTGTTGTTAAAATAAAAGTGATAAGTCCTTCTTAGTGAAATTCCGTCTCTGCGCTTTGAAAGTCAGCTCACCGCACACGTAACAGGAGTTGTTTCTATCATTTATGCCCTTTCGAGACATATTTCTTATACGCACTACACACACAATACACTTTACACAACTCCTTATAATGCACTATTATGGATCGTATTACACACTTCTATCACAATCCAATTGACAACGGAAGAGAGCACAGAATTAGCTTCTTCCTTTTAAGAAAGTTCTAACTCGCACTGTGCCCGCAGCAAAAGTTGGTATGGGTTCTCTGAAATTCCGCTACACTCCGTCACGCATAGTCGGAAATAAATTCTACCAATCTTTCATCCAATTTGCAAAAATGTTTGAAATACAATTGCAAATTTTAATATTTTTCAACAAGTTTAGTTGAATCTTCTTCGAAGTGGTCTTGTTTTCAATTTGTGAACAACATGAAAAACCTTTTCAAGTACGTATTCTGCTCCTTGTTTCCGATCGTTCACTGTAAGTCGTCTGAAATTAATGAGGCTAGATAGAATTAACCTACCTCTTGGTGTACTAGAAACATTTAAAATACGCTAGTTTGCAATTTAAAGTGCATTGCAACAACACATTCTGCTACAGTTGGCCACACTGACTCATCTGCAAACTTTACCTTAAAATAATTGTCTTGCAGGAGAATATAATTGTTGTAACGCTTGAATTCAAGGCAACAATCACCAAACGATATTAGTCCACTGTTGACAAAATGAAATTAAATATAAATGTGAAATACTCCTTCTGATCAGCAACCTATATACCTCCAATGCTAATGAACAGGAAAAACATTATTTTCAAAATTACAAAAAAAAGAAGAAATTGTGGGTGATGGACAATTTCTGACTTCATTCAATACACGCAGGTTCATATCACATGGTGCAAGTAACGGCAAAACATCTCTATAGGTCGACGCCCCGAAAAATAGCATTAAAAAAATATCCGTGTCTGTAACAGGCAGTGCTCTCCAACACATCTTAATTGATGTACAGTAATGACATCCAAGATACTCTTACGTTTGTTAAATGTGTAGTAATGTCGCAAATGAAATGTTGTTGACCTGAATACGGCTTATGAACACTTACAAATGGTCCCGAAGTCTCAGTCGTATGTAGCCGTATCTGGTTTTAGCATAGACAGTCGGCGGATGCAGAATGGATCGTGAGCCATGGACCAGCCAGTCGAAGAAACCTTCGCCAGGGGAGGGATTCGGACACGAACCTCCGAGCTGATTGGATTGGTCCAGAACAAGAACACTACGGTACTTTGTGTTTGATTTTTATTTCTCGAGATAGCTCCCAAGCCGGTCTTAAGCCACATCGCCGCACAAAGCCCATTTGAATTCACCCGCAAAGCGATCTGATTTCCTCATTTCAGCTGCTCATAACATGACAACGGCACGGGATATCGAATTGATTTTTCAAACGATTTATCAGTATGACCAACCCTCTAACGCTCATGTTCCCGGTTCACCTTGCTTCCCTGTCCGACTCGTTGGCTGAATGGTCAGCGTATTGGCCTTCGGTTCAGAGGGTCCCGGGTTCGTTTTCCGACCGGGTCGGGGATTTTAACCTTAATTGGTTAATTCCAAAGGCCCGGGGACTGGGTGTTTGTGCTGTCCCCAACATCCTTGCAACTCACACACCACACATTACACTATCCTTCACCACAATACCACGCAGATATCTACACATGGCAGATGCCGCTCACCTTCATCGGAGGGCCTGCCTTACAAGGGCTGCACTCGGCTAGAACTAGCCACACGAAATTATTATTACCTTGCTTCCCTATAACCCTGTATGTGAAGTTCTTATAACATTTGTTGCGCCCCATATATATTCCGTATATTACTTCTTGGAGGAATGATTTGTGTGCTATGGTGTTTATTCCTGCAGAATGTGGCTTCGAGATCATAATTCCTAGTGGTAGAGAAGAATCGTTCGCTGTGAGATAACACACTTGGTAAAATACTCCCGAGTTTGTGTCACTGAATACAATATGTGATCACATTCAAACGTTGTGTGGGTTTTGCCCTGCAATCACAACATTTTCTAAAAATGTGTGAGTATTCTAATATGCATTTCTGCATTGATGATAAACGGGACATACCAGGAGGCAAAAAAGGAGCCAAGATATGATATACTCACAGATAAGAAAGTAATATTGCACATGACAATAGGAAAAGGCCTTTGGTCTACATTTTATTTTGTGTATGGTGGGAACCACGTTATTGGAAGTTCGCTGGATGGAACATAGAAAAGAAGTGAGTGAGTTTTATGTAAAGAAATAAAAAAGTGGAGAAAGAAAGGGAAGATGTACGAACAGAGAGAGAACTGATGTGTCTGCTGGGGTAAAGAGAAAGAAAAAAAGTAAGGGGGTTGAAAGAGAAGTCTTATTTTATATCGCCTGACGTTTGCCTATGCAAATCTTGGCCGCTCTGAGGACGGACCATGTGGCTGACTGGCGTGTGGAGGGGATAAGAGGGATGGAAGATTCCTCCTCCTTCCACTTCAACCCGAGAATATTTTATAGCTTGTGCATCGCAGGAAAGTTTTCCTCGCCTGTCTTTCTCCCTCCCGCTCTGCTTCCTCCTTCCTGTGTGTATATGTATGCATATACAGTATACTTCCTTACTAGTTATGCTTCAGCACCAGTCAACTTCAGATACATTCATTTTAAAACTCATCCGAACCTTCGACCCTAGGTCGCGCACACAAGTCTTTGAAGTAGATATATCAATAGGTGTCTCATCTCTAGACTAACCACCCTCTCCAAACCCTCTGCTGTGCCTTGCCATAAAATACTGCATTTCACTTCATGTCAATCCTACGCCTATTTACATTACGTTCACACTGAGTATAATAATAATAATGGCGTTTAGCTTTTAGTGCCGGGAGTGTCAGAGGACAAGTTCGGCTCGCCAGATGCAGGTCTTTTCATTTGACCCCTGTAGGTGACCTGCGCGTCGTGATGAAGATGAAAATGATGATGAAGACGACGCATACACCCAGCCCCCGTGCCAGCGAAATCAACCAATGATGGTTAAAATTCCCGACCCTGCCTGGAATCGAACCCGGGACCCCTGTGACCAAAGGCCAGCACGCTAACCATTTAGCCATGGAGCCGGACTTCACACTGAGTGAAGTAATGTGTAAAATAAGATTATAGAAAGAGAAGAGTAAGTACGAGGCTTATAACATACCCCAATAATAACAATGTATGCCCAACCCTCGTTCCGTTCTCGTAGCGAGGTTTTACGACCGGGTGTCCTTCCTGACGTCGATCTCTTCAGATGAGTTAATGAGATGAGTTTTTTAAATGCTATTTGTTTGCGGTGTCGACCTAGGAACATCTGTTGCCCTTACTTGCACCATATGTGAGGAACCTGCGTGTATTTTTAAATGGCGGAATTGTAAAGTGTTGAATATGAGGAAAGGAACTGTAAGAACGACACAAACACCCAGTCCCCAAGCCAGGGATATTAATCATTTACAATTAAAAAACCCTGACCCGACCGGGAATCGAACCCGGGGGCCCCCGGGTGACAGGCGGACGCGTTGCCCCCTATACCGCGGGGTCGGATATGAGATGAAATTAATGATGTGATATATGATAATAGGAAGGAAGAGGGTAAAACACGGTGTCGGCACATAGCCTGCTCCTGTCGAAGAACACCAAGGGGTTCTGCTCAAGGCTTAACGCCTCCATCCGACGGATGAATCACCATCAACAGTTTCATAAGCCCTCATTCCATATGAAAAAGTCTTCATGGCCCGTATGAATATGGATTATTTCTGTTTTGCTTTGCTATGTACAACATAATAATAATAATAATAATAATAATAATAATAATAATAATAATAATAATAATAATAATAATCTAGTATCTTACCCAATACTGGATGTTGTCGACCTAGTAGTTGCCTCACCTAAGCCAAGGGCCGCTAATCAAGCATCCTGCGCCGAATTTTAATTGTGGCAGGGAGACCAGTTCCATTCTACACTTCCTTTAGCGAAGAGCAAGTGGGCAACCTATCCATGTGATGATCACGCTCAATATTGCGTAATATCAGAAATCTCAGGGGATCTACAGTTTCAATATAGCTACATTGTTGGCAACAGGTTCATGTAAAAGTGAAAAGTATTACCATTGATTTCATTTCAACATAATATATGGCCCACGAAGAGTATCTGGATATTAAGTCACGGCTGCCACCAATTACAAAAGGAAAAAATATATCCGCTCCCATTTCATTCCTGTTTACGAATGTGAAGAAATATGCTTATTTATCACAACTAACACAAGCTTCCGAGGGTATTAGTCATGCTGGTAATTCCATTAGGTGACAGTAAAGGGTAGATAGGATGTCGTTAGCAAGAACAAGATGAAGTACTGGGAAATAAAAATGTGCGCTCTGAAATCACACAAATTACTCAAACTAAAACAAAGCCAGAGGGAAATTCAAGTACACAGATTAATACTCACTCTTCTAAATAATAAAACAAGCTGGATGTCGCCATTTTTAAAAGCATTAAAAATCATACACATACACGTATGAAATGAGAGTGGAACATTACTTCAGTGTTTAAGAGCATACATACATACATACATACATACATACATACATACATACAGAGCTCGATAGCTGCAGTCGCTTAAGTGCGGCCAGTATACAGTGATCGGGAGATAATGGGTTCGAGCCCCACTTTCGGCAGCCCTGAAGATGGTTTTCCGTGGTTTCCCATTTTCACACTAGGCAAATGCCGGAGCTGTACCTTAATTAAGGCCACGGCCGCTTCCTTCCAATTCCTAGGTCTTTCCTATCCCATCGTCGCCATAAGACATATCTGTGTCGGTGCGACGTTAAGCAAATAGCCAAAAAAAAAAAAAAAAAAAAAAAACATACATGCATACATTACATGCAAACATATGAAACCTTTTGAATCACCCGGTATTTATCTATCTGACTTCAGCACATTATCCCAATAGCTTACAGCAGTGTGAACGGTTATAGTGATAGACTAGCTGATGTACCCGTGCTTCGCTACGGAGTTCTTTGAAAGACTTTGAATTACAGTTAACTTAGGCCATTACAGAAACGTCAGTAGGAATGTAGGGATTAAAAACAATATTATCATATAAAATACTCACTCAAATGAAAAACTCCACATTTTCTAACTTTTAACGAACAGCACTACGATGCCCATTTGACAGTCCGAAGTTCCAGTGCTGGAATGACCAGGCCGCAGACAGCCATTGTTCCGTTAAATATTCACACTGCTCATTCCAGTGAGCGCCTCAGGGTAGGGATTGAATAGCTCGAATGCTATGATGAACCAGTTTGTTACGTACCGGTACCAGTAGTATCAGAAAATTTATGAACCAGAGGAATGGCATGCTTAAGAAGAAAGTTATCTAACTCCCCAGCTGCTTCCCGCCAATATTCAGGCAGGCTTTTAAACTCGGTACGGCCGGGCAAGTTGACCATGCGGTTAGGGGCGCACGGCTGTGAGTTTGCATCCGGGAGGTAGTGGTTTCGAAAACCACTGTCGACAGCCCTGAGGATTGTTTTTCATGGTCGCCCATATTCACACCAGGCAAATGCTCAGGCTGTACTGTAATTAACGCCAGGGCCACTTCCTTTCCACTCATAACCCTTTCCTATCCCATCGTCGCCATAATACCTATCTGTGTCGGTGCGACGTAAAGCAAATTTAAAAAGAAATACTCGGTATACAGCTGTAATCCCATCTATCGGACATGACTGGCAACAGAAGACACAAACAATGGTCAACGTAATGTTATTGTTGTTCAATGTTGTTATGAGCTTTCTGTATTGTAGGCCTTCACATTTAGTTTTCTTCCGATTCTGTGATATTAGGGCGTCTTACGAAAGTATTTATAGTATAGACTGTAGGCCTAGTTCCTTATTCCCCGACTTTACATAACGATTTTCATGAAATTCTGTTTACCCATTTTATCGTGAGTTAGCGCTGTTATGAACAAAAATCCAAATTCATGAATATCTCTGTTATCATAGCCGGTACGGTAAAAATGTATAAGACATAAATGATCGGAAATTTAATACCATATAACTTTAGTAATCTAGTATTTGTCGATAGGACCACTAATAACACAAATATTTGAGAATTAAATTTTAGGCCTTCCCCTAAACTACTATTCCACTCAGCGTGAATAAAATTATTTATAGCCTGGATTGTAGCGACTTATTTTACGACTTTGCATACCGATTTTCATTAAGATAGGACCACTAATACAATAAATTTTTGAGAATTCAATTTTAGGCCTTCCCCTAAACTACCATTTTTCTCAGCGTGAATAAGATTATTTATGGCCTAGATTGTAGCGACATGTTTTCTGACGCTACATACCGATTTTCATTAAATTCTCTTCAGCCATTTTTTGTGATACGTGTACAGACAGACAGACAGACAGACAGACAGACAGACAGACAGACAGACAGACAGACATTACGGAAAATTTAACAGTACATTTCCTTTCTTCTATGGACACGACCGATACAGAAATACAATCCTTCCTAAATTCTGAGCAATGTACAGACAAAACTCTTATTTTTTATATATAGATTTAATTGTTCTTGTATAACAGGTCAGCGAGCCCCGCGGTGTAGAGGTAGCATTCCTGCCTCTTACGCGGAGGCCCTGAGTTCGATTCTTGGCCAGGTCAGGGATTTTTACCTGGAGCTGAGGGCTGGCTCGATGTCCACTCAGCCTACGTGATTACACTGGAGGAGCTGTCTGACGATGAGATAGCGGTCCCGGTCTACGAAGCCAAGAATAACGGCCGAGAGGATTCTTCGTGTCGACCACATGACATCTCATAATCTGCAGACATTCGGGCTGAGCAGTAGTCGCTTGGAAGGCCATGGCCTTTCGGCGGATTAGTAGGCATATAGACCTACACTATTGCTTTTGGCATAAATACATACATACATTAACGCAAACAACATACATACGCACATACATACACAAATACATACATACCGAACGATGTAACTGCACACTCGGGGTTTCGTGTAGCTTCAAGCTTGCATTAGGGAGATGGGAGGGTTCGAACTCCACTGTTTACAGCGCTGAAAATGGCTTTCAGTAGTTTTCCGTTTTTACAGCACGTAAACGTTGGTACTACACCGGAAGTCTCGCATAACGCAAACGTCGGTACTATAACCAATGTTCTCTTGACACGAATTCGAATAGTTTTATCTTCCAAGTCAGCGAACTATAAATGTCCCAGTGAGCACGAGTATGTAACTGCTTGAACATTGCAATTCAAAAGGTTGAGCAGTAACTGAAGTAGTCGATAGAGGGGTTGTTGTATTTCGAACAGGAACACATAGTCTAGGACGAAAACCACTGCATCGAATGTAGAGTGATAGTTCGCGCAACTTTTGTAAACGATATTCAGTGTTCAGTGTTTAACCAATGTAGAGCATTTTGGGAAAAATGAATAAAATAGATAATCCATATGTCGCTTCTGACATTCCAGGGCTTGCCATGACGCAAAGTTTGAAAGTTGTTCTTCGACACCTGTAAGGGCTCTTACTTTTCCTCGGAGGAAATCTCATGGCGCAACAGCCCCGAAGGGCCATGGTCTATCAGGCGATCGCTGCTCAACCCGAAGGTCTACAGATTGAGGTGTCATGTTGTCAGCATGACGAATCCTCTCGGCCGTTATTCTTGGCTTTCTAGATCCGGGCCCATGAAGTCGGATAGAGTAGTTAGCTCTATGTCTTGCCACTTTCTCCCCAGAAATTAACGTAATACTCATTTATGGTGTAGGCTGTGTGAACCTCAGAGACGTCTGCACCTCCTGAAGTAAAAATTTCGTTTCTTGAATCTTGGAATTTCCTGATGGGGAATCGAACATATAACCGTATGGACGAACAGAGTACGCCTTTATTGCGCCGGCTAGGCATCCCCTGGTATTTATTTATTTATTTATTTATTTATTTATTTATTTATTTATTTATTTATTTATTTATTTAACTATGTTCGGCGGAGATTCCCACAAAACATAAGTGCATTGTAAGTATGAAAAAGTAGTGTCGTTTCGTTTATATTGATGAAGGGAATGAGCAGAAAAAGAGCTTTTGAAATGTTGTTGCAATTTTGTCTCGTTCAATTTGATGTTTGTTGAATTTGGGATCGATATGTTCATGGTACAATTAACGAATGCGCATGAACTGAACTCATCTCTGTCCTGTGTCGGCTATAAAGGGTAATTAGATTCCCTGTGCTGTTGTGTATCTGTCTACAGCTGCCTCTCCTAACAACAGTGTGAAATTACGCGCTGCCAAAGCTCATTATGACTCGATCGATATCATTAGCATGAAGAGTGCTAAAAGAAACTTTTAGCGGTTTCTGCCTGACATTTAATTATCGCAGAGACTGTATTTTTTGAATTAACTGTAGCTTTCCAATTAACGAATATACGGATAGACTCTGTAATAAATGTGAACGTTCGTTTATAAGTCAATATTCTGCAGCCAGTCGCAATTATATCTACCTCTGGAAAATTGGTACCGTACTAGATGGGAGATCCAATCAATGTTCCTACTGCAGGGATGGAAAGTGGCAGATTAGTCTTGTCCAACATTTTGTTTCAAATTTTGTTGGAGAGAAAAAAACTCCATACTCTTCATCATGTGAGCTGAGGTGCACTGCTTCAAATTCTGTTCAGTGTGGTGGGCATATGTAATAGCCATCCCGTTATAACCATCATTGGCGCGATAGCCCTTTGTGGGCCTTGGCCTTCCTCAGAAGTTACTGTTAGTCTTTCCTGTTCATTGCCATGCTCCACTCGTCTTTAATTTCCAGTCTCCTGTTGTTCTGGCGCGCACATTCCTCCCGCCTCAGCTTTCGTCTACCGACTTTCCAGGATCTCTCTGGCAACGTATTGAATGTCTTCGGTAGTAATATAACAACAGCTACACAATTTACCTCGATTTGTATTTATTTTGGTGCCATTGATGCTTTCACGGCCCGTACATATAGACATGATATAGGCTTTTGGGCTTATGCCGCGTCAAGAAAATAAGTTGAAATTCTCTACGTTTCGCAGAGAACTATGCTCTGCGTCATCAGAAGAAAATATCGACTATCCTCGACAAAGGCTTCTAAAACAATGAGCTTTGAATTTAGACGTCACCCAATAGAAGTGGAAATGGTACGCTCATTCGTCACCAGATGGCTCCTTGGACGCGGCACAGCGCTAGCGTTCGAAGTGGAAGCTGACGGAACCATCAGAATCAGTCTGAGAGGGTCACATTACATAACAGGTGTAACCTCTGGCGACGTTTCATTCCAGACTTGTGTCAGTGTCGTGCCTTCATATGTGCGTACTAGCACGTTGAAGATTTCGTTGAAACAAGGATTGGAAAGGCTAGGATTGAAAAGGTAGTGGCTATGGCCTTAATTAAGGTACAGTCCCAGCATTTGCCTAGTATAAAAATGAGAAAGCACGGAAAACCACATTCAGGGCTTTCGACGATGGGATTTGAAGCTACAACCTCCCAAATGGCTACGCGACCTTAACCGTGCGACCAGCTCGTTATTTACTCGTATTCTTATTTTCTCAAAGCCGTAGCAAAAACAAAATAGAGAAAAAATAGGATGAATAGAATCCTTTTGGTCTTAGGATATCTTATCCAGCTGAAAGTAAAAGATACGAGACTAGCGGGGTTGATTGCTGCTACTTGCTTGTGCGAATCATGGAAGGAGAGCACTCGCAATGATGAGATAAAGGCTAATTAAGAACGAACTCGAAGGATGATTTTGTTATTTCTTTTACGTTGCGCCGACATATGGTGATGATGGTGTAGGACAGGGGTAGGAATGCGAAGGAAATGGCCGTAGCCTCAATTTAAGATGCATGGTATAAAATCGGAAACCACGGAAATCCATCTTTACTACTGTCAACGGTAGGGTTCGAACCCAGTATATCCCGAATGCAAGCTCACTTGGTCCAGGGAATGTTAATGTAGCACTACTGACCCCATGATACACACCTTCTACATCATCAGCATGCACATGCCTTTCAATGAAACCCATTACTCATCGACTATCACCAGTATACAAATATTATAATTCTGAATGGTTTACCATACCAAGGAGTTCGTGCGTGACTTAGACGGAGTGAGCGTTTGTGCTCGGTGCAGTGCCTCGTTCTCCATTCATTGCTCATGGTGCAAGTTAAAAATCTGCTTTGATCATTTTGTGAACTCTGACGATGATCCCTTTTTGAAACGTAGCTTTAATCTCCCATACTTTACCACCCAACAGTAACACGCATACCTCGGCAAAACCGAGATTTAGACATGAGTGAAAATTACTTTCTACTTTAGCCTTTGCCGCGAGATAGATACGAAGGTTCACCTCTTCAAAGGTACCGTTAGTCTTTCTTCGCCAGGTCCACAGCCTCTTATGAAATCCTTGAATAATAGGAAATGGTATAAACTGCACCCATTTCTCCATTAGCATAAACAGCTTTGATCTACTAATACAACAATCGCCCAACCAGATGACCTGGAGATATTAGTGTCACGTAATCAGATTGATGGAGTCCTCAACCATATTCTTCGGTTTCTTGTCTATATCCGTCGCCTCTGGTGTTAGACTTATCCACACTTGGTTTCACAAGGGTTCCTTTCTATCCCTCAGTCCTGCATTAAAATCTTTGGCCGAGCCCCAAATCACACCCGATACGTCCAGTAAAAAGACATTCACGGTATCCTTCACCATGTGGATGGCATCAGTTACTGCACACGGTAGTTACAGTCTAGGAAATACCTCAGTTTATATAATCATTAAAGATGCGTCAACTGGGATACAGAGTATATTTCCTTAGAACTATTACCTTTAATAATACTAATTAATTTCGGTAAAAGCATTTAAAATATACTTCTTTTTAAAATCTGAGTATAGTAATGGAAAGAATTGTCTGCCTTGTTATTAATGGATTTTTGTGAATGATTAATTGGTAAACACTTTTCTAAGCCATTTCAGTTCAAGATAATCAAACTCTCCTTCGGGGATAATTCTCACAGCCAACGGTAGAAACTTCCCAACACAGCTGTCCATCAAGATTTACGGAGTCTCGAGTAGTGATCTTGTGGATAGGACGCTATGGGGTGTTTACCATTGTACCGCATCATGTACAGAGAAGCGCTCTACCAAGGGAAGATTAGATCGTGCTTTCTGTGGCTGAATTCTGCTAACTATAGCTTAACTCCTACATCTACGTATGAGCGTGCCTAAGTATCTGCAGTGTAAGCAGCTAAGTTCAGCTAAGAACAAATATTTTTTTCTGTATTCGGGGCCATGATAACCGAATGGCATTGTTACTGTCTTCTCACCAAGGCAGCCGTGGTTCGAATCCTGGCCAATGTAAGTGGAATTTTTAAAAATAAAAAGTTACTTCCTTTTGGTTCGTATTCCACGTAAAACTAGAGGTCCAGGAGGCTATGATTAAGATATCAACAGTCACAAAAAAAAACTGCATTTTTCTATATTTTGGAAATACATCTTCAAGCAATCTAAGTTTTAATAATCGTAACTGTATATTCATAGATTATATTTCTGTGATCATTGGAGCCAACCTGGTGGCTCATTTTATGTTTTGGTTAGGGGTTTATGGCCGTACCCTTTCCCGATGACACGATTTTTAGGTGAAAATTCCAACCCATAATCCGCCAGGATTTAAACCTCGGCCACTCGAATGAGAAGCCATCAGTTAAGTATCTTGCTTTTATTTCCCTTCCTCACAACACTAAATAAATAAAAAGGACATTTCAGAAGAAGTTGTCTGAAACGTACCAGTTCCTTCAAAGAAAATGTTCTAAACGTAGAATAGCAGGTGTTCCTCCAAACAAAATATTCTATACAGTCCGATAAGGTTAGCGGGTATCCAGTGAAGAAGAGATATGAATACACCGAACATGTTGAATATTTAAGTCATCTTGCGATCAGAACAGAATACATATTTGCTGTGTGTGGTTGCCAGTTTGATATCTGTATTTGTTTTAATTTATGTCTGGAGTTCCTTTGACTTGTATCTCCAGTAGAAGTGTGTTGCATGTTACTGTTGACTAAGACACCGATTTCGATGAACTCCCAGAATATCACACCTTCTTAAGCAAATAGAATTGTACTTAGTCTTCAATATTATACCCGTTAATATTGATGTTATGTTAACCTTTTAGTGTCCCCTTAACCCTCCTGCTATTGCACTGTTAAAACTTAATACCGGGAAAGCCGAAGCATTAATTGGAATTGTCCTTTAAAATTTCCTCTCAAAACTACCCAGGTATATTGAAATTGAAACATCAAAATATAGTACGTAGGAGAATGTAGTACATATTTTAATTAGTATATTTGTTGGTTAGGTAATGTAATGGTTGTAGTTACTAATACCGAGGAAGCAACGGGTTGGAATTACTTCCCAAAATTTGCTCTCAAAATTATATTGAAACTTAAAAATGCGAACTTCATGTATTTATATATGGATTCATTTTTTCATGTAGTAATTTTACAGTTTAGTTAATCTAATCTTTTCAAGTTGTTAATACTGAGGAAGCCGAGAACGAGAGGATGTCTTTTGAATTATCTCGTAAAATTTACTATCAAAATTACACTCTGTTGACACTTTAAATTCTAAAAATGTACGTAGGTGAATACATATTTCAATTATGAATGTTATTGTATGATGGTGCTCATTTGAAGAAATCCTTTTATAAAATATGAACTTGATGGTAAGGAGGAATGCCACTTTGACGTAGGTGGTATTATTCTCACGTCTCTTGACACAGGTAAGAGTAAATTATAGCGAAGTCCCAGTCTCACAGTGGGCCTATGGGTTCTGCCAAGATATGAGTGGTGCTGAACGATGACATTTGGAGTACGACTATTGCATCTGGGTGTTTAGAGAGGTGTTACTCATAGGCCCAGGTGTGCTGCAATAACATTCTATGGACCAGTGAGGAAAAGTATGGCAAACTTCCTAATTCCTCGTTTTGATAGTACGCCTTACTATGTCACTATCAGATTTTGCAGCTTTCAGTAAACTGCATAAACTTTTGTGGTGTTATTTTCAGGATTCAACCAGCCCTGGGCTGAAGACTAGACAGACAGATAGACAGACTAACAGGTAATACAGGGGAAACCGGGGAGAGGGGTTCTTGGAATTACCCTCTAGAATTTTCACTCAACAGTTTTTTCTCATAATTTGGGTAGTAATTAATAATAATAATAATAATAATAATAATAATAATAATAATAATAATACCAGGAATACACCTTCCCAGTTAGTTAAACTGCGCGCCTTCTCTAAGGCCATCTATGTAAACAAACTTGAACCTGTGAACTACAAGAAACGTCTTCAACTGTTAGATGTCTCTACTACGCCATTCCCACATCCAGTATAGCTGACGTAAATATTTCCCGTCTAGATCTCAGGATTTATTACTTTTATTTTCGTAATGACTTTTATCGTGGGATTCAAACGACGCTGATACGCTATGTAAATCTATCATCGGAATTGATGAACGTCTCCACCTGACGTATCAGGAAATTGCAAGAAAATGGATAATTCTATAGCTTAAATCCAAGTTGATCCTTGTCACTATGGAAAACTTCAATAACACATCATATTAAACTCAATTAATGTCATTTATTCAAGAGAGTAAGATTTAATTGGATGAGAAAAGTAAGTTGTGCGAATTAAATTTAGAATTTGATTAATATTCATTCTTCTGATATGTAATACTCATCTGTGCTCATATATCATAATTGAAATGGATTATTAATTATATCTATATATATAAAGTAGCTTGTCCTGACTGACTGACTGACTGACTGACTGATTCATCATCGCCGAGCCAAAACTACTGGACACAACGAAATTAAATTTTGGGGATATATTCATATTAAGATGTAGGTGCTCGCTAAGAGAGGATTTTTGGATATTCCGTCGCTAAGGGGGTTAAAAGGGGGGTAAAATTTTAAAATGAGTGTGTCTATATCTCAAATCTTTAAAAGTTTACAGATGTGAAAATTGGTATTTAGAATCTTCCTTAAAAATAAGGAAACACGTATTTTTTGGTTTTCAGAAAATCCCAATAGGGGGGGTGAAAAAGGGTGAAAAAAGGGTTGAATGCCTTTAATCAGGATACCGGTACTTATATCTCAGAAACTGAAGATATTACAGACCTCAAAATTGGTACTTTTGATCTCTTTCAAAAATAGAGAAACACATATTTTTTTGTTTTTGGAAAATCCAATTAATGCGAGGATGAAAAGGGGGGTGAATTTTTAAAATGAGTGCATCTATATCTCAAAAGTTTTAAAGTTTAGAGATGTATAAATTGGTATTTAGAATCTGCATTAATAATAAAGGAACATGTATTTTTGTGTTTTCGGAAAATCCCAATAAGAGGGGAGAAAAGGGGTGAAAAAGGGGTAGAATGCCTTTAAAGAGAATACTTATATCTTAGAAACTGAAGATATAACAGACCTGAAAATTGGTGTTTGGGATCTCCTTTAAAAATAAAGAAACGCGTATTTTTTTGTTTTTAGAAAATCCAATTAATGGTGGGGGTAAAAGGGGGATGATTTTTTAATATGAGTGTATCTATACCTCAAAACTTTTAAAGTTTATAGATGTAAACATTGGTATTTAGAATGTCCTTTAAAAATAAAGAAACACGTATTTTTTGTTTTTGGAAAATCCAATTAATCGGAGGGTGAAAAGGGGGTGAATTTTTAAAATGAGTGAATCTATATCTCCAAACTTTTAAAGTTTGCAGATGTAAAAATTGGTATTTAGAATCTTCATTAAAAATAAAGAAACACGTATTTTGTTTTCGGAAAATCGCAATAGGAGGAGTGAAAAGGGGTGAAAAAGCGGTTGAATGCCTTTAATGAGGCTACTTATATCTCAGAAACTGAAGATATTACAGACCTGAAAATTGGTGTTTGGGATCTCTTTTAAAAATAAAGAAACACGTATTTTTTGTTTTCGGAAAATCCAATTAATGGGGGGGTGAAAAGGGGGTGATTTTTTAAAATGAGTGTATCTATATCTCAAAACTTTATAGTTTATAAACGTAAAAATTGGTATTTAGAATCTCCTTTAAAAATAAAGAAACATGTATTCTTTTGTTTTCGGAAAATCCCAATAGGAAGGGTGTAAAAGGGTGAGTAATGGGTTGAATGCCTTTAATGAGGCTACTTATATTTCAGAACCTGAAGATATTACAGACCTGAAAATTTTTTTTTGGGATCTGCTTTAAAAGTAAAGAAACACGTATTTTTTCGTTTTTGGAAAATCCAAATATTGGGGGGTGAAAAGGGGGATGAATTTTTTTAAATGAGTGTGTCTACATCTTAAAACTTTAAAATTTACAGATGTAAAATTGGTACTTAGAATCTCCTCTAAAAATAAAGGAACACGTTTTTCCCCACTTAAATCCCAATAGGAGGGGTTTAAAAGGGTGAAAAATGGGTTGAATGCCTTTAATAAGGATACATATATCTCAGAAACGAAAGATATTACAGAACTGAAAATTTGTGTATGGGATCTCCTTTAAAAATAAAGAAACACGTATTTTTTAGTTTTTGGAAAATCCAATTAATGGCGGTTAAACAGGAGTGACAATATGGGGTGAATTTTTTGAAAGACTATATCTACAGAATATCTTGGAAACGTAAAATGTTACAGACGTAAAAAGTGGGTGTTTGGAATCTCCTGTAAATGTAAAGAAACATAGGTGATTTGTTTTGGGAAACTCCACTTAAGGGGAACTCAAAAGGGGTGAAATTTTAAAATGAGAATTTTTACAGTATATCTCAAAAAACTTAACATGTTACAGAAGTGAAAAATGGTATTTTTTTATCTCTATTAAACATAAAAAACGTGTATTTTTAGTTTTCGGAAATACCACTTGGGTGGAGCGGGGGGGGGGGGTGTAAAAATGACTGAAAATGGTGTTGAATTCTTTTAATTAGGCTACTGATATCTCAAATATGAAGATGTTAGAGACGTGAAATTTGATATTTGGAATCTGCTTTAAAAGTAAAGAAACACGTATTGTCGGAAAATCCAATGAAAAGGGGGGGGGGTGAAAGAATTTAAAAAATAATTGAAATTCGCTTGGGGAGGGGGGGAGTAGTATGAAATGAAGTGCAAAAAGTAAATTATTTTTATGGGGATACTTATATCTCAAAGCTGAAGGTAATAGACGTGAACATTGGTGTTTGGAATCTCCCTTAAACATAAAGAAACAAGCCTTCTTTTAATTTTTCTTGGGGTGGGGGAGGTGGCGGTAAATAAACTTAACGGAAGTGGGGTGTAGAAGGAGGTGAGACCAATTGATTTTACTGCTATTAATGTACTTATAAGGATCCTCCGTTGCTCAGGCGCAAGCGTGCCGGCCTCTCACAGCTGGGTTAAGTGGTTCAAATCCCGTTCACTCCATGTGTCATTCGTGCTGGACAAAACGGAGGCGGGACAGGTTTTTCTCCGGATACTCCGGTTTTCCCTGTCATCAGCCATTCCAGCAACACATAATAATAATAATAATAATAATAATAATAATAATAATAATAATGTTCCGGACCATCGTCAAATGTGCGGACTGCGCTGGAAACGGCTCCTGGACGGGTAATGACTAAGAATGCAGCCCGGCCGCGGGTCAGTGCCGCCAAGGCACCCAATACGACACCACACCGGATCTCCTAAAGGATTTTATCCATATTAAAAATGATTATAGGAAAAGATGGCACAGATTTACGGACCCAACTGACCGGGAGGAATAGCTGAGCCTAACCCGGGAAGTACGAAATCGATTGCTGAAAAGGAAGATTGAAAAATGGGAGGAAACGTGCCGTAAAATAATAGAAAACGAGTCAGATCGGGAAATATGGTGGATTCTCGCAGAAAACGAGTCAGATCGCGAATATCGGAGGATTATATATCTAAAACAATAAGCATTCAATTATAAATTTCAGTATAATACCGTAGCGAAGCACGGGTATCTTGCTAGTTAAATATAAATATCCGTTGGGAAAATGTATAAATTGCATCTTGACATGGGAAATTATAGGTTGAATCGATCTGAAGGATCATTCTACACATTAGTTTTCATTAATTCTGCTTTTGTCCTACTATTTTTACTATTTTTATCTCGTAGCATTCCATTGTAAGCTTCTGGAAAAGATAAGTTTCTCAGTCGACATCATAAATCTGCTTCTATCCAAGTTAAAATTACTATATTAACCAGCATCACACTAAAGATCAATTCATTTTAACATAATAATCATTGGATGTCTCTAACATGATAATAAGAGTCTCAAATATGACTAAAACATATTAATAAATGACCTAACGTGCGAGTTATTCAAATTATTTTGCCTGGGGAAAATCATTCTTGAATACACCATATAGTATCTACTCTAAATTATATATATTATCCAATACAATAGTAATTATCCAATGTTAATCTCCATTATGCCATCATTATTTGGAAAAATATATACTTTAGAAAAATAATATGAAATTAAAATATCCAGGTGCATAGCCAATTATTCTTAAAAGAATTCATTTTTGATGATCTCGCTCTACAATCATGACCTTCCATAATTATATGTATGTATAACCGTGTCATCGTTAATCTAGAATAAGGATTCTGAGACAATATACTGCTACTGTATAATAAACATACATGATTCAGCTGTGCGTCAATATCCTTTCCTTACTATTCAAATAAATCATTTATATCTCATATCACGTCGTAGCATTACATATTCATTCAAAAAATTCTTATTTCACAACATATAACATTATTATATTTTCATCATAACTCATTTTATCGGTACCTTATATTTTCATATTCCTTCATACAGCATATTTCAACTATATTATCTTATCTGACGCTCCAATAACCTTATTTCCATTTAATCGCAGCATCGGATCAATATCTTTTCAAATGACGTTAACATGTTTTCAATCTGCCATTATCTCCATATTTAATGCATATCCTACTTAATTACGGTAACATGTAACCTCTACACATCATAATAGGCCTATCAGTTGGCATCGCGTATTGAAGATCCTAAAATTATCCCTCCTATTAACATTTCACATATGGTATAGTACAACATGGCTAACTGGGATTCTTTGTTTTCTTTAGAACACTACTAACACTTTATTACACTCCCTAACTTGGGTTTGTCTTGTATGTGATGAAGACTATCTATCCCCTTATATCATTGGCATGAATAATCACTCGCGAGAAAGTAATCTAATTTAAGTCATTCTGAAGACTATAAACACACATCTGTCAATACAGGCTTTAACTACAGACATCCTAACCTTGTTATTATTTATCTATACACACCATTTTAGAAAACATTTACGAAATGATATTTATCATCTGGTCATCCTCTACAGCTCTGCATTCTGGTCATTCTGCTTGACCGCCTTCGTGAACCAGGGGTCATCGCAGCCATGTCTGTCCAATTCGTAATCATCCAGGTAGTTGACTTCCAATCTCCTTAGCAAGCCATAGTTTCCTTCAAAAACTCGATTAAGAGTACAGAATACAGTGATGAAATAAGCTATGACATTATAACAGTATCAAAGCCTTCTAGCATAAGTTATCTAATTGGATTCTGCTTAATATAACTTCGTATAATAGCAGGGTTTCTATCAGATCTCTAATATGCCTGTAGATATTTCAATTTGTTATAGTGAGGAATGGCTTAAATAATTCTCTATCGCCTCTAGTGCAATATGATGACTATTCTTTCTTGAAATCACGGCCTTGTCGTTGCTCTTCTAATTTACCGCTGGAAATCAGTTTATTTGGCGCATTTTATTATTTCACGCGTATCTATTAAATCTTATTATACTGTATATTATTTTGCTGTAGGCTTATATTTGTCCGTAAAATAGCTATTCTTTCTTATTTTCCCCTCAGTTTTCAAGAGATGACGCGATATTTCTCTTTCCTCTTCAGAACAGGCCCATGCAGTTGAATTAGGTTTTCATTTGGAATTTTAAACAGTGTCGTCCTTAATTCGAATGTCTATTTTGTCTTGGTCACTGCCACCGCGATCGTATTCATTTCGACTTTGCGTTACTCTCGATTACTTGATATTTTATGTAATTTTGTTCATTGTGTCTAACTTCATTACTAGTAATCGCGTCCATCTTAATTCTATGGCACACTACCATTGGTGTATTTGCTCCCTCCAGCGGGCTAAACTCTAATAATTTCATAAAGAAATGTCAATTTTTGATGTTTATGAACCTGGTTCTGAAAATTGTTCCGAAGTTGTCAGCATTTCAGTTGGTTCTTCCTCGACTGTAATCAACCTATTAAAAACTTGGAAATATTTTCTCTAGCCAATTGAAATAGGGGGTGGTATAGGAATCCTGCCTATCATTAAAGAGTTCTGGAATCTTCCCCTTGTGGTACTATAAATCAGGGCTCCTTAGGGCCGTATTGTCTGAATTGCTCCAGAGTTGGGAGTGTGTCGTATCCGAAGGGAGCCAGGAGTGAGCCCGGCGTGAGGAAGATCCAGCGGCACGAGTTAGTGGTAGAATTTAGTTAGATATGCGATAGACCCTGCGGACAGTTTGAGGGGAAGGTTTCAATCTCTTCATTTTAATGTAATTTTGTAAAAAACTGGTGGTTTAAATGTAGAATTTCGGCAGGTCTGTGGACTCTGTTCTATTCCCTACTAGGAAATATATAATGTAAGGGAACGAAGATTGTTGAGTTTCTACCGTATCCCATTCAACATTGCATGGGATGACTACAGTTTTCAAAACCTCTAAATTTCATAAATATTTATGACACTAATGTTTCTCATTTGGTCACCCTGGTGTAGTATAAGATTAGCCTCTGTATCATTGGGCCATTAGTCCACTTACGGTTTTAAAATTTTCTTAAAAGCGTGCAAGTGTTTCGCCTCGTTGTCTTTTGTTTATGGCCGGTCATGTGCAACCTTTTTCTTTACCATTAAGGCCACGTAGTATGGGTTATTATGCCCCTGTATATTCTTTTCATAGTGTAAATTTTTTCCTTGTGTTAGTACCATTTCGGAACAGTGACTCTTGTGAAATGGGTAAGCCCAAATTTGGGCAACGATGCATAAACATTTTAGTGTGAGGTGGATTTGTTATTGCGCCATGAGAAAGTGATGCCTCCGCGAGGCTAGACTATGGTAAAGTTGGAGCGCAGACTCCTACGATGTGTGTCTTACTGGAGAATTTCTTGCTCGTATAAAATGGTGTACCTGGCAAGAGCAACTTGGCTCTTTCCTATGTAATTCTTTCAAGTGTTGTACCTGATTTCCGGACTTCTATGTACCCTACATTGTTAGTGCTGACGGACTCATCAATATTGCTGTTAATCATTGAGATTTTCTATTCTCAACTTTTAAAATTGAAACAAGAAGGGAAGAAATACAATTTCAAAATTTGTTGTGTTGAGTTATGCTCTACTTAATTTCTTATCCAGCCGTTCAACTCACACTCTTCTTATCCCTCTGTGAACCACGGATTCCCTGGAATAATATGACGTTGATCAAGAAGCCAGCTGGGGTTTATTATGTTCACTCTTTAAAGAGTTCTTTCAAAACTATATTGACATTTAGACATGATACTGAATAGGTTTTTGGGCTAATGGCATGTCAAGAAAATAAGGTGAAATTATTTACGTTTCGCAGAGAACAGTGCTCTGCGTCATCAGAAGAAAATCTCGCGGCACAGCGCTAGCGTTCGATGCGGGGAGCGTCCTGGGAGCCATTTGCTAACGAATGAGCGTACCATTTCTACTTCTATTAAAATGTCTGAATTTCAAAAGTTCATTATTTAAGAAGCCTTTTTCGTGGGCAATGGAAATTTTCTTCTGATGACGCAGAGCACAGTTATCTGTGAAACGTAAAGAATTTCAGCTTATGTTCTTGACACGGCATAAGCCCAAAAGCCTCTACAGTATCATGTCTATAAATATGGGACGTCAAAGCATCAATAGCAACATATATTGACATTTAATAATTTTAACAATTTAACCAGATGTTTTATTTATTATCTTTATTGTTTAGTTTAAGCTTGCTAATGCAGACAATGTGGGCGGGTTGGAGCTACCTGCTTGCAAGCTTTCCCCTTCTACTCTTTGCACTTTTCTTCACGTCAAAGGGCAGAGGAACTGATTGTTATTATTATTATTATTATTATTATTATTATTATTATTGTTAAACGCATTATTTTGTATATTTGTTATTTTTTTGAATTGATTCACATTTTAAGAGATGCCGAGGTGGCGAAATGTTGTTCTACAAGAACTTCTCTTACCTTTCGAAAGACTACGGCACGGCTGTTAAAAATGTAAACACCGTCACATGCTTTTGAACTGAGCTGGGATCGAGGGAATATGGTACCGTTGTAGGAGGCATAACTCTGTTCTTTGGAAATTAAAAACAGCAACCATAGGAATCAAACTGTTCTTTACAAAGCGGTCGGATGTGAACTTTATTCGAGCATTGTAGAATGCTGGGTAGTGAAAAGCCAGCGACATCGTTGAAACTGAAGATGAAGATTGCAATACTGTGTGACGTCAGCGCTGTACTGTACACTGGGGGGCTGTCAGTGTCGTGGCTCGGTCCTGCGGGAGCCGGACTACATGCGGGGTCAATATGGAGGGTCAGCCACTTCACGTGTCCGTCAGAGACACACATCCTCTAAACGGTCCACTTTGTCGTTAAAGGATGCATTCCTCCCACGAGGATTGCGTACAGTGCTTAGTGTGTAAACCCAACAGAACTAATAACGTATAATTCATGTTAGGCCTATGTCATTTAAATGTAGAACGGCTAGCTTTTTCCTCTATCCTCCTACAATTTAAATTCAATCTATCACGAGACGTGATAGCTGAGTGGCATTGTCAGGAGCTTCTCATCCGTTCGAATTACTTTCCAAGACGTGAAAAGTCAAGTCATTGTGGTTCCACGTAAAATTGGAGGCTGCTATGAACACGACATCAACAGTCAGTAGTCACTAAGTTGAATGTTTTATTTTCTAGAGTGTTAGTCCTGGTGCATTCATGATAAATGTAGTATATTTGTTCATTGCCGCAAATACTTTACTTGATTACAATATTTGTGGAAATTTAGAATGAACTTCCATTAGTCTATGAATCACTAAAGGGCAATTCATTGATTTGCTCTCAGTTATTTCGGGTGGAACGCCACGAGATGCGTACACGTGAAGCAAATGTTTCAACTCTCTGCTCTTTGGACGGGCGAGGTAAGCTTCGAAGTGTAACACATATAATGTGTCCATTTGTGTGTGACCTGGCCGGGCTGGCCATTGGAGATGTATGGCCTTAAAAGTAATTACAATTTATGTAGTAGTCGTGATGTAATTGTAGATCCCGGGTGAGTGAACGAACGGCCGACCAACCACTCGGTTGACTGACTGATTGACGGGCTAGCTGGGCGTGTGTTAACTAAACATCACACACACACGGCAGAGAACATGGCGTGCTATCAATAAAGTATGTTATCCATTATTTCTAACCTATAAATCACATGGTACATCGTTTAAATTATTAAAACTAGAATGCCATCTGGGTCCAATATTTACTGTGGTGGAATGGGGTTCAATGATATAAAATAGTTTGTGGTCTATTCTTGTCGTGGAAATATTTTTGAAAACAAGAGGATGATGTATTTGAATATAGCAAATTAATGGATTTCTTCTCATTTTCATTAAAAGTCTTGTTTTTATCATAGTTTGTTTTAATATATTTTCAATAGTTATTATTATTATTATTATTATTATTATTATTATTATTATTATTATTATTATTATTATTATTATTATTAAGAAATGCATCGCAACTGGGAAATATTCAGGTGGCGATGATTGCTTACAGTAATGTGATAAGGTAAGGTAAGGGTGTATTCTGCCCGAAGGCAGGTCCGAACCTCCGCAGAGATGTGCCTGAGCCGGAGTTTACGTACGGTAGGGTGGCCAGTTCCTTTCCGCTCCTCCATTCCCTTACCCCCACCAACAGCGCGTGGCAACCCATCCAAATCTTGACCACGCCCAATGCTGCTTAACTTCGGAGAACTCATGGGATCCGGTGCTTCAACACGGCTACGGCCGTTGGCAGTAGTGTGATAATGAAGGAAATTTAAAACATAATTACCCAACAACAACGACGACAACAACAACAACAAGAAGAAGAGTACAACAATCAGTTTCATGGAAGCAACATATTACTATAAATATTTCGACTTGGCTGGAGGATTAAAGGTTTACGGTTCCTCCCGCATTATATCAAAAAGTGATTATGAGACGGTACTCAGAATCGCAGAAATACCTTTAGAGGCGACCGTTGTCTTAGACTGAAATATATGATCGCTCTTAGGACGAAATTCCAAAACCCATGGTATCCGAACATTAAATCGTTCCCCAGAAATAGTCATATGTCAATAGCTCCATGTGGAAACAACTACTGGACAAAGACTGTATTGCTGTAGATGCAGATGACGATGCGCCGTTATTTAACATAAAATGACTACCGAAACGTTTGATGGACCAACAATAAAGTGGAAAATATGTACTTATTACGAGTAAATTGTCAGTATGGGAGTCTATGGTATTTCAATTAAGTTATCATCCATTGAATTTTCTATATTTTCTTGAAAAGGACTTTCGAACCATCGATTGTTTTACTCAGATGATGTATCGGCTTTTAAGAATGAAACATCAACGTAAAATAAAAAAAGAATGCGTTTCATGAGTTCCCTGTCCCAACAGGTAGAAAATTTTATTTACGCACACTGTAAATAGTGAATAACAAACATTGCATGAGGCCATACTCATGTGCACAGTCTGCAGAGCAGCAGGAAAAACACTTTCAGTTCGCCGTTTACCATTCCCTAGCAATAATGTAACCCTGTACGGAAATGATCGTAGAGGTGACGAGAATCGTATGGAATAGAGGTCCAAGCCCGTTCCACTGGACAGTGCAGTTCAGCAAGAGTTTTATAAAGCGCTGAAGGGTGAATCCAATCCATTCCCTCGTATGCTCAGTGGTGGAACAGTTCTGGTGAATCTGGTAACCAGATGAATTGATTGACTTGTTAGGGAGTATGTTGGGTTCCACGAATTGTATTTGGTAGATCATAGCTCTATTAAATTTATCTCCTGCACGAATGGCAGTAGAACAATTTGAAAAACGTTTTGAATGTACCGGGAAGTATCGGAAGTTCTCTGTAAAAGTACAGGAGGAATTCGAACGTTTTAAGTTACTAATTTCCATACCTTGATATCAGGTGTTTGTACTGGTGTCGCTGCCATATTCAGTGTGGAAAGTACTGAAGCAAGAGAAATATTGGCACTGCTAATATTAAAGCAGAATCTACTATTCGTCCCATGGGGGGCAAGTTCAAGTCCTGCTTAGTGATATCCATGATGAAAGCCCAACATCAAGCAAATGAATTGTCTAACCGACGCTGTCCGTTCACCTTGGTTCGTACGGGACGACAATCTTCTTGTGCAACTGTATATCAATGTTGAACAGAACTAGGCGTATGGACATGTGCATCATCCTTCGACCATGAGCACTGATTTCTATGCACTGCAACACTTCTTGCCAAAAGGTTTGAGCCAGCCGCCGGTATGGCCATTCGGCCTCACGGAGAATCACTCACGTCATTCTTTGTTAATTTCAAAAGTGCTATCCTGACATGTGAACTACATTCAACACAACTTCAAAGCATATTAAGGAGGTGGAAACCGCACGATACTGTCGCTGCAGGTGTGCGGTTACAGATACGCCTCACATACCAGCGTAGATATGATTGGACAGTTCTGCGGCATCCAGTGCCGGCGGCCGTCTGGACGAGGCCTAATCCGGTGAGCGACCTCACAGCGCGTTGCGGGCTGCTAGTTAAGAGTGTGCCCGTAACCTTATGTGGCTAACATGACCTTACGCTGGCTACATGTCCAGGCTTAACTTTACAGACCACGGGTTTGACCCTAGGCTTAAGGGACTAAGACCCAACTTCGATGCCAGAAAGTGCAAGCTTACCCTAACAGCCAGCGTGATTATGGTTAAGAGGGGAAGCTTTAACCTAACAGGCATGACGTGTCTAGACTAAACCACGCAGATCCCGAGTTAGACTCCAGGCCTAAGGGCGTTAACCGCGCTGACCCTAGTTCGAATTTAACCGAATGGAACTCACTTGAACAAGAGAAGAACGACTGCGGGGATAAATTCCGGCATTTCGGTGTATCTAAAAAGCGGTTAGTAGGACACATCAATAGTTTCACTCAAAACAGGGATCGAGTCTGGGGGCACCCTTGAACAAAAGTAACATTAGTCAAAATATCTAACCTACACAGAGATCGAGTCTACGACTCCCTAGAAAAATAGAACGGATATCGAACTTCGAACTCTTAGATTGAAGCTCAACGTTAACCAGGAAAATCGAACACTAGATTTTTTCTTGGACCGAACCGACCCGACTAGGATTCCAACCCCTAGCTCCTCTACTTGGGTAGGTAACAAGCATAACTGTACATTAAAATCTTATGCGTTTAATTGAACCAACACACCTCAAGTGCTATTGTTTAATTCGATACACTTAAAGTTTAAGCTGCAGGAAATCATCACCTCGACTAGGATTCGAACATGGAGCTTACATGGACGCAGAACTATAGAGCTTAAGTGAATAAGAGGAAAAATCGATGGTAAGCTGGAACTGATGTGCATTTTAGCAAAATAGTGACTGCACAAGCAAGTTGATTAGACTTGGAAGTATTTGCTGAGTCTAGACACGTCATGCCTGTTAGGTTAAGCTTCCCTCCTTGACCATAATCACGTTGGCTGTTAGGGTGAGCTTGCACTTTCTGGCATCGAAGTTGGGTCTTAGTCCTTTAAGCCTAGGGTCGGACCCGTGGTCTGTAAAGTTAAGTCTGGACATGTAGCCAGCGTAAGGTCGTGTAAGGTTAAGAGCACGCTCTTAGCCAAATAAGGTTACAGGCACGCTCTTAGCCACCGCGCTGTGATGTCACTCACCGGATCAGGCCTCTTCCAGAGGGTCCTCGGCACCGGATGCCGCAGAATTATCCAATTCTATCTACTTACCAGGCTTAGTCAAAGTATAATAAAAAATCGAAATATCGCACCATGGTTCTGTCCGTTGGCAGTACTTACACGAAGGCTTTAAGTAAGTCCTGTAGGTGGAAGCATCGTGCAAATACGCAAACACTTCCTAAGCACCAGTGTAACGAGGCCACTCCATTTCATATATCCACAAAAAAATACTGTGATTCGTTTTTTTTTGAATGTCGTTGGTGTGAAACCTTTGAAGTTCACCAATGAGTGCTGATTCAGGACGATGATGCACGCTTTTCACAGCAGCAACAAGACAAAGTTCGGCCCCATACTACCCGCGAAGCAGCCGTGATCATCCGAAGCCTGCATTATGAGTGTCTTCCACAACCACCATATTCATCAGATCTCACACATAGTAGTTACAGCTTGTTTGGGTTATTGAAGGAGTCACTGAGAACAAAGACATTCCATTCAGTTGAAAATGAAGGATGAAAGCATTGCACGAGTGGCAACGCAGACAACGAAGGTGATTTTTGTAGATGAATTCATGCACATTGTAAGCGCCGAAGGAGTTGCACCGAACGCAACGGAGACTGTGCAGAAAAATGGTACAGTTGTAAACTGCATTCGGATCATAAGAATCATTGAATTCACTTGCTCTTGTATTTTCGATTCCTTTTGAGCATTGCGATCTTTTGGTATCTCCTGTGATGCTATCTAGTGACAATATGTGAATATTGCAGAGCTGTGATTGATATAACCTTTTAATAATATTTGTCATGGCTTAGTTATGTTGATACTGCTACGCGACTGAAAGCAACGAGGAACTGCTGCCGTAACTAACTAACGAGGACGTGCAGCTCTCTCTATATATGAATGATGTACCATCGATGGCTTCCTCTCAGAGTATTCCGGAGGTAAAATTGTGCCTCATTCGGATTTCTAGGTGGGGATTACACGAGATGGGACAATCATCAGGATGATGAATACCGACATTTTGTGAGTCGAAGCGAGGAATGTTAGACTTTTGAATTGTTGCAGTAGGTTAGATGATATGAAAAGGGAAATAGACTAAACTTACATGTAGTTGGTGTAAGTGAAGTATGTTACCAGGAAGAGCAGCATTCTTGGTCAGGCAATTACAGAATTAGTAACAAAAAAGTAAACAGGGGAAATGCGGCAATTCATTCAACAATGAATAAGAAAATACCCAGCAGGTAAGCTACTATGACTAGCGCAGTGAACGGATTATTGTTGCCAAGATAGACACCAAGCCAATACCCATCACAATAGTGCAGGTCTATAGTTCAGCGAATTATGATGATGAAATAGAAATTATATATGAAGGTATAGAATATACATTACAATATGTAGAAGGAGATGAGAGTCTGTGATGGGAGACTGGAATGCAGTGGTAGGCCAAAGAAGAGAAGTAATGTACGTAGTAGGAGAATTCGGACTGGAACAAAGCAATGAAAGGAAGAACATTACTCGTCCGGTAGAATTCTGCACCGATAATAATTTAATCCTTGCTAATAGTTGGTTCAAGTATCACCAACAACGTCTGTATGCGTGAATAAGACGTGGACAAACATGAAGGTACCAAATAGGCTTCATTATGATTAGGCAGACATTCAGAAACGAGATGCAAACATTTTGAAGTTTATATGGTTGAAGGGTAGGTAGATGCTGCATATGTCTACAGGAAAATCAAATATATCTTTGGAGAAAGGCAAACTAGATGTATGAATATTAAGAGCACGAATGGATAACCATTTCTAGGGAAATGGATACTGATGAAATTGGAGATCCAATATTGAGGTCAGAATTTGACAGAGCTTTGAGAGACCTAAATAGGAATAAAGCACCTGATATTGATGACATAATCTCAAAATTACTGACAGTGTGAGCGAACGCAGAAATTTTATTAAAGTCAACTTAATTATAATGCGAAATTAACACGGCAATGCGTGGGTTTGTGAGCTCGATTCAGCTTTATATGACATGTTACGTTAGATTGCATTGCATGATATAAATGTAAGAATCCTTTTAATTCACTATAAGGAGAATTGCATGCGAAGAATGGTTTCTAAAGTCGGTAACCCGTAGTGTGCATGTATATTATATGCTTGCGAAGCATAACTGCAAAACTGGAGGAACAATGTTAACTGCAAAGTAAGGTACTAACGCAACATATTGCTGCATAGAAATTTAGGTGCCGCCTTTGTGGTGTAGTGGTTAGTGTGATTATCTGCCACCCCTGGATGCCTGGGCGAGGCACTGGTCCTCCTTCCCAGTTTTATGCCTCCGACCTAAATTCTCACGCTCCAGGACAATGCCCTTGAGGTCTTAGAGGTGGGATTCATTGCTGAGTCCTAGGGCAAAAACCAACCCTGCACGTTAAACGGATTAAGAATGATTGAAAGAAATTCGGGCACTACTAACGAATTCGTCCTCATGGGAAATCGAAGACCAATTTAGCTCTGAAAGGTTAATGGAAAATGTCGCAGGTGGAAAAAGTATGTCCTATTTTAGGCTGCATCATAATTGGAGTAGTTGTTCGTTGCATTTCATAGGACGGCTTGCTATTGGTTTATAGTAATTTGGTAGATAAATTGCTCTTGATTGAAATCGGAATTGCTTCACGGCTCACCTACGCACCATTAATAAAGCAGTATCCTTCATATCTGCGTATGAAAATTGACATCTGTTTCCCGTTTACCACTCTTCAATATAGGGAGTGTACCATCCATGTTTCAATTTTATACTTATTTGAATGTTAAGAATAGAAATACAATCTAATTTCAACATTAGAAGTGCAGTATTACTTTACTCTTATGAATAGTAAAAGACCAATCTGAACAGTTACTTAGAATCTTAATGTAAACTTAACTGAAGAAAGTTTCCCTCTCAATTTATGCTTGAAGGAATCCATTTGTCTGTTACATAACTCATCCCATTTTCTTTCCTCTGCTTCATTCTTATTCCATTTAATGAGTTTATTTTCAATTTTAGTGTAATTTGTCTTCTTAACTTGTGGACTGAATTCATCAATATAGTTAAGGCTTTCGTTCTCCAGACATCTCAGAGGGCTGGGACGTAAGTTTTACCCTTTCTTGTTATTGCAGTACATAATGATTGCATGTGTATGTGCTTCCACATCTTTTACCAAGAGAGTTAGTTGCGCAGTTTAGGGTGTAGGTGTATGTTTGCATTCAGAAGATGATGATTTCGAATCCTACTAGCGGTATCCCGGTAGATGGTGTTTCGTGAATTCTCTTTCTCACCAGGTGAAGGCTGTGTCTGAACCTTTATATTAAGAGGACGATCACTTCCTTCTCAGTCCAAGCTGTTTCATATCGTGTCGTCACCAAATCCTATCTGAGTTAGTGCGACGCTAAAACACTTGAAAAAATGATTTGCCCCATACGATGTCGAATGTGTTTCTTGTATTCGTTTAGAAATTCTGGCTGAGCCAACTCTCAACTCATACGTAGAGCATAATTTTTGACCCTTGTAATGGAAATAACTATTGGATCATTCATATATTTTAAAGAAATTCCCGCATGAATCTATCAACCTGAGGAATAGAATGATGATCACGGGCTCTTTGCTAATCCTGGCATTACTGAACCGAATCCTAGGCAGCCAGGTGGATGCTACTCTTAATCCTTAGATTACGACGTCGCCTTGTCGCAAAACGGAAAGGGATTGGGAAAGTCGCTAGGACGTTTTAATTTTGACCGTGAAGCTTTCAGTCAGTTTTCATTAATATCTCTTAAGGGGAGGTGTTAGCCCCTATACTAACAATGTTAAATTGCCTTACTTTGTGGCCCGTTTTCTCTGGAACCGTTAGCCCCACAAATATAAAATTTGGTATGCTCTTATGGTGATACCTTGTATGTACACTGAGTTTGTTTCAAGTGGTTCTTACTGAATATAAAATTTCAAGGGATATTTTTCTCTAGCACTCAATTTTTACCACATTTTTCATCAAAAATGTATCCATAACATCCTTACAACTGCAAGTTGGGAGTTAGGACTAACTCAGTAGATTGATCATTAGTATCATTATGTATTAACAAAAACTCATTTTTCTATGATGAGAAGTTTCTGAAAAAATGGGTCATTTATACAAGAAAAGTTAGTTTTCAAAAAAATGAACTTAAAGTTTCGACATATATCAGTGAATCCCTGCAGCATACTCAGGGTTGTCATCATCATCATCCTCATTCTCAGTCTTTCTAAATTGCCTCCTGTGCTTCCTAGCTTCCTTAATAAAGTCTTTGATATCCTTATCAGCTCCTTTAACTCTAAAACTATCAATTTCTTTAAGCGCTCTCACGGTGTTTTTACCGGGTTCAACGTTTAAATGTTTCAAAACACATATCCTTCCAAAATTACCAATATTAAAAGTCAATACAGCAACAGATACACCAATTCACAAAGTTTCCAAGCCAACAAACACATTCTTAAGGATTCGAATCCACACAACATTGCTGAATGACTCGTTGGGGTTTTGCGTCTTGCCGTGCAAACATTTCTTCAGCAAACTTGAATCAGCAAGAGCTGATTGCATTATTCAGCAAATCCAATGATACAACAATATATCTCTCAACTCGAAAGCATGGATTATACAAGATAACTGAGGAGGGAAAGAAAAAGGGGGTGTTGCACCTAATGCAGAATGCTTATTAAACGTCTATTTAAACTACTAGGAGGGTCGTTAAACGCAAGATTTTGCTTTGGACACTTAACTGAGGTTATAAGGGACACACAACACACACATTTTGATTTTTTGATTTTTTTTTTTCACACAATTGGGCTAACACCTCCCCTTAAACTACCTAGTCATGGTTTGAAATTTTCAAATAGAGTAACCCGGAAAGGACACATTCCAGGAGAAGCTGTAACTTATATGGGCTTATATTTCCTGGAACATCGTTTAACTAAATGCCGTAAATGTTACTTTTATTGCTTTTAACACGTGTTCCATGGATTCAATTTCTTCTTTCAATAAAGACAAACATAACATCATTCTGTTATATTTCCGGTCTGATTTATTACCGGCAGCTCAGTAAACATGCGAACCAAACTAGTTCTAGAATTGAACACTTCTTTGTTGTGGAGAGTGAGACCGCATTTCCACCAGCACACCTGAGTGAAGTGTAAGAGCGAATATTATGTTTCCCGGTATTTTTGGCAAAGATCTTCAACTACTTCCGATATCAGAGCACATCAGAACACTCAACATTATAGAGAATCTCCATTTGCCTACTACTTATTGGACACAGGACACTTAGAGGTCGACATAAGCATCGAAATTCTCCAAATAAATACAAAAGGTCTCTGTCTCACTCGCACGCACACGCACGCGCGCGGGTGCGTGTTAACCGATTGGTATCAGTCAATACCTTCTTACCAAGGCGGGCGTACTTCGAATCCCAGTCAATGAATGTGGGTTTTTGAAATTAAAAGTCACATCTCAGATGGTGGAGTGCTGGTCTTATAAGCTCCAGTCGGCAGGTGATTCTGTTTTATTTTATTTTTCTTTGCGTTTAGACCATCTGTGGACCACGGTGCTTGTGTACTAGCTGTGTTTTTGTCGTCGTCTGCCCCTTTTAGCGTACTGGATTGTGTTCTTAGTGGCCTCTTTTTATTATTATTATTATTATTATTATTATTATTATTATTATTATTATTATTATTATTATTATTATTATTAGTACATGAAGGTGTTCAAATACTCCAGCCTCATGTCGATAGATTTATTGGCACGTAAAGGAGTTGAGGAACAAAATTCTGGCCACTCGGTGTCTCTGAAAATCATAAAACTAGTAAAACTGCCCGACTTCTTGGCTGAATGGTCAGCGTTGAGGCCTTCGGTTCAGAGGGTCCCGTGTTCGATTCCTGGCCGGGTCGCGGGTTTTAATCGCTTCTGATTAATTCTTCAGGCCCGGAGACTGGCTGTTTGTGTCTGCCCCAACACTCTCCTCTTCATACTCAAACAGCACACCACACTACCAACCACCACAGGAACACACAATAGTGATTACATCCCTCCACATAGAGTTGGCTTCAGGAAGGGCATCCGGCCGTAGAACATTGCCAAATCCATATGTGCTATATAGTCCGCACCCGCGTCACCACAGGTGTGGAAAAAGCGGTGGAAGAAGAAGAATAATTCAGACGTACAACTAATAACAATAACTTGTTAATTCCTCGGACTTTGAGACAGAGCTAAAAGTCTTGACCCAGCCGGGAATCAAACCCAGAACGTTCTAAACGGAATGCGGTGTCTCTGACTATTCATTTAAGGAGCAGGAAATAATAACAACAATAATAATAATAATAATAATAATAATAATAATAATAATAATAATAATAATAATAATAATAATAATAATAATGAATAAAAGATGTAAAGAGATTCGTGTCGGACCTCTTTTGACGGCAGTGTGTGTAACGTTAGTAGCCACGATGAATGTACTGTACGTACTGTATAGCGCGCACTATCATTGAGTTAGGAGAACCGCCCGGAGCATTATCACACGAACTGAGCTTCTGGTAGCACATAGCACTGTACCAGTTAGCGGCAATTATTTCACAAAATACGTTTAAATTAGATGTCAGCGCAGCCACAGTTGACCAATTCACAAAGCGACGGCTGACCTGCTAGTATCGTGTTCACACATCAAACTAGACCAAGGGAAGTGCCCTCTTGGCTAATGGGGGAGATCTCGTTACAGCGGCCGGCTTTGCTGCTCTGCCGGGAACTCATCTTAACGGAAATAGCAAGTGAATATTCGGTCACATGCTTTTCAAAGCCTGGTTCAGTGAAGGTTATGTAAGTTTCTGTGAAGTAATGTAGTAGGGTGGATTTAGGATATATTCCCCTCCAATAGCCGAAATCTTAGAAAACTGTACATAAAAAAGTTTCATGGAAGCAGAATAATTTAATGATTATTAAAATGCAAGTTCTTGTCCGCCACATGGTCAGCATTTGAGCCCAGAGTTGATTCCCCAATCGGGTTGGGTAAGTTAAGTGATTATGGTTAATTTCTCTGGTCTCAATACTGTTCTCTCCGTCTTTATACAGCACACCGGATTGCCAATCACCACAGAAACACGGAATAGTGAGTACATTTACAATCGACAGTGAATTATTTAAAGCCGGGCTGAGTGGCTCAGACGGTTAAGGCACTGGCCCTCTGACCCCAACTTGGCAGCTTCGATCCTGGCTCAGTCCGGTGGTATTTGAAGGTGCTCAAATACGTCAGCCTCGTGTCGGTAGATTTACTGGCACGTAAAAGAACTCCTGCGGGACTAAATTCCGGCACCTCGGCGTCTCCGAAAAACCGTAAAAGTAGTTAGTGGGACGTAAAGCAAATAACATTAATTATTAGGATTATTTAAAATATTTGGACGTATCATTCAAACCTGCAACCAAAAGAGAGAAAGAAATAGAGAAGAATTTTGATAGATTTTTTGCTAGGGGCTTTACGTCGCACCGACACAGATAGGTCTTATGGCGACGATGGGATAGGAAAGACCTAGGAGTTGGAATGAAGCGGCCGTGGCCTTAATTAAGGTACAGCCCCAGCATTTGCCTGGTGTGAAAATGGGAAACCACGGAAAACCATTTTCAGGGCTGCCGATAGTGGGATTCGAACTTTTGATAGATTCTCGTGCTCTAAGGTGCAACCCAATCGTTTCCTTATCACTAGCAGGTATATTATACCCTCTATGAACACAGCTCAGGAGACAAAATTTTCACTCACTTTCAGTATACTAAGATTGTACTCGAGATGTCGCAAGTCCCTCACATGAATTTGTAATAACAAATACATTGGGATGCAACGTGAGGTTGGTCTAAGCTAAAGACCTCGGAAGATGTGGGCTGTGTTTTTTACTTTTTGACAGTAAGACGGTATACATTATAAGGGTTACAGAGCAGGAGATAATATTATCATGTCTCGTTCTTTGACCTCTGGTCGTTGAAAACAAGTTTATGTAGTCTTCTACATCTTAGTTAGACTCTCATTCATATTTATTATATGGGAGGAGGGATTTGTAAAGAATTCACAGAAATGAAATACTACATGGTGGTCTTTCTGAACGTCAAACGAACAATAAACGTGTTACAGTCCAGAGTTACTTGTGAGTAAATATGCATTGTCAAGATAATGAATTTTAAACTTTCATATCATCCCAAAAGAATGAGTTTAAACAAAAACTAATGAGATAATTGATTAACAAGTTACCCAGCATATAAGTATGTATGTGTGTATATGTCGTAGTATCACTTTGACCTCCTTCACTACGGGGCTATTTCTGTATCGTACTAAATAATATTACATTCGTTTTATCGTAATTTTCAGAGTGTTGGTAGTATACACGATGCAGAACTCGTAATTTTTAATTGTCTGTATATCGTCTGTCATGCGGTTTGGGTTGAATGAACATTAAAACTGCTCAACTACTTTTCATTAAATTAGCCAATATTAAAGTAGAAGTATCCATAAATGCTTTGCACTTGGTTTTATCTCAATCCGGTTAGTAAAGTATGGGAAATGACATTTTTAAATTTAAGAATACCGCCTCACAGACAAAGAAGTGAACTTTTTTTTTGCTATTCGCTTTATGTCGCACCGACACAGATAAGTTTTATGGCGACGATGGGATAGGAAAGGGCTAGGAATGGGAAGGAAGCGGCCGTGGCCTTAATTAAGGTACAGCCCCAGAATTTGCCTTGCGTGAAAATGGGAAACCACGGAAAACCATCTTCAGGGTTGCCGACAGTGGGGTTCGAACCCACATCTCCCCGATTACTGGATACTGGCCGCTCTTAAGCGACTGCAGCTATGGAGCTCGGTAAGAAGTGAACATTGAGTCAGAGACTTCCCTCGCGGGCCACCGATACTAAGCCCAGCTCGTTTGTTGATTTCTTGCTTTATAACAATAGCGGTTTGGTTGTTAATTTCTTGCTTTCCGCTCTCTGCGTGAAATCCAAAGGCATCCGAAGTACCTTGCTCTCGCCGCCACGGCCGCTACCTTTCCAATCCCAGCTCTTTTTCCATCTTTTTCTTAGGATTCCGTCTCCCTACGAAGCTTGGCGATCCAGTTGATATCTCATGAAACAGCGGCTAGTGAGATTTCAGTGGAAGTTCGTCCATACCAGCAGCGAAAGTCTTTAAGCAAGGAGTTTCTCCACCTTTCCACAGATTGCTTTCCTTCAATTTTCCCGTCGATGGTGAGTTAGAAAATTCATATCGTTCACTTCTCATGATGTGGCCGATGTACCTGAGTGTCACCGCAAAACCTTCGACGTATTAGTGCAACGCTAAATCCATTAAAAGAAAAAAGCAAAGATACAAACAACTCCATAGAAACCAGATGTAACAAGAAATTATATCGAAACAAAAATGTTCAGGATAGCAAAATAAGGAGAAGTAAATTAAAACAACAAACAAAATGAACAGATAATTGGCTGAATGCTCAGCGTACTGGCCTTCGGTTCAGAGGGTCCCGGGTTCGATTCCCGGCCGGGTTGGGGAGTTTAACCATCATTGGTTAATTCCAAAGGCTCGGGGGCTGGGTGTTTGTGCTGTCCCCAACATTCCTGCAACTCACACACCACACATAACACTATCCTCCACCACAATAACACGCAGTTGCCTACACATGGCAGATGCCGCCCACCCTCATCGGAGGGTCTGCCTTACAAGGGCTACACCCGGCTAGAAATAGCCACACGAAATTATTATTATTATTATTATTATTATTATTATTATTATTATTATTAATGACGTACGGGTTGTGTAAAAATAATTAAAAAGCAATCGCAAAGACATTAATACAAAATTGGCGAAATACAACTCAAAATACTCCATTACAAGTAGTGACAACGATAGCATTTGCCTTTACCGCAACCCAACAATGGAATCTCTTACCAGTGGACGTCAGAAGCATGTCCAGCAGAGCAGCTTTTAAACATGTCTGTGCGAAATACTTGGTCAACAAGCATGAATCTTGAAGTTTTGATCTGAAAACACTTCCTCCTCATAATTATTTCCCTCTTCCTTTCACAGACCATTTCTTCTTCTTCTTCTATTACTACTACTACTACTACTACTACTACTACTACTACTAATTCTTCTTCCTTTTACCCCTCGGTTGAAACGATATCTCGGTATTTTTTTTAAATGTATAGTTTTTAAAGTTTATTTTAAGTAGTATATCTAGTACTTATTATTCATATATTTTACTATAATCTACGTACAATGTGTATTATATGGATTATATGATTTGTTTTTGTTATATATTATATGATTCTTCCTTCATATCAATAGGTTTGGTTATTTTATTAATTCTATTATTTATTATTATTATTAATATTGTTTTCATATTATTGTCATCAGTAGTCATTATTAACAGTCTTCTCGGTTTAGACCGGTTAAGTGTAAGAAGGGGGGTACATCCCTGATTTTGCCAGAATAAATAAAACATATTATTATAAACGAAAATGAAAACCTACAACCTGTTTACCAGTCAATGACCGGGTCAGGGATGTAAAGAATGAAGCATATATATAGGCTGTTAGTACGATGGGGTCGCCACTACCAAAGTGATGTATTAATGACTGAAAGGTGCTATGAAATGAGAATGGAGAGTGTTACTGGAATGAAAGGTGACAGGGAAAACCGGAGTAGGGCCTACCCGGAGAAAATCTTGTCCCGCCTCCGCTTTGTCCAGCACAAATCTCACATGGAGTGACCGGGATTTGAACCACGGTATCCAGCGGTGAGAGGCCGACGCGCTGCCGTCTGAGCCACGGAGGCATTATTATAAACAATAATAGTTACAAACTAATTACATTAAATATTTCACGCTGATATGCAATAGTGTCTGAGACAATGAAAGAATTATTAAAATGACATGTATAACTTCGCCTTCTAAATAGTTATTCCACTCCAACTTTTAAAAGATAATTCTTTCGCGTATTCCGCCCCAGGGAAGGTGCGTATGGGTACAGCTGTAAGACTCTCTGAAATTGGATATAGGCCTATCTCAATATTTGATGTGAATGACGAAGCCAAGCCGTGAAGATTGAAGCTTGCGATTGGTCAACTTCCCATGAAACCGAGGCAGATACAACAATCAGTACATCACATTCACTCCGTAATTACAGGTCCTGAGCTCGTGATCGGGTGGAGCTTCCCAGATACCGGATCCAGCGATGATGTGTCTTGTTAAGAGGGGCTCGTAATAGCTTAGAATACCGAAGTGATAACAGTAATTGTATATGACGACCGTACTTATATCCGTAGTAACGTAGCCATAGCTCAGTTACATTATCAACCAATCATTTTATTTGCTCTGTCCTATCGTCCACCTGGTTGAAGGTAACAAGATTGTTCTTGACTCTCAGCACCTTACCGAAATCTGCTTGAGAACATCATCTAAAATATTAAACCTTGCGTTTTCGGAATTCCTCATAACGTGACAAGTCTCTTCCATAACAGTTTGCTATGGAAATATTATGAGAATAAGGGAGATGTTTTAAAAGGGAGGCTTCGAACATGAGGCAATAAAAAGCGCGCTCGGTCCATCCGGAAGGAGGTGAGTTCGATTCTCTGATCCCCAGAGCAGCTGGGAATCGAAATCCGTACCCGCTGAACCGAAGGCCGCTTCGGTGACCATTCAGCCAAAGAACCTGGATGGCAAAAATGACTGCCTGATATTTACGATGACAAAGTTATTGGTGACATTTATTCCACTTACATGTACCAGCTTCCTCTGTTACGTCTTTCTTATCTGACTTCCCTTGGTGAGCTCTTTTGTTCTATTCTGAAAACGACGATATTATCTCCGTCTGTGGATCAGTACCAGAGTCGGCCTTCGTATCCCAAGATCGTAGGTTGAAACTCGGAAGTTCAGACGTAAACGAAATGGCGTATGGCTTCTAGTGTCGGGAGTGTTCGAGGACATGTTCGGCTCGCCAGGTGCAGGTCTTTTGATTTGACTCCCGTAGGCGACCTGCGCGTCGTGATGAGGATGAAGTGATGATGAAGGAACACATACACCCAGCCCCCCTGCCAGGGAAATTAACCAATGATGGTTAAAATTCCTGACCCTGCCGGGAATCGAACCTGCGACCCGGGTGAACAGAGGTCAGCACGCTTACCATTTATCCAAAGAGCCGGACAGTTCAGAGGTAGTTCTAGTTTATACTATACGCCAACTTGTAGAAGATCTCCGATGGTGACACATCTGGTATTTACCCGAAATTACTAATAAGAGCTCAGTCATAGATCACAGAGTACATTTCCGAGTCCTTTGCCCTCTACCATCGAAACTGACGTGAACACAGCCTAAATAGCATAAAATCAAATTGCCTGCATACGGTAACTCACCCCATAAATTATTATTATTATTATTATTATTATTATTATTATTATTATTATTATTATTATTATTTCAATGGCGGTATTGGACTTTCTAAGTTTACGAAGTCTACCGAAGGGCAGGATGGCTGAGTGACATCGTCAGTGGCTTCTTCATACCAAGACGACCGTGGTTCGAAACCTAGCCTATCACGTGGGATATTTGAAATGTATAGTCATGGCCTTCTGGCTCCAATTCTACGACAATGTTGTGGTCCTACGACAGTTGCCACGATGTGAGCAGTCATGCGCACCACAAGCAATTTCTCTCTCACACACAGAGAAAAGGATAATAATAATAATAATAATAATAATAATAATAATAATAATAATAATAATAATAATAATAATAATAATAATAATCCGTTTTTATTTTAAATCCCACTAGCTACTTTTACTGTTTTCGGAGACACCGAGGTGCAGAAATATTGTCACTCGGAAGTTCCTTTACGATCCAGTAAATCTACTGGCACGAGGCCGACGTATTTCAGCACCTTCAAAATACCACTGGACTGAGCTGGTATCGAACTCCCTCTCAGACGACCAGCACTTTACTGTCTGAGATACTCATCCCGGTTCAAATAAAAGTGAGCATCAGTAATTAAAAAAAGTCTTCGTGTAGACTTTGAAAATGAGAATACTTTGACAATACGAAATTGAGATTCCTTTAGTGCGGCCAGGATATTGTAGCTCTTTTTACGATTACCCTGTTTGTTACATATGGGAACTCTTCTTGATATTAGAAATGCCTTACCCATCTGTCAATATATTACATCTTATTGGAGTGGAGTTTTTTTTTGTCTTCCCCGTCCACTACAGACAAGATCTCCTTGGTGAGGGTGTATATGTGTATGTCTGTTTCTGTACCACTGTTTCCCATTTCGTCAGTATTTTCTTTTCTCTTCTTTTCTACTCCTTGTTTTGGTTTAGTCCCCAAGTGCCTTCTGCTTTTATCTTTGTTTTCTTTGGACGTGTCGTGAATTCTAGCAACAATAGGAATCGAATTGAATTTAATGCCTGTACCATTGTCTCTCTCTCCCCCTCCCCCAACCTCATTTGCGAATATTGTTGTTTTAACACCCAGCGCCGAGTGAGACAGTTTAAATCAACAGCTCCACTTAGTTTGGTCTAAACGATCTCCTCCCTAAATATTCTAAACTTTATTTTGGAATATCTCCTGTATGCTTATCCCGTAATGATTCACATTTACGGTGCACCTTTACGTTAATTGGTATAAAAGTCACATACTTCTCTGAGGTTAAAGCTACCATATATTTCCACGGAAAACAGGAACGCATTAATAGGAATAGATCTTGTCCCTACATTCTAAATCGTGAAAGGTATTACATTTACGGCCCACGTAACATGATTTATGTAAAAGTGATGTATTGCAGTTAAGCATAATAATTTAAATTTAAATCAAGGATGAAAATACATGTCCAACAGACAAACTCTTCATTATGATTATACTTGTTTGTCACCGGAACGCATTAACACACCACCCATTTCATTTCAGAACACAAAAACACAGTTCATTTCCAGTGCAATATACTTTTTATTAAAACATAATTTAACCGAACGAGTTGGATGTGTGGTTAGTGTCGCGCAGATGGAGAGTTCGAATCCCACCGTCGGCAACCCTGATTATGTGTTTTCGTAGTTTCCCATTTTCACTCCATAATGCCTTTGCTGGCGAGACCTAGTATTTACAGTGCACTGTCTCTTCTGGTATGGGCTAAAACAATTTTGTTACTTTAATTGATATGTCCAGTTTTATCCTTGGCTTTGACAATATCAAAGTGACTGAGGAAAGAGCGATGCTAGTAATGCCATTTCTCATGCACGCTTTCTTGGCTTTCTAGATCAGAGCCACACTCTCAACGTCAGACTGCTCTTTAATTCTAATCACATAGGCTGACTAGACCTCGAAGCAGCCCTCAGTTCCAGGTAAAAGTCCCTCTGACCTGGCCGGGAATCAAACGTGGGGTCTCCAAGTGAGAGGCAGACACGCCTCACCTACACCACGGGGCTGGCGCCTTCTTATGTGTTACAACAAGTACTTTTAAAAATAATGAAGTAAGTATTCTTAAATATACGAGGCTCATAATGAAAACGGGTTTTACCGGGCGAGTTGGCCGTGCGGTTAGGACTACGCGGCTGTGAGCTTGCATCCAGGAGATAGTGGGTTCGAATCCCACTGTCGGCAGCCCTGAAGATGGTTTTCCGTTGTTTCCCATTTTCACATCAGGCAAATGCTGGGGCTGTAAATTAATTAAGACCACGACCGCTTCCTTCAAACTCCTAGACCTTTCCTCTACCGAGCTCGATAGCTGCAGTCGCTTAAGTGCGGCCAGTATCCAGTAATCGGGAGATAGTGGGTTCGAGCCCCACTGTCGGCAGCCCTGAAGATGGTTTTCGTGGTTTCCCATTTACACACCAGGCAAATGCCGGGGCTGTACCTTAATCAAGGCCACGGCCGCTTCCTTCCAATTCCTAGGCCTTTCCTATCCCATCGTCGCCGTAAGACATGTCTGTGTCAGTGCGACGTAAAGCAAATAGCAAAAAAAAAGAAAAGACCTTTCCTCTCCCATCGTCGCCCTGAGAACTATCTGTGTCGGTGCGAAGTAAAGCCAATAGCAAAAAAAAAAAAAAAAAAAAGAAAAGTGTTATCTTCTTATACATAATTTATTTCGGCCGAATATGATTATGAAGACGATGTCGAATCAATTTCAATTCATTTTACGGGTAATCTGTTATTGTCGTCACTTTAACGGCCATACAATGAGCCTTTTTTTTGTTTTTGCATTTTCTGATAAATTTGAAGAACTTGATTCGACCTCTTTTCAAAAAGACCGATTCAAATTCAAGTGAGGTTAACAAAGCTGCTAATTGCCGATCTAAGTAATATGTACTCAGTGTCCCTAACAACTATGCAACATCTATGATGAAACATATCTTCACACTTGAATTTTCTCCCTCCAAGGGTGTTGAGGGGAAACAAAACACTTGCTATGTTTCCATCCAAGAGTCGGGGATGCGAGCTTTGAAAGTGTTTCGCTGTATTGCAAAGCAAAAGGCTTTCGCTTCTATGCCAACAGGCTGGTGGGGGTGTTAGTGGGTGGGTGGGTGAGTGCGAGAGAGAGGCCGATTGAAGTTGCCAACCGCTAGACAAACATTAGCATTCACAACAATCCCCCACTCTACTCTCTCTGCTCCCAACTATTCGTCGACGGAAGTCCATTTGCATACTACTTAAATGTCCAAATGGTGACGTCAGAGATTGAGTTTGGATGTGGTCTCGCACTTGGAAATTGTGGCTGACGGGAATCAATAGTCAGAGCTCACACGAACCCTTTTAAGGAACAGAGTCTTTTACGTTCGATAGGATTGTCAGCACCTGCTAGTTTAATGTAACGAGAAAAAGAAAACTACGTTTGTATGTACTGTGGCTTTTAATTTACAGAGTCATTAACTTCTGTTGTTGACGCTGAAGGCAAGAATGGGAGTAAATGAAGTAGGGAACGCCCCACTAGTGCTGGATGATAAATTCCGTAGTTGAAGCTAACTTTCTTGTTAGCTTGATCGACACAGAGAAAAACTGTATAATTATCTATAATCTAACAGTAGTATTTTAATACCCTTCATAAAATATTAATGTTTTTGGTGTCAATAACGAACATTAGTTGGTGCTTGCATACATATAAACACTCAAAGTAGGCATAATACTTGTACATTAATGTACCTCATTTGTATGATTTGAATTCGGCATAGGGGTGACTTCCGATTGTCTATTCTTCCACGGAAGTTTTCCCGATGACTCTTTCTCGTCTCTGAAACCTAAACTAAACCCCAAGGTATTACAGCCCTGACGGGGCTTTGACCTACTAAGCTACTACTGCTCAGCCCAAAGGTCTGCAAACTTTGAGGTGACGAGTGTGACGGATCCCCTTGGCCATTATTCTTGTTTTTTTTTAGACCGGAACCGCAATCTTACTGTCATGTTCTCATGAAGGCAGAGTGGACTTCGAATCGGTTCTTAGATCCAGGTAAAATAATTCCTGACCTGGCCGGGAAATGAAACCAGTACCTCTGGTAGCAAACAGGCTCACTTCCCCTAAACCACGGGGTCGGCTATCTCTTTTCTTTTTATTCCCACCCCCTCCCTTCTCTTTCAGGTACATTCATCTTCATTCAAGTGTCCTGGTTTTACTGATTATTGACCGAGCTCGATAGCTGCAGTCGCTTAAGTGCGGCTAGTATCCAGTATTCGGGAGATAGTAGGTTCGAACCCCACTGTCGGCAGCCCTGAAGATGGTTTTCCTGGTTTCCCATTTTCACACCAGGCAAATGCTGGGGCTGTACCTTAATTAAGGCCACGGCCGCTTCCTTCCCACTCCTGGCCCTTTCCTGTCCCATCGTCGCCGTAAGACCTGTCTGTGTCGGTGCGACGTAAAGCAAATAGAAAACAAAATACTGATTATTGGTTCCTTTCCAGACATGTAAATGTATGATAGCTGTCAGTTTGGATTAGAGAGGTAGTGGGTTCGAAGCCCGCTATCGGCAGCCCTGAAGATGGTTTTCCGTGCTTTCCCATTATTACACCAGGTAAATGCTGAGGATGTACCTTAATTGGGGCCACGGTCGCTTCCTTTCCACTCCTAGCCCTTTTCTATCCCATTACCGCCATAAGATCTATCCGTGTCGGAGGGACGTAAAACAAGGTGTAAAAAGATAAAAGTATGTTAAGTATGTTCTTAAGGAAATATACGACAAACACACGAGGAACAGTTACAACACAGTAGCACCAGTTCTGGATGAGTCAAGGTAGAGATTATTATATTCAGTTATTGTTACATCTTTGAATGAGCCTCCGTGGTTCAGGTGGAAGCCCGTCGGCCTCTAATCGCTGGGTTCCGTGGTTCAAATTTCGGTCACTCCATGTGAGATTTGTGCTGGAAAAAGTGGAGGTGGGAAAGGTTTTTCTCCGGTTACTTCGATTTTCCCTGTCACCACAGGCTAAATCCACAGAAGTCTATGTAATTTTACAACATTGTACGACTAATTCTGCATTAGTTCATGAATTTTTTGCCAATAGCATTGCAAATAATAATATAATCGAAAGTATTTATAGATGTTGTAGAGTACTCACCATAGCGAAGCTTGGTCTTTAAAAACTCATTTAACAGGGTAACACTGAAATTTCTTAACGCTACCATCAAAGAGATCTGTTTCACAATTCACCATCAGAGGACGTAACAAGCCGATCAGACCTTCTCCTTACTCTGCGGTAAAACTATAATAAATCTATATTTCAGTTATTCCGGAATTCGCGAGCGAGTTTGCCGTGTGGTTAGGGTCGCGTAGCTCTGTGAGCTTGCAATGGTAGGTTCGAATCCCACCGTCGGCAGCCCTGAAGACGGTTTTCCGTCGTTTCCCGGGGTTTTACATTTTCATAACAGGAAAATGCTGGTGCTGTATCTCAATTAAGGCCACGGCCACCGCCTTCCCAAACTCTTTCCCATCCTTGCGTCGGCAAAAACCTTCAGTGTGTTAGCATGACGTTAACCCACTTACAAAAATAAAATCCAAAGATTTTTGTGGAATTAACCACCCCTAAATATTAACCATCACCGTATAGACCTATTAAAACTGAAGCGCTGTGGCTCCGTATATTGCTCTGTTTCGACCACCACCACTTTGGTATTAGTGTAGAGATTACGGGTTCAGTTCTCGGTATTGTCAAGGAGTTCTGAAAAAATAAGTTCACTTTTAGAGACCACAATTCTGAATTGAAAACGTGGTTTATACTGGGGTCTGTCAGTCAGGTCATTAGCTCAGAGGCTGGATGGATCCTCAAATAACACCACCAAAGTTTATTATGCGATTATAGGGAAACCGCAAACACGGAGGCCAACGCGAAAATGAGGTGTATTAAGGAAGACGATGGAGTGAGGTCGTTTGCCATTGCTTTCCTCACTGGGCCAGAGAGTACTATTGCAGGATCACTGTCTCTATGAGCAACACCTTTCATAACAAACGGACGCACTGGTCGTGCTCCGAATGTCACTACTTAGCTCTACCCATACCCCAGTAACATCCATATTGACACAGCCATGGATGAGACTGGGACTTTGGTGGAAGCTACATTTTGCTCTGGCCTGTGCCAACAGACAGATGAAAAAGTACTGCATCCGTCAAGAAAAGGCAGCAGGCGGTACACTGGGGTAACTCCTGTAAATCACGGCTGAGAGAGTTTATGGTGGAACGGATCTACGTTCTATTGTTGATCTACTAGTTATTCTACTGTCCGGCTCCATAGCTGAATGGCCATCAGTCTTCGAAGCTTCGGATTCGATTTCCGGCACGGTCAAGGGTTTTAAATCTTAACCGCTTAATTTCCCTTCACTCGGGGTCTGGATGTTTGTTGTCCCCAATAATCCTGTAACTCACACGCAACACTACCCTCCACCACGCCACCTACGTTATGCTTTTGCGCCACACTAGCAATAGCCGCACACAGTTATTTATAGTTATTCTACCAATTTAGAGAAATGAAATCGGAGAGTAAAATTCCATTGTTTTAAATTTACATTAGTACAAAAATGAATCACTTGGACTTGCAGCGATTTTAATTCTGGATACTTTAAGAACAGAGCAAGGAGTGGAAGAAACTGTGTGTTCTATTTTAACTCGTAGTGTATTTCACTCGAAGATGTCTGACTTTCCCCGATCCCGAATCCTGTGGGGCCTCTTGCCTCTGAGGACCGATTTGGCTTGAATGGTGGTCCTTTATCACGCAAGCCGTCTGTGAAATAACCTCGTGAAGTAGGAGCTAGTTAAGGGTGAAAATATAGCAGAGAAGTGTCTGAATTTCTATTTGTAGATTGTGGCAAGAGTGAGAATGAACTACGTGCATTATATCCCAATCCGATTTTCGTCGGAACCTCATCACAGCAGTAGCTCTACGGTATTTGATGGAATGGTACATGGCACGGTCATTACTTGGAGAATATCGCACAGCACTGCATAAATTGTTGACTGTTGTTTTCCTTTATTTCCAGTTACGTCCATCTTGTATGAGCATGCCGATAGAAAAGACGTACCAATCATATTCTGCGCGGCATTCATCCTATCCGTGGATCTGAATATAATTATCACAATAATGCATGTTGTAAGGTAGGTTGTAGATTCCTGTCTCTCTCTCCCTGTCTTTGTTGTTCTCTCTCCCTCTTTCTTTCACATACACAGTGAGTTACTTTAATCAGTAGGCTTTCGTCAAAGCGAACGTGGTTTGAATCCCGTTTTGTAACTTACCAGTGAGGTGTTATAAGTTCATCGAATGCGGTATGTAAAATGCCACAGTGAGAAAGGGAAGGAAGTGCAGTGCCATGTAAACCCTACCAGAGTTACCGTTGCTTGTGTTCAGTACTGTCAGTGTCCGACTCCATGGCTGAGTGGTCAGGACTCCGAGTTCGATTCCTAATCAGGTCGAGGAAATTTGTTAAGTGGCTAATTCTTTTCGCTCGGGGACTGGTTGTTTGTGCTGTCCCCAACATTCCTAAAACAAGCACATCACACGCAACATTATGCTCCACCACCCTAAGACGCAGCTTTCCATACACGGAAGAAGTCGCCCACCCTCGACGGTGAGTCTGCCCTTACAAGGGCTGTACCAGGCTAGTAAGAGCCACACAAAATTACATATCGTACTGTCAGTGCCAGGAGAATTGCGTACACAAGTGTTATTTCAGCAGAGTACGTAATAGTAAGTATCCATTAGATTTAATATTTAATTTTAAAAGATTCCTTAAAAAAACAAAGCGAAACAAACAATTAATAACGAATGCTGTTCTTGTAGGTTTTATGCACCAACACAGCATCGCATGTGCACTACATTCAGGAACGAGAAAATTCCTGTTGGTGGTATACAAATTTCATTTGTATATATATATATTACATTTCAAAAATAATGTATTCAGTAGTTTTCCATTTTCACATCAGGCAAATGGTGGGGTTGTACCTTAATTAAGGCCACGGCCGTTTCCTTCCCACTTCTAGCCCTGTTCTGTTCCATCGTTGCTATAAGACCTATCTGTGTCAGTGCGACGTATAGCCATTTGTAAGAAAAAAAGTATACACCTGGCGATGCATTCATAAAAGTTATAGAGGTAAAGAGACAGTAACGCAGAATATTCAAAAATCTAATTTAGATCACAACTACGGTAAAGATAGTTTTGAAATCAGTCACAAAACAGAAAAGGCGAATTTGAAAATAAAATAAAATAATTTTAACAACACCTATCAATTTAATATCGTTGCCAGTCCCAAGTATGGATCACTTGGAAGGGATGAGACGGGGGAATTTTCTCTTTGACATTGACCTATTCTGTTGTGGAATTTACGCAGACTATATCATTATCTGACCTAATCTTTAGTGGTTCGAATTTCACACAACACTCCCAGCTTCCCCTCCCCATCTCTCTTTCTTGCACACACACACACACACACACACACACACACACACACACACACACACACACAGAGGCACGCAACGTTTTCTTTTACGAGGCCACGCATCTCTAACTCACTCAACTTCCATCGGTTTACAAATTCAATCAATCAATCAATCAATTAATCACCACTCATCTGAATATAGTGCAGTCGCCTACGTGGCAGATTCCGTATCTGTAGTTTACCTAGTCTTTTCTTAAATAAATGCAAAGTTTGAAAATTTATTGAACATCTCTCTTGGTAAATTGTTCCAATCCCAAATTCGTCCTCCTATAAATGAACATTTTCCCCAATTTGTCCTCTGGAATTCCAACTTGATCTTTATATTGTGATCTTTCCTATTTTTAAAAATAGCATTTAAACTTCTTCGGCTACCAATGTCATTCCACGCCATCTCTCCTCTGACAGATAGGAACATACCGCTTAGTCGAGTAACTCTTTTCCTTTCTCTTAAGTCTTTCCAGGCCAAACCCTTCAAAATTTTCGTAACGCTCCTCTTTTCTCAGAAATCACCCACAACAAATCGATCTGGTTTTTTTTTTTTTTTTTTTTCACCTCTCGAATCAAGCAATCCTGGAACCATATACTAGTTGGGATCTTACCAGAGACTTACATGCCCTCTCCTTTACATCCTTACTACAACGCCTAAATACCCACATAAGCATGTGCAGGGATTTTTACCCTGTACTTACAATCCCATTTATGTGATTATCCGATTCTGCAAAATGCATCGTACTTCTATAACAGTTCTACACCACTATAATTAACCGAAAAATATACACATATTATAAATCGTAAATGGAAGGGCTTGCGAGTTACGTCTGGTTCGAGTCGTATTCTATTTTAATTATCCCATTGGCGTGTAATATGTGATAATGGTACATGCTGGTAATGATGTGCTAAATTAAACATACATTTGAATGTATCCCTGTCTGTAGTTAGAAAAGTTATCTCCTGACGAATTATCGTACATACTGCCAGGGTTGGTGATAAATGTAATTGAAATGAGTAATAGATTGGATCATAATTGATCATATGCATGGAGATGAATATTTGCAAAATGGCAATACCTCGAATAACAGTGCTCACCTGAATTCATTGTTATCACTCTCATTTTTCGCTAAATATTTACATATTTATGTTGAAGTAATTTTGAGAGCAATCATACAAAGGGTACTAGGAAAGTATTGCAATACGCAAAAACGGTTGGCTAGACACTCCTGTTAATGGTGAGGGATGAAGAGAGAGGTGAAAACAGGTCTAGAAGACAGCAAGGTGCGACCTTCACACCAGTTGTTACCAAGCAGTGGGATTGAAAGCAAGGTAAGATATCAGTGTGGTCTAAAGGTGAATATCGCGCAATTATCCGCTACAGTTTTGCTCGTGGATTAACTGTTGACTAGTGCCGGGAGGAAATAACTCCTGTGCTGGGGAAAGACTGTCCACATTGGACAACAATTTTCCGCTGGTACAAAGAGTTCCAGAGGGGAAATTTGGGGGTGGAAGACGATTCTCGTTCTGGGTGACCGTCTGAATGAGTGACTGAGGAAAACATTGAATCTGTGAGGAAAATATTGCAGCAAGTGAGGCGGTTGACATATCGGGAGGTAGAAGAGACCCTCCACATCCCTGCACCAGCTATTCTTTCAATTCTACACGACAATCTCCATGCTAGAAAAGTTTGTTTCCTTTGGGTGCCCCATTCACTTTCAGAAGAACAAATGGCACATCGAGTGAAACGGTGCCGAGAAATGCTAAAACAGTTTGAAAATGGGACTTCGCGTAACGTCAATAGCATTGTTACAGGTGACGAAACTTGGCTTTATTATTACGATGTCCCAACAAAATCCCAGAATAAGGTGTGGCTGATTGAAGATGAGGGTACTCCTGTGACTGTGCGAAAGTCAAGGTCAGTGAAGAAGAGAATGATTGCGGTATTCTTCACTAAACGGGGCATCCTGACTCGGGTTGTGCTAGAAACACAAAGGACAGTTACTGCCTCAGGTCACCCAGGCTCTCAAGCAGCTCTGTCCAAGGTCACGACTCAACGCTTGGCTCTTGCATCACGACAATGCTCCAGCACATAGTGCTAATGTAACAATGGATTTTCTTGCCAGATCAGGGTTGACTGTGCTTGATCACTCTCCATACAGTCCTGATCTTGCCCCATGTGACTTTGCACTCTTCCCAGAAGTGAAGATGAAGCTGAAAGGGCGGCGTTTTGCATCCGACGAGGAGCTTGTGCCAGCTTGGGATCAAGAATGTGAAAATGTAACTGAAGAAAAGTGGCAGAGTTGGTGCTGTGACTGGTTTCGACGGATGGAGAAGTGTATTGAGTGTGGTGGAAATTAGTTTGAAAAAGTCTAAAGCGTTCACTCACATTGCAAAACTTTCCTAGTGCCCTTTGTATACAGAAGACTTTGGAATGTACTGAGAGAGGTGGTGGTGAGGGAGAAACGGAAAGTTACACGCATGTTTTACGAAATATTTAACGATTAGGTAACATAAAAAATATGCACACAAAGAAACCAGTTTTCGGTTTGTGAAAATCAAATGATCATACATAAATGTCTCCCATTCATGATGATTCATCAACGCCTGCTAATTTCCGATGGCAACCAACCATAAGACATAGCGTGCACGGTTGCTAGGTAACATTGACCATCCATCCACACCGTACATCACTGCTTGCACGGTTGCTATGGTTACACTTCCATCACACATTTCGTCGCGTAACACAAATTTTCGGATGGCCCCTAAGCATAAGACATATTTAAGTCAAAATTGGGGCAAGGCTATATCGGATACAGCGACAAACAATTTAGGCATAGTCTGGCGAAATAAAATGCCACCTTTTACTTTGAAATGTGTTTATTCAGATATCGGCTTAATACTAATTACAAAGTGTATAAAGGATTGACCTGTCGTACGAGAAATATGACGCATACGGCCAAGTTTCTACAGTTTCTATACAAATGTGGGATGGAGACAAGTAAGTCCGAGAGAGGTTATGCACTCGAACACCGAATATATATTGACACGATTCTTAATTACTTCATCGGAATTGAAGTCTCTACACAGAATTATAGGTATCTTGGAGTCGTGAAGTCGACTCCGTCCTCGTCGATCAAACTACAACAGAAGCGCCTGTATCAGAAACATCTGACACCCTTGGACGAGGCTCCTGGATGAATGTTAGCCCATCCTAACATGAGTTTGAAGGAAGAGTGACTTCAACCATAGACGTCGCCGACGAGCGCATCTGTGTTTACTGTCCTATAGTTAAGATGAATGTATTCGTTATTCGAATTTAAAAATCCTAATTAGCATTTCCCCTCAAAAGCTTCCTTGCAACTTTGAGATAAGTGAAATATATCAGCGTGTAAACTGCAGAGAACAAAATACATAATTATACGCGAGATAACAACAATCAAATTCACTGATGTCATCACAGCGCAGCGAAGGATATCTAAATGGTTTCGGTTGCATCCCCCCATCCATGACGCAACAGCCTACCAAGCGAAAGCTGCTCAGAACGAAGGCCTGCAGATTATGAGGTGTCGTGCGGTTAGCACGACCAATTCTCTCGGCCGTTATTCTTGGCTTTCTAGACCGGGGCCGCCATCTCAGCGTCAGATAGCTCCTCAATTCTAATCACGTAGGCTGAGTGGACCTCGAAAGTAGCCCTCAGATCGAGATAAAAATCCCTGACATGGCCGGGAATCGAACCCGGGGTCTCCGGGTAAGAGAGGCAGGCACGTTACCCCTACATCGCGGGGCCGCCTCTGTTGTAGCGCCGTGTGTTTTTGTATCAGCTGCAACTTCATACTACTGTAAGTGGTCATATTTCGTTTATCGAGGTGTCAATCGATTCCGCTTTAATGTTGTCCATTATCACAATGGAATTTCTGGAAACTCCGTATTTACATTTAGGAAGATCCGGGGTGTGCACTAGGCCTACGTATACATCCGTGTACCAATATTAAGGCAACCAAGATGGAAAATTTCAAATCACTGCGTTAACATTAGCTGTATCGAAAACCAGTATATATATTACACGTCACGCAAAGTATAATTTCCAATAATTTATGCTCGATGCAGTGTGTTAACAGCGCTAGAAATAATAACGGAGATACTAGAGATTATCACATGTTTAACAAACTTCCTAATATTTACGCAAATATTAGTTCTCTCTGCACACTGAGTTCTCATCCCGAAGGCTGGTTGAGCTGCCCCAGATCGCAAAGGCGTCGCTGAAGAGGTTTACAAGGGAAATTAGGAGTGAGGCAGTTTCTCGTACATTCCTCGCCGAGTCGGAGGTTGCTATTACAATACTTATCAGTGTGCCAAGCCCACCGAAATGTTTGCGCCAACCGACCCTATGAGTGACATTTTCACACCATTTATAACAGGAACTGGCTGCATAAGGAATGATGTTGCCAACATCTCTCATACCTCATTTTATTATTATTAATATTATTAATTATATACAGTCGTATCAGCACACACGTTATTAAAACATAACCGGTTTTCGGACACTAAAGTCCATCATCAGTGTTAAAATTTAAATTTAATTCCACATGAGTGTGTCATCAAAATTGGTTAAAATGAGTTTAAAATGTAGCCCTGTTAACATGAACATAGGAAGGGATTTCCGCTGAACGTTTCTCAGTACTCGACCAACAGCATGGGCACGCGGAAAAGCCAGCCCTTTCTATGTTGATGTCAACAGGGCTACATTTTAAACCCATGTTAACCAATTTTGACGACACACTCATGTGGAATTAAATTTAAATTTTAACACTGATGATGGACTTTAGTGTCTGAAAACCGGTTATGTTTTAATAATGTGTGTGCTGATACGACTGTATATAATTAATACTAATAATAAAATAACTACATCATCACTGTTAATAAGAAATGGCTTTGATATTTTATTATGATATTTTATAAACCTCATACCTTAATCACTTTCATATTGTGAAATCCAAAGATGAGACCCAAGACGGATGATAGTAACAAATTTGTTCTTGCCCATATGTATCAAAAACGATAGAAAATATAATTTCCAGTCTTATATGTCCCCGTATGAGCTACAGTAATGTAGATATTCATGAATTTAAAATTATTGTACAGTCCATCGAACGCTAGCATAGCTGTTATAGAAATATTGTTCGTGTAGTCGTTATGGTTACGAACTAACTGGTGGTGTGATAGTTCCTGTCACGGTTTGCTTTATAAGCTGCAAAACCGCGTGTTTATTAGATCCAATTGGTTAAGAAAATAATGAAGATGTCTATCTAATGGTGAATAAAAACGCAAAAGAACCCATCACTTGAAGAACGGGAATGGGGAAGTGGCTTCTTAAAATGTGGTGTTGTGGTGGGTTGAAAACTTCACCCTTAATTTGCAGCGCCGAAAGAGAATAAAATATGATAGCCTACTATGTCCTAAGCTTCTAAAAATTATCAGCAACGACGAATATCCTAGGCTATGTATTGCTTGCCCTCTATATTAATGATATCTTCTCTATAGTAAAATAGATATCACCGTCATGCCGATGAACTCCAAATTTACTGCCATGTTAATATCAAAAATGTATCGAAAGCAGTAAGAGAGATCGACCTTCAACAACTCTGCCAGTGAAAACTCTCAAACAATTAACATCGGTTATCAGGAATAAATGCGTAAGTATAAAAAGTCATACTATTTCTTCGGTAACATTAATTACAATCCTAATCCCCTTCAGTAAAGAAGTACCGAGATATGTCCCTGATTGAAACTCATGACTGGTCTGCACACGTAAGACATAAATGTAGAAGGATGAACGCGACGCTACACCAACTCAAACGACGTAAGGACATTTTTCCATAAGACACACAGCTAAAACTTCCCCAAATATTGACGATTGCAACGTTGTCCTCGTTCATGTGACTCGTGAACAAACTATACAATACTGCAACGAACCGTTGAATTCGATTTCATTTTTAACTTGAGTTACGATGTTCAACGTAACTGCTAGCGACACAGCTATTCCCGTCGACCACACTTCTTTGTGCAATAGATCCCTAGTTGTGGCTGGATCATGAGTTAGTAATTAATTTCCAGCTGGAGTCAGGAACTCTGTGACAATCCCAAAATTTAAGACTTCATGCAGAGATTACCTGCTGAACACTCCCGACTGTTTCGTAATGACTGATTACGTATGATAGGTTGTGCGATTGTAGAAGGAAAGATGGTAACATTGTCATTTTAACTTACAACTGAAGCATACCGTTAATTATTGTAAGCAATATTAGGTTGTTATTATTATTATTATTATTATTTTATTGTTATACTGTAAATATGCACACTGTCCGACTCGTTGGCTGAATGGTCAGCGTACTGACCTTCGGTTCAGAGGGTCCCGGGTTCGATTCCCGGCCGGGTCGGGGATTTTAATCGCTTCTGATTAATTCTTCTGGCTCGGGGACTGGGTGTTTGTGTCCGTCCCAACACTCTCCTCTTCATATTCACACAACACAACACACTACACTACCAACCACCACAGAAACACGCAATAGTGATTACATCCCTCCATAAAGGGTTGGCGTCAGGAAGGGCATCCGGCCGTAAAACAGGGCCAAATCCACATGTGCGCCACAGATCGCACCCGCGACCCCACAGGTGTGGGAAAAGCGGTAGGAAAAGAAGAAGAAGAAGAAGACTGTAAATATGCACACTATTTAGCCTTTACCGCGTCTACATGGAGTTTAAGTAATATAACTGTTCATTGCCATACTGTTATCACTTTATGTTGTTATGTATAGTGTTCTGTTTACACATTGGCTTATGTTTTCAGTTCCTCAAATTGTTTATTTGGCTTGGTTCCAGAGAATAGTATATTTCACTAATTACCTCTAGTTTTCATGGTTAAGTGTAAAAGAGGGCCATGAGTCCTAATGAGCCCTAACTCCGCCGTTGATAAAGGCACACATAAATAAATATATGTGTAAATAAGTAAATACAAACATACGCATTTTCTTCGTAAAAGGAAAAATAACTGAGCTGCTATTGCTTTTCGTTGTGGCGTGCCATGTCTCCTCTGCTGCCACTTTACTCCACGAGATCACATTACTACTGCCAACCAACTCGACAACGGCGGGACACAGCAGCTTTATAAATTATAATTATAAATTGAGATCGGATTTGGAAATGAAATGTAGGAAGTAATGCTTTTACAAACAGCAGTACGCATACAATCTCTAATGGTACAGCAGAGGAACTCAAGTGACGCATGTATTTTTCTCCTTTCACTGGAGTGCAATGTCCCGGTAACTAAGTCGTATGGAAGTGCGGGATTTCCGAATATCGTAACGCCATTTGTAATGAGCACAACCGCAAGTAGAGATATTCAACCCCCATCTGCTCTCCAGCAAAGCCGGCCGAGACATTTCTAAACCCCTCTCGCACCTGTTGTGGGTACGTGCTTAGCTTAAATTTGTCATATTGCACGATCCAACGGCTGCTAATGTTGTGGAATTCGCGCCATAAACACTCCGTAATGGGCGAAGAGACACAATCGAATAATATTTTAATCCAATTGTGCCATTATTTTAAATTGAGCTCCCTCCTCTGCAAAAACCTCAAATACGCCCATTACAATGGTAAAATATATTTCCTTTCTCAATCTTAGTTTCATCAAATGCTTATTGAGAACATGTTTTATGAGTACCTACCATAACCGAAGTCGAAAGAAATTCTACATTATAATTAATGTCGTGGCGTTATCTAGAGATACCAACCTTCAAAGGTGAGTTTCCATACGGTATGACCTGCTGTAGATAGAGAAAAGTTACGGCGAATCAGAAAACGTGCGAAATAACTTTCAGCCCGTATAACACGAGTATAGTCACTTTTTATACTAAAAAAGAGACGGGAGAGTATTGCTTTGTCATTTCTTGTCATCCCGTTGCATTTGGCGAAGCCAGTTCATAGCGTCTTACGTGTTTAACTGAAAAATGGCACTTGCATGTTTTACAAAACACGAGTTTTGGTTACCTTTGCAATGGTGCTATGTATGAAAACTCTCCGGTATACTGCTTTCGGTAATGTTATTCGCTGCAGATCGTTTTTGTCCACGGTCGCCCGGCTCTTTTTTTAATTTAATGTACATCACTCTGCAACAAAACAAGCAACATAAGCAAAATCAGTTTAGACAGTTCGTTGCTGAATCAGAGTTATGAAAGAGAAATTAAACAAATATGCTGGGAATTTGCATTCAGCAAACAATGTTATGCTCACGGTCATAATACTGTAAACCAACGTCACTATCTCATATTTTTTTCTCATACTACTTTCCGACAGCGAATATCCAACGTGCAGAAATATTTCTCTAGTTTATGGGAGAAATAGAGAATTTATCAAGAGCATTTCGAATTCATAAAATTCATAATAATCAGTACCGTTTCCATATTTCCCTAACATATGTGAGGAAACCGTAGGAACCGTAGGCTCAGACGATCCCGGGTTCGATTCTGGCACGGTCGAATCTTTCAATCTTGAATGGTTAATTCATTTGGTTTTGGATATTTGATAGTTGTGCTGTACCCAACATCCTACAACTCATACACCACACACAATACTATGCTCCATCATAATAACTCTCAGATTCCCAGACATGGCAGATACCGCCCACCCTCGTCGGAAGGTCTGCATTAGGCTTGCACGAATTTATTATTATTATTATTATTATTATTATTATTATTATTATTATTATTATTATTATTACCGTAGTTGATGAAAACTTGCTCAGGATGAGGATGCAATTGCAGAATACCTATGGAGATTTCTTTTGATCATTATTTACGTGCAAAGAAATTTGGAGACCTTTTCTGTAACATTTCCAGAAAGTAACACTTCTTGGACAGGCATAAGTTAACTGTTTCATTGGCCTTTAAATAATTTTAACTCTAAAATTTTCGAAGTTTCAACTAATTTACGGAAAATAAACAGCAAACACATGGGTACTTCTTGTCATTTCGTAATTCCCGACTGCAGCTGGAAGGCAAGCGCTTTTGTTATTTTTTGCTCTTCCACTATAGTCGTGCAGTTTCCTCTTGTTACTTTAATAAATAGCCGTACATGAATTGAAATATGGTTGAAAAGTTAAAATAAACTTGTGTGTTTGGGTTAACTGTGTGCCGCTAAGGGAGTAGTTTCCCGAAAGAGAACGATGTAGAATATACAGACGAACCTCACGTTATTCTGAGTACTCATATCTCCCCGCTGAGAGAGTGTATGTGTGTGAACCAAGATTGCCATCATTCATGCGTTCCGTGAAAGCTCATTCGAGTGCTTCTCAACTTCATGCATCAATATTTATATCCGTAGCTCTGAAACTTTCAGGCGAGACATCCTCACCTCACCTTAAGGAAGAGTTAGAGAGAATAATTAATGTTATATGATCCATTCAAGCCAAGGTAAATGACAGTAGACGTGATCGGGATTTCATAATGCACGAGTATGAACGCTAATGTTGACTGTAAATCATGAAATTAATCGTACGAATGCAACGATTACTGATAAGAAAGTATGGATACATATACGAGGGTCGTCCGAAAGGAAAGTTTGCCATGAATTATCTCTCCTGTAAGGAAAACATAGGGAGGTGATTGGGGTGATGATAAGGAATATAGTAAGTCAGGAATTATGGTCCAGTACACTGTTTGTTAATCACAGTTTATCAAAATTGGATGGGTGGGCGCATTGTGTTGCTTTGCTTCTAATCATTTGGAGCAACTGCTGTGATATTTACACGAAGCTCACTCATCAACAGTCTTCCCATAGTTTGCAGAAATTAGCAATTTCATAAGAAGAAATGTCCAAACAGTCAGTAGAGAGAGGCCTCGTACACACCAATAGCTCTAGCGTCATCGGATGCAGGTTTGGATGGGCATTTACTGTCCTACCAGTATACAGTTGTAGTAAAAGAACGTTGGTGAAGTGGAATCTATACATCTAGGCTTCACTATCTTCCTTATTACCTACCGAAACACCTTCTTGCCTTTTGCCGTAGAAGAGAGACTCATCCGGTATATTAGTGTGTTCTTACCAGACTGCGCACATTGTTCTTCATTTTGCACTTTATTTTTTCCGCATTATCTCCATGGTGACTTAAACATTATTTTGTCTGTCCACGAGACAAGTTTTTCGATGCCACTCACGCAAAATGTGGTACACTGACCGTTTAACGTTTCACCACTATTCTGACATCACTTGTGTCCCCGAGATGCTATTTCAAAGTCGGAAGGGATGACGATCACCTGCACTAGAAATGAAAATTAAAATCCACAGCCTGTTTCCAGTCATTCGACCGGGTCAGGAATGGAATGATTGAAGCCCCATCTAGCGGCGAGGATAAGAATTGTGCCGGCTGCCGAAGCCTGTCGCACTCCTCTGGGGCCATGATTAATGAATGACAGATGAAATGAAATGATATTGGAGAGTGTTGCTGGAATGAATTATGACAGGAAAAACTGGAGTACCCGGAGAAAAACCTGCCCCGCCTTCGCTTTGTCCAGCATAAATCTCACATGGAGTGACCGGGATTTGAACCACGGAACCCAGCGGTGAGAGGCCGACGTACTGCCGCCTGAGCCACGGGGGTTCATCACCTGCACTAGATCAGGACTATATGGTAAAAGTTCAAAAATCTCCCACCGAAATTCAGAGCACCATTTTTCCATACCCTGACGACTCATCACATTTTTGCCGTAGACTACCACCAACGGAGGATGAATTTCCTCAGCTGGCATACTTTTTCGGGCTGATATTTCGAATAATTGCACAAATTTCCTGCCTGGACCATTGCTCAAGTCGGCCCTCTATTTTTAAATGGGTTTTGTCACTAAGTTAGTGCAGTGCTTCCAACCGATAAGGAAATATCAACTGGCACATGAACGACGTTCCACTGCAACTGCTCTCACTCTAGCAGCACGCTTACAGATGACAAACATCTTGAAAACTGACTTTTGGGATTCTCCCTGTATTACATAACCGTATATACATGCATGAATGATTTACGTACATACATACACACATTACGTACATACATACATACATGCATACATACATGCATACATACATACATACATACATACATACATACATACATAGGCCTACATACATACATACATCTTACAGTAACAGTCAGAAGGGTGTTGACAAAGCCAGGGTTTTATTCAGCGTGTTGTTTGAGTACGGCCAATGAGCATACATTGCTTATATGTGACTAATTTTAGGGAGCTAGAGTAGGGCCACTGGGCAAGATGGCCACTATACATTGCTCTAATGGGGATAGCTGTCCCATGGGTATTGCGTCAAACGGCCGTTATATATTTCACTTACGGAACTAACTCCAGGAAGCTGACACAGTGTTACAGGGCAAGGTTACCGTGTACTCTGCTCTTAGGGGACTAAATATAGGGAGCTGGATCTGGGCTACTGGACAATATGGGCGCTATGAATTTCTATTAGGGGGGATGGCTGGCGCAGGGCTATTGGGCAAGTTGGCTGCTACATATTGGCTTTATAGGGCCAACTCCAGGGAACTGGTGCAGGGGTATTGCGCTAGGTGGCTGCTGTACATAGGACTTACGTGTTTAGCGGTCACAGGGCTAGTGCGCATTGATCACTCTTATCACAGGAGCTAATACTCATTCATTGCTCCTATGGGGACTATGTGGACATGGCACTGGTTCTAATGCACTTACATTACTCTTATGGGTCTAAATCTGTGGATCTGGTACAGGGGAAAAAGAGCATACATTGCTCTTAAGGGAATAATTCTGGGGACCTGGCTCGGGGATTGGGTATTTGTACAATCCCTCTATATTCTACCGCGATAACTCCCAGTGCTTTGCAAGGTTGCTGTGCTGTATTTTCAGCAAATTGTTTGCACTACGAATAAATGCTACCCTTCTGGTAACAGAAATAGGAACTCTATAGAGTTATGGTGTGTGTGTGTGTGTGTGTGTGTGTGTGTGTGAGAGAGAGAGAGAGAGATTGATTTCGAACAAGACTAAATATGAACGTTTCCTCGCTGGCACTTGGTATGAATAATAATAATAATTGTTCCGAGGTATCTGCGGAACAGCAGAGGTGAAAGAAGGTGCGGGGGTGAACAGGTCCCAAAATACGAAATTAAAGTTAAGATAAAATTTAAAAAGGTTATATTTTCTTTTAAAGATTAAGAAATAACAAATAGAACAGGTACTCAGTAGCCGAAACACAATTCGAAAATGTACAATTACAATGATAACAGGATTTGGGCTCCGAGAGCCAGACACACAGTTCTTGAGCTATAAGCCCAACCTTACGATATACAGAATTCAACAAAGGGGCAGAAGACCCCAATCATGCCTAGGAGCACTTGCTCCTCTTTACACGGTAAAGCCTCGTCGAGGCATACAACTCAATTTCAAGAAAGAGCAACTCGCTCTCAAAATCTAAGCCTATCAAAGGCCACACCAAACTCCACATTCAAGTTGTCCTCCAAGGTCATGAAAACAGGGGTAAAAATACCCAACCTACTGAGGCCTATCAAGTAAAGAAACAGAAATATTACATGGCCTCGACAATACCAATTTGAAAGGTGGCGAAGCTGCACTCCTAATACATTTTGTTTAAAACCTACATGGCACTAGGCCGTTAATGCAAGGGCTAATCCCATACTAAAGAGGTGACTTATATAAGAAGACAATTTACATTATGCTAGACTGGAAGAAACGGTTGAGAAAATAAGTTCACCTCAAAGCAATATGAGTGGGAGCTCGAGAGGGTTAAGCACTCTCTATCCCAATATGTAGTTTAAAAGATAGAATAGATACTAAGTGTCCTTACATTTTAAGGGAAAGTTACATGGTAAAAGGCTTCGGACCTGCCCCGAGAGTTAAACTGCTGAGCTAGCAAGAAAAGAAGTCATTAAACGGCCATTACCTTGTGGTTGAACTGCTGCCCGAAGATAGAGGCGCTTCCCACCCCCTGCTACGTACTTTACACACTGATCGATGTTACAGAAGTGGCCCGGAGACCCGAAAATCAGCAGTTTATATACTCTCGCGGAAAGTTCGAGGCGTTTCAGGAATGAGAACACCCTCCCACAAGAATTTTATTGGTTAGGGTTAAGCAACATATCCAAGTTGAAGAAGATACACCTGATTGGTCATAAATTAATTAAAGAAATTCGGGATTGGCTAAATTCAAACCTGGCGGAAGGAAGGGGTTAATATTGCCAACATAAACAATAACTGAACGAAATTTAACAAAGAACAAACTTATAAACACAAAATTTCTTCAAAAACATAGTTCTTTCACTTCGCACTAGGGTGCATAATTGTATTTCTTCAGTAGTGCCATCTGGAAGAGAATGTCCACACTTCTTACTACAGGCAAAACAAAAATACATCGAAAACGACCCAGTTCAGAAACTTCAAAATTTACAAGTAGTGACATCTTCTGAGAAACATGAAAATTTACGCAGTAGATAAAGTTCAGGCTTCCGCCAGTAGAGGAGTTTCAACGGGCGCAAAGTTTGAATTAGCGGCATGGAGGTGTACCACCCGGTACAATAATAATAATAATAATAATAATAATAATAATAATAATAATAATAATAATAATAATAATAATAATCTCCTTTGTAACCTATCATCCAGTCGCCTCACATGATCTCAACGTCCAAACTGGTTCACGTCCTCAGTCTTCATACATCAAGTTAATTCCTAAATGTCTGACTCGTTGGCTGAATGGTCAGCGTCTGGCCTCCGGTCCAGAGGGTCTCGGGTTCGATTCCCGGCCGGGTCGGGGATTTTAACCTTCGTTGGTTAATTCCAGAGGCCCGGGGCTGGGTGTTTGTGCTGTCCCCAACATCCCTGTTACTCACACACCACACGTAACACTGTCCTCCACCACAATAGCACGCAGTTACCTACACATGGGAGATGCCGCCCACCCTTATCGGAGGGTCCGCCTTACAAGGTCGACACTCGGCTAGAAATAGCCACACCGAGCTCGATAGCTGCAGTCGCTTAAGTACGGCCAGTATCCAGTATTCGGGAGATAGTAGGTTCGAACCCCACTGTCAGCAGCCCTGAAAATGGTTTTCCGTGGTTTCCCGTTTTCACACCAGGCAAATGCTGTGGCAGTACCTTAGTTAAGGCCACGGCCGCTTCCTTCCCACTCCTAGACCTTCCCTGTCCCATCGTCGCCATAAGAGCTCTCTGTGTCGCTGCGACGTAAAGCAAGTAGCAAAAAAAGAAATAGCCACACGAAATTATTATTATTAAATTCCTAAATTAGCCATTATCTATTCATTCAGAGTATCCTCTTGCCATTGTTACCATCTGTTTGTACTAGCAGTAATTCTCGCTACATTCATGTGCATTAATTATAAGATATCCTGTATCGACCCAGCTTTCACTCCCGTACGGAGAAGTCAGTTTGAAAAACAAACTATCATAGCGTTCACTTCTTTCTTACAGTATACCGTTGATTACAGCAGCCAGCTCACTGCATTACCTCTACTACACATCATTCGATTTCACTCACTATACTACCTCCATGCCTTTGCTGGCGAGATGTAGTGTTCACAGTCCACTATGTCTTCTGGTATGGGCTATATCAAATTTGTTACTTTCATTGACCTGTCTCAGTCTCATCCTTGGCTTTGACAATACGAAAGTTACTGAGGTATGAGTGATACTAGTAATACCATTGCTTATGTTTTTTTTTTTTTTTTTTTTGCTAGTTGCTTTACGTCGCACCGACACAGATAGGTCTTATGGCGACGATGGGACAGGGAAGGGCTAGGAGTGGGAAGGAAGCGGCCGTGGCCTTAATTAAGGTACAGCCCCAGCATTTGCCTGGTGTGAAAATGGGAAACCACGGAAAACCATTTTCATGGCTGCCGACAGTGGGGTTCGAACCTACTATCTCCCGAATACTGGATACTGGCCGCACTTAAGCGACTGCAGCTATCGAGCTCGGTCCATTGCTTATGCAGCCAGTCGCTGTTATGAATGGTGTGAAAATATTACTCATAGGGTCAGTTGGTGCATGCATTTCAGTGGGCTTGGCAAACTACTATGTAATAGCAACGGCTGGTTCGGTGAGGAAAGCAACGGGAAACTACCTCACTCCTCATTTCCCTAGTACGCCTCTTCAGTGACGCCTAGGCTATTTATGCCAGCTGTTGGCGGAGCTGCAGAGGATCAAACCAGCCTTCGGGCTGAATACCCAATATACATCAATACTACCTCCATAGAGCATACATATTTTAAATACTTGGATTTATCGTCATGGTCTAGTTTTTCTTTAAATCCCATCCAGTGGGTACGATCGCTCAGGCATCAGGTCTATATGGTCTGACACCGTGGTTAGGCGGCTCGATTCCCATTGGTAAAAAAGAAATCACCATCTGAATGTCGGCCGGCAGTGTAAGTATTCAATTTCTAACCACTAGATTGCGTGCCAAAATTCCGGGTTTAATTCGTAACCTCATCACAATGTTAGTGTGGAATGAGAGCATATGGCGCTGTTGATAGTGTTTCGTGCGTCGGATGGTGACGTTAAGCCTTCAGTAAATCCCTTGGTCCTATTCGACAGGAGTAGGCTATGTGCTGGCACAGTGTTTTACCCTCCTACTGACATATATCACGTCATTCATTTCATCTCATTAACTCCTCTGACGAGGTTGACGTCAGGAAGGGAATCCGGTCGTAAAATTTCGTCACGGAGGTTCATCTAACTTCTTACCCGACCCCGTAGAGAAACCGGGAAAGGGTTCGACATATATCCTCACGCTCTAGTTTTGTATTCCCTATTTGACATTCAATCCTTAAGATTTCTTTCCTATGATAAGAAAGTCTTCTGAGAATAAATCTGGAAAGTTGTACGGAAGTGAAGAAATACAAGAGGACGACTACGGCTCGAATTCATTAGTCAAATAATGGGAAACAAGTTATTTACAGTTGAAGAGATTTGCGAAGCGTGGAAATTTTCTTTGGGTAAACTGACAAAAACACGACCATCCATGAAAATGTATGTTTTCAGCAAAATGACCCGAATATCCGAGGTTTTTCTCTCCAGAGTGTCCGCTTAAGTAGGCAGTTCTTTGGGCATTACTCTCTGCGTACTTTCAGGGAGAGAAATAAATAACTGAGCAAGTGGATGCGCGGTTTGGGTCACGTAGCTATCAGCTTGCATCAGGGAGGTAGTGGGTTCGAACCCCATTGTCGGTAACCCTAAATATGATTTTCCGTGGTTTCCTATTTTCACACCAGGCATATGCTGGGGATGAACCTTAATTAAGACCACGGGCACTTATTTCCCACTCCTAGCTCTTTCCTCTCCCATCGTCGCCATAAGACCTGTACGTGTCGGTGCGACGTAATGCAAGTTGTAAAAAAAAAAAAAAAATGTACAGTATGCTTGTGTGTACGTACGTAGGTACTGTATATATGAGCTGTGCTGCAGGGTACTCATACTATTATACATGACATTTCCAGTTTTAATTACATTAACCTAATCACTTCAACCATCTACTAATTCTTTTCATATCTCTGATTGAAACTCACGGAAAGTAACAGTATTTGACTTCACAAATAAAATAGTAATCCCAGATTATAGAGACAACATTCCGTTACCTCGAGCGTTGGCCTCTATTTTCTCTTGCTACTGCTCGTATTGCTATCCGATATTTAACAAAATGTGTCAGCCATATTTTTACCAAGGTAACTCACAACTTGATGGCAAGAGTTTTAATTAAATGTTTTAACTGGAATGTATGTATCCATTAATCTGAACCTGATGTTACATATCAAAACTGATGGATGTAGATGAGAGTAGAGTAGAATAGAATCAGATTTCGCTGTATGAAATATATGTTTTGTTATGTATTGTATAAATATATGAATATTTTTTTAAACAGCGGAGAAGTAGCTTAGCCTGAAGGAAGGAGCTTTATTGGGTGCGAACACTGCGCGATCACAACAGAACATCGCTAGGTGAAAAAGCTCAGAAAATAATATTTAAAAAAGTAAATCAACGTGTTTTATCAGGAGTATTAATATCCTCGTTGTACTGCGCTCCTTTATAATAAACAGAAGTCGGGATGAGATTGAGAGAACTGTCCCCTTTGAGGTCAGCTCAACCCAATCATGGGAAATACAATCTCGGAGCATATTGATGTGTTTGAGTTGATGGTTTATACTCGTGGAACAGTTTCAAATTCCGTCGTGGTCATTTCCGAAACGTTGGGCTTCCCATCCCAGGCATAACTTTCGTAATTAATATTAGAGCAGCAATGAAATGATTGGCAATATTTCTCCGATGTCAAATTTCTATCTTTCGATCGTAATACATAGCTTTCCGGCAGTCTATATATGTGCCAATTTCTTAATAAACTGCCTAAACTAGGCCCCAAAAGGACGTGAGTTCTATTCACCGCAAAGTAGTCGAAAAATCAGAAACGGGACGTCCACAAATCACATAAATGGGATTGTAAATAAAGGGTACAGGTCTCTGCACATGGTTATGAGGGTGTTTAGGGGTTGTAGTAAGAATGTAAAGGAGAGGGCATATAAGCCTCTGGTAAGACCCCAACTAGAGTATGGTTCCAGTGTATGGGACCCTCACCAGGATTACCTGATTCAAGAACTGGAAAAAAATCCAAAGAAAAGCAGCTCGATTTGTTCTGGGTGATTTCCGACAAAAGAGTAGCGTTACAAAAATGTTACAAAGTTTGGGCTGGGTAGAATTGAGACAAAGAAGGAGAGCTGCTCGACTGAGTGGTATGTTCCGAGCTGTCAGCAGAGAGATGGCGTGGAATGACATTAGTAGACGAATAAGTTTGAGTGGCGTTTATAAAAGTAGGAAAGATCACAATATGAAGATAAAGTTGGAATTCAAGAGGACAAACTGGGGCAAATATTCATTCATAGGAAGGGGAGTTAGGGATTGGAATAACTTACCAAGGGAGATGTTCAATAAATTTCCAATTTCTTTGAAATCATTTAGGAAAAGGCTAGGAAAACAACAGATAGGGAATCTGCCACCCGGGCGACTGCCCTAAATGCAGATCAGTATTGATTGATTGATTGATTGATTGATTGATTGATTGATTGATTGATTGATTGATTGATTGATTGATTGATTGATTGAGAGGCAATTGTCCTTGGGGTTTACTCACTCTGCGACCGAAATTAGTCAACCTGGTAGTATTCTAGAGACAGGGACAACAGGCCATAAAACTAACCAAACTATCTCACTTAATGCGAGGTTACAAATACAGTAGTAGGGGCGTCTACCTCTCACTCATCCAGCAGCCTTCGTGGCCTGTACGAAAGCAGTTTTAAGTTTCTTTCCCTTGTTTTTCTATAACTGACTTTTTCAGCGACACGAATTTATCTGTAATTACTTTTTCATCCTGTTGTACATTGTAAATATGTCTTTTCTTTCCATTCACTTGGTGGTATGAAGTAAACACTATTAAATAAATGAGGGATATCAGACATCATGTGGAGTAAGGAAGAGCTGTTGTTGTACCATTCATTGTGTACTGCTATTGGGATCTAAAGACTGCTTGTGCTTTGAATGGCATTACATAGCATCAACCATTTCTAAGCATATTCACACTCGAGATAGGAACCATAAATGAAATTGTGACTTCCGTGAAATGTAATTATTCTCCATCTATGCCGTAAGACAATTGGAAAAGTACCTCAACGGCAACAGCGAATATCACTGCTTAACAGCTGAAATATAGTCCGGAACATGAAGTTATTTCCATAAAAGTTATGAAGGCTCCTGAGTGTGAGCAATATAAGGGCTTCTGCTGTCCCTTACTTAGGCACCAAGCAGAATACAGTATAGCGGTTAAGTGTTAATCCGGGTTCCTTGACTCGCACTTAAACCTCTTCTCATGAAAGACCTTGTACTCATATTTAGTATAGGTAGAATGTAACATAAAAGCTTTTCAGTCTATCGTCCGGCTCCACGGCTAAATGGTTAGCGTGCTGGCCTTTTGTCACAGGGGTCTCGGGTTCGATTCCCGGCAGGGTCGGGAATTTGAACCATAATTGGTTAATTTCGCTGTTATGGGGGCTGGGTGTATGTGTTGTCTTCATCATCATTTCATTCTCATCACGACGTGCAGGTCGCCTAGAGGTGTCAAATCAAAAGATCTGCATCTGGCCAACCGAACTTGTCCTCGGACACTAAAAGCCAGACGCCATTTCATTTTTCAGTGTATCAAACATACAGGTTCAAAATATAATATATAACACTGCAGCACACTGTAATCAAATACTCTATTAAACAAAGAATGACATATTTCGTTCTACAAGAACAGCCCAGACAAAGTTGCGCAAGGTAACGAACGACAACAGCTAAGGAAATTACTAGAAAATGTCCATAATTTGTTAAAGTGACAGTAGAGGACTAATACATTTATTATTTAGACATTTTTTCATAACCTCGCCAACCCATAGTCCGCCTCCGTAGCTTAACGATTACTGTTATTAGCTGCCTCCTCGGGGGCCCGGGTACGATTCCCGGTACTGTCAGAAATTTAAGAATGTCAGGAGGGCTAGTATGTGGATGAAATGGTACATGCAGCTCACCCTCATTGGGAGTGTGCCTGAAAAGAGCTGCACCACCTCGGTATGAGCACAAGAGTTTTGTCCGACTCGTTGGCTGAATGGTCAGCGTACGTGTCATTAGTTCAGAGAGTCCCGGGTTCGATTCCCGGCCGGGACTGGGATTTTAACCTTCATTGGTTAATTCCAATGGTTCGGGGGCTGGGTGTTTGTGCTATCCCCAATATAACTGCAACTCACACACCACACACAACACTATCCTCCACCACAATAACAAGCAGTTACCTACACATGAGAGATGCTACCCACCCTCATCGGAGGGTCTGCCTTACAAGGAATGCACCCGGCTAGAAATAGCCACACGAAGTTATTATTACCAGTCCATAATCATTGACTAGTTTACGCTATGAAAATAATATTGTACATATATGCAAATGATTTAAAGCGATTTGATAGAATCTGAGGATGTTCTTGTAGAATGAAACATTTAATATTCTTTGTTTAATAGTGTGCGATTTTTACAGGTATGTTGTACTGTTATAAATTATATTTTGAACATGTGCGTTTGTGATACTGAAACGCTTTTAAGCTACATTTAACTAAGTCGACAGTGGAAAGTATGGCATCCTTCTTAACAAATTGTAGGTGGAATGATATCCAGAGCAATGTGCCTCTTCAGAATTGGAGGTGCTTTCATTAATGTTTTCACTGAGCTCGATAGCTACAGTCGCTTAATTCCGGCCAGGATCCAGTATTCGGGAGAAAGTGGGTTCAAATCCCCAAGTCGGCAGCCTTGAAAATGGTTTCCTGTGGTTTCCCATTTTCACACCAGGCAAATGCTGGAGCTGTACCTTAATTAAGGCCACGGCCGCTTTCTTCACACTCCTATCCCATCGTCGCTATAAGACCTAACTGTGTCGGTGCGACGTAAAGCAACTTGTAAGAAAAATTTTCTTTTTTTCTGACGGAGAACTGCGGTCACTTAAGTATTTAATAGCTAAAAAATAATTCCAATTAGTTTAAATTTAACTGAAGTTGTATTCTTTTCAGTGTATCATTTAATAACTGAAATTTAATTCCGAGCAATGTATATTTTAGTGCCTGAAGTGTAATTCCAGGTAATTTATTTAATAACTGACATTTAATCCCAAGCCAATTGTTCTTTCAAAGCTGCAATTTAATACCAAACAGTTCATTGTTTAACAATTGAAATGTAATACTTAATCAGTTACTGTGCGCGAATCATTTCTTAACAACCGAAATTAAATTTGTTGGCGTCTCCGAAAGACGTAAAACTAGTTAATGAGTCTTAGTAATATTATTATTAAATTCGCTATAAGTTCATCATTTCACACTTGAAATTCTGTTGACATACATTATGGGTATACAATTAACATCTTTAACCTCGCCACCTGTTTTCGCTTTAACAATAAGTTTTTACATGTTTCTGTGCAGTTTAAGTGTTAAGCTACATATTTGCTTATTATTGTTGCAGGTAAGTTCCAGTGAGGCTTTTGTGTGAGACCACAATCATTTCTAGGAGTCTGTGGTAAGTTAGGATTTAATTTTGAAGAAATAATTCTGAAGTAGACCTTAACGTAAAGGATCTCTCAGTGAGATTTACAGAGCAATTTCCTAGAAATATCTGCCTCTCGCTTGTCAAGTGAACTATTTGTAATGGTAGAGCATGGCGTAACTTCCAAATCTTACAGCCACATACTTCCAGATCCCACACCTATGGCACGTATAGTCCATCGAGGACCTTGTCTTATCTAGACGACGGCTGCCGAGCAGAATGGCTTGAAGTTATTAGAGTGGCACGTAGTCAGCGTGTCTTCGTTGGTTAGTCTCACAAGGAAGAGTGAACTTTGTTAAAAATCTCAGACCATTATTAAAATCCTCGGTCTGGCAGGAAATCGAATCTGGGACCTCCTGTAGGACACAGTCTTACCATCCTACGTAATATCCATGCAGAACTGTCAAAAAGAAGTGCCCGCTCTGTTGAGCATAAATCCCCTTCGGGTACCTTGGCTACTACAGTATTTGGACACTGGCAATGTTACATGTTGTTGGAGCACGGCCTGACGTGGCCTGATATCTACAATTATAATACACCAGTTCTCTATGCTGCTATTGTAGCGAAGTGGTGAAGAGTAGTGTTTATGAAGTCGTACGTTCGAACACAACCTACTTCTTGGTATAAGTGTAAGAGAGAGAAGATATAAATCCTCATGTCTCCTTTATGACTGTTTAAAGAAATAATACCCGGTTCACAAATTCAGTATATCATAAGTTGATTGTTTATTATAACATTTCGCCTTCAGACATCATCATCATCATCATCATCTGTTTACCCTCCAGGTTAGGTTTTTTTTCTCGGACTTCGCGAGGGATCCCACCTCAAGGGCAGTGTCCTGGAGCTTCAGACTCTTGGTCGGGGGATACAACTAGGGAGTATGACCAGTACCTCGCCCAGGCGGCCTCACCTGCTATGCTCAACAGGGGCCTTGTGGAGGGATGGGAAGATTGGAAGGGATAGGCAAGGAAGAGGGAAGGAAGCGGCCGTGGCCTTAAGTTAGGTACCATCCCGGCATTCGCCTGGAGGAGAAGTGGGAAACCACGGAAAACCACTTCCAGGATGGCTGAGGTGGGAATCGAACCCACCTCTACTCAGCTGACCTCCCGAGGCTGAGTGGACCCCGTTCCAGCCCTCGTACCACTTTTCAAATTTCGTGGCAGAGCCGGGAATCGAACCCGGGCCTCCGGGGGTGGCAGCTAATCACGCTAACCACTATACCACAGAGGCGGACGCCTTCAGACATAAAGAATGAAAGCTTTCGTTCAGAACGAAAATGCTGTTTATGGCATAAACACAAAAAATTATTGGCGACTGCCTTTAGAAAATTCAAACATTTAAAAATACGAAGTCACGATTCAGTAGCCCATCTTCCTTCCAACTCAATCACATCTTGCATTCGACTCGATCACATTTTTCATTCGAGTGGGCGTGGAGTCGAACAGTCTTTTCAAATAATCTAAATGAGTATAACGTTATAATAGTCCTGCAAACGGTTTAATTGCATCAATACAAAGTAAATCTCGTATAACTCAGTCGGAAGAATGTCGTAATTCAGACGTTAACATTTCAGGTTCAAATCCTCGTCACTCCTTTTCATTTAATTTCGTGGATCAGTGGTAGAGTGTCAGCCTCCGGATCCCAAGATAGTGGGTTCAAACCCGGCAGAGGTAGTCGGATTTTTGAAGGGCGGAAAAAAGTCCATTCGACACTCCATGACGTACGATGTCGGCATGTAAAAGATCTCTGGTGACACATTTGGTGTGTACCCGACAAAATTCATTAAATCTCAGCCATAGACGGCCAAGAGAGTTTCGGTTTACTCGGTCTGCCATCTAGTGGGCCTAGAGTAAAACGGAACGTCGAAATTGACGAGCAGCCAGCCAGATGGCGTCAAATTGAAATGTCTCCTCACTGTAGCTGAGCCCGTACGATTATTACTATTAGTATTATTTAATTTCGTTACATGATGTTATGATGTAATAATAATAATAAGAAGAAACAACACTAATACTAATAATATATAGCTCAATTTTTCGAGACCTAAAATTTATGTTTCTTATTTCGGTAAAAATCGATAACACAATAAAAGTGGAAACTTGAACAAAGCTCGATCTCGCAACCTTCGAATGGTTAAGCGAGCGCTTTACCGCTGTTCCATAAGAAGAATTAACCTTCTTAAACAACATAGTTCTCATGGTCCACAGTGTTTCTACAAGAGCATGGATCGTGTAACAGCACCGAGATCCAAAATGGAACTAAGAATAAATTCCCTGTTCAAGTGCAGCCAATTTTTACTTTTTGTGACAGCTGTCCATAGGTCTGGAAAAAGGAGAGATTACTACTGTAAGAGCTTATTTACGGAGGAACGGAGGTACCTAACTTAAACGGGTATCACTGGTTATGCAGATATACGTGTCGTTTACGGTGTAAACTTAGATGGAAATATGTAAATTTAAGGACGTGCTACTACATGCCTATAAAGGGCTGATGTTTCCATAGAAGTATATGCCATCTTCGCCCTGAAGGTCTCGCTCAGAAAGTCTACGGTTGAATTCTTTTAAATTCTGCACGTTTAGGCCGGGAGTGATGTCCTCAAACTTGAAGTACCTGGGATTATTCTAGAGAGTGTGGAGAAATGAAGAGATACACCATGCATGATAATCAGTGAAAACGTTGATATTCAAGCTTGGGATGTGTAGTCTGGAAGTGTCGTTCAGGTCGTACGTGCTATGGCACCGGGTGTCTCTTACATGGGTTTCTTAGATTTTATATTATTCGAATATTGTCCTTTTGGAGATTTCGAGTAGAATAAAAAAATAACCGACAGAGAGAGTTGGCATTGCGGTGGGGCTCATGTTGTTGCATTCGAGAGATAGTGGGTTCGAGTCCTACCTTCGGTGTCCCGGAAGATGATTTTCCATTCTTTCCCATTTTCGTATGAAGTAAAAAGTATCGTAATTAAGGCTGTGGAAATTACTTTTCCAGTCTTAGCCCTCTCCTTTCACGTAGTTTCGAAATAGATGTAACATATATGAATAATATATTTAAATAAAGATTGTTCCAAATGCTGACCGATCCTAAATAAGTCTGGTCTATGAAATAACCTAGTAAGTTTAATCTTTCCAAATTACGTACCCTAGTTTCAGTTGTTTGGCACTTTGAGTAGATCGTAGGGCCCTGGCCTTGTGAGCTCATGTTAGTGGATTCGATCCCAGATGAAATCCGGTGATATGCATTTGAAAGTGCTGAAATACGCCAGCCTCTTGCCGGCAGGTTTACTAGGGCAAAATTCCGATACCTTGTCCTCTCTGAAAATCGAGAAAGTACTTAGTGGGACGAAAAGCCAATCGCATTTTAAAGATAACTAGTTTGCATTGATCAAGATTTTAAGTATATGTGGAGGAAAAGCCCACACATTCATCCTTCTCTTGACAGGTTAAATGATATTTCCCCATGTCAGTTACTTCATTTCGGAATATATACTTTCCAGGATGGAAACCTCTTTGAAGTTATGTGCTCATTACAGGAGTAATGGTAAACGTGCATGTTGCCATTTTATGACCTGGAGAACAGTAAGATATTTCAAAGGCCACGGATCAATGGTATCACTCGTTTCATACTGAATGGTCGTTGCTGGAGGCGGTGCTACTGTTAAGATCGCGTTGCAAAGCGTTGCGGGGCGGGGTTATGATTTACAGGCCTTCATTTTGTAATCTCTCGTGCTATTTTACATTTATATAACGTTGTGTTTCCTAATTGAATACTACAGTCTGCTCTTTATTCCACCTGTAATGCAACACACTCGTGCGATTCTTCAAATCACACTTCTATTTTTAAATAGACCAAGGACATGTCGTTTATAACTGCTAATAACGATAGTGATTTCACGGACCAGCAAAGGAGGTAAACACGTAACAGAAAATTGAATCTGTCCCTCTGATATAGGCTACCAGTTTCAATTTCAAAACGTGGGTGTGATAGCGGAAATACATTGCCACTCGTTTCTAGCCAAGCGACCGAGGTTCGAATCACAGACAAGCTACGTGAGATTTTCGTAATGAACGTCAGACCCTTGTCGTTTGGATTCCACAAAAACTGAAGATGAGGATATAATCACGATATAAACGGTCACTTAAATCTACTTACAGTACTTGCCTTTTTCAATTTCAAAATGTAATAGGTACGATTCTGTCCCTCTTCTTCTCCCTAGCATTTTCCCCCAATTTATTGGGGTTAGCACTTGATATGACCGGAAGCCCTTCCTGACACCAGCCGCATGAGGAATGTATTCACTATGGCATGGTTTGTAGTAGTTGGTAGTGCAGTGTGTGTATGGAGTGAAGTTTATTAAGACGAGCACAAATACCCAGTTCCTAAGCAAGAGGAATTAATTAACCATACGCAATTAAAGTATTCGGTCCGACCGGGAATCAAACACGGGATATAGTGAAGTCCAATATACTTATTCAGCCAAGGAGCTGAAGTGATACGATTCTGTTCCTTTCACTACATATTTTTTGTAAGTTAGTATACCGAGTGGGGATATGTTTTATAAACCAAAAATTTTATTAAAAATGATTAATAATGTTATCGTTTTTACGTCCCACTGGCTACTTCTTGAGGGTTTCGGAGACGCCGAGGTGTCGGAATTTTGTCCCGCAGGAGTTCCTTTACGTGGCAATGAATCTACCGACATGAGGCCGACGTATTTGAGCACCTTCAAATACCAACGGATTGAGCCAGGATCGAACCTGCCAAGTTGGAGCCAGAAGGCCAGCGCCTCAACTGTCTGAGTAACTCAGCTCGTCAAAGGATGATTGTGACATGTGATTTCCTGTTTATATAACAATATCTGGAAGAAAATAATAAACAAAAGAAAGCATGTAAGCTTTTAGTGTAACTTGACTGTAATTTTCGTGATCGTAACCACGGAACCCGTAGTTTTACGTGGAGTATGATTCTCAGGGATCCCACATTCATTGACCAGGATTTAAACAGCTTCTGTCTGAGGGAGACACCGGTAATCCTATCTTATTGAAAGTTTTAATTCCTCACTCTGAAGGAGTGGACTGAGCCACCTAAAGGAGAATACCCTCTTTGCGGCCAGGAGAATTGGAAGTGTTGCGGAAGTGCCGATGATAGAGAGAAATTTGTTATAAAAAGTATAAATGTAGAGCAATGGGTACGGTGAGAGTGAGGGACCTCCTGACTAAATTCTGTTTTACCGAGCTCCATAGCTGCAGTCGCTTAAGTGCGGCCAGTATCCAGTATTGGGGAGATAGTAGGTTCGAACCCCACTGTCGGCAGCCCTGAAGATGGTTTTCCGTGGTTTCCCATTTTCACACCAGGCAAATGCTGGGGCTGTACCTTAATTAAGGCCACGGCCGCTTCCTTCCCACTCCTAGCCCTTTCCTGTCCCATCGTCGCCATAAGACGTATCTGTGTCGGTGCGACGTAAAGCCAATAGCAAAAAAAAAATCTGTTTTATTTACGATGTAATTCGGCTATTATGATCTCCATTCAAGGTCAAATATCTGGGAATCCCTAATACCATGGCCTCGCGATCGCCACACTCATATCACACGTTGCGAACTCCTAGAAGTAAAGGAGAAAAGTACCTTACATGAAATTTACGGATTTTTACTGCAGTAATACAGTAATAGCGTAGAGATTTACAAGAATCAAGTGTCCTCTGGTGATCGTGCAGTCATATTGGGTTTATATTTAGAACGCCTGCAATGCATACAAATCACCGTGCAGTAAGATGCTCAGCGATACTTGCTACTCGCTTCCTGTTACTAGTTTATTATCCCGCTAGTACTTCAATTTTTACGAGAAGCTGAACTATGGATGTTTTACCCAGCAGCGTTCTCTATTGGGTTCATGATCTTAACACTGACAGACCTGAATTTTTCCCCTGGGGAAATAATATTTTATAAAACTTTGTCCTTTGAGAGTTTGCAAGACAAACCTCATCCTTAGCGAAAATGAAAAACCTACAACCTGTTTTCCAGTCATTGACCGGGTCAGGGATGGAATGAATGAATCATATATAGGCTATTAGTACGATGGGGTCGCCACTCCCAAAGTGATTTATTAATGAATGATAGATTCTATGAAATGAGAGTGGAGAGTGTTGCTGGAATGAAAGACGACAGGGAAAACTGGAGTACCCGGAGAAAAACCTGTCCCGCCTCCGCTTTGTCCAGCACAAATCTCACATGGAGTAAGCGGGATTTGAACCACGGTATCCAGCGGTGAGAGGTCGACACGCTGCCGTATGAGAGACGGAGGCCCTCCTTAGTGAAAATAATTTTACTTTACGTCTCTGGCATATTCATACACGATGTAATAAAAATACCACTCTGTTTTTAACAATACACGCTGAAAAGAACTACATCCAAGACATGTACTGTATACGTTTTTATAATATTAGGTATCATATAGTTCTCTCTTAATCCGTTTAGCCTATAGGGTTGGTTTTTCCCTCGGATTCATCGAGGGATCCCATCTCTACCGCCTCAAGGGGCAGTATCTTGGAGCGTGAGACTTTGGGTCAGTGGGGATAAAACTGGGAGGGAGGACCAGTACCTGGCCCAGGCGGCGTTACCTGTTATGCTGAACAGGGGCCTTGTGGGGAAATGGCAATATTGGAAGGGATAGACAATGGAGAGGGAAGGAAGCGGCCGTGGCCTTAAGTCAGGTACCATCCCGGCATTTGTCTGGAGGAGAAGCGGAAACCCACGGAAAATCACTTCGAGGATGGCTGAGGTTGGAATCCAAACCCCCTCTTCTCAGTTGACCTCTCGAGACTGAGTGGGCACCGTTGCAGAAATTTCGTGCCAGAGCCGGGAATCAAACCCGGGCCTCCGGGGGTGGCAGCAAATCACACTAACCACCTACACCAAAGAGGCTGACATCATATAGTTACTTATGCAAATAACATTAGAATTGCGTCACCTGGTGCAAGCTGTGTGTGGTTTACAAGCTGTTGTTAACTTATAATTACAGTATATTTTAAGGAAATCCTTAAGATATATACTGCACTATTTTGCCAAAAGTTTAGTCAGAGAAGTCCATGAACGTGAACAAGTCCTTTGATAAGTTTTAAATTGAGAAGGAGCATTAGAAAAGAGCACCAAACGCTGTGTACATTATGATGCACAATGGGCTCCGAAAGGTGAAAATCAGCTGACTCCGCTGGTTGTCGATCCTGCACTCTTGAATACTGAAGGTGAGCTACGCAGCTCAGGATGAAAGAAAACGCTCTGACCAGTGGTCTGAGATGAATTCAGAGTTAACTCTATCATTTTGTTTGTTCTCCACCCATGTCGTGCAGCCGCCCTCTCGGTAAGGAATAAAACAAACAGCCAGATAAAAGGGTTCTGATGTATGAATGCGCAAAGGTGTGTGTCCCGCTCGTTTGGACCCTCCAGTTTTAAATCACAAGTCAGTATCTCGTTCACCTCTGACCTTCCCAGAGTGACCTCTTTAACCTGGCCAAGGAAACAAAAGAGTTACCCTAAACACGCATACGGAGAAAGCCAGCTACTTACGTGCGGCTTTAGGGCGCTTATCGTACTCATGATTGTAACGAAGACGAAAGTAACTTCCTTCCTGCTCACTCAGCTTGCTCCAAATGATAGTGCTTACTCTTCGAGCAATACTCTTTGTACACATAATGTTTCTTACACACTCCAGTTTCGAATATTTATGCTTCAAATCAGATAATAGCTCCAAGTTCTGTATCTTGTTGAGGGAGGCGTGACAATCTATTGCACGAACTCGTAAATATTAGAGATAAATATCTTGATAAAAGAATAATAACCAGATGATGTAGTGAGTTTTCATTTAAAAAATTCCCCACTCCTCAATAAATGTCGAAGCAGCATTTAGTTTTACAGTGACGATTTCTGTTGTTGCCCAGAATTCCAAATTTGTACTGGAAGTGATTGTTGAATTTTTTAAAGCATATTAGTTGTGAAGTGGTACTTGTGCCGGCACCGCAATATTAAGTTTGTAAATTATATTGTATCAGAGGCGCATTAGAATTTCATCACGTGGAAGGTTTCATTTTTAAGACAGTTTTTGGAACGTATCTGTATTTTCATTATTTCAGATACTACTACTACTACTACTACTACTACTACTACTACTACTACTCACCAATGAGTATAAAATACATCGTTTGAATTAATGAATGTGAAATCACATTATGTTGAATATATACAGGAATTCGTGTTTATATCTTCACCGCTTAAAGACACACGTGTTTGGAATGTTGAAGTTTAATATTAATACTATTTTTTTAAAAATCTAGCGAGAAACTAACCGTGGGATTCGATTAGTAATGAATCGTGTTGTGTTATGTTTCAGTTAAAAAGAGAAAAGTTCAAATGTTCAAGGGGGGAGGAGGTTCAAACTCATTAAAGCCCCGCCCCCCCCCCCTCCCTACCGTAAGTCATAAACTCATTATTTCTTCTTCGTGGAGTGGCCATTTTACAGTTTCCTCGGGTTGGGACTTAATATGTATTTAGACCAGTTTCACGACCGGATTTCTTTCCTGACGCCAACCCAGTGTGGAGGGATGTATTTATCGGGCGAGTTGGCCGCGTGGTTTGGGTCGCGCAGCTGTGAGCTTGCATCCGGGAGATAGTGGGTTCGAATCCCACTGTCAGCAGCCCTTAAGATGGTTTTCCGTGGTTTCCTATTTTCACACCAGGCAAATTCTGGGGCTGTACCTTAATTAAGGCCACGGCCGCTTCCTTCCCATTCCTTGTCTGATATTGGATTCTCGTAATGCAATTTCAAAAGGAATAGAGCTAAACAAACGAAAACGCCAGGGAACACGTATACCACCGCGCTAAATTTCACTATATTTTCAGTAAACTTATTACCAACCCAATAAAAACGTTACTACATCTTCCGCATTACAATACCGTAGTTAAAATCGGTTGGTTGTACGCAAGAAAATATTTAACTTCTAGTTTGCGTATCTGGCTGTTTACCTGACAGTCGTAGTACAGGCTCTCAGAAGAACATCAACACCCACTCTTTGAGCCATCGAACACGGGGCCTTCTGAAGTCAGGTCCATTACGCTTGACATTCAGCTAACGAACAGGACTAGTCCCCCACCACACCTTATATAAGCCACTTAATTATTTATTATATTGTTATCAGAAATGGAAGTTAGAACATCGAAACTAGGAAGTTTATTATACAAGTACGTCACGTTTTATACAAATCGTGGGACTTGGTAAAATGCATCGCTGTGCTTGAATCAAAGTATTGATCGGCATAGTCAGGTGACACAAAACAAATAGTGAAATACACATTTACGAAAGTGACTTACCTCATTCTGTTCTTTGTAGAAAAATGGCCATACGTTTTAAAGAAATTAATGCTGTACATTAAGTGTCACTAATTTTTGTTGCAATGTACAGTCGCTCACAACGAAAATAAGTGCATGTTATCGTAGAAGTTCCCTGCAGACGTACTTTTCTCAGAAACAGTTGAACCTATGGACACAATGTTTGTTGAGCGTTTGTATCTACATCGGAGGTGGATATACTTTGATAAAAAATTGAAGTATGATAAAATATTAAATGCGAGGAACTGCAACTGCACAACTGTCTGCAGTAAACTTCGAATGAACAGAGCTCCCGTCACGTGAGGTATATTTCAATTTGCAACGAACGTGAAGGTGTAGCAGTAAAGAGGTGACGTCATGCCACAGCCTGCGTTGTTTAAACCTATAGCCAACTATAGGCAATGCTTTGTTGTCAGATATGGTTTCCCAATTACTATAGAGATAATCTGTAATTACAGAATGTTGTTTTATTTCTTATATAGGTTATATCAATAAGCATTTTGTTTCCACAACTGATTACTTGTTGCTGTGGGATTTAAACACTGGCCTCAATTTGAGGCTCATGATACATGAAAGGTGTTCAAAATGCACTTGTGTTACTTTTCTTGTTACTGATTCCTTTAAAAACTAGAAAGAAGTTTAAAATGTATGATAAAAATGTTGGCTGTTAATGAGATTAAGAATCGGAGGTTGTGAGTAATATGCTCAATACACACGAAAGATTAACGATGTAACATCCAATGCGTAACAGTCAATCTTTCACTACAGCATTAGGGATTCAGATATTTATGAATCTAAGTGAAATTTGTGCTGACTAAAGAGGTGAAGAGACGGATGTTATCTAGGTTCTCCGGGTTACCTTCTTCGTCCTCTTCCAATAATACTCCATAATTTCTTGATAAAAATGTCATAGCTTTAAGTTTTATTCATTATGTACGGGATTATTATTATTATTATTATTATTATTATTATTATTATTATTATTATTATTATTATTACTATAGACTGGTGTGTCCTTCAACATTCAGTTTACATTTCTCTATGAATATACTAAGCGCTTCGACAATCCTGTATTTTGCAACTAGCGTCATGACGGCATTTTGTTACGCACCTCCTATCTGTAAATAATGTTACAAATTGAGTATAACCATCGTGGTGTCGGTTCTTCTGCTTCTCTTACGTCCCTGCTCGAGTACCGAGCTCGATAGCTGCAGTCGCTCAAGTGCGGCCAGTATCCAGTATTCGGGAGATAGTAGGTTCGAACCCCACTGTCGGCAGACCTGAAAATGGTTTTCCGTGGTTTCCCATTTTCACACCAGGCAAATGCTGGGGATGTACCTTAATTAAGGCCACGGCCGCTTCCTTCCCACTCCTAGGCCTTTCCTGTACCATCGTCGCCGTAAGACCTGTCTGTGTCGGTGCGACGTAAAACAACTAGCAAAAAAAAAAATAATGTTCGAGTCCATTATTCGCTTTTTTTAAAAAAATTCTTTACGTCGCACCTACACAGACAGATCTTATGGCGACGATGGTATAAGAAGGGACTAAGAGTAGGAAGGAAGCGGTCATGGACTTAACTAAGGTACAGCCCTAGTATTTGCTGGGTGTGAAAATGGGAGAATACGGAAAACCATTTTCAGGGGTGCCGACAGTGAGGTTCAAACCCGCTATCTCCCGCATGCAAGTTCACAGCTGCGCGCTCCTAACCGCACGGCCAACTCGCTCGGTCCATTATTCTCCTTCGTAAATCATATTTCCCCATTCGCGTCACGTGGCTCCAGTGTCGAAGCCGATTTATATCCGCAGATTCATCCATAGGAACGTTGGAACGTTGAAATTGACGTGCAGGCAGCCTATATGACGTCAAATTAAAATGCCTACGTATGGTAGATGGGTCATATTATGATTATTATTATTATTATTATTATTATTATTATTATTATTATTATTATTATTATTATAGTAGTAGTAGTAGTAGTACACATCATGGATTGAGGAGAACGTAATAATTCTTGGAAACATTCGCAAATCGTTCGTATTTTTTTAATATCGCATCAAATCGCGGTGTTGTTCGCGAAATTGAATTTTAAAACATTGCTGAAAATAACATTTAAGTATGAAATGGCGTATGGCCTTTTTGTTTTTAGTGCCGGGAGTGCCCGAGGACAAGTTCGGCTCACCAGGTGCAGATCTTTCGATTTGACACCGTAGGCGACCTGCGCGTCGTGATGAGGTTGAAATGATGAAAACGACACATACACCCAACCCCCGTGCCAGCGAAATTAACCAATGATGGTTAAAATTCCCGAACCTGCTGGGAATCGAACCCGGGACCCCTGTAACCAAAGGCCAGCACGCTGACCATTTAGCCATGGAGCCGGACAACATTTAAGTATTGTTTCGTAACGTACGAGATTTCCTTGCCATTCTATGCTGCTCTCTCCGCCACCACGATCACCATCTCTCAAGCCACACTCTCCTCCCCCTACTAAGCTATTCCTTGGCAAGGTTAAACCATGACCGCATCGACCAGAGCCAAGCAAAGCGTCTCACCTTCGTCTTCAGGCGTCGTGCGACACCACGCTTCGTCTCGGCAGCCGTATTGCGCGTGCGTGTAAGGGAGAGAGACGGATTTACTTCAAACTACCTCGACTCAGAACGTAACCTCTAAAACAGATCTGTCTCTGCTACAAAACCACCAATCAATCCCCTACTACACTCTACTCAGGGGAGGATGGTCGTTCTGAGGGGCCGCTGATGATGGTGGTAGTGGTGGCAGCGGTAAGGACAGATGTGTCTGTCAATCCACCTCAGCTCTTGTTAGTCCTGACACTAAGGTTGGCTGGATGAATTTGTCATTATTCGAGATGTGGAGACTTGGTCAGGAACTTCACACGTACAGCATTAACGATGCCGAGTTTGGGGTACAACACTTCAGCCAAGCTTCTCCAACCGGTAATTATTGGTTTCTCTCATAACTATGTGGTTCATATGGATAAATTCCATTTCTGTCACGTCGTATTTCTCGTTTTTTCCCCTGCATGCCGAACCATTTTTAATTTTCCATTTTAATTACTAGAGATGTAAGACCAATATTAGAGTGTACCATTCAGTGCCAAAAAATCGTTTTAAAAGTCTCTCTCTCTCAAGCTACCGAGCTCGATAGCTGCAGTCGCTTAAGTGCGGCCAGTATCCAGTAATCGGGAGATAGTGGGTTCGAGCCCACTGTCGGCAGTCTTAAAGATGGTTTTCCGTGGTTTCCTATTTTCACACCAGGCTAATGCTGGGCTGTACCTTAATTAAGGCCTCGGCCGCTTCCTTCCAACTCCTAGGCCTTTCCTATCCCATCGTCGCCATAAGACCTATCTGTGTCGGTGTGACGTAAAGCAAATAGCAAAAAAAAAAAAAAAAAAAAAAGTATCTCTCGAATAGGTTAGGGCTTATTCCTTACGATTTCTCCACCATAAATGTTTAGAGAAGGGGTAAATTTTGGGTGACAAAACATAGTTATATACATCAATCATTGATCTAAGTGTCCGGCTCCATGGCTAAATGGTTAGCGTGCTGGCCTTTGGTCACAGGGGTCCCGGGCTCTGTTCTCGACAGGGTCGGGAATTTTAACCCTAATTGGTTAATTTCGCTGAAACGGGGGCTGGGTGTAAGTGTCGTCTTCATCATCACGTCATCCCATTCACGACACGCAGGTCGCCTTGGGGAGTCAAATCAAAAGACCTGCATCTGGCGAGCCGAACTTGTCCTCGCACACTCCCGGCACTAAAAACCATACGCCATTTTATTTCATTGATCTATGTTTGTATGCAGTAAGAATATCATTAGCTCAGTTTACAGGTGTATTGCCTGCCATACAGGTGTGTGTGTGTGTGTGTGTGTGTGTGTGTGTGTGTGTGTGTGTGTGTGTGTGTGTGTGTGTGTGTGTGTGTGTGTGTGTGAGACTTGTCAATCTGTAAATATATCAACGTTTGTTCCTTATGGCTTAATTATATAATAATCAAAGTCCTGAGAAATCCTCCATTTAATTACTACTACTACTGCTTCTACTAGCGCAAGATGTTTAGCCGTGACCGACCACGGTATAAAGCTAGGAAACGGGAAGAAGTTGGGATCGATTATTTGGTATTTGCAGACGACTTTGCCTTGCTCTCAACAACCGCTGACACAGCACGTATTAAGGTAGAAAGCCTCAAGAATTGCGCAGAAAGAAATGTGCTGCAGGTATCCTTCGAAAGGACAGCATTCATGACAGCATTCTAGATATCCAATTCGGATGCGTTATAGAAGTTTCAAACTTCCAGTACCTCTGTGAAATCATTTCAGAGAATATCACAGAAAAAGACTCAACTAAGGCACTCGTTTTTAAAATGGAGGGAGCATACAGGACCATCACTGAAGTCTATAATAGCAGAACATTGGTATAAATGCCAAAATTACTCACTATACTACAACGATCAAGGAAGAAGTACGCTGCCGTGACTCTATATAGTACGTGTCCAGAAATATCTGCTCAGTACACTAGAGTTTAGAGAACTGCCATTCATACGGAAGATATTAGGGTTATGAAGGCGAGAAAAAGATCAGTAGCAATATGGAAATATATCAATACAATGAACCCCTCGCTGACGTCATAAGAAAGCGGCGCCTGAAGTTCTAAGGACATTTAAAGCGCATGTATTCAACCAGTCTGACCAACTAGATACTGATGTACCACTACGAGAAACCCCATCCAAGCCATAGAGGCATCCGATTCATTGACCGAATAAGAGGAGCCCTAAAACAAACTGGCAATCCTGAGGACACTATACACGGCAGGACCACGTACAGAAACATTATCCAGAAACGGGTGACTGTTAGAGGAAACCCTTAAGAAAGGGAGAAGACGAGGAAGTTTTCTGCCGAACAAAATCAGCATATCAGCCAGAGTATGAAAACGTATTTGCAGAAACGAACGGAAGGGAAGTCTGGTCCCATGTAGGCCATGTAGTTAATAATAATAATAATAATAATAATAATAATAATAATAATAATAATAATAATAATAATAATAATATTTTTATATCCCATTAACTCTTTTACGTTTTTGGAACCACCGAGGTCCCAGAATTTCGTCCCTCAGGAGTTATTTATAAAAGAAACAGCCCATGGTGCAATAGCCTCTTAGGGCTTTCACTTGCCAAGACGACTGCTTCCCGTTTATATTTTTGCAGATACTGGAGTTCCACGAGATCAGTTTGTTGCCATTCTCAGCCGTATTGCTTGTCCTTCTTGATAGAGTCGGCTGCCTCTCGTTCCAGATAGCTCCTAAGTTGGCCTCGCGGAGCTGAGTGAACCGCATTCTAGCCCTCAGCCAGAATTAAAATCTCTGTTCCATCAGGGAATATTGGCCACGCTGAGTGGCTCAGACAGTTGAAGCGCTGGCCTTGGCAGGTTCGATCCTGGCTCAGTCCGGTGTTATTTCAAGGTGCTCAGATACGTCAGCCTTGTGTCGGTAGTTTTACTTTCACGTAAAAGAACTCCTGTGGGACAAAATCCCGACACTTCGATGTCTCCGAAAACTGTCAAAAGTAGTTAGTGGTAGGTTAAAACAACATAACTATTATCAGGAAATAGAACCTGGTGTCTACGGGTAAGAGGCAGTCACGTTATCTTTAAACTACAAGACTGGCAGAAGTTTCATGATGCGCCGGTAAATTTATCGACACGAAGTTTGCTTGCTTGCTTGCTTGCTTTTTTTTCTTACGTCGCACCGACACAGATAGGTCTTATGGCGACGATGGGACAGGAAAGGGCTAGGAGTGGGAAGGAAGCGGCCGTGGCCTTAATTAAGGTACAGCCCCAGCATTTGCCTGGTGTGAAAATGGGAAACCACAGAAAAACATTTTCAGGGCTGCCGACAGTGGGATTCGAACCTACTATCTCCCGAATACTGGATACTGGCCGCATTTAAGCGACTGCAGCTATCGAGCTCGGTATTTGCGTATTTTAAAAAATGGGATTGAACACGCAAACTTCACCTAAGAAGGAAAACATTCTACCAACTGGGCCATTCTGCCCGGCCATCTGATTATTGATCTGCTCTCCTTTATTTAGTCTACTGTATATATTCCTGTGTCTGTATCTCATCTAATCCCGTTCACTCTTGTTTTATTCGTTAAAGCTGACGCTCTGCTTTCAAAGCTGTGTATGGTGTGGAATAAGTAATGTCCGTCACAGGATTCAGAAAGCTTGTCACATAGTTTTTGATCCTAATGCTCGTTATGTTTGGTGTCTACAGAACCTAGGAAACTAACAACATCAAAAGGAATACGACACAACGAGGCCACAAAACTTCGATGTAGGTTAGTCAGCTCACGAAGTTACAACCTTTTCTCGTTTTCTTGAAGAGAACCGCGAAATTGAATCAAGACTTTATTGTAAGATGCATTGCGAATGTCTAATGGTGCACTATGCTTCATCCTCTGCTAGCATGTTAAATTGAATTCCAGAGATTTGTAGTGCAATGAAAAGCATTTATGTAAAAAATACTAACAAGAGATTGTTGTAATTGTTGCTTGTTAACAATAATAATGTTATTTGATTTACGCCCCATTATCTACTTTTACTGTTTTCGGAGACGCCGAGGTGGCGAAATTTTGTCAATCAATCAATCAATCAATCAATCAATCAATCAATCAATAAATCAATCAATCAATCAATCAATCACTACTGATCTGCATTTAGGGCAGTCGCCCAGGTGGCAGATTCCCTATCTGTTGTTTTCCTAGCCTTTTCTTAAATGATTGCAAAGAAATTGGAAATTTATTGAACATCTCCCTTGGTAAGTTATTCTAATCCCTAACTCCCCTTCCTATAAACGAATATTTGCCCCAATTTTTCCTCTTGAATTCCAACTTTATCTTCATATTGTGATCTTTCCTACTTTTAAAGACACCATCCAAACTTATTCGTCTATTGATGTTCTCCCACGCCATCTTTCCACTGACAGCTCGGAACATACCAATTAGTCGAGCAGTTCGTCTCCTTTCTCCCAAGTCTTTCCAGCCCAAACTTTGCAACATTTTTGTAACGCTACTCTTTGGTCGGAAATCGCCCAGAACAAATCGAGCTGCTTTTCTTTGGATTTTTTCCACTTCCTGAATCAAGTAATCCTGGTAAGGGTCCCATACACTGGAACCATAATCTAGTTGGGGTCTCACCAGAGACAAATATGCTCTCTCGTTTACATCCTTTCTACAACCCCTAAATACTCCCGCAGGAGATCTTCTACGTGCCAGTAAATCTACCGACAAATGCCAAATGCCACCGGACTGAGTCAGAAGGCCAGCAACTCAACCGTATGAGACACTCAACCCGGCAATTGTTGTTTGTTTAACTGAAGCCTGGGAATATCGTATTCTTTATCAGTTATCACGTTGATGTATTCGATCTTACCTCAGTCTAGTGTTATTTCAATATAATAATAATAATAATAATAATAATAATAATAATAATAATAATAATAATAATAATAATAATAATAATAATAATAGAAGAAGAAGAATCGTATGGATTCAGCTACCGTGTTTCAGGCATTGTGATTCGATGCAATTTATGCTGTCTGTGCGTCAGTTTCGACATTCCGTTTTATCCTACCAGATGACAATGTAAACCAAATCTCTGTCGGGTGATCTATGGCTGACTTTTAGTTAATTTAGTCTGATAAACCAGGGATTGTTTACGTACCGACTTTGCACCCGTAGAATAAACTATTTTTCACCCTCCAAAAATCCGAATACCTCTGCTGGGTTTGAGCCCGCGATCTTGAGATCTGGAGGCCGCTGATCCACAGAGGGAAGGGGGGGGGGGTTTCTGAAAGTGCTTAAATACATGTGTCTGGTACAAAAGACACAAAATAATTCATGCGAATCAAAATTTCGGCACTTCAATGTCTTGTGGGACTTAACAATACTTCATTCTAATGTTATTGCCTTCAGATTTCTAGAACTGTTTTGCTATTTGCTATTTGCTTTACGTCGCACCGACTTTCTAAAACTTGCAAGATATGCGTGGTGAGAACAGGGTTTTAGCTTGGTCTGACATACAGTACTTCTTGACCTTTGCGCGAGGCTTTCTCTGCTGGCTTTCACGTCCGAAATCACTCAGTTCTTGTATTCTCCCTGTTCCGAAGGTAGGATATAAGAGACGATTTACTGCAATTAATCCTCAATTTACAGGCTGCCGTCAACGAACAAGGTGACAATGCTGATGAAACCATACTCCAATTTTGTGTAATTTCATCCACAAACTAGCTTTTCAATTCAAATTTTTGTACTTGATGTAAAATAATGATAAAGTATACTACTGTAAACTCTACTAGGTCGTTAGTGGATTAATGGAGATGTGTCGGCCTTTCCGCCCGAAAATTCTAAATTCAACTGTAGCATCGCCCCCATCATCTTCTTTTGCCACCTTTTCCCCCACCTTATTGAAGTCCTAGGTGCGAACTCTATAGCATATGTTGACTTGGCCTAGTTTTACGATCAGATGCCCTTCCAGGTGCAGGTGCGTGTTCTTGTGATGTTTGGTATTGTAGTGTGGTGTTCGTATACGAAGAAAAGCGTACTAGAACACACAAAAAGACTAGTCCCCGAGCCAGAGGAATTAATCAGATTTGGCTAAAATCCACCATCCAGTCGGGGGCTGATCCCGGGCTCTGCGAACCAAAGCTGGCTATTCAGTCAAGGAAGTGGACAGCACCATCACAATTATTGTTTTTACAATTAACGATTTCGGACGATAAAACTTTAACTTTCTGCTCCATTTAGTGATTAAATTACTGAACGGGGCGATGACATAGATGTTAGGGCCATTTAAACAACAAGCATCATCACCATCATCACCATCATCAAATTACTGAACTGCTGACTTAGTACCTATTTATTTTCGGGTGGAAGGCTGTTTGACCGAAAGTACGAGTGTGCTGTAAGCTACTCAATAGACCAGTCTCTGGTATGTTCTCGTGGGTGGCTGAAGGCGTTGCCATCTTTCTTGTCAGCAAACCAGACAGCAGGAGAGAAAGCAAGTGTTAAGATGGATCGTGGAGGTCAAGAAAGGAGGAAATCAAGAACATACTTGTTTGATTGTTTGAAGGTCCTGAAAATATCGCTGCCGCTGTATTTCACATGTCGTTGGTAGGTGTTCTTACAAGATTAACAAAGTACGTTTCAGAGATGCGTATTTTTTGTTGAAAGGAACTTAAAATGTAGTTTAATATCACTGTATTCATTTTCATCATTATCTCCTTCTCCTTACACCATATCCGGTTCCATGGTTAAATGGTTAGCATGCTGGCCTTTGGTCACAGGTGTCCCGGTTTCGCGGTCGGGAATTTTAACCATCATTGGTTAATAATTCTGGCACGGGGGATGGATGTACGTGTCATCTTCATCATCATGTCATCCTCATCACGATGCGCAGGTCACCTACGGGAGTTAGATCAAAAGACCTGCACCTGGCGAGCCGAAAATGTCCTCGAACACTCCCGGCACTAAAAGCCATGTGTCATTTCATTTTTTCCTTACACCACCACCATTATTATTATTATTATTATTATTATTATTATTATTATTATTATTATTATTATTTTCTCATGTCACAACTCTTCAATACCTGCACAAGTCCTTTCACTTGGAACAAAGATAATGATTTCCTCTCGTTCGCTGACGTTCATCGTGAGTTCTTTCAGACATCTTCATTGAATTTACCCTCTGTATTGGACAGGTGTTTCTTTCCAGACATTTTACAGAAGATTGCCTGCCTTCAGACGGAAATGTGTGTGGTAATGGTGGTAGTGAACAATGCTTTAAGAGCAACTTGGCAACCACCCCCTCGTAACACTACCGGAGGACAAAGATTGTAGAGCTCTGACACTTCGGAGAATGCAGGAATGAAATAGTCCCTAGGCCTCACCTAAATCTAACACCGGCGGGTTGCAGAAAACAAAAGTTGGTGAAATCAAATAGGAAATATGAAAGCGAGGGGCGAAGAACACCTAAGTATAACTAATGTCAGACTCGGCTTGGGGCCGCGTGGTCGCCACCCCACACTCCAAGCCACTGAGGAGGGGTAGGTGGCTTTCCGTCCTCTCTTACGGCAGGCAGAGGATACCGGAGATGTGTTCAACCAGCCCCACCCACAGGGCTAGAACCGCATATCAGATGATCAGTGACGAAGACTACATTGCTATCAACGTCGGTTTCAGAGACCACCGATCTATTTAGTAAATAACTTCTAATGTAGCTATTTTAAGTCAATTAATGGACAGTTTCATTTAACATATTTGCAGCCAACTTCGAAAGTCAGATACTAACAAAGGGAGGTCACGATGTCCGCATTACCGATTTTGTTCAAACTTTGTAGGTTGGTAGTACTGGCAAAGTAGTAGCCCGAAACTGTCAAAAATTTCCGAAAAGAGCGATTTTGAAAATGTAGAGAAAAGTTACGAGAGGTTTAGCATGCCAGGTACGATCAGGCTAGAGAGACTGTGGTGCAGTGGTCGAGTGGTTAAGGTTCTCCACTTCAGGTATGAAGATGGAGAGTTCGAGTCAAGGCTGTCTCAACTTCCTTTTTGTGACATTTCCTGATTACCTTTTTCCTCGTGTCGCGAATGAGAGCAGCAGTTAGTCATTGTCTGACCGCCGAATTATTGGGAAAGAAAATTTTTAAATCTATTTTGACAGTAATAGAAGAAAGTAAATTTGTAATAGATGAAAAAAGGGGCAAAGGGTAAGGGGTTAAAAAGCCGGTAACAGCGTGGCTCAAACTCACCATCTTCATAACTGAAATGGAGAACTTTAACTACTCGACCACTTCGCCACAGTCTCTCGGTTGATGGTACCTGGCATGGTAATCTTCTCGTATTTTTTTTCGAAATTTTCCGAAATAGCTTTTATCAAAAATTTTTGAGAGTTCGCGCTACTACTTTGCCAGTGTGTTTTTGTGATGTAGTACTACCAACCTACAATGTTTGAACAAAATTGGTGATGCGGACATCGTGACCTCCCCTTGTAAGTCATAGGTTTAGCTTTACCACCGGTTGTCAATGTGTCGGCTGTCGCCTTCATATCAATAAATGTATGCCATTGCTATTTTCACGTACCCATGCTACCTAGTCTGGAAGTAAGTTGCCTGATGTTTTCGTAAACATTGTATTTTCAGATATATATTATGAAATAGAACATAGAAAGTCATGTGAAGGACCCACCCGAGAATTTTTGTGCAAAATTTCATGAAAATGATGTTTTGGAAGGCAGACAGAACAGATATTATTTCATTCTGATATAGAGAGATAGATTGAACTGATGAATCTATGATGATCGATTTATCTTTTCTAATATCATCTACCCAGTGGCCTATATAATATTATAAAATAAAAATGGGTTTCCTCTTCTTTTCTTTCTTTTTACAGTTTGCTATTTATTTTACGTCGCACGGACACAGATAGGTCTTATGGCGACGATGGGACGGTAGAGGGCTGGAAGTAGGAAGGAAGCGGCCGTGGCTTTAATTAGGTACAGCCCCAGCATTTGCCTGGTGTGAAAATGGGAAACCACGGTTACAGTTTGCTTTACGTCGTAGCGACACAGATAGGTCTTATGACGACGATGGGACAGGAAATAGCTAGGAGTGGGAAGGAAGCAGCCGTGGCCTTAATTAAGGTACAGTCCCAGCATTCGCGTGGTGTGGAAATGGGAAACCACGGAAAACTATCTTCAGGAGTTGACAGTGAGGTTCGAACCAATAATCCCCGGATGCAAGGCTTTATTCTTAGAAGCGAATGAAAATATTTTAATCACAGTTATAAAATGTTTAATTCATTACTACAACTTCTTCTTTCTTCTTTTCCTACCGCTCTTTTCCCCACGTGCGGGGTCGCGGTGCAAACTGCGTCGCACATGGATTTGGCCCTGTTTTACCGCCGGATGCCCTTCCTGACGCCAACCCTATATGGAGGGATGTAATCACTATTGCATGTTTCTGTGGTGGTTGGTAGTGTAGTGTGTTGGCTGAATATAAAGAAGAGAGTGTTGAGGCGGACACAAACACCCAGTCCCCAACCCAGAAGAATTAATCAGAAGCGATTAAAATCTCCGACCCGGCCTGGAATCGAACCCGGGACCCTCTGAAGCAAAGGCCAGTATGCTGACCATTCAGCCAACGAGACGGGCAATTCATTTCTACAACTACTCTATTGATAAGTGAAAGAAATGATCATTTTGGTGTAAAGGAGCATGCTTCTTGGGAACTAACCAACGATGTCACGGCAGTATGAGCATCGATCAAAACATCTCCAAGAAGAAATTAGCCTCCTTTTCTACGGACATCTTGGCTTACTACCTTTATAAAATATATGCGTGTGATCTATTTGTCAACATCCGTTATCTCCCAGACAACCATTGTGGTTGCCATAGTTAAAGCGAAGGCAGATCTTCGGATAAAATTATAATTAAAATGTTCTTATTCACTCCAAATTAAATTAATTTTAAAATATCGTGAATATTACCATCCTCAGCTGCACCTCAGACCTAACGTTTTTTACTCGATATTAAAATAATATTCTATCTCTTATAATATAAATTACTGTTAGTGAGGTAAATCACATAATAGAGCGCTGAAATATACATTTTCTTTTCCAGGAAGATTCACATAATTTATTTCTGATAAAAATAAAAAAGAGCTAATTTTGATAAGTTCAGGCTACAATATACCCTGAAGACTTAACTAGTAATGGGGAATTGCACACATTCACTCAGTAACGGTTTTTTTTAACCTTTTTTCCTCTTCATCTGTTTACTCTCCAGGGTCGGTTTTTCCCCCGGACTCAGCGAGGGATACCACCTCTTCCGCCTCAAGGGCAGTATCCTGGAGCTTCAGACTCTGGGCCGAGGGATACAACTAGGAAGGATGATCAGTACCTCGCCAAGGCGGCCTGACCTGCTATGCTGAACAGGGGACTTGCGGGGGGATGGGAAGTTTGAAAGGGATAGACAAGGAAGAGGGAAGGAAGCGGCCGTGGCCTTAAGTTAGTTACCATCCCGGCATTTGCCTGGAGGAGAAGTGGGAAACCACGGATAACCACTTCCAGGATGGCTGAGGTGGGAATCGAACCCACCTCTACTCAGTTGACCTCCCGAGGCTGAGTGGAGCTCGCTCCAGCCCTCGTACCACTTTTCAAATTTCTTGGCAGAGCCGGGAATCGAACCCGGACCTCCGGGGGTGGCAGCTAGTCACACTAACCACTACACAACAGAGGCGGACGTTTTTTTTAACTTACTTATTAAACTTCCTCTATTTGATAACTGATAACAGATATACATCTTCATTTCCATATCTTACTTCTATTTTTCTTCAGACGAATGTCTCATTTTCATGAAATGTGTCACAGATGTCGGCGATGAACATAGAAGTTTCAAGTCTCATTCCACGAATACTCCTCCAATTAAAGACCAACGTAATAACATACTAACCTATGTATAATATGTCCCTTCAGGCGGTGATCACGTGTGGAACAAGTTTAACGTCTGTATTGTACATACAGAAGAACTTAACTGGAGGCTAGACACAGCTGCGTCTCGTAGCACATGACAAAATGTTAAGTAATTCGTATAATTACTGTAATTAACCATAAGTGAATTCTTTCTAACTATTTTTACTTGAAACCATAGCATGTTAACAAGACGGTAGAAATTATTGTAACAAAAAAGTATAATAAGAAAAAATAACTACAAGCCAGATGAACTCATAAACGACGTCGTTATACTGGGTATAACAAAATTCAATACTAAAAATTCCCTGGGAACGATAAGTGAGACCAAGTGTAATAAATGTTTATTAAACAGCCAAGGGTCGGAAATGATAGCTGAGATAGTTCTTAATAAGATCTGTCAAAGACCTTCAAGCATATGCTGTAGAGCAGAGTTTCTTAACCTTTGGTTCTTGTCCCAAATTTGGTCACCGTTGCAATAAAGACGGAGCTGCGTGACTCACTAAAAAGAAGAAACAAACAAACAAACAAACAAAGAAACAAACAAACAAACAAACAAACAAACAAACGAAACAAATACAGTGAGACTGTGCACTCAACTTTCACCATCCCTCTGGAGGACGAACACATTGAGCTAGAAGAGGTTAGAAATTCGCTGAAGATTTGTCTGAACAATTTCCAGGAGCTAATGGTCTTCAGGAAGCTATTTTAGTTGCCGCAGGAGACTGATTACATGAGACAGAGTAAGGGGTACATCATTCGCCTTGAGGAAGAATACTCTAATGTACCTAATCCTCGGCAACCCCTACATAAAACAACAACACGGTCCAACCAAGAAGTGTAACATATTAGTATTATAATTTTAGTTTATGTAATAAATAATTAATTGTAGGCGTACTCATATGTATTAGTTAAAGTACCCGTTCTTCGTGCGGATGTATGAGCAAGAATTAAAGTGGTAAAATTAAGGTGGCTTACAAGTACGTGTGTTTCTTACAACACGTTTTTGTAGATAATATTTACCATCTTCTCATCTGGTACATAAATACAAAATGGTCGGAAACAACGTGAATCCGGTATATGAGCGTTAGTGGGATGGTCATACTGATAAATAATTGGGAAAAAATAAATAAATATCTCAAGTCGTTGTCATTTTATCAGCCAATCAGATCGTTTCGCGGGCGAATTAGATGGGAATTGCGAGGCGGTGTTGCTAAATCTGCAGGTGGCTTATGACTGGCTTGAGAACGCCAGTAGAAGTAAACTCCAGGGGAAGGATTTAAACAAGGACCTCCCTGCATAGTCTCGGCCCACAGCAAGCACGCCACGGTGGCATTGGATAAAACCCACGGTGTTTTACTGTTTGATCACGGCCGACTTGATGCGTCGCTCTAGCTAGCTCGAGCGCAGCGGGGGATCCAGTCGGCCGTGGTTTGATGCTCATTTTTTGGGATGGCTCTCAAGCTCGACCAAGCCACGTGTAGATTTAGCAACACCGCCTCGTAAAGCCCATTTGAATTCGTCCGTGGAGCGATCTGATTGGTTAACTTCAGCAACTGATAAAATGACAAAGACTCGAGATATCGACGTAATTTATTCAAATTACTTTCTAGTATGAACGTTTTGGCCGGCCCCGTGGTGTAGGGGTAGCGTGCTTGCCTCTTACACAGAGGCCCCGGGTTTGATTCCCGGCTAGGCCAGGGAGTTTTACCTGGACCTGAGGGCTGGTTCGATGTCGACTCAGCCTACGTGATTAGAATTGAGGAGCTATCTGACGGTGAGATGGCGGCCCCGGTCTAGAAAGCCAAGAATAACGGCCGAGAGGATCCGTTGTGCAGACCACACGACTGCAGGCCTTCGGGTTGAGCAGCGGTCGCTTGGTAGGCCAAGGCCCTTGAAGGGCTGTAGTGCCATGGGGGGGGGGGGTGTTCAGCGTTTTAACGCTCATATACTCGATTCACGGTGTTTCCGACCACCCTATATATGCACAAGAGAGCACGCCGCCCAAAGCTGGCCGTGGCTGTAGCACTGGTTCTCTAGATAATGATGCAAAATGATATGTGAATTATAAACCCATTAAATATGAATCATAAACCTACACAATATTAAAATATATAGAAACATGGAATATACGAATAATACGATGGAGATGATAATGGAAATGGCTGAATAAATAAATTACATCCAACAGCAGTTCTCAAATATGGATGAGCACACTTAGGACTCTCAACAATGAAAACGAAAATCCACAGTCTGTTTTCAGTCATTTGACCGGGTCAGGAATGGACTGAATGAAGCCCCCATCTAGCGGCGAGGCTGGGAATTGTGCCGGCTGCCGAAGCCTATCGCACACCTCTGGGGCAACGACTAATGACTGACAGATGAAATGAAATTATATTGGAGATTGTTCCCGGAATTAAAGATGACAGGAAAAACTGTAGTACCCGGAGAAAAACTTGTCCCACCTCCGCTTTGTCCAGCACAAATCTCACATGGAGTGTCCGTGATCTGAACCGCGGAACCCAGCGCTGAGAGGCCGGCGTGCTTCCGCCTGAGCCACGGAGGCCAATTTCAAGCTATATCTTTACCAAATTTCACCTCAGACGGTCAAGTAGTTTTCGAGCCTATCCGGAACAGACATCATCTCATTTTAATTAATAGTATAGATAGATTATTACCTTAGCACCGTTTAACTTAAAAACAAAACCAAGGGTTATGTGAGCTGATCACCTACTTGATCTTGAGTCTTAGCTAAGAAAGTTCAGTAGGGAGTAAGCAGCAGGAAACACCCGAGCGATAAGCTCTTCCTCCGATTCTCTTAGTCTCTCCTACACCAGGGTCTCCTATTGATCCTACGCAAAAGATATTCGATTATTCATGCACTTCACAGGGAATTTAAAACCCTAATTGACCCATCAAACCTTTATTAAATAAGTCAAGTACACTAACTGAATACTGGAGACATAAAAACCCAATCTTCAGTGGGATGAGGTCGGGAGGCTATGTAACAGGAGGCCGCAGTTTGAACAATTTTTGTAACGATTACCATTAAACTGAAATGTAACTCTCAATCACGTCAAAACCTACCTCAATTATAATTTTCGGACCTTTGGTTACCTAATAACACCTTTTTCTTCGTTCCCTTCTATCACCTGTGGAAATTTGATTACCGGTGATGAATTTTGTTACACAGTACTTGCAGGTATATTCAATACTTTTTCACTTTGTATTTATGCACTGAACTTCATTTTAATAATACGAGTACATCACAAACCGACAAATCGTATGGTATACCATAGTGCTGTGCTGATAGAATTTATTATGGCGGCGCAGGTTAGTTGTGAGAAGGTATTAACAACATTGCTATGTTATCTACTCAGTTTCCTTAAAAATATTTGGAATTTAGAATGTTGGACTACATGATTATGATTATTATTATATATATAATTCGCTGAGGACATCAAGGACCACGTTAAGTCTTGTTGCATTTGACACTGAACTTGGCCTTCTTTAGAGCCCAAATTTCCCACATCCTTTGCTTACGCTCCTCTGTCCAATGGGCACCGTGTCTTCTCTTCGGTTGCTCATCTCGGTTTAGCACGTTCGTCAATATTTTCTTGCGGAAGAGATCTCTGTTAAGGGCGTCTTCAGCTGAGATATGTAGCATTTGCAGGTCTTCTTTGGTATTTCTAAACCAGGGAATTGTGGTTTTGGGGTTTGAATCAAAAAAGTGAAAGATTTCTTTAGTTAACTTTCTTCCGTCCATTCTTTTCAGATGACCGTAAAATCGTGCCCGTCTTTTTCTGATTGTGTCGGTAATTTTCTCTATTTTGCTGTAGACTTCCTTGTTGGATCTCGTTTGATGGATTCCATTTCTCTACTTTGATCCCAAGATTACTCTCACAATTTTGCGTTCTTTTTGCTCCAGTTCATCAAGGAGTCCTTTGTTGGCATTTATTATTATTATTATTATTATTATTATTATTATTATTATTATTATTATTATTATTACATATACTCCAAATAATGTAACATACGTTACCTAAAACGAATTTTTGAATTGAGTGAAAATGGCATGTAAGATTAGAAGCATCACTGAATTAAATATTCTAAAGGGTGGGCTGAAGGTGCTTCATTTTCGTTATGGTTGATGCTTAGTGGTACCTTCCCAGTAGAACTACCTAAGTTATTAAAAGCGTTATTTTGGTCATGAATAGATCCTTAGATCGGAAGTATCAACGGCTCTTTCATCTTCGATGTTTGTTACTGCAAATGGGGCCGTGCCTCAAATACTCCTTCCCGGCTGGAAAGGTTTCGCCCAAGTGTGAAAAGAAAGGTTTGGCACTTGGGGAAGAGAGACCTACGTTGTATAATATAAATCGACTTTTGTATATAAGTCTTATTTATAATATTAACATAGTTTTTCATACGAATTATTAAACTACTCGGCTGTAAGCAACAGCAATAGCAGAAGAGTTTGATATGTACATATTTCATTTTCATTTTCGTCTATGATACTGCTAAGCGTTTGTTTCATCCTTTTCTGCTGCTTAAATTACATTTTCTCTCTCTCTCTCTCTCACACACACACACTAAGCGGAAACTTGTACGATGTAATCTGAATCAAATTTTGTTTACTTCGTCCATTGTGGTAGTATTTCATAATAAGATATTTCTTGTATTAGTCTTCAGTATACGTTCGTCCCATACACATATCACTAATAAATTTGCGTAGTTTTCTTCTATTAGGAAGGTGAGAGACGGCGTTCTGGAAAATTTAGCGAATATTGTTATTTAAAATCGTTTTAAAAGCATTGCTGAAGTACAAATAAACCTCGGTTTATGAATTGGCCGAGAAATCTATTTAATGATGTTTTCCGTTCCTTCGGTAATGCTTGTATTCGGGGAATTATCCATTTTCAGCTGATCACTTTTTGTGTCAGGAAGTCCTATTAAAATAACGTATTTCCGTAAACCATACTGAACCCATGACCTTGTGGCCCAAGTGTTCAATACATTGCCTACCATAAGCGCTATGTGTACTAAATGTATCTTATTCAAGATCCCGAGTGGGTTCTAACCCCGTTATCAACAGCCCTGAAAATGATCCTGCATGATTTCCCCGTTTGCATACTAAGCAGATGTTGAGGTCATACCTTAAATAAGACCACGGCCGCTTCCTATTCATTCTTAACGTTTCTATACGAGGGACGAATCACCATCAACAGCATCATATACCCTCACTGCATATTAGCACTATATGGAGAACTTCGAAATTTTGAACCCAGTCTTTTGGCACGCAATCCAGCGATCGGAAATTGTATATCACCATCTCTCCTACTCTGCTGGCCAACATTCTGATGGTGAACTTTCCACCAACGGGATTCGAAACTGTTAGCTACGGTGTCAGATCATAAATAATGATATTGACAATACGTCCCACTAACTAATTTTTCGGTTTATCGGAGACGCTGAGGTGCCGGAATTTTGTCCCGCAGGAGTTCTTTTACGTGTCAGTAAATCTACCAACATATCAACAAGAGGCTGACATATTTGAGAACCTTCAAATACCACCGGACTGAGCCAGAATCGAACCTGCCAAGTTGGAGTCTGAGCCACTCAGCCAGGCTCATACCATAAAGTCTTGACACCTTAACGGACATAGCCACCATATAAGATAATAATAATAATAATAATAATAATAATAATAATAATAATAATAATAATAATAATAATAATGTTCGACTCATTGGCTGAATGGTCAGCGTTGAGGCCTTCGGTACAGAGGGGTCGCGGGTTCGGTTCCCGTTAGGGTCGGGGATTTTAATCGTGTTTGATTAATTCTTCTGGATCGGGGACTGGGTGTTTGTGTTCGTTCCAACACTTTCCTCTTCATATTCAGACAACACACTGCACTACCAACCACCACAGAAACACGCAATAGTGATTACATCCTTCCATACAAGGTTGGCGTCGTGAAGGGCATCCGGCCGTAAAACATGGTCAAATCCACATTATGTGAGGCACAGTTCGCACCCGCAACCCCACAGACGTGGGAAAAGAGGTAGAATAATAATAATAATAATAATAATAATAATAATAATAATAATAATAATAATAATAATAATAATAATAATATTTTTTGCTAGTTGCTTTACGTCGCACCGACACAGATAGGTCTTATGGCGACGATGGGACAGGGAAGAGCTAGGAGTGGGAAGGAAGCGGCCGTGGCCTTAATTAAGGTTCATCCCCAGCAATAATAATAATAATAATAATAATAATAATAATAATAATAATAATAATAATAATAATAATGAGGAAAAGAGAAGAAAAACAAGAAAATATGAAAATATGATAATTTGGGACTTGTAGCAAGTCAGATAGGTAGGTCGACACTTGAGGAACATTCCCCACGTTCTTCTTCTCAATGATTGACCATTCATGTACAACTTTATAAACGAGAGGTATGTTTGGATTCAGCCTGATGCAGTAAGTGTTCTCTGGCTTATGATTCTAAGAAATTCAACAACGAAAAATGAAAAAAAAATCGAGTATGTTCTAGTAATAAGCCTATATAGAGCCAGAGAAAACTGGTTTTGTCCCTCTCTAAATGACACAGAGCTCAAAATTCGCATTTTACTGATATAGACAACACGTTTGTGTTTGTTCTACCAGTACAGTGTTTCGTTTTAAAGCATTTAATGTTGTAAATATCCTCTTGGGCTTGGTGTTGTGAATCAGCGAGCCATGAAAATAAATTCTGTATTTTTGTTTTCACAAATTGTTTTTCCGCTACGATTTATAACATCCATGAGAGAAAAGTGAACTCAATTTAGATGAATGGACTCATTATAAAAAACGAAAATCTCTTACGTTTACCAACACTCATATAACGGTCCGATTTACAATAAAAAGTTATTGTAGTCCAGTTGTTACAACCTTAAATATACGCCGGCAAACCTGCCTGTCAAATCTCTTTCATTAATGTCGTCTATATATCTCTCTCTTCCGGATTCATGACTAAGTAGTTAGCGTGCAGGGCTTTGTTCCAAGGTGTCCTGAGTTCGGTTCCTGACCAGGTCGGAGATATTAAATTTGGTTGGTTAATTCCGATGGCTCGGGAGCTGAGTGCATTAGACATGCAGGTCGTCTATAAGGTGTCAACTCGAAATACCTGCACCAGGCCTCTCCGGAGACCGCACGTCACTATTTTTTTTTTTTTTTTTTTTGCTATTTGTTTTACGTCGCACCGACACAGATATGTCTTATGGCGACGATGGGATGGGAAAGGCCTAGGAAGTGGAAGGAAGCGGCCGTGGCCTTAATTAAGGTACAGCCCCGGCATTTGCCTGGTGTGAAAATGGGAAACCACGGAAAACCATCCTCAGGGCTGCCGACAGTGGGGCTCGAACCCACAATCTCCCGATTACTGGATACTGACCGCACTTAAGCGACTGCAGCTATCGAGCTCGGTCACGTCACTATTGGCTCCCTTTGTGGATGAGTAGTCGAGTGTCGGCTCTCGGATCGCAAGATCGCGGGTCAAACGCAATACCTCATGTCGTGCGATGTCGGCATGTAAGAGAGCTCTGATGATACATTTCACCCGACAAAATTAATTAAAACTCAGCCATAGACGCCAAAGAGAGCTTCGGTTTACTCTGCCGTCTAGCTGGCCTAGACCAGGCGAGTTGGCCGTGCGGTTAGGGGCGCGCAACTGTGAGCTTGCAACCGGAAAATAGTGGCTGCAGACACCACTGTGGGCAGTCCTGAAGATGGTTTTCCGTGGTTTTCTATTTTCACACCGGACAAATACTGGAGCTGTGTCTTAATTAAGGCCACGGCCGTTTTCTCCTACTCCTAGGTCTTTCCTATCCCATCGTCGCCATAAGACCTATCTGTATCGGTAAGACGTAAAGCAAATTGAGAAAAAAGTTTGCCTACAGTAGAATTGAACGTAGAGTTTGACGAGCAGGTAGCCAGATAGCGTCGAATTAAAGGAATGGCGGCACACGGTAGCTGAGAAAATACTACTACTATTATTATTATTATTATTATTATTATTATTATTATTATTATTATTATTATTATTATTATTATTATTATTATTATTATTATATATTGATGTTGGTAATACTCCGTCTCAATGCTTCCTGTCTCTAAGCACTTTAACACAAAGGTGGCACCGAGCGAGTTGGCTATGTGGTTTGTGTCACGTAACTGTGAGCTTGTATTCGGAAGATGATTGGTTCGAACCCCGTTGTCAGTAGCCCTGAAGATGGTTTCCCATGGATTTCTTCTCTTCACACTAGGCAGGCTGTACAATAATTAAGACCACGGTCGCTTCCTTCCTAATTCTTGACCTGTTCTATCCCATCATTGCCGTAGGAAGTGTCTGTTCCGGTGCGACGAAAAACAGATTCCAGTACAGTGGCAGCAGATGTTATATTCTTTGCATTAAGCTTGGAATATAGAATCACGGCAGCATCCTATTAGAATACGCAGAGTAAGTACACTTCACAATGTGTAGATATATTCGTCCAAATTCGTACCCGAGTGCTATTACTCACGTCCTGCACAGAAGGGCACAGAGCTCTTATCAGGACCGTGATGTGACTAACCGCTTGGTCTTTCCACACTCAATGTAGGAAGTTCACTCGCACATATTCACATCTATGGACCAATTCAATATTTGGACATAACTGAGTGAAAAGTAAACTCAACTGTTATGAATAAATGTTTTATAAATATATGAATCTCTTGACTTAATTTGACCAGTCCCATTTAGGTTCCTGGAACAAAGAGCTTCAACAAAACATCGCATTCTGCTCCTGCTAATGGTCATCCTCTTTACTTCCTTCTACATCTTCCCTTCTTCCAGTGTCTCAGAGTGGACAGATTTTCGCTACGAATGCCTGAGTCTCCTGTTCGTTCGGATTCCAGTCCAATGCCTGTCCTTCGATAGCTTGCTTTCCCTTCCTCAGAGTTTGCTTAAATCATTTTCATTTTAGCGCTTGATGTGTATATACTTATCTACTTCTCCCGTCGTTGCCTGGTGTTCATAGTTCGAAATTACGTCTGGCCAGTAGATGTCCAAAATACTTCCCAAAGGGTGGTTGACGAAGATCTGCAGCTTGAAGATCACTTCTGTTACCTTACACTTCTGTTACCTTAGACATCTTTGACCCATACATAAATACTGATTTTATATTGTTTTGAAAGATGCAGAGTTTGGTACTGATGAATACCGCCAATCATTGAATGGCAGAGTGGCACAAAAGCACTGTTTGCTTTCCGAATATGTTAAAAGCCATCCTTTGAAGGCCCTCCGTCTTTAGCAACTACACGCATACAACTCGCTCGGTCAAAAAGAAGATTGTGGACATGATTAGTTAATTCACGGAGGCTAGAAGAATGAACGCTGAAAGGTATAACAATCTATAGTGACGATGCACAGTCGCTCATGATTTAGCACATGGTATTGTATGCTCCTCGATTTAATATTTCATCAGCATTTTAATTATTATGATGATGTACTTCACCTCCCATGTAGACACAAACGCTGTGGATACCCACAACAAATATTCTATCTATAGGTTCAGTTGAATTTTAGAAATATGTACGTGCGAGGAACTTATATAATACCATGAGCTCATTCTTTTTTTAAGCGGCTGTACATGTGTACTGTAAGTTATGTGTTTTTTCGTTATTCTTCCTGGTTCGAATGGGCCTACTTTGAACCACACTTGGTCAACTGTTAGGATTTGATCTCTGCCCAGTATTAGGCGCATTTTCTGCCGGTGCAGGCTAACTCCTAATAATAATGTTATTTGTTTTACGTCCCACTGACTACTTTTACGGTCCTCGGAGACGCCGAGGTGCCGGAATTTAGTCCCGCAGGAGTTCTTTTACGTGCCAGTAAATCTACCGACACGAGGCTGTCGTATTTGAGCACCTTCAAATACCACCGGTCTGAGCCAGGATCGGACCTGCCAAGTTGGGGTTAGAAGGCCAGCGCCTTAACCGTCTGAGCCACTCAGCCCGGCAGGCCAACTCCTTTCTTTCATTTGTCCAGGGGGTGCCTTTCTTCCGGGGTTTTCCTGAAATCCATGGATTTCTTTCAGGGCATGTCGTACAGACATTATTTTTATTATTATTATTATTATTATTATTATTATTATTATTATTATTATTATTATTATTATTATTATTATTTCTTCTAGAATGTCCTCAATTTACTGAGGTCGACATTTGGTATGGATTAGTCCCAAGTTTTACGGCCGGATTTCCTTCTTGACGCTAATCTTATGCGACGGGACATATTCACTATTATGCGTTTCTGTGTTTGTTGTGGTGGTGGTGATTATTGTTTTAAGAGGAAGTACAACTAGGCAACCATCCTCTATATAACACTAATCAGAGAGAAAAAATGGAAGGGGTCCGACACTTCGAAAAATGAAGGTACCGGCCAAAGGAAGACAAGGGCCACGAAGGGCATAAAAATGAAAGACTCCCTAGGCCTCCATACGTAATACCGTCGGGGTCTGAAAAGAACAAGAGTTGACCAAGGGAGGTTGGATAGGTGAACGTTAGGAGCCTGGCACAAGTAAGTGGAAGCAATGCCAGGATTCAGCTGGGGGCCCCGTGGTCACCAACCCACGCTCCAAAGTTCAGATCCTCTGAAGCCCCTTTTAGTCGCCTCTTACGACAGGCAGGGGATACCGTAGGTGTTATTCTACCACCCCCACCCACAGGGGGATCTGTGTTTGTTGGTAGTAATTCTGTTGAATACGGATGAAGGGAAGTGTATTCAACCGGACACAAACACCCAGTCTCCGAGGCAGAGAAATTAATCATGCAGAGTTAAAATCCTAGACCAGCCGATAATAGAAACCAGGGCCCTCTAAACCGAAGGTCAGTACGCTGACCCTTCAATCAGAAAGCCGGATTATTATTATTATTATTATTATTATTATTATTATGATTAGTAGTAGTAGTAGTAGTAGTAGTAGTAGTAGTATTGTTGTACGTCCAGTCATCATCCCGAAGGCTGAGTAGATTCTCAACAGCTCCACCATTAGGTGTCATAATGGCCTAAACATCACTGAAGAGGCGTACTAAGGAAATGCGGAATTAGGTAGTTTGCCGTTGCTTTCCTCACTGAGCCAGAAGCTGCTGTTACGTATCAAACTGCCAAGCCCACTGAAATGCATGCACCAATCGACCCTATAAGCGACATTTTCACACCATTCATAACAGGGGTGGCTGCATAAGGAATGGAATTACTAGCATCACTCATTCCTCGGCACTTTCATATTGGGAAAACCAAACGTAAGTCTGAGAGAGTTCAACGAAAGTAACGAAATCACTCTAGCCCATAGCGGGAGACATAGTGCACTGTAAACCACTACGTCCTGCCAACAAAAGCATATTAGTGTTATTATTATTTGGGTGGAACAGTGTCATAACTGGACATATGATTACTGTAGATTATGGATACGACAAAGCAGAATGCACAACCTAAAGACCAGGACTTTGTATAGGATCTATGTGGGTGTGATGCCTGCAGTAACCTGAGCTGCTCGTTTAGCTCGCTCACCCATAATGCGGTGTGAGTGAAACTGAAGCGAGACGCGAAGTATTGAATGTCGAGAGTTTTGCATTGCCTGCCATCCTTACTCTTTCCTGCTCGCTCCTTCTTTTTTAGAAAAATCTGTTTCAACTTCATTTTAATGCCAGCTGGACGATAAAGTAAAGCGAAAAGTTTTGATGAAGTAATTTGTAAAGCAATTCATTTCAAACTTTCAGCAACCTTTTCTCCAACATTCTCAAGTATTAGGATTTTTTCTCAAGTGCACTTGTACTGTGGTATGAAATAATGGATTATACGACTATTATAGAACATAAGTAAGTTAACTTGTGTGGAACGTGTTTGAGATTTCCTTCTTGAGCCCTTCACAATCCTGAACAGAAATGGATAGGAATATTTTAGTGACAGAGTGGAGGTGCGCTAACCGGTGGACATCCTCACTGTTTTCTTTATAGGTTGTAAGTCCCACTAACTAGGGTGAAACTTCTCATTTTCCGATATCGAAGGATATAATAAATTGTCCGCATCTCGCAGGTGTCCATTAGAGAGAGGGAGGATGTCCAATATAATCGTAAGTTTTCACGCCAATGCCAAAATATGTAGTTGTTCTATTGCAGAATTGTACATACTTGTGTCTTTCATGTCCAGAATTTATCTTCAGTCACACTAACGCAGAACGTTTTTCGCACAGTCGATAACTGCAACTTTTTCGCGGATTTTCAGACCTTTAAGTTTAGATACCATGATAGCCTAGGTAAAACAGTTCACAAGTGAATGAGGAGAAAAATCAAGTTACAGTAGGATATGTGTCGAATTGATTGCGTTAACTAGGCTTCGGATCCATCAGTCAAGCAACATTTTGTGACTTATTCACCCCCTTTCAGCTAACGGTACAGGGAAACTAGGTGGCTGGGGTAACAGATACAGTACTAGAACGGAACCCTTATTATCTTCTTGCCAATACAGTACATATCTGAATAGCCATCAAAACATTTTTGTAACAAATAGTGCAGTGTATTAGGTTTCGAAATTCCAATTCTGTGCGTCGTCAAGAGGTAAAGCGAGCTGTCCGTGTCCGTATCTTGCCAGTGACCGCAAGGAGACGTTTCACTGTACGCTCACAGTTTTCGGAGACGCCGAGGTGGCAGAATTTTGTCTCGCTGGAGCTCTTTTACACACTGTGTTAATCAGTCTACTGGTATGTGGTTGCTGTATTTGACTACCTTCGATTACAATATAACGAGATAGATCAAACAACTTGGACTCAGAAAGCTCAGCCAGTTAGGATTCGAATCCTTGCCAATGCACGTCTGAAAGCCATTTCTTTTTGGTTCGGATTCCAGTTAAAACTGTTGTCCCTATGACTAAAACCACGATATGAATAGTCACGCAAGACTATAAGCTCGCTTTCTTCACTAACAAAATGTGAGAACAGTTCGTGTTTTGAACTATATCTTAGGATCTTAACTGATGTCGAATGATGCCGAAAAGGAATTCTGGAAATAATAAGTTAAACATGTAATAAATGTAAACAATGGGTTGATAAGTCCGGATCGTTAAACAAATTTTCAGCATAGCGGTCTTCATTTCGATTCAGAGAGTCCGGATTAACCGCGTCATGTTCATGCCTCTGGCTTGGGGACTGGTTGTACGTTTATTTTTCGAAACACCCCGCTGAGCTGAGTATCTCACACGTTAGAGCACTTGCCTTCTGAGCTCAAGCTGATGGGGTTCATGCTTGCTCAGTCCGGCGGTATTTAGAGTTGTTCAGATAGGCCTTCCTCAGGCTCTTGTCGATAGACGTGAAGGAACATATGTGGTACAAAGTTACGGCACGTTTGCATCTGTGCAAACAGGAAGAGTATTTAGTGAGACATAAATCCATTATTATTATTATTATTATTATTATTATTATTATTATTATTATTATTATTATTATTATTATTTATTAATTCATACCCCTTCGTTTACACGAAACACACACTACTGCAAACGACCACAGAAACGCACAGTAGCCGAAAGCAACACTTCTTATCAGGAAAGACATCCGGTCATAAAACTAGGCAAAGTCCGCATGTGCTAGATCGTGACCCCACCAGAGGGAAAAAAATGTATATTGATAAACAAATATTATCTGGATACTCATATGTAGCTGAGAGCTACGATATGCAATACTCCAATTTCAGAATTTGAAAAGGAGATCATGTTGGTTATGATTCTTTTGCACAAATCCAACCCAAGTTTAAATGATAACGGTGCAGGTTTTATCAACAGAACAGGATGAAATAAGCTGCCCACTCTCTTGATAAATATTCAGACTTGCATAACTCGCGGAATAGTTAACGAAACTGTGTGATATGTTCAATTAAAATATTTCATACACTGTCGTTACTGCTAGAAAGTTTACGGTATGCGTTAGTTAGCAATTTCTATTAATGTTGCTTCTGAAGACCACCAGCGAGAAAGATTATCATTTTCATCACCATAATCATCATCGTTATCATCATCATGTCCGGCTCTATGGGTAAATGGTTAACGTCCTGGCCTTTGGTCACAGGGGTCCCAGATTCGATTTCCGGCAAGGTCGGGAATTTTAAACATAATTGGTTAATTCCCCCGCACGAGACTGGATGTATGTGCCATCCTCAACATAATTTTATGCCTATCACGACGCGCAGGTCGTCTACGGGAGTCAGATTAAAAGATATGCACCAGGTCTCTTCTGAGGCCACACGCCATTATTATTATTATCATTATTATTATTACTATTATTATTATCACGATATCCACCTCCGTAGCGGTCAGCACCGTTAGATGCCGTCCTGGGTGGCCCGAGTTCGATTCCTACTACTGCCAGAAATTTAAGACTGGCAGGAAGCCTGTTATGTGATTAAAATGGTACTTGCAGCTCACCTCCATGGGCGGTATGCCAGAAGAGAGCTGCCTCACCTCGGGATGAGGACATGACTTTACTTTATAATAATAATAATAATAATAATAATAATAATAATAATAATAATAATAATGAAAACACCGGAGTGGAGCAGATTTGACGAGAAGAAAACTAATATTTCAGACAAGGTCTTCGGTTTGAATCCTATCCGTGGCAATAATTGATGACAGCCTTTCTTGATGGAGCTACTCCTTCCTCATTCCGTGATGGTGGCTTAGTGTAATATTCCGGGGCGTCTCCCTCGCTCCTTGCCACTAACGCCATTATCATACAATTAGGCACGCACACATTTACCAACACGTCTTCTGCATTCCAGAAATGACAGACATAGCATACCTTTCCCCGAACTCTTCTTGAAACAAGGTTTTTAATTACATGTAGGATTGCCTTACATCCTATTTTTGTGGACTTAGCCTCAGTTTGAGCAGAAAATTCACCGCGTTCAAACAATTTTGAAAATTCATTGGTTTGTTCGTAATTTTATGAATGAGAGCAAAATTTATCACTAGGGCATGGAGGGAAAAGACATATAAGTTATATATTTTATCAGTAATAAAATGTAGTGGGCAGCGACCTTGCAGTATTTATTGGACAATACTATCTATTGAATCTCTTCCGACCATTGCTGACACAAAGAAAGAAAAGTTGGACTATATTGTGAATTATGGAAGTGAGGAACAGTATTCAGAGACAATGAAGAATAGAAAGTTTCTCTTTACTATTCCAGCGCACAGTGTTTGTGTTGAAAGACATTTTTTCCGTAATTAAATTCAGTGGCCTGATCAGAGGAATGGACGAGTTGTTGATTCACTGAGATCAATTGAAGTAGTGAAATTTAATTCATTTCATATGCAACAAGTGTTACTCACATTTGCTGAAAGAGAAAATAAATCCGAATAAGTTAATTCATCTGAAAAATATACTCGACATGTATTGTAAACTAGCAAGATACCCGTGCTTCGTTAGGGCTGAAAGTTCGGGATATAGTAGGTTCGAACCCCACTGTCGGCAGCCCTGAAGATGGTTTTCCGTGGTTTCCCATTTTCACACCAGGCAAATGCTGGGGCTGTACCTTAAGTAAGGCCACGGCCGCTTCCTTCCCACTCCTAGACCTTCCCTGTCCCATCGTCACCATAAGACCCATCTGTGTCGGTGCGACGTAAAGGAACTAGCAAAAAAAAAGTTGTTATTCAAAGTTTTACATTTTGGAGAGTCCACTGTCAGCTGAGCCTGTAAAATACGCCCTCAGTTCGTACGTCAAACGTTTTTGGGGGAACGATTATTTATTTTATAACCTACCGCTCACTTGAACCCCGTACGGAGGATTTTTTTCTTAATATGCTTCATACCGATGTCTGAGTGTGAATTTCGACCGATGATGTGTGCATCGTTAAATATAGAATCACGCCCGACATAATGGTACAATAGCGGTAGACATAGAACAATAAGAGCATAAGTTACATGGGTAAAAAAATTCGAAAATCACCAACTATTTTGAAAGAGTACCGTGTTTGGTACTTTTGGAAGGAGGAGTTTGAATTCGATTAGTATTGTACTGTGCCGTCACAACTCTTCTCAGATGCCATCTTCACAAATTTTAAGTTTATACTCCGACTGGCATGGATACATACTGGAGCTAAATAATTTGTCATCCATGTCACTAGGTCACAAATAAGATAAGTTGGTTTGCAAAAAATAACGTCAATAACATATCGACCACTCTAAATAAAATTGTATTATGTTGAATATCTAACGTGTCGTCAGTTCACCCGAATTCAGACTTGTGACGTGCGATTTTGTCACAAAAACTGAGTGGGACAGTCCCTGTCATGTCAACATATGTATTTTTGCTTTATAGAATATGCTTTCCTCTTTTATCTTGAAGGAAAAGCTATTGTATGTATTATTTGAAAACAGATGTTTTAAATGTCCACGTAAATACAATGTACACTCTTATCAGATATTTCATGCTCATATTCCGTTTATTTTTGCTTTTACACGTTTTTTAAATCATTACAGAGTGAGTGGCTTAGCGGTTTGGGCCACTTGACAGTCAGCTTCCATTCAGGAGATAGTGGGTTTGAACCCCACTATCGGCTGCCCCGAAGATGGTTTTCTGTGGTTCCCCATGTTCACATCAGCTAAATGCTGGAGCTGTACTTTAATTAATACCATGGTCACTTCCTTCCCGTTCCTGGCCCTTTCCATTCCCATCGTCGCTATTTTTGTCAGTGCGACGTAAAGCAAATTTTAAGAAAAAATATTTGTTACAGTCGTTCAAAAACATTGATTATTTTTACTGAGGTTATATTTTATTTATATAAACAAGCTACTCCTTGCTGTTTTCTTTGAAGTTGATTGTCGTTGGTAACCATAAGGGTTCTTAAGGGTACCCTTCTTCGATATCTCTAATATGTTCGTAGCCGGAGTGGCTTTCACACGACAAGGAAGAAACAAGTTCTAAAATTCATTCAATAATAACTTAAATACACTTTTCTTCCTAATACAAGTTTGTAAGTGATATCTCGTCCGCCTCTGTGGTGTAGTGGTTAGTGTGATTAGCTGCCAACCCCGGAGGCCCGGGTTCGATTTCCGGCTCTGCCACGAAATATGAAAAGTGGTACGAGGGCTGGAACGGGGTCCACTAAGCCTCGGGAGGTCAACTGAGTAGAGGTGGGTTCGATCCCCACCTCAGCCATCCTGGAAGTGGTTTTCCACTTTTCCTCCAGGCAAAGGCCGGGATGGAAACTTAACTTAAGGCCACGGACGCTTCCTTCAAATCATCTCATCCTCCACCAAGGCCTCTGTTCAGCATAGCAGGTGAGGCCGCCTGGGCGAGTTACTGGTCATCCTCCCCAGTTGTATCCCCGATCCAATGTCTCACGCTCCAGGACACTGCCCTTGAGGCGGTAGAGGTGGATCCCACGCTGAGTCCGAGGGAAAAGCCAACCCTGGAGGGTAAGCAGATTAAGAAAGAAAGAAAGAAAGAAAGAAAGAAAGAAAGAAAGAAAGAAAGAAAGAAAGAAAGAAAGAAAGAAAGAAAGTGATATCTCTTGGGTTTATGAAGAAGAAATGTAGCCTACCTGAGTGGTGTGAGAAGTAAAAGAAAAAAAGAACGCCCTGACAGCCCCGAAGGGCCATGGCCTACCAAGCGACCGCTGCTCAGCCCGAAGACCTGCAAATTATGAGGTGTCGAGTGGTTGACGAGTCCTTTCTGCGTTATTCTTTGCTCTCTGGGCCGAGGTCGCTACCTGACTGTCAGATAACTCGTCAATTGTAATCACGTAGGCTGAGAGGACCTCGAGCCAACCCTCAGATCCAGGTAAAAGTATTTGACATGGTCGGGAATCGAACCCGAGGCCTCAGAGTAAGAGGCAGCCACGCTATCCCTACACCATGAGGCAGTCGGTATGATAAATAAACAGAACGAAAACACGTGTGAAAAATATCGTTGGTCTAAAATATTATGAAAGCTACGGCAACTTTAAGATATCACAGCTATTCAGCTATCGTCTGTCTTATAGAGTGAATCCCAAAATTGTGCCTCAGCACTTCGGACAGCGGAGATCCTCCAATGGTCGTGAAAAGTGAAAGTGTCTCCTCCCACGCCGACCACAGCAGGTGGGCAGGAAAGTAGCAAGGCCGGGTTCGCGAACGGCCAGTGAGTGAGTGAGTCAGACCGCATAGCGCCTCGTGGTAAACAGTTGAGCACACCTTTCTTGGGCAGTACAGACGTGCCCTGACTTTACTCGCTACTGCCTTGTCACACCGCACTAAAACGTCTGAACCGGAAATTACACTTAGTCTACCAGGTGGGGTTTCACTGCTTAGTGTATAGTCCCTACCAAAAGTTCGACACCGTTATACCTATCATTATTATTATTATTATTATTATTATTACTATTATTATTATTATTATTATTATTATTATTATTATTATTATTATTATTTCAATCAGTTAAAGGTGAAGTGTCCGATACATGATCTCAAAATCATAGGTTTGATCTCAGCTGAGTTGAGATGTTTTAAAAAAAAATAGTGATTAAAATCTTGTTCTAAAAACATGTCACAAAAATCTACTATGAAGCAGTAACTACAGTATTTCTTCAGATACGGGACTAAGAAGTAGACATACATTATTATTTATTTGCGTTCGAATTGAGCCTTTATGGACTACATGTTATCCTATATCGCTCTCAGTGTCCACATGTCGTTCATCTGTCGGCTGTAATATTTTGCCAGTACCGCTTAAGCCCATCGGCCAGTGAATTTCTTCAGTCTTCTCAAACCGCGTAGTTAATTCGCTCGGTGAAGTGATAATTATAAACTACTACGTGTTTTGTTTGTTAGGTCATCAGCCCAGAGGCTGGCTGGATCCTCAAATAGCACCACCAAAGGTTATGCGGTTATAAGGAAACCCCAAAAACCAATGGCAGCACCAAAATGAGACGTACTAGGCAAGATGAGGAGTGAGGTAGTTTGCCATTGCTTTCCGCACAGGGTCAGAAAGTACTATTGCACCACGACTGATCCTATGAGCAGCACCTTTCATAACACTCAGATGCACTAGTCGTGCTCTGAATGTCATTACTCAGCACTACCCATACCCCAGCAACTTCCATATTGTCACAGTCCTGGATGAGACTGGGACTTCGGTGGAAGCTACACTTTACTCTGGCCTGTGCCAAAAGATGGATGCAAAAGTACTGTATCCATCAAGAAATGACAGCAGGCAGAAAACCACTACGTATAGACAGTATAAATGACAATAACTATAAACATAACAATACTAATAATAAAACAAGAATAATAACTAGCAAATACATTTCTAATTTTAAAAAAATACTCATTCACTCATTCATATTTCACTCACCACACAAGTCAGCTCAGTTTTTACGCCTCACTAACCACTTTTATTGTCCGGCCCCGCGGTGTAGGGGGCAACGCGTCTGCATGTCACACGATGTCCCCGGATTCGATTCCCGGCCGGGTCAGGTTTCTTAAATTGTAATGATTAATATCCCTGGCCTGGGGACTGGGTGTTTATGACGTTCTTAATCTTCCTTTCCACACACACAACATTCCACACTACCGCTATTCCAATTACACGCAGGTACTTACCATATGGTGTTAGTAGGGACAAAAGATCCACATGGGTCGACGCCCCGAAGAAATAGCATTTTATAAAATAAAAAAAAATAAAAAACAAGTTTTATGGTTTTCGGAGGCACCGAGATGTAGGAACTTTTTAACGTGCCAGTAAATTTACGGATACAAGACTGGCTTATCTGAACACCTTCATATACCTCCGGGCTTAGCCGATATCAAACCAACCAACTTGTGTTCAGAAGACTAGCGCCCTCCTGAACCCAGTGACACTTTTTTCTGCCAATGCCTCCATTATTCGAAAAGTCGGAATTATTCCTTTGAACACGGTCTCCAAAAGTATGGAACATACTACAGTATTTACAAATAACATCGATGGTCATAAACAGAATATATCATTACGGTTATTATTTTTATTATTTTTTAGTGACATCGCATTAATTAGCCTTATGTTCTGCGATTGGCTGTCCGCAAAGTCCCGCATGGTTTTGACAAGTGTTTGAGCTCTTCATTGAAGAGTCCTATTATTTAAAATCACGAGGTGCATTGTAATCACTATGAAGATGACGTTCATCAGTGCCTCTCAATACCATTCGGTTGCGATCAGCTGGATAAACTGTGTATCCAATTTTCCATTTGTTTTTTTACGTCGCGCGGACTCAGACAGGTCTTATGGCGTCGATAGGATAGAACGGGGCTAAGATTGAGAAAGAAGGAATCGACCGAGGCCTTATTTAAGGTACATCCCCAGCATTTAACTTGTATGAAAACGGGAAACCACGGAAGATCTTCTTCAGAAACTGCCGACGATCGGTATTTAACCTACTATCTCCCAAAACTAAGCTAACAACGAATTCTGTAAACTTTCCGCGTTTTGAATTTGGTGAAGGTGACTGTGGTTCTATCTGGTCAGCACAGGTGAGATTTTTGATGTAGAATTCCATGTCCCAGTCGCTCGGATTCTGTGCAAACCTATAGATTCTATGACTAGTGACGTTAAGTCAACAATTACGGTGACCTCCAAACGTACACTGCTTGAGAAAGGAATTTTCGAAGAAATTTGTATTTCTGATGCGTAATTTTGTTGTCTCGTGAAAAGGAGCGAAATCCTGTACGGATTATGCCAAGTTATGTACTCGCATGAAGGAGAGAGGGTGAGATGTCGGGAAAATAGTAGCTCAGTGGTGATTTTCATTAATATTCATGCTAATAAGGTCAAGTCGTGTGTCTGACCGAATTTCAGAGTCATTTTTTACAACGGACAACACCCACGCAATCGGATAGTCTATTCGAATAAGAGATATTTTACCTTGACATTCCACGGAAGAAGCCAAATCTAGCGATTGGATAGGCAGTAGAGATCGAAAGAGGCAATGGAAGACTTCACGTGCTGTTAACGGGACGGATGGCTGAATGAAATCGGCGTACCACACCTACTATAATGAGAGGGGATATTTTGCTATTTGATGTTCACTTGAATGCGTAGAATAAGATCATTTCGAGAACTTGACAAAGTTAGAAGGTCATTATGACTATATCCTAGTTAACGCGGAAGAGGACTAAAGTAGCCTAATGGAAAAATGTAAGGACCAGTTTATCGAATAAATGGCGAAGTAGGAGGTTACTTGTTATCCTCAAGCTCCATGTCAGATTCCTGACCAGTCCCAGGTTCACTCATCATCTTGAGAACAATTGAGGAACTAACTGATATGAGAGGCAGTGGACCTGGTCGCGATAGCCAAACAATAAAGTTGAGCATATGTTCACACTGGCCGTGTTACAATCCAGTATCTGCAGGCCATCTGGATGGGCAGCAGTTGTCTTGGCAGCCAAGGTCCTAAATCATTCGTTCGTGTTATAAACTCTCACGGCCTTGTTCAAAATTCCTCAATGCCGTGCTTTCAATTGCAAAACATATCGTCACTGATAGATGGTGATATAAGTAGATGGAAGAATATAAATTTGACACAGATCTGTGAAAATTCAGGAATTTTGAAATTCTCTTGTTCAATACAAGGAACGTTATACCGGATATTTCTTTGAATGTAAGCAATTTCTACCAAAGTTTGTTTTTGATCCGAGAGAATAAGTGCACTGTCTGTTGCAGGGTGAACTGCTGTAACACTTCCTGTGAAGGGGGCAGGTTACGACAAGTTACTGCATTTCCTGTAAGGCAGATATTAGACTTCCTCTGTTAGCCCCGTTTGGTGAGGCACTAGCTATTCATTTCCCCAGAGTGTATGGGAGAAAAGGCCATAGAAATTCCCTCTCTGGTAACTGTTCAGAGTTTCGAGGAAGAGACTCGAGCCACGGGCTTGACGTACATTGCAATTGAGCCCCCTGATCTCTTAGTGGTCACATCGTTCAAGTATACCCAGACGCTAACATCGTAATTTTCAGTGTAATTTTCTCATATTTATTCTAAATAAAAATATTAGAAAGTCCTTGTAGTAACCGGAAATTGTTAGTCTTATCCAAATTACTTGCAGTTACTGTATACTGCTTCATTTACATTAGATGTAGATATGAAACATTGGAATATGGCTAGCACAGTGGCTTCGCCGCTTGGTTTCTGCCCAGATAAACTACCCAGAATCCCTTTGGATCTTTTTTCGTCTTAAAATTCGTATGTTACGAAGGGCCACCCAAAGTGAACCATGATAGTTTTATCAATTCCAGAAATAACTGCGATAAGCTGAAGAAAATTAGGCAGCGCACTGGCTGAGAGGTTCAGACTATGAACTCTCAACTCGATAACCGGTATTAAATTTTCTGCCAAAGTCTCAATTGAATCTAAGTGCTCCCCTGATCCTAAATAAACGTGAGGAATTGGCATTGTAGAACATGTATACTCAGGATGAACTAATTTCATATGCAGACTTTTTAGGGCATTTGAATTTGTTGTATGTCCTCCGCTCTCTTCGCTCAGCGCCAGCCAGCCGCACGCACGCAAGCGTGGATCATTCGAGACTCGACGCGCAGTCTTCAGTGCGCGTGTCTGTTACGTCGTGTGCAGTATATAAGGAGCTCCCTGTCTGTCACTCATGAGGATTCTCCCCAGTGTCCTGCTCCAGAATACACTGAACGTCGAACACGGAGGCTACTCCTCTTAAAAATGTGTCTCGACCAGGTGGACGGAATTCTGGTAGTATGAGGTTTCACCTCAGGTCACTACTCCACTTTCCCGTTCCTTCATCCTTGTCGAGCCCCGATGTTGTATGCCACACATCCCCAAGCTCACTCAAGCTCCGACACACACATTAGATTCTCTAATTGTGAACATATTCATTTATTACAAGCTTATGAACTCAGACACTTCAAATTAGAAGGAACTCTCTTAGCTAATCTATGCTAGTGCAAATCAGTGGCGGTTTCTGGTATAGCGCAATGGAGCAATGAACCTCCAGTTTATATCAAATTGTACTCAACTACGTAATTTTCATAACTCCCTTGTCAATCTCGAAGCTCTTGCTAAGTCCCTCTATCCGTAATATACTCGTACTGGCTTTCAATTCATGTGAACTGCGCAAGGTCTGTGGCTGGATACTTGCCTGGAATGAACCCCCATGCAAAGGCGATCTCTCCGTCCGTACATGGGCGAAGGGAGTGGCGAGGTGCGGGGGGACGAAAGCCAGCACTAAGGCAAGACCAGAAACGCAGAAACGGATCTCTGTTCTTTACGCATGCCCAATAGGCCACTGTCTCAAGACTAGCTAGTCGTGTTGTTGGGGTTGGGGTATGTGCCTGCCATCTGTTGGCCTTACGGGAATTTGACTAGGCAACAGAGATTAGTGCACGTAACTAGCTCTAGTGTTGAAAAGCATCGTTACTACCAAAAGTCACATTAAACTGTCAAATTCCAATTAATATCTTGTCCCAAATATATCATTACTTACTAAACATCTTAATTTGCCTTCTTTGGAATAATTACCTTTTGGAGAGAAACTTAACTCAAAAATCATTGAGGCAAAGAATAGCGGCAATGAAAACTTTTAAATATAGCTGTTACTATTCCCATGACATCGGAAGCAGAAAGGTGTTTCTCTACCCTGAAGAGAATAAAGACTTTCTAGCGCAGCACAATGACCGAGGATAGGCTTTTTGCTCTTGCTATGTTGTCAATTGAAAGGAACTTTCTTCGAGACTCTGCGGACTTCAATGAAGCAGTTATTTCTTATTTTGCATGTGGTAAAACTCTTGGCATGTAGGCCTACCGTATTTTCTGCTCCTCTCGTATTTGATCACATTTCTAGAAGTGTCATCTTAGTTTAGGAGGTTACGGCCCACGATGGAAGAGAAGCTGGCGGAGATGGGGAGAGGAGAGGTTGGGGGGAGGCAATTTTTTCTTCTTTTGAACCCCCAGTGATGAAAGTCACGCGCCGCCACTAGTGCAAATGATAGTTTTCAACTATCACGAACTATATCTTTCCCAAGAACTATATTTTCAAGATAGCAGTGAGTGTAAATACATTCAGAGTGTACATAGTGTATAGAAACAGAAACTCTCTCAAGATTAATCATCTACTTTGCTTCAAGACAATTTTATGTTTTATTCCTGTACATACTGTAGAATTCTGTGTGAAGCAAATAAATAAGTAGTGTTCTTGTAAACCTTATCTTGTTTACAACAGAATTCTGCATCGATTGATTCAAATATTAGTACAACTTTAGACGACTATTTACAGATCGCTGCATAGGTCGTAGAAGAGTTCTCTCCTGCCATTATTCCATCCTATTTGTACCAGTACCACTTTCATCTGTTAGTGTAAAACAGTAGGTCTACATGCGATTGAAGGACAGGATACAAATTTACTTTCATCTTAAAATTACATACTGTATAAGTGCGCCTACGAACCTACAGCCTGCTTGCGGCCTAGGTAAAGAGTCGGTCGCTTACCTGGAGGTCCCGGGTTCGATTGCCAGTCAGATCAGCATTGTGGGGTTTGGTTGGTTTAGAACATAATTTTTTTCATGTTATAATGAATGTTGCTATGCTAGGACACGTGAGGATACCATGTAAAGTCGCTCAAAATAAGAGAACACAGTGTTGTATGTTCCTGGCATTTAAGATTTGATCTGACTTAAATTTAATTACCGGAATACAATTCACCACCCATGCAGATACGAGCCCAATAGATACCCATAACTACCTATAACATTACATCTATAGGTTAAATTGTTTGGGACCGAGCTCGATAGCTGCAGTCGCTTAAGTGCGGCCATTATCCAGTATTCGGGAGATAGTGGGTTCGAACCCCACTGTCGGCAGCCCTGAAAATGGTTTTCCGTAGTTTCCCATTTTCACACCAGGCAGATGCTGGGGCTGTACCTTAATTAAGGCCACGGCCGCTTCCTTCCCACTCCTAGCCCTTTCCTGTCCCATCGTCGCCGTAAGACCTATTTGTGTCGGTGCGACGTAAAACAAGTAGCAAAAAAATTGTTTGGGAAAAGTGACCTGCGAGGTACTTAAACAATACCATGATTCACTTTTTTAGTTACTATACATTTGATACCAATGGAAATTAAATACATGTAATCATTAAAGTCTCTTAACAAATTCTTTTTATTTTCATTAGCTTGCTCCTCAAAAATGTTAATATACTTCCAGTTCTAAAAACATGTCATGTTATTGTACTAATTTGTTTAACTAGAACAAACAAAGCTCGGAATATACACTTTGAATGCGAGGAATGAACTTTATTTAAAGTATAGAAGAAGTAAAAGGAATAAGATTTAAAAATTTTCTCGTTCCAAATTGGTGGGTTTGATGCCAGCCATAGTTTTTTCTTTTTTTAGATTTTGAAAAATAGTATGCTTTGGGAAACTGAACTATGTGGTCTCCCAGTAATCACATCGTTCATGCGCTGTTCATTCTTCAGAGTTATGTCGCAGTAACGAGATTCAGGCTATGAACTGAAATTTTTATGACTATCATAACGATAATGACGATGGTAATGATAATGATGTCGACGATAGTGCTGCAAATGCTTTACGTAGCTGTTTCATGATGCAGAGGTTTAAGGTAGGCTTTTAGATACTAAAGGGTGTGAAAAGGGGAAATAATATCATTACGTGTTTCTAACAGACATTACCTTCTGAATACCGAATGTATTGTTGAGTTTTCAATACGTCGAGGAAAAATGCTTTTTCGAAACGAATTTGTTTAACAAGACCAAACAAAGCTGGGAAGATACACTTTGAATACGAGGAGTAAACTTTATTTAAAATATAGAAGTAAAATGAATAAGATTAAGAGACTTTCTCGTTCCAAGATAGTGGGTTGGTGCCAGCCATGGTCTGTAGCATCTTGGGATATTCAAATACGTCCATAGTTTCCATCTCGTTAAAGAACTCCCGCGGGAAAAATTCCAACACCCTCGCGTCTCGTAAATGAAATCCTACAACCTGTTCTCCCGTCAATTACCGGGTCAGGCATGGGAGGAATGAATCCCCCAACTTGCGGTGACGATAGGAATTGTGCCGGCTGCCGAGGCCTGTCGCACTCCTTTGGGGCAATGATTACTGACTGACAGATGAAATGAAGTGATAGTTGAGAGTGTTGCTGTAATGAAAGGTGATGGGGAAAACCGGATTACACGGATAAAAACCTGTCCCGCCTGCGCTTTGTCCAGCACAAATCTCACATGGAGTCACCGGAATTTGAACCACGGTATCCAGTGGCGAGAGGCCGGTGCACTGCCGCCTGAGCCACGGAGCCGTGTCTCGTAAAATAAATTACAATTGAAAGGACGTTAAATAATAATAATGATTATAAAAATAATCATAATAATAATACCGAGCGAGTTGGTCGTGCGATTAGGGGCGCGCAGCTATTAGCTTGCATTTGAAAGATAGTGGGTTCGAACCCCGCTGTCGGCAGCCTTGAAGATGGTTTTCCGTGGTTTCCCAGTTCCACACCAGGCAAATGCTGGGGCTGTACCTTAATTAATGCCACGGCCGCTTCCTTTCCACTCCTAGCCCTTTCCTATCCCATCGTCACCATAAGACTTGTCTGTGTCGGTGCGACGTAAAACCATTTTTAATTTGGCTTTTAAGTCGCACCGACACAGATAGTGCAATTCGTGTGTGAAAAATTATCAGAATTTACCATTCGCTCAACTCGAGTAGCCCAAAGCTAACACATTTAAAATGCATATTGTTTCGATTAATAAAATAATAATCACTTGAAGTTGAGTAAACAAGCAATAATATAATCATTTACTCATCAATCAGTCACACTGATCTGCATTTAGAGCTGTCACCCACAGTAGGTGGCAGATTCCCTGTCAGTTGTTTACCTAGCATTGTCTTAAGTGATTTCAAAGATCATGGAAATTTAACCTCTTGATAAATTATTCCATTCCGTAATTCCTCTTCCTATAAATGAATATTTTCCCCCTGTTATCTTCAATTCCAAATTTATATTCATATCGTTCCTACCTTTAAAATCTCCGCTGTAGGTCATATGGGTATTAATGTCATTCCATGCCATCTCTTCATCGAAAGCTCGCAAGATACGCTCGTCTCGATACTCCCACGTCTTCCCAGCTCAAAGTTTGCAAAGTGGATTTTTTCCAGTTCTTGGTGTGGCTCTATACACTGGAACCATAAATTCGAGTCTTGCCAGAAAATTGTATGCACTCTCTTTCACATCCTTACTGGAGTCCCTAACTACCCTCGTAACTATATAAAGAAATCTGTAAACTTTATATACAATCTCATTATTGTGATTACCCTAAATTTGATTCTGTCTGGTGTATTCAATAAATACACACACTGGTTGATAATCTACAGTATACATCCCCGACTTAGACTTACCGTATTGATAGGCAGGCAAGCAAGCTGAATATCCAGTCACGTTTCTAGAAAGGCGGGAATGATATTTCCACCATATTGCCAAACTTTCTGTCATACACCTGATTTGTTTCCACAACTGTGATACTTACAACGCTAAATATCAAGCCAAGCTTCACATTGCTATAATATATTAAAAGCGGACACTAATGATAACTATTCAGAAACAGCAATTGCTATAATATTTCTAATATACTTGTTGCTGTCCCAGTTCCTGAGGGGACAATTAACCCCCTGTCCTCCTTTTTCATTTTAGGCCGGCCTTTTAATTCACACACACACAGCAGTCCCAAAACTTCACTCTTAATGTTTGCATTGCTACAATGGACATTACGCATATTACTAACTGTAGAATGTAGTGATAAGTATCATAATATCCAAAGTTACTGGTAGATTGCAATAGCAAAATTTAAATTGTCAAATATTTTCGTTTTAGAAATATTTATTATCGCTGACATTCCTTCTTCTATTATGTATGCTATTAATACATCCATTTATGATATTATTGATATGTCACTCAAATTCAGTAACTTTTAATTATAACAACTGATGAGGTACTAGCGACATTGTCACGGATAGTTTCAGGATTTGAGCATAAATAATATAGAATAAATAATAATATGAGCAAATAATGCGAAACGAAACTGTTGCTGTCATTTCAAGACGGCGGTTCATTTGTCTAAATATGTAAAGAAAATGTATAATATTTTACATAACTGGAATGCGGTGAAGATAAAATTGCCAATTTTTTAGCATATTCTATTTTCTCCCTTTTTCCTTCAATTCCGAACCACGTCAATTTATTACTCGTCCGACGGAAATTTCCCTTCAACCTGGCAAAACCGGACGATGATCACTCACTGTTTACCGAGCTCGATAGCTGCAGTCGCTTAAGTGCGGCCAGTATCCAGTATTCGGGAGATAGTAGGTTCGAACCCCACTGTCGGCAGCCCTGAAGATGGTTTTCCGTGGTTTCCCATTTTCTCACCAGGCAAATGCTGGGGCTGTACCTTAATTAAGGCCACAGCCGCTTCCTTCCCACTCCTAGCCCTTTCCTGTCCCATCGTCTCTATAAGACCTATCTGTGTCGGTGCGACGTAAAGCAAAAAGGAAAAACCTCACTGTTTAAAGCACGCGGGACTTGAAACAATATCAGATACGATGTACTACCACCACAACATTCATAAAAAGCATAGTCCTTCTTAGGACATGTGAGAAAAAGCTCGTTGCATATTAATATAGTAAATAAATTAGCATTAGGTTAGCATTGACGAGTCCTATTATCTTATTCGGAAATCGAGGGCATTTAAGCTCTGCCGCAAAGAACAATACGAGTTTCGAAACTTTCATACAATGCATTTGAATCCTTGTCTTAAAATAAATGTTTTTTTTTAATATATATTTTATTATTTAGACATGACGGACAGAGGATGATATCTCTCACTGAATTCTAATTCCATCTATGAGCAGCCGTAGTTGCTTAATATTGCAGTGCAATAGAATATTCACTAATTACATAGTTTCAGTGTTGTAGTTAAATGTAAGAGAAGGCCTTGAACCCTAACTTCACCCAGAATTACTTACTTACCTATTTACTTATTTACTTACAGTATTTACAAATAACAAAGATCCATAACAGGTTTTACTTAACGACACGAATAAAACGAAAGTACTAATGAGGAAAACCGACGGAATTTCTCGCAACATGGACATTAATTACATTGTAATTTCCGGGAAGCTACCTCATCATCCTATTCGTAGTACGCCTCTTCAGTAACACCTAGGCCTCTGTTAAAGCTGATGGTGGAGCTGTTGAGGATTCTACCAGGCTTCGGGATGAATACATACATGCACACATACTTAATTACAGATGGAAACATTGTAACTAAGGAGAGATCCAGTGAGTTATCGGCAACTATGCCACCTGATAGAGGCCCTTTTTGTTCACTTTCGCTACACATAACGTGTCCTTTCCATGGTTCTTTCTTACGATTAGTGGACTGCAATCTCCGAGACCTTTTATCCTCAGCGGGGTCACATGATTGCATTGTGTTCGTCGATGTTATGAATACTGTATACAGCAATTTTATTTTGCATAAAAATTGGGAATTAGGAGCAAGCGGTGCAGTAATTATAATGTACCTGCAATAATCGAGAAAGGCTAGCTGTTGGTTTGTGTGGAATGGCGACAGGAACCGACTTGATCTCCCACACGTTATACCACACCAGCTATAATGATTTATACATTTTCTCTGCTACTATGCCCTGGAAGGTAGGTCTGAGGCGTAGGACGCTTCTAAGTGTTCCACTCCAGCAGGTTGGCTCAGACTAAGCGCCATATACAGCGGGCCTTGATCTACCACCTACCTGCTATTCGCCTACTTGTGCTTCTCGTTCAGGAATCTGTTCGATATTATGTTGCTTCGTTCTGTTCTCGTGTATTAGGAAGTAGCACCAAAAATAGTCGGTATTAGCCTTGATTGGCTTCATTTTGTTTCTCCATTATATTATTGTCTTGGGCGAATGTGAATAACATCAAGGTTGTTTATGATTGAACGATATAAGATGGAGATGCAAATTACTTAACAATGCAGACATTGTGTCCATAAGAGTTTATACATTTTCTAATGTCACTTTTCAGTTCAGAACTTTTGAAATGGCTTGGAAGTGTTCAGAGACTTGACTGCGTCTACTTTTGGTATCAAGGGGACATCAATAAGAAATTCGTGAAAGCATAACAGATTATAAGAGCGGATAAGGAAATGTCAACTGAGATAATCCCAACTGAATCGAATTCATGACTAAATAAATGGTACAGAGCAGATAACATACTGCATTCATCTTGGATATAATTAATTTTTGTACATCATATGTTCACAAATTAGCAGCGAATTAATTTATTGCATCTGGGTCGTGTCACGTTTTAATGTTTTAAACGTTACTCTTAAGGTTAGTGCTCATTTTGTATCCTTTACGGATGTCAAAATTGTCCGGCTCCATGGCTAAATGGTTAGCGTGCTGGCCTTTGGTCACAGGGGTCCCGGGTTCGATTCCCGGCAGGGTCTGGAATATTAACCTTAATTGGTTAATTTCGCTGGCACGGGGGCTGGGTGTATGTGTCGTCTTCATAATCATTTCATCCTCATCACGACGCGCAGGTCGCGTACGGGAGTCAAATCAAAAGACCTGCATCTGGCGAGCCGAACATGTCCTCGGACACTCCCGGCACTAAAAGCCATACGCCATTTCATTTCATGTCAACATTTTACTTAAGAAAATAAGTTTTATCCGCATAAATAAATCAGGTTTGTTAAATTAGACCTAGCTTTTATTTCCTCTGTTCGTCACTGGATTCTCGTAAATTCAGTCCTGTTTGAAATTTCAGTCAATGCATGTGGATTTTAAAAATAAACATTTTTCGTCCGAGTAGCTCAGAATTCACATTATAGTGTAGGTCCCTTGGCTATGATTACAATATCAATAGTAATATAAATTTACTAGTTTGGTTTAGCTTTACTTTCTCCGTGAAAACTCAAGCTGGGCTCTGAAATGAAATGAAATGTCGTATGGCTTTTAGTGCTGGGATATCCCAGGACGGGTTCGGCTCGCCAAGTGCAGGTCTTTCTATTTGACTCTCGTAGGCGACCTGCGCGTCGTGTTGAGGATGAAATGATGATGAAGACAACACATACATACACCCAGCTCCCGTGCCATTGGAATTAACCATTAAGGTTAAAATCCCCGACCCGGCCGGGAATCGAACCCGGGACCCTCTGAACTGAAGGTCAGTACGCTGACCGTTCAGCCAACGAGTCGGACAGCTGGGCTCTGTTTCCAACTTAGTCACTTAAGATAACAGAGGGTCTGAAATATGTACCATTCAGTCCCAGACCTGAGAAGCGAAATGAGTTAAAATCCCACTCTGTCATCTTAAGAAGTATTTTATCGATGTTTTCCCACTTTACCTCCTGATAAACGCCGGAATAGTAGTACCCAGCATATCGATTGCGACCGCTCCTCGATCAATTCTTGCTCAAAAATCGAAAATATTCGCTACAATAGGCTATATGCATCACAGCCAGGTTCTTCGAACATTATGTGCATGAGACTGTTGACCGAAGTGTCTCAAGCTGTGTACATATCTCCTTGGTCGTATCTTAAACGTCCTCGAGAGATGGAGTACTGTCCTAGAGAAGCTGACGTTAGTTATTTCATCTTTAATATTGGAAGGAGGGGGAAAGGAGGAGCTAGGATTGAGTGAAGGAAATCCACTTTGAACTGGGTTCTGCGGACGTGTTAACTGTTAATAAAGCGGGTAGACTCCTATCACTGGGGAAATCTGCCGGCTCGGGCAGCGCGTCAAGCTCTCAGTGGAAATCAGTTGATGATGCTGGGTGAGATGTACAAATTCTTATAGACACTCTTTCCATATTAAATGTTCTCCTTACTTGCCATGTGCTATTTCGCGATATATTACTTCCTTTACACTCCTATTTTACCTCTTGTTCATTTGAATTTTAATTCTTGCTTTTCTTAAATATAACTAAATAACTGAGAGTTTTTTTTTAATATCACAATATTCCTGTAGACTTTATAGGTTACCGTGATGAAAAAGTGTACCGAATAAAGACAATGCTATTGTGCCGTTAAGGAGCAATATTCCTAAGTTCCATCGTAAGTGAAAATGAAAACCTACAACCTGTTTTCCAGTCATTGACCGTGTCAGGGATGTAATGAATGAAGCATATATAGGCTGTTATTACAATGGGGTCGCCAATCCCAAGGTGATTTTTGTTAATGAGTGATAAATGCGATGAAATGATAATGGAGAGTGTTGCTGGAATGAAATATGACAGGGAAAACCGGAGTACCCGGAGAAAAACCTGTCCCACCTCCGCTTTGTCCAGCACAAATCTCACATGGTGTCACCGGGATTTGAACCACGGTATCCAGCGGTGAGAGATTGACGCGCTGCCGTCTAAGCTACGGAGGCTATCCATCATAAGTATGCTTCCTAAATATGTAAATTATACCGTCGGAGGGCAATTCAATCAATTTGATATAATAAAGTCTTTGGTTAGGCCATACCATTTGGATAAATCAACAAGAAATTTAGGGATAGTCCTTCTCGCTCCTATCATTAACCCAATGACAGTGATGAGCCCGAGAATATATTTTTCTCAATATTTAATATAATAGGCTCGTAGATAGGCCTCTTCTCTGCGTAAATTTCTTCAAGCTGGCTTTCATGGGTCTCGAATGTGAAAATGGTTAATAATGTATCCATGGCGATAATGTGGCTGAAAGGTGATATTGTCAGTCCGTCTATTGCTGTCGTCGGAGGTGAGACCTCTCTACCTTCTCATATACGTTAAACCTCTTCTCCCTCAGTGCATTGGCAAACTGCTAGCCACGTGTTGTTCTGGTATCTTCCACGCTTCTTACCTAGTTTCAACCTTCGTCTAGAAACTTCGTTAATAAAAGTGGTGACCATAAGCTTGATTTTATTGCTCTTGTGGAAAGGTTAACCAGTTGCTGGACTTCAGTTAAAAGTTATGAGAAGAATTAATAATATCATTTAGCAAACTGCTAGCCAAGTGTTGTTGTGGTATATTTTATGCCTCTTACCTAGAGGACTCGAGGCCGATTGTCGGCTCGTGTAAGGATTTTAATTCTGCACTGAGGCTTGGAGTGGTATTCAGTCAGCCTCATGAGGAAACGCGAGGAACCGTGTGCTACGAGAGGTAGAGTATCCGGGTGCGGGTGTCGTCACGCTGATCACATGGCTCACCATTATGCTTGCCACGGCCATTAGATCTCCAGCCGGAGTAAGAGCGAGCAGGTCTATGAACGTATGAAGCACGGTCATAACCACCCTTCAACCTTGCAGGCCCGCATTGGAAGTGGAGCAGCCAGGCTTCCTCAAAACAAGCCACCGGGCGAGTTGGCCGTGCGGTTAGGTGGGCGCAGCTGTGAGCTTGCATCCGGGAGATAGTGGGATCGAACCTCAGCCTGAATATGGGTTTCCGTGGTTTACCATTTTCACATTAGGCATATGCTGGGGTTGTACCTTAATTAAGACCACGACCGATGCACATATATCACCTGATTATAAGGAGCTGTCGTGCCTTCGAGTGCATCAGCGCTGTGAACTTCACTTGTTATCGCTTCTGCATAAAATACTTTTCACTAATACTCCCCACTATCTGTCTTTATCTTTTATCATTCCTCTCGTCCTATCATTACCCCAGTACAAGATCTGGCAGTACCTATAAACCGCACTGGTGTTTACAACCGCTCCTTCATAATCTCTGTGTCCAGGTCATGGAATTCGCTACCTGCGAATATTAGAGACAATCCCTCTCATCGCAAGTTTAAAGTGGCTTGCAGCGAGCATTTGCTGAGTAAATACCGCTGACTTTCTGGGTAACTGTTGAGTAAATGAAGAAATGAATGAGATGAATGAATGGATTACTGTAGTTACGTCATTTAAATGAACTTTACTTTGTGTATTTTAAAATTATTATTATTATTATTATTATTATTATTATTATTATTATTATTATTATTATTATTATTATTATTATTATTATTATTATTATTTGCGAATGAGCCCATTAGGACTACGCAAAGTACTTAGAGACAGGCATTTGCCTTTCTTTATGCCCACACTTCCTTCATTCGTTTGCTGTGTGCTTCTGTTCTCTCTTGAGGCCATGTTGTTCCGATCTTCTTCATTGGTTCCTCCTCTTGGTCAACTTGCCACTTATGAACTTTGGCTCTGAAGATAACCCGGCTTTGGATGTCTTCAGGTGTAATTCCTGCCAGTTTGAGATCTGTTTTAATTTCGCCAATCCATTTTATTGTTTTCCGTTTTGGCTTTACTTCGGTTTTCATAAAATTCAACTATTTGCTTGGTAAGTCTATCTGGGTTCATCCTTTTTATATGTCCAAAGAATCTTAATCTGCGTTTTCTGATGTCGCTGTGAATGTTAGAAAATTGTTTGATTTCCTGTTTCCCTCTAAGGCGGTACTGTTCATCCACGAGTTTTGGGCCAAAAATTTTTCTAATGATCTTGCGTTCCTTTTTCTGAATATTTTCTAGATCAGTTTTCCTGTTCAAAATTAGTGTCTCTGATCCATTATAATTACAATTATAATTATTATTATTACTATTATTATTATTATTATTATTATTATTTCTATTAATATTATTTGCTTCATTTGTGTTTTTAATTATGTAAAGTGGTTAAGTGTAAGAGAGGGCCTTGAGCCCTAACTTCGCCACCAATAAAAGCATTATCTATTTATCTATCTTCCTTCCCAGTCCTAGCCCTTTCCTATCCCATCGTCGCCATAAGACCTATCTGTGTCGGTGCGACATAAAGCAGCTTGCGAAAAACAAGCCAAGACTTCAGTGTATCTTAGCATCTAAATGAATATCCGCATGTTTTACTTCTGATAATAATGTTATTGGCTTTGCGTCCCCTAACTACTTTTTCGGTTTTTCTTAGAGGCCGAGGTGCCGGAGTATAGTCCCGCAGGAGTTATTTTACGTTCCAGTAAATTTACCGACACGAGGCTGTTGTATTTGAGCACCTTCAAATACCACCGGACTGAGTCAGTATCGAACCTGCCCAGTTGGGGTCAGAAGATCAGCGCCTCAACCGTCTGAGCCACACAGCCCGGCTGTTTTAGTTCTCTTCAGGGCTTTTAGGATGTTTGCGTTTTGTCTATCATAGTTGTGGAATCCTAATTATTTTAAAATGCGTCTCAAAACAGATACCTTCCTGTGAAAATGAAATCAAGGGCCAGCTGGGCCAACTATTCAGTAGAAAATGTACTGTGTTATTTAAACTACTGTATATAAATGAGAAATGAGGCACGCACGGTTGATAGCTTTCAAGGATTTTAAGGGTCGAAAGTAAGTCTTCCGCTACAATTCAAAGGCTGCTGACTGCAAATCCAATAGCCGTGGTGATCTCAGTGGCCAACAGTCGATTTAGCAGGCCGAAATCGTGAATGGGATGTATGTGTCACGTGCAGCAAAGAAGCAGAGAAGAAAAGATAAAATGTTAAGTTTGTACGATATATTGTTTGTCTAGAAAATGTCTCCATAAACATAGCGAAAGGTCGGTTGTCTGAGACGGTTCCAAACTGGTCAAAATCATAGTTTATATCAATAATAGACCTGGCAGTGCTTTAATGATCTTGTATTATCTTATATCGTGTGTATTACTCTGCATCACTCGTGGCATCCGTGGCGTTGAGATAATCGTTATGCACATTACGAAGCAATTAATGGACAACTATTATGCTATTAGAGATATTGACTGAACAGGGAAAGACATTGGTCGCTCAGCAACATTTACTCATAGGATTACTGTGTGCAGCTTCCATATCACTTCATTAAAATGAACAATGTTCTTGTAGATAGAAGGTATAATCAATATCGATGCGCAGAAAGAATAAAGTCCTAAGCACCGAGATTGGCCGTGCAGTTAGGGTCGCATAGATGTGAGCTTGTATGGTGGTTCCGAACTCCACTGCCCGCAGGCCTGAAAGTGGTTTTCCGTGGTATCACAATTTTCACACCAGGCAAATGCTGGGGCTGCACCTTAATTAAGGCCACGGCCGCTTCCTTCCCACTTCTAGACCTTTCCTGTCGCATTGTCACCATAAGACCTATCTGTGCCTGTGCGACGTAAAGCAACTAGCAAAAACAATATATAAAAATAAATAATGATTATAATAATAATTGAATGGTCTCAGCTACCATGTGCGAGCATTTTGACACCATTTAGGTTGCCTGTGCTTCAGTTTAGACGTATAGTGTTACTCTTTCATAATGCAGTGTGAATTGGATCTTACTTGTAAATTCGATCCGTCTTTGGCGTTCTATAACAGATTTCCTTTAATGATACTTTTGCGGGTTAACGCGCAACATGTCAACAGATATCATTCACTTGCCGATATCGTACGGTATGTAGTGTCAAATAGATATGTTTACGCCCTTCAAAACCCAGCTACTACTCCTGGGTTTGAACTATCGATCTCGGGATTCGCAGACAGACACTTTACCACTGATCTACGAAGATGAAACTACCTCGTGTTGAATAATAGAACTGCAGCGTCAGAATAAACTCGGGACTGGAGGAGAGTGGCATTTGAGATGTAAGTTAACACGGACGTATGATGGAAAGAGTAAATATTAATATTAACTTGACCTTACAAAATATGGGAATGCATTTTGGTGAACTTCTCATTTTATAACGCAGCTCGTTGTCCTACAAGCCACGTTTATGGAAGTGGACACAACTGAGATCTTTGAAGTCAGGCTTTGAAATTAAGCATTCTCGGAGTTGGCTGAAAACCCGTTTTTCTCTGGTTATACTTCGTGATTTCATTACACTGAAAATTCTCCCTACATTGTTACAATCAACAAACCTTTTATGACTCTTCATATCGCCATCAAAAATCAGATATGGAGCAAAAACCGCAACAGTTCATGTTACATTCATGCAAGACCTCTGGGTCAAAAACTGGTGACAAAAATTTCTTCTCGGAATATAATAACGCACATCTGGCAACGAACGAAATATTAGTTTCATGGTTCATTGAATTCAAACGTTTGGGCGTTATTAGAAATGTCGTGGATGGTATTCTGAGGAAAAGGAGTACAATCTTCGAGCAGCGTACCTACTGTTAGTTTCTTCCACAACACGGAAGAACCAAGGATATGTATTTTAATTTCGGTTGTTAAAACATCAGTCTAAATAAACAAATCGTTTTATATCCTAAGGAACAAAGAGAACATGTTATAGCTTATGCAGTGATGAATTAAAACATTTTAGAAGTAGAAAGAGTTGTAAGAAAACATTCCTACGTAAATTAAACTCTTCGTTGTGTAATAGAAACACGCAAGACTCGGCAAAAAGAAGTTAATTTAATATTCTTTGATATATTGCCTTGGACTTATAGGCGTATTTTTTTCATTAACTTCGAGTGAAATGTTTTAAATAGTTTTCCAACATTTCAAGCAAACTATGTATTATAAAGAAATACAATTATATTCTCTGAGCTTTGACATCAGAACTGCTATGGGATATAATTCTTTGTGGAGATATGGAAACACGATATTACGTCTGGATTCATACTTGCATGCCTTGTCTTGTGGACTACTTCTCAGTAACGTCAATAGCTTCACATTTCGTGTGCTTCTTCTTGATGAAAATTTATTTCGTGGAATAATGTCGTCTAGTTCGCGGTAAATTACATGTACTGAACTGAGTCTTCGCTATAAATTATCAAACTGCTAAGTGTAGGCTGCAAATTAAGTATGCTCTTTTTCATACAGCTAATTCCATATTCTCCTTTTGCATACTTTTTTTTTCAGGATAATGAACCCACGCAATGTAGTAGTGTGGGCAAATAAGCCCGTAGCTCACTTCACATGCCTCCATGTTACAAAAAAAAAAAAAAAAAAACTGGAGACCAAATTCAGTTTTTATTCATAAATGCATCCACCAAATTATACTATTTAATAGAATAATTGTCATGGGAGAGATGGTTTGCTATCTTATCAGTAGATCGTCGCTGTGCGTTAAATTACCGCAGTCTGAGAAGTTGTCGAACAAAATAATACTGGGCCGCAACACATGCGGTATAGCAAAAGAGCGATAAGTCAAATATACGGGGGATTGCGCGGAAACTGAAGTAGCCCTTGAAGCGGTCGGAATACAACAACTATCGAATCACAACATAGGTCATAGTGTACAGTAGGATGGATCCTAACATTTGGGGGCGTTGGTGGGTTTGAGCACCACCATCGCCAGTTTTAAATATAATTTTCTCACTTCACACTACTCTGGGTGTACCTGAATTAAAGTCAAGGCCGCTTCGTTCCCAATCCCAGCTTTTACGTAATACATAGTCGCCAAAAACCTATCTGAGTTAATATGACAGAAACTGCTAGCAAACTCAATTCATGGCCCACTTCTCCTTGATGTATGCGTTTCAATGCTTAATCCAGGATTCAGAAGTTGGTCAGACCTTGCGAATTTTGCATTGGGAAATCTAAATGCGAATCTGTCTCCATAACTGCAGGAATACTCAATTATCATTCACTAACTCTTGTACCAGATGTTGACGGGTTCTTTTCTGTACTTCCATTAAACGCATCTTCATCATCCTTTCAGTCCGGCTCCATGACTAAATGGTTAGCGTGCTGGCCTTTCGTGCAGAGGGTCCCGGGTTCGATTCCCGGCCGGGTCGGAGATTTCAACCTTAAATAGTTAAGTCCCGTGGCTCGGGGACTGGGTGTTTGAGCTGTCCCTAACATCCCTGAAACTCACACACCACACATAACACTATCCTCCACCACAATAAGACGCAGTTACCTACACATCGCACATGCCGCCCACCCTCATTGAAGGGTCTGCCTTACAAGGGCTACACCTGACTAGAAATAGGGGTATCATCCTTTTAGCACTGATGCATTCAAGTGGATGTGAGCTCCAATAGTCAACAATAATTAATTCACGTAATGCTATTGATGATTCGTTTTAGGGGCTTAGGAAATTGCAGAACACTGCTACCGAGTATCTGAATGTGCCGATACCTGTTTGATAGTCGGAGTTGTTGCAGCTACTCTAATAATAATAATAATAATAATAATAATAATAATAATAATAATAATAATAATAATAATAATTGTACCGGGTGGTACACCTCCACGCCGCTAATTCAAATATTGCGCCAGTTGAAACTCCTCTACAGAAGAAAGCCTGAGCTTTAACAAACTGTATTAACTCAAAGGTTTCTTGGAAGATGTCGCTACTGTAAATTTTGAAGTGTTCTGAACTATGTCTATTCCGATTTGTGTTTGTTTGCTCTGTAGCAAGAAGTGTGGACATTCTCTTCTAGATGTCACTACTTAAAAACTATAACCGTGCACCCTGGTGCGAAGTGAACGAACTGTTTTTTGAAGAAATTTTGTATCTATAAGTTTGTTCTTTGTTAAATTTCTTTCTTTCATTTTTTGGGTTGGCAATATTGATCTCTGTTTCCGCCAGTTTTAAATATAGCCAATCTTAAATTTTCTAAATTAATTTTCCACCAATCCTAGATTTCTTCTTCAGTTTCGACTTGTAATTTTTAGCCGACCAATAAAAGTTTGTGGGCGGGTTGTTATCATTCATGAAAGGTCTCGAATGTTCCACGAGGGTATATAAACTGCTGATTTTCTGGTCTCGTGGTCACTTCATCGACATCTTGCTTAGTGTGTGATTATGTAGCAGGGGGCGGGTAGCGCCTCTTTCTTCGGGCAGCAGTTCATCAACAAGGTAATGGCCGTTTAATAACTTTATTTCTTGCTAGCTCAGCAGTTTAACCCTCGGGGCAGGTTCGAAACTTTTCTCATGTAACCTACCTTTAAAATGTAAAAAAACATTTGGTGAAAATTCCGTCTCTTTAACTACAAATTGGGATAGAGAGTGCCTAACCCTCTCGAGCTCCCACTCATATTGTTTTGAGGTGACAACGTTTTCATAACCGTTGTCCTTCTGTTCTTAATGTAATACAGTTTTCTTATACATGTCACCTCCTTAGTATGGGATTAGCCCTTGCATAAGCGGCCTAGTGCCAAGTAGGTTTTAAAAGCGTATTAGGAGTGCAAGCTTCGCCTCCATTCAATTTTGTATTATGGGCCAGTAACTTAACCTGATGTTTTATTTTCCTCATGTAAAGGCCCTGTAGGTTGGATATCAAATACCCCTGTTTCTTGGTGTGCCTTGAGGGCAGATAGAAGTAAAGTTGTTTGTGCTTATAAAATTGGGAGCAGGTCAGCTCTTTCTGGTTTCTTTGGAAAGTGCCTCTATGAGGCTTGATACTACTAAGCGGGAGCAAGAGCTCCATGTAATTAAGGGTCTTGTGCCCTTTGATAATTGTGGTTGTGAGTCGAGAACTCAGACTTTGGGGCTCGTAGCCCAGAATTTGTAAATTTGCATTGTACCTGAGTGTTCCTTGTTATTTCACCTAGTGAGAATTGTTAACCGTTGTTATCTGTTGATTTTGAAAAGAAAATATAACCTTGTTAAAGTTTTAAATTAACTTTAATTTTGTAGTTGGGACCTATTCCAGCCCGCACCTTCTTTCACCTCTGCAAATCCACAAAACTCCGTAATAATAATAATAATAATAATAATAATAATAATAATAATAATAATAATAATAATAATAATAATAATAATAATCGCGTTGTTTCTCCTACCATGCGCAGGCAGTTTAACTCAATTTAGGCCGTCTGTTTATCAATTTTGGTGTTTTCTTTTACTCTAGCACAGCGGTCGATTTGTTCCGTTGTCTGGGCTCGGCCTTTCAGCGCACTGAACACATGTAAGCACTGAAGTGGTGGTAAGCTCCAATTGAGCGGCCAGCACTGAACCTATAGCCTACAACTACATAATGCGGTACGCTTAATTCATCTTCTGTGGTATTGTTAGTATTGGTACCGGTAGTAACATAACTAGAAATTTGAATCGAAGTATTTTGGCAATATTTTTACCTGAACTCAAAATTAAAATATTACTTCCGCAAATCTATACAACAAAACATTTCGTTCTATTATTAAGTTTAATAAGATTTTGTTTGTTGAAATTTGCTTATACATGCTTCAGTATACTGTCACTTCACAATTTATTTGGTCCCCTTGTAGTACAGCACTACACTGGCCTCCGCTGTACGGCATGCATTTACAGTTACTCGATTCCGCAGCTCGCTCTACTGTCTTCATTCATATAGACATGACTCTTACCTCACACCTGCAGTGACTGTGATTACTGCTCCACCAGATGGCAAAGAACCAGAGATCTTCTGGACGACCTATAGCCGAGTTTTAATTACTTTTGTCTGCAGCAAATGTGTCACCAGTGATCTTATACGTGCTTATACTGTACGGCATGAATCAGGGGCGTGACGTTAGGCCCTGCAATACAGGCGGGCCCGGGCCTTTAAGGGGCCCTGCAGACTCCTCGCAAATAAATAAAAATAATACAACTTAGTTACAAACGATCTCTCTCTGCGCGAAGTTAATAATAAATTAGGCTTATCACTTGTACGGTTTGATATTTTTCAAACTTTATTTAAACAGTTTTTAGATTTAGTTTTTCCTCTTTTTGCTTTTTTGTAATCGAATAAATTATTATAATAGAGATTTCAGTATCAGGTACAGAGTATAGTTCCGTAGTTACTGAAAAATAACACCAATTAAGTTCGAACATCTAAATGGTGCATGGTTGGCAAGGAGCTCAGCCATTAAACCACGGAGGCTGTCAAATAAAACCTTTAAAACATTATTTTTAACAATCCTAATACATACCAATAATCCCTTTGTTTATGTAACTTGACAGCATATTACATTATTTCTGAAAATGAGAACCTACTACCTGTTTTCCAATCTTTGACCGGGTCAGGGATGTAATGAATGAATCAATCAAATATAGGCTATTAGTACGATGGGGTCGCCACTCCCAAAGTAATTATTAATGACTGATAGATGCTATGAAATGATAATGGAGAGTGTTGCTGGAATGAAATATGACAAGGAAAACCGGAGTACCCCGAGAAAAACTTGTCCCGCCTCCGCTTTGTCCGGCACAAATCTCACTTGGAGTGACCGGGATTTGAACCACGGTATCCAGCGTTGAGAGGCCAACGCGCTGCCGTCTGAGCCACGGAGGCTTCTGCATTATTCTGCTGTAATTCAATTTATAATGTCATTGATGCTTTCATGGCCCGTACTGATATACATGATATAGACTTTAGGGCTTATGCTGTGTCAAGAAGATTTTCTCTGCGAAACGTAAGGAATTTTACCTTATTTTCTTGACGCGGCATAAGCCCAAAATCCTATATCATGTCAATACATTTATATTAGTTATTCATAGGCTTTAGCATTTCATTTGAGAGGACCCGAATTTTTATTTTGGCAGGCGGGCCCGTACCGCATACGTTACGCCTCTGACATGGATGTAATTTCCGTCCTTCAGAATCCGACTACCACTACCAGGTTTGAAACCGCGGCTTTAGGATCTGTAGGATGGCACTCTATCAACGATTCACAAAGGCGATCTGGTTACTGTGTATATTGTAATTATTAGCGCTAGGAATTCTGCAGGTGCCTCGTGACTTGAATTCTCCTGGAGACTGTGGAATGCTGTGGGTGAAAGTAATGCTTAGCATATAGCTACATTATTATTTGAGTACGCAAACATGGACGTTGGCTACCTAGTCATTGTTCTCATCTTACTGGCAATGGAGTGGCCTGTACTTTCCCGCTCCTCCTGTAGCCAAGAGAACGAGGACAATCCATCCAGGTGATGACGACGCTGTGTCGCCGTCTTCAGATTTTCCTAGTCCGGTGTATAACATGGCTACGCCGTTTGCCATTAATCTTCTTCTCAGTCGCATGACTCATGTCTGAATATCGTGATCTGATGCTTACTTTACTAGTCGATGGAGTTCGCTATAGTCGTAATATTGAAAGATGCGTCCTGGCAGCCTTTAGAGGGAGGTCCATTTACTGCCTGGCTGGGTGGGGAGAAGTGAGTAGGAGGTATGGTTGTCAAGGAAACGTGGGCGGGCCCACTGTTATTGCCATGGAGATAAATCTGCTAGTCGGCTATTGTTGCTTGGAGTTGCCAAACAACTCACTTCTGAGTAATGTGCTACAGAATACAGCCGTCTGAACGAACGAACTAGTGATCTGGAAGCGAAGAGAAGGATAAAGGAATGCAGGAATACGGCAACACCGTGCAATGGCACGTGTAATGCTCTTCCCTCCAGCCCTGTCTGTCAAAACGCTTCTTTTAATATTATGGGTATAGCAGTCACCATTGTCTACGGTCTTCTGCTTTCTGGACCGTCACTCGAAGAGGTGCGTGTGTTGCGTCTTTAATCTGGTCCATCTGTCTCCTGGGCCATCAATAACCTATCCGGTTATTAATTAAGACCATTGTGGCTTAACGTCAGAAATCGCATAGGATCTCATTTATCAGCGCGGCTAAGCCGATGGCTGTAGTAACATTAATTAATTCATTCATTCATTTATTCATCATATCATTCCTACCGCTTTTCCTCATGGTCTAGTGGTTGGGTCTCAGGATATGTGATTTCTTTTTATATTATGGGATAGGGTGCGACAAGGGCTGAAAGGAATGACCGTGAACTGTATTAATGTTCAGTATTTGTCTGGTGTGAAAATTGGAAAGCACGGAAAGCAATATTCAGGGCTGCCAACAGTCGAGTTTAACCCCACCATCTCCCGAATATAAGCTAATAGCTACACTATTTGAACTGGGCAGCGAACTCACTCGATCGACGTATGACCTTCGTCAAGTTTTTACGGCCGGTTGCGTTCTTGACTCATTATTGAGCGGTTTCTCTGGTGGGTGATTGTGTCGTCTGGTATGTGTAAATGAGGATATGTGTATAAGATAAGCACGAAGGCAGCCTCCGAGTGGTAGGTATTAAGCAGATGTGGCTACATCGTCGGGAATTGAAGACACGACTCTCTGAACCGAAGACACTACATTGACTATTCAGGCATGCAGCTGAACACTGCTGCATTATATATATACAGAAAACATTATTGTGCGAAAAATGTCTTCTAAAATAACTTTCTGAATTCTGAAAGTGAAATTCCCTTTCTATGTAAATGGATTACAATCTCTTTGTGGCCTGGTTATGTCTGAGGAAAATAACGCACTTGCCCGAAATAAGTGTCACCAACTTCTCTGAGCTATTCAAGACTTACTTTTCCTCTGTAATTTTTTTGCTGGCCATCAATCATGGAATTTATGTCGGCTGGAGCTCCATTTAGAAGAGTAGCTGGTTCAATTTCCGCCAGAGGCGATTTTGTGAAGTATTTTTTTCTCTTTCCTTCTTGTTCTCTTTGTAGTGCTGGGAGGTTGAAGTGGAAGGAGCATCTGATATGCGAGTGAGACCTTGATAGCGATGCAAAAACCGTTTTCGCTTTTTCCCGAGCTGAACGCCACCGCGTCTCTCAGTTCGCCCGCTCGCCTGCTGTCGCTCCGGAAACATTACAGTGTTGCCGCAGTCATTATTCTCTCGTCTAGTCGCTTGTATGGGCTCCATTGATCCATCGCGTTTACCTGAATTGCATTAACTTTCTTTACTACTGAAACTCGATATTCCAAGAGTGAAGTGAGGCAGTTCTCTTGGCGTCACGATAGATTATTTCCATATTTCACACCTGTGACAGGTTGACAGATGGCTAGAGGCTTCTGTGCGTTGCTTTCGAATGTAAGTTTAAACAGTCGAATCTTCCTCAGATTGCAGTCTGAGATTAAGGAATATAGGGCATTTACCTGCTGTGGAATGGAAAGATATCACATTCGATTCCATTATGAGATACGAGTGATTTTTCGTGAAATCGAGCCAGTAGCGAATCCTGGGAGACAGTTATGAATGGCATGTGCCCTGCGGAGAGGCCTGGTGCAGGTCTTTCGATTTGACACCTATAGATGACCTGCGCGCCTGTGAGGATGATGCCCTATCTATGATGAATTCTAATGCTACATACGGCACACACGATCTATAGGTACCGTATTAACCAAAGAAGGTTAAAGTCCCCAACCCAGCCGGGAATTGAAGCCGGGACCCCTTGGACCAAAAACCAGCACGCTAACCATTTATTCATAGAGCTGAACTTGACACGAATAATCGTTTCGTGCTCTTCCAGAAGTGAATGAATGTTACTAATACTACTTAATTTGATATTTTTAAACAACCTCAACGATTACTCCCTAAACTTACTGTGTGAATTAACTTAGGGCCTATATAATTCTCATAACTTGTATCAGTCTGGTTCTGTGCCGAGAAAGGAATAATAATAATTCCGAGCTCGATAGCTGCAGTCGCTTAAGTGCGGCCAGTATTCAGTATTCGCGAGATAGTGGGTTCGAACCACACTGTCGGCAGCCCTGAAGATGGTTTTCCGTGGTTTCCCATTTTCACATCAATTCATTAAGGCCACGGACGCTTCCTGCCAACTCCTAGCCCTTTCCTGTCCCATCGTCGCCATAAGACCTATCTGTGTCGGTACGACGTAAAGCAACTTGCAAAATAATAATAATAATAATAATAATAATAATAATAATAATAATAATAATAATAATTCGACAGTCTAAAATCACTTGACCGGGCGAGTTGGCCGTGCGCGTAGAGGCGCGGCTGTGAGCTTACATCCGGGAGATAGTAGGTTCGAATCCCACTATCGGCAGTCCTGAAAATGGTTTTCTGTGGTTTCCCATTTTCACACCAGGCAAATGCTGGGGCTGTACCTTAATTAAGGCCACGGACGCTTCCTTCCAACTCCTAGGCCTTTCCTCTCCCATCGTCGCCATAAGACCTATCTGTGTCGGTACGACGTAAAGCCCCTAGCAAAAAAAAACACATTTGAAGAGAAACCACTAAAACGAAGGCCCGAACGGATCATTTATGAAGAGAAGATAAAGATAAGAAGTGGGAGAATGAAGAGGGTTCGGGAAGAGAGGAGAAGAAGAATTGAAAATAATGTTATTGGAGGTGCGATCGAAACCCTCAACTTAAGCTCAGAAGGCAAGCGCTGTTCAGTCTGAGCTATTCACTCCGGCCGTTATCAAGAGATGGTAACAAGCTATGGACATCATATTTAGGTACACAAACTTGATTAAGATTCGTTGTTAATAATTTGCCTAGTTCACCTGGTGGTCATGATCATCTTTACAGTCGATGTTAGCCGGTTCAGTTCCATTGCTAGAGAGTAGGAGAGGTGGTGGTATACAATTTATAACCACTAAATAGCGTGCAAAAGGCCTGGGTTCGTTTCTGAACCTCTCAGCAGTGTTCGTATGTGGTGGGGAAAATGATGCTGTTGATGGCAGTTCATCCGTCAGATGGGGGAGTTAAAACTTGAATTGATCCCTTGGTGATATTCGACAGGAATTGGCTATACGCCAATATCGGGTTTCACCTTCTCCCAGCATCATCATCATCATCAATGCGCACACCCAGACGCGCATGTCGCCCTGGGTGTCTGCTAGAAAGACAGTGGTGTGCCTTACTCCTGCAAGAAAATAATCTTTGGTGGTGGAGGTAATTGTTTTAAGAGGAAGTACTACCAGGTAACCATCCCCTCTTAACACTGGTCAGAGGAAAAGTAATGGTATTGTTCCAAAAACAAAACAAAAAAGTCATATCCATGAAGTCCATGATGGCCCTGGAAGAGGTGGAAGGTAAAGGCTTCCTTTATCTGTAATCTCGACACTTGATGGGCTAGAGTGGTTTGTTCTACGCCCGGCCGCCTTTGCCCCAGGAATTAACCTGGTACTCTTCTTTGGTGCGGGGCCATATGCACCTCCGGAAGTGGAAATCTCGTTTCTTAAAATTTTGGACTTCCTGACGGAGAATCGAATCCACGTCCTTCCGGGTAAAGCGAGCACGGCTTGGCCGCCTCGGCCAGACAGTCCCTTGTATTGTTCCAACCTATTGAAAAATGAATTGGTAAAAGGTGAAGGGCCACGAAGGGTGTAAAAGTGAAGGAATACCTGGCCTCGCAAATTTTCGAAGTCAGAAAATAATAGGTGAAAGTGAGGAGACTGGGGTAAGTGGGAAAGTGTAAGCAATGTCGGACTCGACTAGAGACCCTGTGGTCGGGCTTTTGAGTTGAGAACCCCTGGGTATTTCCCTTTCAGTCGTTTCTTACTATGGTCAGCGGACACTCTGTATACATTCTACCACACATACATACAGGGAAGAGTATAAATAACTCACTCTTCCCGCCTATCAATTATAATAGACGCAGAAGTTATCACAGCCAGGGATCGAACCATTGAACTCTGGCCATCCTGTTTTGCTCATGGCTATAAATGAAGTTCTATCTCAACATAATTATACCGCTATTTACCGCAGTCTAAGACATTTCTTTGTGCACGCAACACTTGAAATGTATTTTGAGACCTCCTACCATCTTACCAGGACTGAGAAGACTTGGGAAATAAAAAGGCTTCTTCCAATCTTACTCCTTTACCAAGAAAATATCACAGATAATCTAGATTCTATCCATCAGAGGGAATCCGATTTGGGAGCCTCAGAATTGTGCCGCCATCAGCACTTTTCTCGGGCTCCGTCTGTCGACCGAGCTTTCCTCCTAGCTGAACGTTGACGAAAGGGGACAAAGGGAGCAATAAGGACTTTGGGATTTCACCCCTCACTCAAGCAGCCATTGCATCGTCCGGGGTGATTCTGGCCAGCTGTCGAACAGCTCCTGTATGCCATTGGTTCAGGGTAGCCTATCTGGCTTCTGGTCGTAGATTATATTGGTTATATTTAGCCTCCCCGTACCTCGATAGCATTCAGCATCAATAATGGACACACTTATTGCGACTAGCCCTCGTCCATGAAGCGGGACATATACCGGTCCATCCTTTCCAGTTAGATTTACTATCGTATATTTCCCCTGTTATTGGAATGCAGAACTTATGAGCACGATGTAATGGACGTAAGAGAGAAAGGGACCTTAACAATAAAATGTGACCAGCATTAGAAATATCTATCTTCAAAATTGTATCGAGGAAATGGCTCCTTTCGTCTAGTTTTACTCGTATATATGAGCCGGGCTGTGAAGATTAGACGGTGAAAGGAATGATCCTATTTGCCCAGGTTTGCGGCTTCAATCCCAGCAAGGTCGAGTGGCATGATGGAGCTCAAATACGCCAGCCCTGTGTCAATAGATTTAAAAGAAATCGAATTCCACTGCAGCGTTTAGGTCTTGGCCTACCAAACAACAGTTGCACAGCCTGAAGGCGTGCAGGTTGTGAGGTGATGCGTCATCAACGCAACAAATCATTTGGTCTGGACTTTCTGGTGTTGAGAGATTTACCGTCAGTTCGGCTTTTCATAAAAGCGCAAAATTGGTTAGTAAGTCGTAAAACCAATCATTACCTTCATAGCTTTTCCCCACTTATTTGAAATCTGCATTACATTCTTGACACTTGTTTTAGGTAGAGGGATGTATGCAATTGCTTATCTCTATGGTGGTTGGTAATATGATCTGTTATTATTATATGAAATAGTGTGTTTTATGACGAAGACGAACACCCAACTTCCAGGTCAGAGGGATACATCAGACGCGACTGAAATCTCCGGCCTGATCAGCCATCGAACCCGGTACCCACAGAATGATAATAATAATAATAATAATAATAATAATAATAATAATAATAATAATAATGTTATTTGCTTTACGTCCCACTAACTACTTTTTAAGGTCTTCGGAGACGCCGAGGTGCCGGAATTTAGTCCCGCAGGAGTTCTTTTACGTGCCAGTAAATCTACCGACACGGAGCTGTCGTATTTGAGCACCTTCAAATACCACCGGATTGAGCCAGGATCGAACCTGCCAAGTTGGGGTTAGAAGGCCAGCGCCTTAACCGTCTGAGCCGCTCAGCCCGGCAATGAAAGGTTGCTATGCTGATCATTCAACTAAGGAGTCAGATGGGATAGACTATTATTATTGTTATTATTATTATCATTATTATTAAAAATATAAGATGAATATTCTTCCAAGTTAAGCATTATACGCTGGAAGCTTCTCGTCGAGTAAACTGATAGACTCTAGCCACTCACAACAAAGTTCAGAGTTCAAGTCCTACAACCTTCTTCTGTAGTATAATTGACAGTGTAAACTCGTTTCACAGGAATTTGAAGTGACGCTGAAACAGCGGTTATTCTGGGCGCTGTCTATTTTACACTCACTTCATGAAAATGCTGGGATAGTACTCTTAATTACTTTTAAGTTTCAGGGAACCTACCTCACTTCTAGGTTCATATATTTGCTGCAAACAATTAAAGCCATTCGTTCTGCACGTACAAGTTTAGAGAAATAATAATAATAATAATTATAATAATAATAATAATAATAATAATAATAATAATAATAATAATAATAATAATAATAATAATAATAATAATTGGGTCGTAAGAGGTGAATGAAAGAGGATAGGTTATCTAGGAGAATAATGGACTGGGCCTTAAAGAATAAGAGGAGTGGAAATAGACCATGGCATCGAGGGTTAAACTCAGTTTCTAGATTGGTGTCACTTAAGCGGTCTGTGTACCAAATATAACATTCCGATTGTGCTTTCATTGAACAAGGAGAGCGGAACTCTACTGGGCGATTCATATGGTTATGTCTGTGGCTGAACTAATTTAAATTTTGTCGGGTGATACTGTGTGAATATTAACAAGCCAACGACTGTGACTTGAAGGGCCAAGAATTTTGACCGCTCTTCAAAATTCGACTTTCTCAGTCGGGATTGACCCTGCAAACTTGTGAATATTAGTACAACACTCTATCACTGATCCACTGAGGTAGTTTTCACAGAACTGAAACTGTACCAAGATCCTAATACAGTTTAGTATTGATTTAAGAAAAATATTCTCAGCATGTACAGGTGCGTTATTAGGGCTGCGGTTTTGATGCAATTTACATTTTCTTTTTTTAGTGAACGAAATACATTGCTCAGTTTATAATGCACGAACTTCGGAAGTTAAGAAGCTTAAATGATCATCTTTGCTGAAAGACTTCTTGTTCCATTTGGTTTTGTGCTATATTGCATTTTGGTGTGGCAGGGAGGGATTCAGTTAGGTGGAAGTGTAGTAAGCAGTCTGGCCTATGCTGACGACTTGATCTTAATGGTAGATTGTGCTGAAAGCCTGTAGTCTAATATCTTGGAACTTGAAAATAGGTCCAATGAGTATGGTATGAACATTAGCCTCCCGAAGATTTGATGTCGGAAGGTAAGAAATTCAACAGAATTGAATGTCAGATTGGTGATACAAAGCTGGAACAGGCAGAAAATTTAAAGTATTTAGGTTGTGTGTTCTCCCAGGATGGTAATACAGTAAGTACGATTGAATCACGATGTAATAAAGCTAATGCAGTGAGCTCGCCGTTGCAAACAACAGTGTTCTGTAAGAAGGAAGTCAGCTCCCAGACGAAACTATCTTTACATAGGTCTGTTTTCAGACCAACTTTGCTTTACGGGAGCGAAAGATGGGTAGACTCCGGATATCTTATTCATAAGTTAGAAGTAACATACATAAAAGTAGCGAGAATGATTGCTGGTAAAACAGGTGGGAACAATGGCAGGAGGGTATTCGGAACGAGGAGATAAATGCTAAGTTAGGAATGAACTCGATGGATGAAGCTGTACGCATATGCCGGCTTCGGTGGTGGGATCATGTGAGGCGAATGGAGAAGAATAGGTTACCTAGGAGAATAATAAACTCTGTTGTGGAGGGTAAGAGGAGTAGAGGGAGAGCAAAACGACGATGGTTAGACTCAGTTTCTAACGATTTAAAGATAAGTGGTATAGAAATATGAGGCCACAGCACTACAGTAGTTGCAAATAGAGGATTGTGGCGACGTTTAATAAATTCACAGAAGCTTGAAGACTGAACGCTGAAAGACATAACGGTCTATAATGATAATGTATGTATGTTGCATTTTGGAAGACAAACCATTTTTTGAATATTTCCACGAGAGAATAGTTGAATATTAGGTGTTATTCCTTTTTTTAATGCTGTTTAATTCAAGAAGTGTCTGTTAGTACTGTACCAGTAAAAGTTCGGGACGTAAGGCATGAGAAGGATCTCAGGTAGTGGAAGTTGGTTTTTGGAGCCGGTACAGATCAGGATAGATTCGCATGGCGAATAATAGATGGTTATACCCTTTTTCAAACAATTTATTAATAATGTTAATCAATTCACCACCCTGCAATGTCGATATAGAATGTAAATAATTTGTTGAAATCAAAAGGGTTAACGTAAATCTTCTTGAATGCAATTTGTGAAAATAAATCAATCTCACAGATACAATAGTCTTTTGCGAAAACATAAAGTGTCAGTTTTTCACCTAAAGTCTTTCTAAGTATTATGACATGACATGAACACACTTATAATTGAAAATAAGAATTTGAACTTCTGTTGAGAGTTTCTCAGTTTGTGAGCCTTAAAACATAGAACACTTGAAACTCCTAGAGTCTTTCATATGTGAAATAGATTTTGAAATAGATTTATCATTAAAAGATGAATTTTGAGTAATGGTGGAAAACTACGAAGTATCGTCACACGCAGCACTGGGTAAACCACTGTTCACGATTGGTAAGAAAGAAAAAAAAAAGTCAGTTTGTGACTACTCACTTATTAAAAAACTTGGCTTACGAATACTGATGAGAATCTGGAACATTCCGCGGGTGCAGATCATGACTCGAACTTGAAGTTCCACGAAGAAACCACGTTGACGTCATAGATGAAATGATGTTGAAGGTAGTTGGATCTTGTAGAATTTTCTGAAGATTTCTGCTGCTCGTGGAAATGATCTTAACACACGGGACATGCAAGTAGTATTTACAGATACTGTGTTAATTTTAGGACGTCCAATGAGTGATCACAGTCCTTGTTGCAAAAAAAAAAACCACTATTTTAAACTGTCACTGAGAACGTCCAACACAGTGCAAACACGTAATATTTCTCATTACCGTCTCTAACCACAGTCTTTGAATCGTTGTCCTGACAGATAACACTGATTCTCTAATGTTGATAGAACTATCTTATTTTAGGAAAAGTTCTTAACTTTCACTAAGTTTATCACTGTAACACGTCAAGTCCTAATATGGCACATAAATAAAAAGACATAGTCCAAGGATGTGCTATGTTAGAAAATAAGTTCTAGAGTACTTAAAATTACTGTACACGACAGTTTCTGTTGGTAATTTAATATTGTGTGCAATTAATTAAGTCCACACGTCATGTTGTGAATGTCCAATATATAACTTCGAATTTCACTGATTTCGTACGTGTTATACTTTGAAATGTCTGTAAGTTATATCGTAGTCGTCTCCGCGAAACACGACGAAAAGTACTGTCTTCGAGACTGCACGAACATACTATGTGAGGGCCAGTCTCCCCTCTCTCTTACTCATACACATACTGCACTGCTAGACTGGACTGCTTGCAATGAACTGAACTGAACTCAACACACAACTACCTGTTAGCCTTGACCCAGTGGCATATATAGCTGGCGCTGGGAGGGGTAGTATCTCTCGGTCATGTGACCGTGAGTGCGTAATTTCTGTTAGATTTTAAATCATTGTAACTCAGCAACCATAGGATGGATTGGAATTTATAGAGGTTAATTTTCATGACGCCCGCTACCATTTAGCGTTTGTTCCATTAAAATTGGTACAGGCGTTGAAAACTTGCGAAAAGAAAGATATTTTTGAGAAATATCTCTAGGGGAGGTGAGCTTTGAACGATAGGTGACGTCACTTGACTCCGCCTAGCGCACTCGTGGAGTCTGGTACATACTGGAACATTCTTTTACTTAGATGTTCGTACGTCGGACGGATCTTATATGCTGAAACAACATTTCTTTTGATAACTATGGACCAGGACCTAGGCTTTCCTGGTACAGTACGAATGCTTACTTATAAGTTACAGTGCAACTTCGTTATCTCCAGCTTGAGAGCCGTGCCGAGAAATCAGCATCAAACACAAACACGCCGTGGGTTTCAGCCGGTGTTATCGTAACGCACTTTCTATGGCTATGGGCTCCGTTTTTAAATCCCTCCCATGGCAAAGATTTTTTATTCGATTGGTGCTCTCAAGCCGGTCTTTAGCCACGTGCAGATTTAGCAACACCGCCTCGCAAAACCCTTTTGAATTCGCCCGCGAAGCGATCTAATTGGCTAATTTCAGCAGCTGACAAAATGACAACGGCATGAAAAATCTATTTTTTTAAAAATCTGTGGTTGCAATGCGAACAAAGGAACAAATATTGGCTTTAGATTACCTGGTATGTGTACGTTTTCAGATGGCCTTGGCCATGTTTCCACGCACAAGAGCTAGGTGGCAGGACTGTGTTTAGCAACATTCTTGTTTGGTTTAGTGATGGTGACACAATGGACGCTGAATGTGAACAAAAAATGTACATTAAGTTCTGCGTCCAGCTCGGGAAAACCTCTAGTGAAACGTGGACAATGATCACACAAGCATATGAAGGCGATACACTGTCTAGAAGTCGTGTGTTCGAGTGGCACAAAGGGTTTCAGGAAGGCAGAGACGATCCCAGTACTGGCCGCCCGTCTACAGCACATTCCGACGCAAATATGGAGCGCGTAGGGCAGTTATTGCAAGAAGACCGTCGTGTATCTGTGCGTGCGACATCAGAAGAGCTTAATTTGAATCGTGACGTGTATCATAAGATTTAAGGAAACGGAAACTGAATGCAAAGCTTGTCCCACACACCCTAACAGACGACCAGAAAGAGGAAAGACGAAGAAAACTACTGGGTAGAGCCAGATATGATCCCACATTTCCAACAAAGATTATTGCTGGGGAAGTAAGTTGGTGTTACCAGTATGACCCCCACTCGAAGCGTCAAAGTGTAGAATGGCGGAGTCCTGGATCACAGCCTCGAAGAAAGGCAAATGTGAACCTTGGAGAACAAAGGAAATGTTGATCGCATTAAAAAAATAAATACAACTTTTCTTTGCCTGCTGCCATTTCTTGATGGATACAGTACTTTTGTATCCATCTCTTGGCACAGGCCAGAGTAAAGTGTAGCTTTCACCGAAGTCCCAGTCTCATCCATGGCTGTGACAATATAGAAGCTGCTGGGGTATGGGTGGTGCTGAGTAATGGCATTCAGAGCACGACTAGTGCATCTGAGTGTTATGTAAGTTGTTGCTCATAGGGTCAGTCATGCTGTAATAGCACTTTCTGACCCGGTGAGGAAAGCAATGGCAAACTACCTCATTCCTCGTCTTGCCTAGTACGCTCATTTTGGTGCTGCCATTGGTTTTTGTGGTTTCCTGATAACCGCATAACCTTTGGTGGTGCTATTTGAGGATCCAACAAGCCTCTGGGCTGATGACCTAACAGACAGACAACTTCTCTCATGAGGAGGCTGCCACAAGGACAAAGTATATCAACTACACAGTATTTTGTCTTCTAAGTTTGCTAGTATGCCAGATAGAAATACCCATCACAAGGCTCAGGATTGGAATGTGGCATGATCTGTGACAGTAAAGGGTTAGTGCACCATGTTGAATCAGTGAACCAAACTCCTTACATCGAAGTCTTAAAACGTTTACGACAAGCAATTCGACGTCGCCGTCCTGATTTGTGGCAGTTGCACGACAATGCACGACCTCACACTGCTTTATGTGTCACCGAGTATCTGGCCAGACATTTTTTCACTGTCGTCTCACATCCACTGTATTCGTCCGACCTCTCGCTTTGCGATTTTTTCTTGTTTCCACGAGTGAAACTGTGACTGAACATCCAGCTCGCTGTGACAAATGCTTACAAGCATTGTAGTTGACAATTTCTCTGCTTGCTTCCAAGACCTCCAGAAACGATGGCCATTGTGTATAGGTAGTCAAGGGGACTACTTCAATAGGAACTACGATCATTACTTGGTAAGTGAAAGTTTTCTATTTTTACGACCTCAGTCCTGGAACTTTTCTGACATAGGTTGTATTTATCAGTACGACCAACCGTCTAACGCTCATATATCCAGTTCACGTTGTTTCCGACTACCCTGTATATAAAGTTGTGGCATAAGATGGAAACGCATATTTTGCCTTAATTAAATTTTACTGCAGTAGAAACAAGATAGGTGGGAACAAAAAGGATGTTTTTGCATATATTAATGATCTAATTCGCTCCCATGAAGACCACTCTCATTTCGCAAGTGAATTGGGATTTGCTGTTCACATTCCATAAATCTTCATCCGATACAGAATCTAGGTCACATGCATAATGTAAAAGCATTAAAAATTCCGTGAGTTGCACATTATGGTTGGGATAGCGGAAATGGTATTAAAAATTGCACCACATGTGCAATTCCTATAGAGTGTGAGCAATATATCAATATCACCACAGCTTTAATATTGCCTTCTAATTATTGAAAAGCTTTCGCCACACAAATCATCCACGTAATATGTTCATTTTGTTAATATGAGTAGCCTTGTGAGCATGTTGTTCCAGAACTATTCTACAAAATGTCGTGCATTGAACGCGATACCATTCATCCATGTTGTCGATACAACTGGTCTTGTAGTCTTATCTACGTATCATCTCCTGCTCCTTCCATTTTCGTGGAATTTCCACATCCCATTCTGCTCTTGATGTCCTCCGACATCCTAGGTCCAACTCCTCCCTTTATTTTCTAAAACCTATCCTTCGAAAACATGGAAAGTGTAGTGTCTATTCATATGTCCAATAAATTTAGTTTTCGTACTTTTCCTTTCGTTCAACAACATTCCGTCGTCCTTTACTTCTCTTAATACAGACGTCATCACATACTTGCTCTAGGGAGCCGGTGTTAATTGCTCCGCTCGGGACGAGTGTTTGTCACGCGATAAGAGAGCAGCAGTCAGGCGGGTTGCATACCGTGGCCGTACTGTACTTGCGCCACTGGCCTTTAGTACATACTACGTCATGAATTTCCCCTCCTTCTTCCCCTATTTGCTCGCTAAGCTGCTCTCGTTCCTCGAGAGCGGGGAGCAAACTGGCTCTCAATTGACGATGCCTGTCAATACATCTCGATTTGTTCCGTTTTTCATTCCTGCTCGTTCTTGATATTTTGCGCCATATCCACATTTGTATTGCTCTATAGCGCTTCTTCTGCTTTCCTAATGTCCAACTTTCAATTTCATGAGGCAGTGCCCTCCATAAAAATGGCTTTACAAAACATTTTCTGATCTCTATATTCATGTAAATACTGGCCATACAATGCTTCTTAGCTATAAATCCCCGCTTTCCCATAGCTATTCTTCTCTTCACTCCCATCATGCATCTGTTGCCTTTAATTATACCTCCTAAATAACAAAACTTCACTTTTCTGATCACTTTTGGTGTAATCCATCTATGTACAGGCTTTATTTTTATCCTTTGTTTTTCCTTACAATCAATACCTTAGTTTCTTTTTATCGCTTTCAGTTTTTGTTGTTCATAAGAGTGTTCTGTATCACCTAAGTCGTAATATTACACTGGCGAAAAATATAACAAAACACCGTGAAATAAGGAATGTTGTTGTTTGAGTCATCAGTCCATAGACTGATTTGATGCAGCTCTCGATGCCACCCTATTCTGTGATAACCTTTTCATTTCTACGTAAGTATTGCATCCTACATCTGCTCTAATCTGCTTGTCATATTCATACCTTGGTCTACCCCTAACGTTCTTACCACCTACACTTCCTTCAAAAACCAACTGAACAAGTCGTGGGTGTCTTAAGATGTGCCCTATCATTCTATCTCTTCTTCTTGTCAAATTTAGCCAAATCGATCTCCTCTCACCAATTCGATTCAGTATCTCTTCATTCGTGATTCGATCTATCCACCTCACCTTCAACATTCTTCTGTAACACCACATTTCAAAAGCTTCTATTCTCTTTCTTTCTGAGCTAGTTATCGTCCACGCTTCACTTCCATACAATGCCACGCTCCACACGAAAGTCTTCAAAAACATCTTTCTGATTCCGATATCAATGTTTGAAGTGAGCAAATTTCTTTTCTTAAGAAAGCTCTTCCTTGCTTGTGCTAGTCTGCATTTTATGTCCTCCTTACTTCTGCCATCGTTAGTTATTTTACTACCCAAGTAACAATATTCATCTACTTCCTTTAAGACTTATTTTCCTAACCTAATGTATCCTACATCACCTGCCTTCATTCGACTGCACTCTATTACTTTTGTTTTGGACTTATTTATTTTCATCTGGTACTCCTTACCCAAGACTTCATCCATACCACTCATCAACTTCTCGAGATCTTCTGCAGACTCAGATAAAATAACAATATCATCGGCAAATCTCAAGGTTTTGATTTCCTCTCCTTGGACTGTGATTCCCTTTCCAAATTTCTCCTTGATTTCCTTTACTGCCTGTTCTATGTAAACATTGAAAAGGAGAGGGGACAAACTGCAGCCTTGCCTCACTCCTTTCTGGATTGCTGCTTCTTTTCCAAAGCCCTGGATTCTTATCACTGCAGACTGATTTTTATACAGATTGTAGACAATTCTTCGTTCTCGGTATCTGATCCCTATTATCTTCAAAATCACAAATAGCTTGGTCCAATCAACATTATCGAATGCCTGTTCTAGATCTACGAATGCCATGTACGTGGGCTTGTCCTTCTTGATTCGATCCTCTAAGATCAGACGTAAAGTTAGGATTGCTTCACGTGTTCCTACATTTCTTCTGAAGCCAAATTGATCTTCTCCCAACTCAGCTTCAACTTGTTTTTCCATTCTTCTTTAAATAATACGTGTTAAAATTTTGCAGGCATGAGATACTAAACTAATGGTGCGGTAGTTTACACACCTGTCAGCACCGGCTTTCTTGGGAATAGGTATAACAACATTCCGCCGAAAATCGGATGGGACTTCTCCTGTCTCATACATCTTGCACACTAAATGAAATAACCTTGCCATGCTGGTTTCTCCTAAGGCAGTCAGTAATTCAGAGGGAATGTCATCAATTCCAGGTGCCTTGTTCCTACTGAGGTCACTCACAGCTCTGTCAAACTCTGACCTCAAAATTGGGTCTCCCATTTCATCAGCATCAACAGCCTCTTCATGTTCCAGAACCAATTTATCTACATCTTTACCTTGATACAACTGTTGGATATGCTCCTGCCATCTTTCTGCTTTGCCTTCTTTCCCTAGAAGTGGCTTTCCATCTGAGCTCTTAATATTCATACACCTAGATTTCCTTTCTCCAAAGGTTTCCTTGATTCTCCTGTATGCAGCATCTACCTTTCCCAGGACCATACAGCCTTCGACATCCTTGCACTTTTTCTTCAGCCGTTCTTCCTTAGCTACCTTGCACTTTCTATCCACTTGATTCTTTAATTGCCTGTATTCTTTTCTGCCCTCTTCATTTCTAGCATTCTTGTATTTTCGTCGTTCATCAATCAGGTCTAGTATCTCCTGAGTTATCCACTGATTCTTAGTTGATCTTTTCTTCCTTCCTAACATTTCTTCAGCAGCCCTACTGACTTCATTTTTCATGAATCTTCACTCTTCCTCTACAGTGTTTCCTTCAGCCTTTTCATTTAGTCCTTGTGCAACACGTTCCTTGAAACAATCCCTCACTCTGTTTTCTTTCAACTTGTCTAGATCCCATCTTTTTGCATTCTTTCCTTTCTTCAATTTCTTCAACTTGTTGTGGTCAGAGTCCACGTCTGCTCCTGGGAAAGTTTTGCAATCCAACACCTGGTTTCTGAATCTCTGCCTAATCCTAATGATGTCTATTTGATACCTTCCAGTGTCTCCAGGTCTCGTCCACGTATACAGCCGTCGTTTGTGGTGCTTGAACCACGTATTGGCAAGGACTAAATTATGATCAGTGCAGAATTCAAGCAGCCGACTTCCTCTTTCGTTCCTTTGTCCCAATCCAAATTCTCCTACTGTACTACCTTCTCTGCCTTGGCCTACCACTGCATTCCAGTCTCCCATCACAATTAGATTCTCGTCACCTTTTACATATTGTATTAAATCTTCTATCTCCTCATATATTCTTTCTATTTCTTCATCATCCGCTGAACTAGTAGGCATATAAACCTGCACTATTGTGGTGGGCATTGGTTTGGTGTCTATCTTGACGACAGTAATTCATTCACTATGCTGGTCGTAGTAGCTTACCCGCTGCCCTATTTTCTTATTCATTATTAAACCAACTCCTGCATTTCCCCTGTTTGATTTTGTGTTGATAATTCGGTAGTCACCTGATCAAAAATCTTGTTCTTCCTGCCAACGTACTTCACTTGTACCAACTACATCTAACTTTAGCATATCCATCTCCCTTTTCAGATTCTCTAACCTACCACAACGTTTCAAACTTCTAACATTCCACGCTCCGACTCGCAGAATGTCAGTATCCATGTTCCTGATGATCGCCCCTTGTCGTGTAGTCCCCATCCGGAGATCCGAATGGGTTGACTAGTTTACCTCCGGAATATTTTACCCGGGAGGAAGCCATCGTCAGTACACCATTCATACAGAGAGAGCTGCATGTCCTCGGGAGGTAGTTACGGCTGTAGTTTCCCGTTGCTTTCAGCCGTGTAGCAGTATCAACACAGCTAAGCCATGTTGAGTATTATTACAAGGCCGTATCAGTCAATCATCTAGACTGCCGCCCTTGCAACTACCGAAAGGCTGCTACCCCCCTTTCGATGAACCATTCGTTAGTCTGGTCTCTCAACAGATACCCATCCGATATGGTTGCACCTGCGGCTCGGCTATCTGCATCATTGGGACACGCAAGCCTTTCCACCGCGGCAAGGTCACATGGTTCGCAGAGGAGGATAAGGAATGTACAATATAGAAATTTTGGTGATATATTTGTCGAAGAGACAAATTAACACAGGTTAATATCCGCGCGAGTAAAGCCGTGGCAAATGTGCCATGCTGGTCCATTAATAAACGGTGTAATCACCTGACTGCTCAATGCTGCATGCAAACCTGCATGCATTGTGTCAAACAGGTGTCGGGTGTCAGCTTGTGGGTTGGAGTTCTATGCCTGTTGCGCTCGGTTGGTCAATACAGGGACGGTTAATACTGGTTGTGGATTACGCTGGATTTGTCGTCCAGTGATGTTTCATACTTCCTCGATTGGGGACAGATCAGGGGATCGAGCAGGCCAAGTCAACATGTCGACACTGTCGAGCATGTTGGGTTACAACAGAGGCATGGGGGCGTACATTATCCTGTTGGAAAACACCCCGGGGAATGCTGTTCATGAATGGCAGCGCAACAGGTCGAATAACGATACGGCCGTGCACATCTGCAGTCAGTGTGCGTGGGATCACCACGAGAGTGCTCCTGCTATCATAGGAAATTGCTCCCCAGACCAGAACTCCCGGTGTAAGTCCAGTTTGGCAACGCCGCGGACCGGTGGAATGCAGGCGCTCACCTGGTCTCCCTCTTAACCAACACACGGCCATCACTGGCACCAAGGCAGAACCGGGTTTAATCGGAAAACACAGCGGACCTCCATTCCATCCTCCAATGAGCTGTCGCTTGACACCACTGAAGTCGCAGACGGTGGTGGTGTGGGGTAAGTGGAATGCACGCCGTAGGGCGCCTGGCTCGGAGCTGTCCTTCAAGTAACCGATGTCGAACAGTTCGTTGCGTCACTATGGTGCCAACTGCGGCTCGATTTGCTGCTGCAGACGCAGTCCGCTGCGCCACAGCCATACGCCGAATACGGTGGTCCTTCCTCTCGGTGATGCCACGAGGACGTCCGGAGCCCGGTCTTCTTGCGAGCGTACCATCTCGTGACCACTGCTGCCAGCACGCATGCACAGTGGAGATATTCCTACCAAGTCGTTCTCTAATAGCGCGGAAGGAATATCCACCTTCACGTAGCCCAATTATACGGCCTCGTTCAACCGTAGTAAGCTGTTGATACTGGCCTCTTCGTGGTCGTAAAGGCATGTTTGACTCACTCACAGTCACTCCGTCCAATCTCACAGGTAACTATCGCTCTCGCACAGTATAGCCCGTATATAAAGCAAACCTGATATGCAACATTATGACGCCGGTACTAGCGCCACGCTAATGCGATTTGCGGGAAATTTGAATCAACGTCATCTAAACACGCCTACCAATATTCGTTAATCTAGGTTGTTTTTTTTTTGCTTTTGGATTTTAAAAATATTCCGCCAGTCTACTGTGGAAAATGAGAAATTGTCCATGATATAAGGGACTAAAGGTCGAACTTGCAAAAATTGTAGTTAACAAATTTATCGTCTCTGAACTCGCTTAGTTTTCTTCTTTTTACGTTTTAGATTGAGTATTTGGGTTTTTGTAATGTTTCCTGACGTCCCCCCAAGAAGTACGAATTTTATTTTCAGAGTGACTTATTAGTCAGATTCATAGGTAGGCAGTTTGAAATTTTCGGCTACATACCGAAACGGTTATTTAATATCCGTGTCTTCATTGAGTCGTTTATATTATTAGTCATAATATGAGCACTTACTATAATAATTATTTTAGCTGTCATGTAAATATTATTTACATGTTTTATGACGATAATGCCAAACTTTATTGTTTGTGTTTAGTTATTTGCTTTTTCCTTCCTTATAAATATTTGTGTTTAAATTTTGAAGGTAACGGTTCTCGGAAGGTTGTCGAAATAGAAAGGACAAAGGAATATTACGAATATAGCCAGTTTCCTGCTGGTCATATTTTGGTATCTCTTTGGGCACAATTGCAGGCACAATTCCAGATATTTTAGGTCATAGAAATACGAAAACTTAACCGACCCCTCAACTGGTATAATAATAATAATAATAATAATAATAATAATAATAATAATAATAATGACACGTGCCCTTCGGAGAGGCCTGGTGCAGGTCTTTTTAGTTGACGCTGTATGGCGACCTGCACATCTGTGAAGATGAGGCCCTACCTAAGATGAATTCTAATAATGAAGACGGCACAAACACCTAGCCCTCGAACCAGAAGAATTAACCGCCGAGAATCGAACGCGGGACCCCTTGGGCAAAAGGCCAGCATGATAACCATTTGGCCATAGAGCCTGACCATTGTCTATGGATGAAATGATACTGTCACTCGTTACCAGATGACTCACTATACGCTATTGCCTATTACTGTATTTTCCGAGATATCCACGTCGCCATTTGTGCTCAAGACTGATATTGTGTTTAAAATATTATATAACAAGGTCATCAAAGTAATAAAACGATTTGGAAGTTTAACAACACACCAACTCAGCCAAATTTTGTTGCGACGATGCGATAGGAAAAGGCTAGGTTTGGCAAAGAAGCGACCGTGGTCTTAGTTAAGCTACAGTCCTGGCGTGAAAACGAGAAACGACGGAAAGTCATCTTCAGGGCTGCAGTGGTAGGATTCGAACTCGTGAATACACCCGAATGTAAGCTTGTACACGGCTCGAACCGCGCAGCTAACTCGATTGGTAGTTCTAAGTTATGCTATTATCATTGTTATACAGCATTATGTCGGAGAGAAGAAACTGTGGAACCATTTGTTATTTGCTCTCTGTCCTCTCGATCCTAATTATAGGCCTACCCTGATTTATGATTTTAGAGATAACCTATTCATATGACTTTGAAAATATGATAAACTAAAAAAAGAGAGGGTATTCATGTTTCGTTATATGTAAAATATATGCACGTGTATGACCATTGTTTTTATAGAATCCAAAATATTTGTCAAAAAGAGACAACAAAGGGCTGCTTATGACATAACGTTTTTCAGTCGGTGTTTTGAATGGTTGACAGACGCGCTTTGTTGCCGCTTTGATATAGACGGTAGTGTGCAGTGTTAGCCGTAATTAATCGCTTTCCATTGTTTGTGTGTGTCTCTTCTGTTCGCAGGTAAGTTTCTGGGTCATCCCCGCGTTCTGCTGTGGTATGTAGTCTGTTATTAATATGCATGCCCCAGCTGTAATGTTTTCCTATAAATTAATGCTTGGCTCCAGTGATATAGATGCAACCTCGTGGAGAATCAATGAACTGTGTACGACTGTGAAGGGTGTTCAGTTAGATGAGCGGATAAAATGCTTGTCAGCAATGCTTCAACTGATGTCCACCTAAAATATGGGGTTAATCGTTAAAATAATCGAAAGTCTGTTTCCACTTTTAATAGTATTGCTAAGGGGCTCATAGTAGAAACTTTAGTATTTTCCACAGTATCAAAATTTGCTGACATAACGGTACTATGTTTTTAAAAATAGTATAGAAGCTGTAACTTTTCAGAAGTCTGTAAAAAAAAAAAAACCTAGGCGTTGTGATGAATGACACATTAAACTGGAATGACCACACAATACGTATCACCGAGCTCGATAGCTGCAGTCGCTTAAAAGTGCGGCCAGTATCCAGTAATCGGGAGATAGTGGGTTCGAGCCCAACTGTCGCCAGCCCTGAAGATGGTTTTCCGTGGTTTCCCATTTTCACACCAGGCAAATGCCGGGCTGTACCTTGAATAAGGCCACGGCCGCTTCCTTCTACTTCCTAGGCCTTTCCTATCCCATCGTCGCCAAAGACCTATCTGTGTCGGTGCGACGTAAAACAAATAGCTACAATACGTATCTTCACCGCCTAAATTGAAACAATCCATTCTTCCACATAGTATCAAAATAAAACTTACTCAAACTCTCCTTTTCCAGTCATTTATTACTGCGATAAACCAACCGATGTAACTGTAGAATAAACAATGACCCTTCAAAAGGCAGTGAACTCTTGCATACGATTTATATATTCTTTGAAGTTTAGGATACATATTTCCCCTCATTATAAAAAGCTATCTTGGCTGAAAATCGATAAACTAAATTATTTTATTTATTTATTTATTTATTTATTTATTTATTTATTTATTTATTTATTTATTTATTTATTTTTATTTATTTATTTATTTATTTAAGGTGTTGTAAATATGTCTATATAAACGACTCTTGGTTTAGTTTAAATTTGGTTGTTATTTTAGGAATTTAGTGGTGTTTTTTAAAAGTATGTTTATTGTCTATACAGTTTTATTGAATCATCTATAATTGGGCAAATAACCTGTTCATGATAAATAAATCCATCTATCTATCTATCTATCTATCTACCTACCTACATACTGCGACACTAATTTTTCAACTTCTGAACGAACCTACACCGGAATACGTATCCTCACATCCTCTCATCTATCCATGGATATAACACCAGATCGACTTCTACTCTTATGATACCTGTTAATTACTCATCTGTATAGAGCCACTCATTCCAGATATCTGGGGCAAGGCTATGGAACACACTCCGTCTCAGTATACGTGATAGCAGTTCAATAGCCTCATTTAAACGGCCTAGTCGAGATTTTCTCTTAAATACGTGAACAGCTTTTATGAATGTTAGTGTGTATAGGAGCAAGTATGATTTAGAGCTATTGTTAGGTTATGTAAATAGATAATATTAATAATTAACAAAACAATTTTAATACTATTTTACTTAAGTTAGGTACTTTCTAAAGACTGTAAACATAAAAAAGGCATAAAATAAATAAAAATAGGACTATAATTTCGTAACCGTGCACTAGTTTGGTGAGTGCTACAAAAATATTAAGTTTTCAAAATATAAACCATTTGTAGACAGTACGTTCGACGACATCCTCTTTGTAAAGGGGAAGACCCAAAGCTTTTGTTTGTTTGTAATATGTGAAGCCATCTCCTTTCAGTTTCGACACACCTAATTTGTAACTGTTAGGCTCTTCAGTCTTACAAAACTAATTTTTGGATAAATTTACGAACTATCTGAAAAAAGAAAACATATGGTAACAGAATTACACCTAGAAAAGACACAACTCAATTAAAACAGAATGACACATTTCGTTCTTGAAAGAACATCATCAGATTCTAACAAATCACACTCAAATATGTTTAGAGATGTATTTCTATTTAAATCCTTAAAATCTTGAATTTTGGAATTTATTATAATTAAGTCCTCACTGCCGGTCCCACGGTGTAGGGGTAGCGTACCTGCCTCTTACCCGGATGTCCCGGGTTTGATTGCCGGCCACGTCAGGGAAATTTACCTAGATCTGAGGGTTGGTTCGAAGTCCAGTCAGCCTACGTGATTACAATTGAGGAACTATCTCACGGTGAATTGGCGGCCCGAGTTTAGGAAGCCAAGAATAACGGCCGAGAGGATTCGTCTTGCTGACCACGTGACACTTCATAATCTGCAGGCCTTCGGACTAAGCAGCGGTCACTTCGTAGACCAAGGCCCTTCGGGGCTGTGTGCCACGGGGTTTAGTTTGGTTTGAAAGTCCTCACTACTCTCCAATCTAGCATAGAAATAAACATAAATGTTTATAAATTTCTAAATACAGTATATTTGAGTGTGGTTTGATAAAATCTGATGATGTTCTCTAAAGAACGAAACGTGTCATTGTATTTTAATTAAGTTGTTTCCTTTTCACGTATAATTCTGCTACGATACATTTTCTTTTCCTGATAGTTTATGAAGTAATTTATTTATAAATTATGTTATATGCTTTACGTCCCACTAACTACTTTTGTAGGTTTTCGGAGACGTTGAGAAGCCGGAATGTTGTCCCGCAAGAGTTCTTTTACGTGCCAGTAAATCTACCGACACGAGGCTCACGTATCTGAGCACCTTCAAATAACACCGGACTGAGTCAGGATCGAACCTGCCAAGTTAGTTGGTGTCACAAGGCCAGCGCCATAAAAGTCTGAGCCACTCAGCCCGACAGTTCTTTTATCAAAAATAAGTTTTGACAGACTGCAAAACCTAAAAGTTATTTTTTAAGAACCAGAGTACCAACAAGAAGATCCTGACCTGAGTATGACTATCTTGAGGTACTAGAATCGCCGTGCCGCGCAGCTAACAATAAATGTCGCTATCGACGCCGGCATGGTAGCACATCGTGTGACGTGTTGTTGCTCAGTAATTTATGCAAATAGAGAACGCTCGAAAAGTACGAAGAATTACGAAGAACTGTTCTCTGAAATTGTGCACCATACGGACAGTAAATGGCTTCGCATTATCGAAACATATCCAAGAAAGTAGAACAGCATATCAGTATTCCAAAAGGTCCAAAATCACCAATCCCTGGAGCTTCCCCAAGTTACCGTGGTCGAGTGTCGTGAAGCGAGTTCCATGCTAGTTGCTAGAGGACACCCAGCTGAGCACATCTACTGAAATTCCTGGATGTGGATAGTGGTCACGCTGGTGGTGATGAGACCCAGGTGCGCCCATCGAAGCTCCATCGACTCTCCATTGTACATCGACTTTGTGGTTGAGAAGCATATTTGTTTTTAATTAAGAAGGAAAATGTCAGTAATAAAATGCCAGACCAATAGTGAGTGGATATTTCGTCAATACCTACCACGCGATGTGTATACTACGTCAACATTTGTTTCCGTGACTCCGAAACTGCCCCGCTAGAACTTTTTAAACCGAGCTCGATAGCTGCAGTCGCTTAAGTGCGGCCAGTATCACCGAGCTCGATAGCTGCAGTCGCTTAAGTGCGGCCAGTATCACCGAGCTCGATAGCTGCAGTAGCTTAAGTGCGGCCAGTATCCAGTATTCCGGAGATAGTAGGTTCGAACCCCACTGCCGGCAGCCCTGAAGATGGTTTTCCGTGGTTTCCCATATTCACACCAGGCAAATGCTGGGGCTGTACCTTAATTAAGGCCACGGCCGCTTCCTTCCAACTCCTAACCCTTTCCTGTCCCATCGTCGCCATAAGACATATCTGTGTCTGTGCGACGTAAAGCAACTAGCAAAAAAAAAATAGCGGTCAGTATCCAGTATTCCGGAGATAGTGGGTTCGAACCCCACTGTCGGCAGCCCTGAAGGTGGTTTTCCGTGGTTTCCCATATTCACACCAGGCAAATGCTGGGGCTGTACCTTAATTAAGGCCACGGCCGCTTCCTTCCAACTCCTAACCCTTTCCTGTCCCATCGTTGCCGTAAGACCTATCTGTATCGGTGCGACGTAAAGCCAAGAGCAAAAAGGAACTGTTTAAATGAAACATCACCATTTATTAGCGTTATTGACATTGAAATTGTAGTTAATTTCAAAATCAACAAGTATTTATCGAGAATATCTTTGAACGCCCTTCATTCGCCGGTGGTGAATCATCTTATTTTACCTATACCTGTTACCTCTGGGATACAGAGTAGTTGTGAACCTCTGAGGAGGGTGTATTCTATTCTGTGTCGTGGCCTAACCTTAAAGTCTGATGACCTGCTTATAAGTAAGCTGATAAGTGAAGCATTGTGGGGGAGTGATAACAGTCTCGGACATTACTTCGTTATCTGACGGTGTATTGCGGTAGTAGAAGGTAGGAGGCAAAGCCTCGCTAATGAGGACGTTGGGGCAGGGTTGCGGTCGGGAGGGGAGGGAGGAGACAGTGTCTGCAGTGGTGCGGTCCCATGCTCGCAGCATAAGATCATAAATTATTATCAGGTCACCAAAGTACCCTCCACGATTGATTGGTTTACATTCGCTAGTTTTATTTATTTATTTATTTTATTTATTTATTTACGAGTATTTATTTATTTATTTATTTACTTATTCATTGATTTATTTATTTATTTATTTATTTATTTATTTATTTATTTATTTATTTATTTATTTATTTATTTATTTATTTATTTATGCCTTTTTAGTGGCGAAGCCAACGGCCGTAGCCGTGTTGAAACACCGGATCTCGTGAGATCTCCGAAGTTAAGCAACATTGGGCGTGGTCAGGAGTTGGATTGGTTGCCACGAGCTGTTGGTGGGGGGGGGGGGGTAAGGGAATGGAGGAGCGGAAAGGAACTGGCCACCCTACCGCAGGTAAACTCCGGCTCAGGAACACCTCTGCGGAGGTTCAGACCTGCCTTCGGGCAGAATAACCCTAACCTTAGTGGCGAAGTTAGGGCTCGAGGCCCTCTCTTCCATACAGTGTACGGTTGGTATGACGGAGTAAGTCGGCTACACCAGCGTTTCTCAACGTTTTCAGTATTTCCAGCATTCGTGAAATACTCCCATAGTGAAAATGAAAAATGAAAATCTCAGTCTTTTTCCAGTGATTCGATCGATTCAGGAATGGAATGAAGCCCCCATCTAGCGGCGAGGATAGATATTGTGCCGGCTGCCGAAGCCTGTCGCACTCCTCTGGGGCAATGGTTAATGAGTCACGGATGGAATGAAATGATAGTTGAGAGTGTCGCTGAAACGAAAGAAAACCGGAGTATCCGCAGAAAAGCCAGTCCTCTTTTTCCAGCACAAATCTCATATGGAGAGACTGGGATCTGAACCACGGAACCCAGCGGTGAGAGGCCGGTACGCTGCCGCCTTAGATACGGAGGTTCCACTCCCACAGTAAATATCATAATTATAAAAACAGGCTAATTTTAACGTGTAAGAAGCATGATTAGAATTACTATTATACAGCCACTAACATGTTGACGTTATTTAGTCATGCAAGGATCTACATAATGGATACCAACATACCGAGCGAGTTGGCTGTGCGGTTAGGACCGCGCAGCGGTGAACTTGCATTCGCGAGATGGTGGGTTCGAGCCCTACTGTCGGAAGCCCTGAAGATGGTTTTCCGTGGTTTCCCGTTTTAACTCTAGGCAAATAATGTGGCTTAATTAAGGCCACGGCCGCTTCCTTCCAACTCCTAACCCTTTCCTGTCCCATCGTCGCCATAAGACATATCTGTGTCTGTGCGACGTAAAGCAACTAGCAAAAAAAAAAAAAAAAATAGCGGTCAGTATCCAGTATTCGGGAGATAGTGGGTTAGAACCCCATTTTCGGCAGCCCTGAAGATGGTTTTCCGTGGTTTCCCATATTCACACCAGGCAAATGCTGGGGCTGTACCTTAATTAAGGCCACGGCCGCTTCCTTCCAACTCCTAACCCTTTCCTGTCCCATCGTCGCCATAAGACATATCTGTGTCTGTGCGACGTAAAGCAACTAGCAAAAAAAATAGCGGTCAGTATCCAGTATTCGGGAGATAGTGGGTTCGAACCCCACTGTCGGCAGCCCTGAAGATGGTTTTCCGTGGTTTCCCATATTCACACCAGGCAAATGCTGGGGCTGTACCTTAATTAAGGCCACGGCCGCTTCCTTCCAACTCCTAACCCTTTCCTGTCCCATCGTCGCCATAAGACATATCTGTGTCTGTGCGACGTAAAGCAACTAGCAAAAAAAATAGCGGTCAGTATCCAGTATTCGGGAGATAGTGGGTTCGAACCCCACTGTCGGCAGCCCTGAAGATGGTTTTCCGTGGTTTCCCATATTCACACCAGGCAAATGCTAGGGCTGTACCTTAATTAAGGCCATGGCCGCTTCCTTTCAACTCCTAGCCTTTTCCTATCCCATCGTTGCCATTTATCTGTGTTGGTGCGACATAAAGCATTTTGTTAAAATAACCAATATATGAAACCCGAAATAAATTGACCAAGTTATTTTATTAATTGAAAAATGTAATATTTATTGTAACTTAAAACTACACTAACGTTTATAGAACCTGCAACACAAAGAAGGAACTATGAAATACAAATGATTAAGTTTACAGATCTGTACACGGCCTTTGAGCTTGGATATTCCATATTTTGTGAAGCCTCTACGTGTTGCGATCTGAGTCTTTAATGTCGTGGGATGAAACCAAAGAGGTTCTGTGTATGTTCCTGGGAATCTCCTTCCAGTTTGTATGCGAGTCCACAATTCAAGGACACTGGTTACGGGAGGACCGTGACGAACAAGTTGCCGACCAACCATATCCCAGACATGTTCGATGGGCGACATGTCAGGTGAACGTGCAGGCAAGGGGATCAGTGATAGCCGTCTTTCTTGGAGGTGACTTGCACGTTTTTCGCCACATGTGGCCGGCCATTGCCCTGCTGAAATATGGCACGTAGAGTTCCCTGGAGGAAAGAGAGGGAGTACCTCGGGCTCTAAAACATCTCTCATATACCTGTTGTTGTTCGGATTGCCCTCAATACGTAGGAGGTGAGATTGGTTGTTATACCCAATGGCACCCCTAAATCCTCACACTTGGTGTTTGTCCGCGATGTTGCTCTACAATGCAGACTAGCAGATTGCACTCACCACGGTAGCGTCGAACACGTATGCGGCCATCACTGTGCGACAAGTTGAAGCGGGATTCGTCTGAAAACATTACCTTTACCTACTCAAAACACAAGTGACTGCTTTACGAGCCTCTGACCATATTATTGTTTCTGGGCAATGTAAGTCGATGTAGTGGCATGTGTGCAACCACTGTAATCCGCAGCAGACAGAGTCGAACTGTCTTAAGTACAGGTGCCTGGTGCACACATGTAGCCGTGCTCCAGCGTCGAGCCAACACTATTGACGAATCTATACGTTCCGTTAGGGCCATGCAGACAAAATGGTGATCATCCCGTGCTGTGGTCATAATGCGTGGTCCATTACCCGTTCATCCCTGCGTACGACCCTCTTCTATCCACTTCTTCCACACACGCATCATAGTCATAGCAACATACTCTGTACGAGCCCAAATGTCACGGCGTAACAAACCCGCTTTCCGGAGACCAAACATTCTGCCCTCACGTACTGATATTGCGCCTCTTAACGTCGACGAGGGATATTGGCACTTACTTCGACGTTTCCACCTTGTTTGACAGCTCTTCACCGACTACACTTAGCGTAACGCTGGCCTTGGCGGTCGTACAATACAGGGCCCTGGTGGGCCTACATGTACCTCACCTCTCCGCAATCCTAATCACTTATTGCTGGCGCACTTTTGCACACACCCATCGAGTTTGGATTCATTCATTCTACTGTTTCACAGTTTTGCAATTTTCATGTATATTAAAGTAAGTACTGGAGCCATACTTATTAAAAATTGAGGTATGTCTATTAAAAAAATTGAAAGGTCGCTCTGAAAAGTCGATTTAATGGGAAGGCGGAGCCATTTTTCTGATAGTTTACGATAGCTAAAAGGTATTACCTAATCCAGTATCGTACGTTATCATACACTTGCGATACAATGTAATTCCAAGGAGTTCTCGGCTCTGTCTAATCTATTATACTTATTTTCTGAGCAATATCGTAGGCAAAGAATTGTACCCCCTCAGTTCTCTCCAAGGAGATTGTCCCCGGTTGAGGAACACTGGGCTACACAGATAAACTTCAAATAGGAGGATGGATTTAACAACACAGTCAACAACCTTAATTAGTTTCCCGTCTTCATCGATTTTCACACGAATAAAATGCATCGGCTGTCCATGCACTTTTATGTGATGACTGATTTATTATTATTACCGGTATTATTTTATTATTATTATTATTATTATTATTATTAATGTAATAATACCATTTCGAACTTCCTGTTGTTCTTCTTCTCACGGCCCGTTTTCTCAATTAATTGGGGTTGGCCCAGTTTCACGGCGAAGTGCCCTTACCGAAATAATCCTGTGTGGAGGGATATATTCACCATTGCGTGTTTCCGTGGTCGGTGGTAGTATATGGATGGAAAGCAATGCTGTTTTTTTTTTTTTTTTTTTGCTATTGGCTTTACGTCGCACCGACACAGAGAGGTCTTATGGCGGCGATGGGACAGGAAAGGGCTAGAACTGGGAAGGAAGCGGCCGTGGCCTTAATTAAGGCACAGCCTCAGAATTTGCCTGGTGTGAAAATGGGAAACCACGGAAAACCATCTTCAAGGCTGCCGACAGTGGGGTTCGAACCCACTATCACCCGAATACTGGATACCGGCCGCACATAAGCGACTGCAGCAATCGATCTCGGTGAAGAGCAATGCATCAACACGAGCACAAACCCTCAGTTCCTGAGCTGTAGGAATTAACCATACGCAGTTAAAATCCCGGACCAGGCTTTGAATGGAATGCGGGGTACTCTGAACCGAAGACCAATACACTCATCATTCAACCAAAGAGCCGAAGTGTTATTACATCATTTTGTTACCTGAATATAATTTGCAGTTTGCTGTTTCCTGAACAGCCAACGGATAGGACTTCTTGTATAACTATATACCTTTCAGACGTAGTATGAAAATGAAATGGCGTATGGCTTTTTGTGCCGGGAGTGTCCGAGGACATGCTTGTGATCATCCCGTGCTGTGGTCATAATGCGTGGTCCATTACCCGTTCATCCCTGCGTACGACCCTCTTCTATCCACTTCTTCCACACACGCATCATAGTCATAGCAACATACTCTGTACGAGCCCAAATGTCACGGCGTAACAAACCCGCTTTCCGGAGACCAAACATTCTGCCCTCACGTACTGATATTGCGCCTCTTAACGTCGACGAGGGATATTGGCACTTACTTCGACGTTTCCACCTTGTTTGACAGCTCTTCACCGACTACACTTAGCGTAACGCTGGCCTTGGCGGTCGTACAATACAGGGCCCTGGTGGGCCTACATGTACCTCACCTCTCCGCAATCCTAATCACTTATTGCTGGCGCACTTTTGCACACACCCATCGAGTTTGGATTCAATCATTCTACTGTTTCACAGTTTTGCAATTTTCATGTATATTAAAGTAAGTACTGGAGCCATACTTATTAAAAATTGAGGTATGTCTATTAAAAAAATTGAAAGGTCGCTCTGAAAAGTCGATTTAATGGGAAGGCGGAGCCATTTTTCTGATAGTTTACGATAGCTAAAAGGTATTACCTAATCCAGTATCGTACGTTATCATACACTTGCGATACAATGTAATTCCAAGGAGTTCTCGGCTCTGTCTAATCTATTATACTTATTTTCTGAGCAATATCGTAGGCAAAGAATTGTACCCCCTCAGTTCTCTCCAAGGAGATTGTCCCCGGTTGAGGAACACTGGGCTACACAGATAAACTTCAAATAGGAGGATGGATTTAACAACACAGTCAACAACCTTAATTAGTTTCCCGTCTTCATCGATTTTCACACGAATAAAATGCATCGGCTGTCCATGCACTTTTATGTGATGACTGATTTATTATTATTACCGGTATTATTTTATTATTATTATTATTATTATTATTATTATTATTATTATTATTATTATTATTATTATTATTAATGTAATAATACCATTTCGAACTTCCTGTTGTTCTTCTTCTCACGGCCCGTTTTCTCAATTAATTGGGGTTGGCCCAGTTTCACGGCGAAGTGCCCTTACCGAAATAATCCTGTGTGGAGGGATATATTCACCATTGCGTGTTTCCGTGGTCGGTGGTAGTATATGGATGGAAAGCAATGCTGTTTTTTTTTTTTTTTTTGCTATTGGCTTTACGTCGCACCGACACAGAGAGGTCTTATGGCGGCGATGGGACAGGAAAGGGCTAGAACTGGGAAGGAAGCGGCCGTGGCCTTAATTAAGGCACAGCCTCAGAATTTGCCTGGTGTGAAAATGGGAAACCACGGAAAACCATCTTCAAGGCTGCCGACAGTGGGGTTCGAACCCACTATCACCCGAATACTGGATACCGGCCGCACATAAGCGACTGCAGCAATCGATCTCGGTGAAGAGCAATGCATCAACACGAGCACAAACCCTCAGTTCCTGAGCTGTAGGAATTAACCATACGCAGTTAAAATCCCGGACCAGGCTTTGAATGGAATGCGGGGTACTCTGAACCGAAGACCAATACACTCATCATTCAACCAAAGAGCCGAAGTGTTATTACATCATTTTGTTACCTGAATATAATTTGCAGTTTGCTGTTTCCTGAACAGCCAACGGATAGGACTTCTTGTATAACTATATACCTTTCAGACGTAGTATGAAAATGAAATGGCGTATGGCTTTTTGTGCCGGGAGTGTCCGAGGACATGCTTGGCTCGCCAGGTGCAGTTCTTTTGATTTGACGCCCGTTGGCGACCTGATTGTCGTGATGAGAATGAAATGATGATGAAGAAAACACATATACCCAGTCTCCGTGCCAACGAAATTAACCAATGATGGTTAAAATTCCCGATCCTGCCGGGAGTCGAACCCGGGACCCCTGTGACCAAAGGCCAGCATGCTAACAATTTAGCCATGGAGCCGGACTCAGACGTAGTTAAAATTTTCTTTTTTTTAAATGAGTGAGTTGGCTGCACTGTTCAGACCGTGTAGTTGTTACTTGCATTCAGGAGATGGTGGGTTTGATCCCCACTGTCAACACCTCTGACGATGGTTTTCCGGGTCGCGGTCGGGTCGGAGATTTTAACCTTCATTGGTTAATTCATCATTAGAATTCATCAAAGATAGGGCGCCATCTTCATAGACGCGCAGGTCACCTATAAGGAGTCAACTCGAAAGACCTTCACGCCATTATTATTATTATTATTATTATTATTATTATTATTATTATTATTATTATTATTACACCATGCCACTGCAGGGGCTTTATCTTTATTAACTCTTAATTGTCCAAACATTCTTGTGTGATGCTCTTTCCATTATTTTTCTTACAATATTTCGATACCTTACATTAATTTCAGTTTGTTGCTTTCTAAGTAACTGTTGGATGTAGGCCCTAGTTGTTTACGTTATTATTCAGATTCTGATAATACTACATTACTCCATTATTCCAAATTATTCTGTGAAGAACATGTTGTCATCGAAGTAAATTACCAGTGCTACTAATCGATATAAGCATATTTTAAGTTGTGGATATTATCTAAAACGAACATTCTTCAACTTCACGCCGAAACCAAAATCAAAATAGTACTCACCATTTTTTGAAGGATTGCCAATATTAGGAAAGTATTTTCCCATAGTTCCCGCTCTGTCAGTGCCAACTGTCATAGTGAAGCTTGTGAAAAGTTATTTTTGAGACCATCGTTGAATATTGAAAGTTAAAATAATCTGATGATACAAATGAATTGTATGTCGTTGGTGAAATGGTACTTAGACTCACGTGCATACTATGTTTAGCCATAGGACCAATACTTTGTGATTCATGCACGTACACAGGTATGTTTAAACTTTAATTTTTTGTTACTTTCGTTTTTATTTAGAAATAGTATCATGAAATTATACGGATTCAATATGAGAAGGCCCATTTCTGGCAAGATGGGTTATGTACAGTATACTATGTCTTCTGGTATGGGCTGGAACGAATTTGTTATTCATTCGCCTGTCTCTGGTCAGTCTCATACTTAGTTTTGACTGATATATGAGCAATGCTAGTAATGCTGTTTCTTATGAAGTCAGTTCCTGAGGTGAATGGTGTGATAATGTCGCATTTAGCGTCATTTGTTGTGTGTATTTTGGTGGGCGTGGCACTTTAATGTGTAACCGCAACTTGTAGCTGAGTTAGGAAAGCAACGAGAAACTACTTCACTTCTAAGTTCCCAAGCAATCCTATTCAGAGATGCCAAGGCTGCATATCGCACCGATGACTGGTCTGTTGAGGATCCGATGGTGATGATAGTGATTATTGTTTTATGAGGAAGTACAACTCTCTATATAACATTAACCAGAGAGAAAAAAAGGAATGGGCCTGACACTTCGAAAAATGAAGGTATCGGTCAAAGCAAGACAAGGACCAGAAAGCGCGTGAACATGACTCCCTAGCCCTCGAATACTTTAATAGTGTCGAGGTAGGAAAATAACAAGAGTTGGCCAGGGGAGGTCGGATAAGATAGATGAACGTGAGGAGCCTGGCACACGTAAGTGAAAGCAATGTCAGGACTCAGCTAAGGGCTTCGTCGTTGCCAACCCATGCTTCCAAGTTGTGAGCCCCTGGGGCCCCATTCAGTCGCATGTTACGACAGACGGGGGATACCGTGATTAGCAGATTAGATAAGAAAAACCTTTTTCTTAGCATTGCCTTACAAACTGTCCTTGCGCTTGAGAGAGTCTAGCATATTCGTGTCTTCTACCAGTCAAAGAATAAATGATCCATTTAATGTTTTTAACATCTCATAACAGCCACCGTAGGGTATATTACTGCTTATTATTCTAAACGAGGAGAAACACCAAAGAGGTATATGATACAAAGTACTGAAAGCTCAGCTGAAGAAATGTTCCAGTTATATCAAGAGAAAGGGAAAGAAAGTTTCTGCCAGAGAGGGGAAAACTGAAAGTAGGAGACGTAGGCATTTACAGCAGCATTAAAAATCTACAGCCATATATAACAATAAGATGGGCAAGAACGGTCGGGAGGCGTCCTCCAGAAAACAGCAGGTGGCTAGTGAAGTCGTCCCGCGGCTGCTTTCTTGCTTGCGTGTCTACAAACAAAGAAATATGGACGCCACGAGAAACGGAGAAGCATTGCATTGCAGCACTGAGACTTGGATGTTAAATGATGAGTTGTAGATGTTGGGTGCCAGCTGATTAACTCTGCTCTTCTTAACTTCACCGTCCGGCACAGAGAAAGAAAGGGGCCTGCTTTTCTTTAAGGCGTTTTTTACTCTTTCTTTTTTCTTTACGAAGCAGTCTGTATAGATCTCGTGATGTAAATGGTCAGAGAAGTTAATAAGGTTTGGAATCTTCAGCCTTTTCTGTGGTAAGCGCGTGTGGCTTCAAACAAAAGAAGGCCTTATGAGTCTCTCGATTGTTTTTTAACCCTCTTTTTTCTCCACTTCTTCTGATCTCTGAACTGAAGAATTAAACAGATGGCAAGCGAGATACATGAAGGGATTCTTGAAGGTGATGGGTTTATTGCTGTAAACTTCTTAACTACACGTCAGTGAAGTGCGTTTGTTTCGTATTAAGTTTTCTTGGCTCGTATTGTGACTTATTAAACATACGGGTAGATGGTAGCACCTATGTATTTGACACCGTTTTTGCCTCAGATAGTGCTAGCACATTATCGTACACCATAGGTAGAGTCATTTGATTTAAACAGATATCTTGTTAAAATAAATAGTCACCGAGCTCGATAGCTGCAGTCGCTTAAGTGCGGCCAGTACCCAGTATTCGGGAGATAGTAGGTTCGAGCCCCACTGTCGGCAGCCCTGAAAATGGTTTTCCGTGGTTTCCCATTTTCACACCAGGCAAATGGTGGGGCTGTACCTTAATTAAGGCCACAGCCGCTTCCTTCCCACTCCTAGCCTTTTCCTGTCCCATCGTCGCCTTAAGACCTATCTGTGTCGGTGCGACGTAAAGCAACTAGCAAAAAAAAAAAAAAAAAAAAAAAAAAAAAGAAAAAAAGAAAAAAGAAAAAAGTCAGAAAGGAGAAGCCTTTTCGAAACTACGTCATTCTACGTATGGTTTAATCTACTTGTCTTAATATATCCCTACTAATCGTACCGTCTACGGTAGATAATTAAAGATTGCAATGTGTGTACGCTGCAAACTGCCTGCAACTGATCTCAGATTACGAACGCTGTGATTGTCTTCATTCGTTGTATAGTCAGTACTGTTAATTTACGTGTAGTCTATTTCTTTTGCTATCACTTATCTCCGCTAAATTGCGTTACTGAAATGAAATGAAATGAAAACCTACAACCTGTTTTCCAGTCTTTGATCGGGTCAGGGATGTAATGAATGAATCAGATATAGGCTGTTATTACGATGGGGTCGCCGCTCCCAAAGTGATTTATATTAATGCGTGATAGATGCTATGAAATGAGAATGGAGAGTGTTGCTGGAATGAAAGACGACAGGGAAAACCGGAGTACCCGGAGAAAAACCTGTCCCGCCTCCGCTTTGTCCTGCACAAATCTCACATGGAGTTACCCGTATTTGAACCACGGAATCCAGCGGTGAGAGGCCGACGCGCTGCCGTCTGAGCCACGGAGGCTCTAAATTGCGTTACTACTGAAAGGATTTTAAAAATACGTGTTTTGAAATTGTACCAGTCCCGTAGTGAAGGGTTCTATTCCCGCCCCTTCTATAGATTTTAATTCTAGCTGCGAGCTGAAAACAGGCTCACTCAGCATCAAGAGACCAACTGACGGCTTTATGGTACGAGAGGCATCGGACCGGGTCAAGATGTCCATGCAGTATGGCATAAGATGTCTCGTTCACCACATGACATTTCAGTATTTGGAGTCCATTTAACTTGGCAGTTGTGACCTTTTGCAGGCTAAGTCCTTAATGCGCTCTTGAGCGACAAGTTCTCTTCGCTGGTTTGTAATTACATAATAACTCACCCGTCAGTGATGCGTATAACAGCTAGTTAGATATATTATTTTAATATTTTTCTCGTTATGTTTCTTTCTCTGTGTCACATTCGTAATGAATTTCTTGACAGCTGATTTTGTCTTATTACCTACCCAATGTAGTGCTGTCACCTTTGTATTCTGCGGCTCTTTGACTGAATGTTCAGCGTAGTGAACTTTACTTCAGAGGATCCCGAGTTTGATTCCGGGCCAGGTTAGGGACTTTAATATTAGATGGTTAATTCCCTTGGCTTGGTAACCGAGTGTTTGCGATGTTACTAACATTCCTGAAACAACTCGTACACAAAACTAACTTCCACGACAATGACACGCAGTTTCCTGATGGCGGCTACCCTAAATTCGAGGGTCTTCCTTACAAGGAACCAGTCTAGTAATAGCCACACGAAATTATTAAGCTCTCTTTGGTATTCGGCGACAGAGGGAAGGCGAGTGCCTTAATTAAGGAACAGCGTCGACATTATTTGGTGTAATGATGACCGAGTGGCCTGTGAGTTTACATTCTCAAGACATTGGGCTTGAATCCCATCGCTGGAAACCATGAAGATGTTTTTCCGTGGTTTATTATTTTCATATCAGAAAACATACCTGTATTGGTCCGGCTGTATTATATAGATACCACAAAAATCTGAACATGGGAAACCGCAAAACATCATCTTCGGGACTGCCACGTTTGGGGATCAAATTTCCTTTTCCTCGCAGGAAGGTTATAGTTATACCACACATACCACAGAGCTAATTCGCTCGATTTAGTACTATTGTTTTTCTTTGTACTTCATTTTGTTATTTTTTTAAATCTTATCTTAGTTATAAACTTAGCTGTTAGTTATAGCTTAAGGATGGCCGAAATCGACCTCTAGGTTTCCCGAAATAAACTTGCTAAAATAATACATTTACATGATTAAATTTCATCGTTACGGGATACAACACAACTGGTAATTAATCATGTATTACTGTAAGATCGAACGTTTAACACTTTGAACGCACCGAATTTGTTTTGTTAATGCCAGTATTGCATATGAAACTGGCGGAGTAATCACCAGCGTATTATTACGCTCTACATGGGATTGTTCTAACATCTAGAATAATCCCCCCCCCCCCCCGTTTAGTCGGTCGAGAATATAGGGCACATTCGTTATGGTGAAGTAGAACATGCGGGGAGGGTTTGTTTCAGACGTCACACGTATACTTATATTGCCAATAGACGATGTCTATATACCTGTATTTAATTCTTGTCATTTAAAAAAATCATATCCGCAGAGGCTATTTATCGAATTATGGGGAAGTCCTACAGCATTGTGATATAAATTACAAGATGTACTCTGCCACTATGAACAATGGATTGTATTAATATGAAGTATTTGATAGAGAATCATATAGGATTGCAAATGACAGGGCATTTAATCCATGTAATAGAAGATAAATATATATTTCAAAAACTCATTAAGCTAATGTACTGCAATTGGACAAAGTTACAGAATATAAGTAATACATTCTTCTATGTAGCACACCTTCATGCAGTGTGAAATGAAATTGAAAAAAATGCTGATACATAACTGGTGGTATAGAGCCATCTTATAACAGAGTATGCGAGTGACGTCATATTTGTTTCATTTCTCATTAAAACATATTTTTGCAAAAGATTCCTCTTTTATATGTCAACTGGGTACCGAGCTCGATAGCTGCAGTCGCTTAAGTGCGGCCAGTATCCAGTATTTAGGAGATAGTAGGTTCGAATCCCACTGTCGGCAGCCCTGAAAATGTTTTTCCGTGGTTTCCCATTTTCACACCAGGCAAATGCTGGGGCTGTACCTTAATTAAGGCCACGGCCGCTTCCTTCCCATTCATAGCCCTTTCCTGTCCCATCGTCGCCATAAGACCTATCTGTGTCGGTGCGACGTAAAGCAACTAGCAAAAAAAAAAAAAATGTCAACTGCGATATTAAACATAATCGTATGTTAAAAATACACTCGGGAATATACGCGTTCTACCTAAACACTAAAAGCGTCTTAAACTTTTATTTCCATTCAGCCGTTTTCGAGGAACGTAAGTCTACGTTAAAACTTATCGTCAGAAAAGCACAGGATGATACAGAAATGGGGGTGCTATCAATGGCCAGGGGATATATAAAATTCGATATGAGGATGGCACTGTGTTTTTTTGAGATAGCCCAAAGTTTTATAGTAGGCCTACGTCATCGATACAGTAGCAGTGACTAGCTGCAAATGAGGTCTTCGCAACCCATTTGTGTTTTGTTTCAATTTATCTACACATGTCTACTCTTAACAATCATAGAAATACGTTCCAACTATCAGAATGTTCATACAGTGTTAGTTATATTTACACAGGCACGCGATATATCGGACACTATGCACTCTGGTCAGTACAGCAACACTAGTTACTCAGCATTACAATGTACAATAATGCTACAAGCTAGGCAGTGTTACCTTATCTAATTTACACTGCAAAGTAGACCTATAATTTCCATTACAGACTTATCACAATACTGTGTACGCTTCTCTATTTACGTTTATGTGTTTACTGACTATGATGTCCACAGATTCATTTCGGGTGAAGTCCGAGCTGATCCACTCTTTGAATGCCATTATTTTAGGACTTTAACACCTTTCATTGTGGTACAGACCTTTTGAATTTTTTAAAGCTAGACCACTTCATTGCATCGCTTATCTCTACCTGTTTGTAGTTCATACCAACAATGACAAAATTGTTGTAATTCCAGCGCGTCAGCAACGCACCATCACAACTCCTGTAGTCACATGATCTCCTTGTTTCTTTTTCCTGTTCACCTTTCTTCGAAGGGAGCACTTCTCTGTCTGGTTTTCTTGAAATGTTCCTGTTGGACTTATTCCCTCTGAAGCCAGATGTCTTAGTAATGTCAAAGATTTAAAGTCAAAGAATACTGAATGCCCCCTGCCTGATTCAATTCCCCCCTGCTTCAATGAGAGGTAGGACTACATTTACACCAAGACCTAATTATTTCAGCCCTTCATTTTATATTGATGTATACACTTGGAAAGCTATCGTATAACCACTGAAAAAGAAAGCGGAATTTCACGGTTTTGCGCATCATCTGATGGCGGAGGACACACAGGAACACAGTCAGTCACTAAATGAGGTGTATATTGCAGATGTAGATTGTGATCTTGTCCACTTTAGGGTTGCTCCTTGGATGTTATAAATAAACCTAATACTGCTTTTACCGAGCTCGATAGCTGCAGTCGCTTAAGTGCGGCCAGTATCCAGTAATTGGGAGATAGGTTCGAACCCCACTGTCGACAGCCCTGAAGATGGTTTTCCGTGGTTTCCCATTTTCACACCAGGCAAATGCTGGGGCTGTACCTTAATTGAGGCCACGGCCACTTCCTTATCACGGACAAATAATGTCACAAATGCAGAGACCATTCGAAGGATGAGAAAGGCTAATGAAGTACCGACCACTGTAAAAAAAGAGAAGCTTACATACCTCTGTTACCCACTATGTCCACATATCTGTGTCGGTGCGACGTAAAGCAAATAGCAAAAAAAGAATAATAATAATGATTTTGAATTTTCTATCAGACATAGGCCTATCTGAAATGGAGGTAGTGGCCCAATCGTATGTATGACTCCTTTTATTTTTGCATGACAGCTTCCCTTTGCTCAGTTTTTTTTTTTTTTTTTTTTTTTTTTGGTTTTTAAGTTCCATCTGTGGATATTCCAGTAATAGTTTGACATCCACAGGACGTAGTCTTCCGTTCTTCAGATCATATTGGAGCGATTTGGCCTTTAGATTTACTCAGAAGTAGGTTCCTACCAATGTAATTTAGACCACTCTCATACTCATCTGTCATTATCATCATTCGTTTTACATCCGTCATCTGGAGGTTTGATGTGCTCCTCCTCTCCAAATGTTGGTTCTTCCTCCAAAACTTCCAGTATTTCACTTACCATCAAACTAGTAAGGGAATACAAATGTTTGAGATAAAAAGACACCCCGTGCATAGCATCCTATTTTCAGGGCAGCTATATTTACAAGCCTCTGTCACCTCAATAATAAGACCTAATTGACATCTTTGTGTGTTGGTAAATTCACAGGAGTGTCAACAATATGAACCGTCCCGAAGTTTACAATTACTGGAAGTATTTGTTAATTCATGAATAAAAATATCACCTGTTGTACAAAACTGTGTACTATCTTGCCGTCATGCTGGCAGTAAGTGTGATTCAATAGGCCTAATGAATGGTAAGGCTGAGGAATAATGTATTCTTGGTTTCTGTTAGCTACAGCTTTCTGAAGCACAGGGAAGTATCACGGGCTTAAAACCAAACATAAATATAGCACATTTTATTTCTTATGGCGTACGATTTTTCGGACGCTATGCAGTAATGAGTTTTAAAGAAAACGAAAGTTATGGTCATAAGTAAAACCTTTATACCTAAATGTTATCTTGTAATTGACCAGAAACTTGTTGAACGGGTCCGGAAATACACATATCTCGGTACCATCATGAACGATTAATGGAATAATTGTCTCACATTGGAAAAACCAGGACTGTGTTCAACGAGGGGGGGATACTGCTTTTAAATCGTGAGTTAACCTTAGGCAAAAAATGAGATTTCCGCTGCTGTGTGATGTCCTTATTACCATGTTGAAATATGGGCTTTGAAAACGTCGCTCAATAAAAAATAGACTTTTGAGATGTGGCTCTACTGAACGATGCTAAGAGTATCACGGACAAATAATGTCACAAATGCAGAGACCATTCGAAGGATGAGAAAGGCTAATGAAGTACCGACCACTGTAAAAAAGAGAAGCTTACATACCTCTGTTACCCACTATGTCCAAAATGCAAGCTTACAGCCGCGCGCCCCTAACCGCATGGCTACTGCAAGAAATTCAGCAAGGAAGGATACCCGGAAAGAGAGGTGCTGGAAGGAGACACATCTTTTGGCTGTAAACTGTCAGAGACTGGACTGTCAAGACCTCGGCATAATTATTCCAAACAACCCACATCAGAGGAAGCACAGCCAAGATGGATGCCGACATCCGAAATGGATAGGGACTAGAAGAAGAAGAAGCAGCTTACGAAAATACATAAATTGTATACTTGTGTTACCTGACTGAATGGTCAGTGTTGTGGTCTCGGTTCAGAGGGTACTGGTTTCGATTGCCAGTCAGGTCGAAAATGTTTAGCCGTGTCTGGTTGATTCTTCCGACTCGGAGGCCAGGTGTTCGTTTTCGTCTCCACACCCGTATTTTCAAACACACGCACCTACCACTACCAACCACCACAAAGACACGGAATAGTGAATACACCCTTCAATATCCCTCCAGGAAAGGCATCCTGCCGTAGAAAATGGGTCAGACCCACATGTAGGTCCAAACATAACTGAGAAAAGACCAGGAGCACGAAGTATTTTTGCAACGGTATACCTTAATTTCAGGTCATGGCCACTTCCTCCCCAGTCCAAGCCCATTCCTGTCTCGTCGCCGAAAATCAGTAGCTAAATGTAAAAATGTATCGGCCTGCATACACTTTCAATAAATACATCCTTTAGCATTCAGTGTGCATATCTTTGTGAACTAATTAAGCGTCTCCACACTTCTCGAAATGCAACTAGCTCTGTGATCTCGTTTAGTTCCACACTCTTTTCCTCGGTCTAACCATCGCTGCATTGGTCTCCCGCTGCTTCTTTTATCAACTATAGCAGAGTCCATCATTCTCCTAGGTATATTACTATTATGTGACGCTTTAATTATTAATCTTCCTGTAAGTAAACAAGTAAATAGCCTTGTGAATCCCCTAAGGGCTATGGCTTCCTGCATTGCAGGGACTGTGCTCAGTTTAACTCCTTAGGTGAATAGGTCCTGAAGAGCATTATTATATTGGATATTTCCTAGTTTGTTTCGTGAAAACGTATTACTGCATGTTGTACAATTGTGTAGTCTCACCTCCGAGTCGATGCACGTGTGTTTCTCGAGATCAACAATTCGCGAAAACGCACCGTTACATTATTGACACTTGTACACTTTTTCCCCTAGGGCGGGTTGATATTACTTCTTGGTTGAAAGCGTACCCTTGCATGCTTCATTCTTCCATAGATTCTCCTCCAAATGTTGCATACGTTTCTTTTAAGTTCCTGAGCTTATCCTCCGTTGGAAATTCTCTATGACATACTTTACATACGCATATCCTCCTTTCACTATGTGTTCCGTGATGAGTTATCAGTTCACTACTTCATGCAAACAACAGTCTTGCTACTTTCCCGAGTGATCAGAAGATGACTATCACAGTGTCAAGGCGTACTATTGTATGTTGTATACTTCGGCCCTGTCCTGAGAACGTACTACAACATACGTTACACCTGCGCGGCTTCTTTCCTCAGTGTACGCGATGATGATATTTTTATGTTCACCACTTCATAAAAACCTCTTTTTGTATTCTTGACACTTTAACTGTTCTATCCCAGAGTGATCAGAAAGATGATTTTCAGATTTTTCTCTTTGTGGAAGCGCACTGTTGTATATTTCACTGTTTCACAATTTCTATAATATGTGTCTTAATCTACCTAGCTTATGACAGGACTTGGAAATATGTATCCCATAAGGTTAGTGATCTCTGCACACTTTTTTTCCTAGGTTATAGAGTGATAGTAATTATGATCTATACGGTTTGTTACCCCATTCATCCTTGTCTCTTTGAAAATATCTTCACAACAGTGAAGAAGTCTGTAATATGCCTTTAAAGGATGTTTTAAAGGTCACAAGTCCGTATCATTGGTTTTCGGCACGTTAAAGAACTCTTGCGGACAAACTTCCGACACTCCGGCATCTATCAAGAACTAGCATTTAGGACAGACGTAAAACAAATAACATTATTATTATTTTCAGTGAAATAGGCCTACAGATAAAAAGCAAATTGGGGCAACATACCAAACGAAATGTAATTACTCTGTAAGAGCCACCGGAGACAACGGGTCCCTTATGCCAATATACTCAGGAGGCATCACTGAACACCCCCCGAAAATTTGTCGGTGGAGTTCGGGTTCACTATGTATATACGTGATATATTACATTGCTTGTAGTGGCACAGTGCATCTTATATTTCGTTTCATAATGATAGTTTTTTTGCTATTGGCTTTAGCTTGACGCAAGTGTGATAAACGGATATAACTTGAAAACAATATTCTCTCAACCGTGGGTAAATAATGCAAGTATCGAGCTCGAAATTATTATTATTATTATTATTATTATTATTATTATTATTATTATTATTATTATTATGATTATATCCGTAGTCGAATGATTGCAGTGTTTGTGAGGTTATGTCATGAAACATGTGCTGTACATAAATATTTATATGAGTTCAGTTAATGTAAATACCTGTAAATTAATATTATATTATTTATTATTACCTGTATATGATGTGTAATCCGCTACAGAATTATGAAACACACTGTGACATTTAGAATGGCTCTAGATCAGACGGGATGATAGTAGAATATTCTGTACGTTATAACCATGTTAGGCACTCGAGATTTTACGAGAAGGTATTTTTGTAACGTATCTTTCTAGAAGATCTTGTCCAAGCACCAATGTAAAGAGGTGGTCTTGATGGTAGAAACGAGTTATTACTTAGTTGGAGTTATTGTTTAGTAGGAGTTTCACTGATGAACACGTGTTGTGGATAGGCTGACATACCGATGAAGGCAGTCGGTAGTCAACTGTCTCAACTGTGTTTTTAGGTTACAACCTCCAGGTGCTGTGATAGGCAATTGTTAAAATGGCGGCTTGTTGATGTTCTCGGAGTGAAGTGTTTTGTATGTGATACAGTAATGAAGGTTATGTGCATTTAATTTGTAAATAATTGTAAATAAATCCGTGTAAACAAGTTGACAGCATTTTGTGTGCGTCATTGTGGATACATTAGGCTTTACGTCGCACCGGCACAGATAGGTCTTATGGCGACGATGGGATAGGAAAGGGATAAGAGTGGGAGAGAAGTGGCCGTTGCCTTAATTAAGGTTCATCTCCGGTATTTGCCGGTTGTGAAAATGGGAAAACACGGAAAAGCATCTTCAAGGCTGCCAACAGTTGGGTCCGAACTATGTCCTTTTTCGTCGACTGCTGAAATATACTCAGTCTTGATACATGCCTCTGGCTTCGGTCATCCCTCACAATTTTAAGGTTCGTCAGGTGATGTGATAGAAAATCTATCATTTCGAAGCATAGATCAGTGCAGAATTCACTTGCCTTTAAATATCGATGACTTCCTCTTGTTGTAGAACACCGGCGAGTTCTGTTGCCACTACAGCCAGCCCACGTAATCCTGTGATTGACATCCACATCACATCCGCTTCTATTGTATAAAAATCAATATGTACATCTCGGTAACAAGCAGGATATAACTGCTTTGTTCTTCCAATTCAGTGCTTATTTTATCCGATTATTATTGTCAATAATATCCTTCATCTGAGATTTTATTTCAAATTTATGAATTTACGTAACCTAGTACTCCGTTTATATCATACTCTGTAGAGCGAGTCTAATTGTGTTCTTGTTTAAGGTCTGCAAATGTCGCTGTGTTCTCTATGATGGAAGGACAGATGGGATAAAGGAAACTTTTGGCTCATTATGAGCGTAACAAAGCCATGGCAACGCAGTGAAGCTTGAAGCTGTACAGAGCAGCCATATAATGATGACTGGCGGTAGGCAGGCTACCCGCAATGCGAGCGAGTCTTGGAGGTGTTTCGGCGTGAAATTATCGCATGGAAACCGCAGGCAGAGGCCACGTTTCTGTTTTTACAGGTAAAAATAAACCACAAAATGTTGTTCTGCTTTCGGGTAACGTATTCTAATACTGCTTGATATTCGACTAAAGGGAAAAAAGTATTAAGGTGAAAGGAGAATAGAAGATATTGAAAATGAATGGATGATAAAAACCTATGAAGAAGGGGACTATCCTCGGCTCTACAAATGCGGTTAACCTGAGATAAAGACATAATAATAATAATAATAATAATAATAATAATAATAATAATAATAATAATCATAATAATAATAATAATAACAATGAAGAAGAAGTAGAAGATTGCTATTAAGACTGGCCTCCAAATATCATATGAGAAAACACAATACATGGATTCCAAGAACACCAATGTGGAGTCACTTGGGACCAAATATGGCAATATCACACGAGTTAAACATTTCAAGTACTTAGGTGAAATTATCGGAAGCACTGGTAACGACAGGATAGCCAACAAAACCCGTGCCGAAAAATTACGTAAAGCCTGGAATATCTACAATAAGAAATCCCTTTCCATCCAAGCCAAGCTGCGTCACTACCATACAGTAGTTCTTTCTGAAGCACTCTACGCGATTGAAACATCAACACTGACCATCAATATCAATGGCATCGAGAAAATGGAACGGCAAATACTTAGGAAAATATTTGGACCAAAGTTACAAGATGGAATATGGATGCGAAAAAGCTCGGAAGAACTCTACTCGCTGACCGAAAGATTCACTTCAATCGCCCGGAAAAGACGTATGCAATTCTACGGACATCTAGCACGAATGTACGACTCGCGACTGACCAAGAAAATCTTCCTCATTATCAGCGGAACCCGACAAAATAAAGTACGGTGGCTTGCTGACACCCGAAAAGATCTCGCAGAAGTCGGCGTTGACCCACTGACAACTACACGGGCTACATTTAGACACAAAATTAACTTGCACAGCTTTGCAGCCAGACAATGTACAAGAAACTTGAAACTCCAGGAGACATGGACTCAAGAAAGACGACAGACTCACAGTGCGAGGATGAAGAAGTTTTGGGAGGATAAGAGAAACAAGAAGAAGAATGCTAACTAATGGTTCTACGTGCTCCTTAGAGGGCCTAACGCATATATAATAATAATAAGAAGAAGAAGAAGAAGAAGAAGAAGAAGAATATGAGGTGCATCTCCCGGATTACAAAATTTGGACAACATCGTGCCGGTATCCGATCCGAAGGCACGATACTGAGTAAATTACACTGACGGGGGAACTGGAGGATCAGAAAAGGAAGATATTGTGACCAATCAAAGAACAGGGCAAATACAGACAGCAACTCAAACAGAATTACACTAAGAAAACACATACAGGCGTGGCCATACTTCAAGGATCATAATTCTCGTTTCACAAACATGATTCTAAACACAGAATAATTTTGAAAAACGTCATACCATTTTTGAACAGAACTTGACCTAATACAGCGAATTCTCTGAGACCTGTTGTGCAGCAATACGTCTTCCGTGAAAATAAAATTGGACACAGTCGACACTGAAGTATACGCTTGACAGAGGTTTCCTCCGCAATCCCATTTGCTGTTGTTATCCTCAACGTAGCCAGGAACACCTGAAGGACGAATCCAGCCAGCCAGCCAGCCAGACCAACCAACCAGTCCCTCACCTACTGGAAGAATAGAAAACTCTAGGTACCGTGACTAACAGAAGTAATCAAAGAGGCGCAGGAACTAGGAGTAACAGAAAGTGACACTGAGACAAAGGAGGTTGAAAGAAAAGCTGCCCGTTGGACTACATGCACCCTCTGAACTAAGGAGCCATATGAAATGATGATGATGCTTGTTGTTTAAAGGGGCCTAACATCAAGGTCATCGGCCCGCCAAATGAACTAAGAGAATGTGAGATTACTGGCAAACAAACCCATTCTCAGCGAAATATTTGAATGTTGTTGTCCTTATTTGGCACATATGGAATAATAATAATAATAATAATAATAATAATAATAATAATAATAATAATAATAATAATAATGGCTGCTCAAATGACAATGCAACAAGGTCATCCCTGATCGAAAACTCTAATTGTTACAAACAAAACAAAACAAAACAAAACAAAACAAAACAAAACAAAACAAAACAAAACTCCTTGCACATACAGTCCATTAAAGCTTTGGCCTGCCAAGACGAGTGCCGTCCAGTCATTGAATCTACAGATATTGGAGTGTCACGTAGTCGGAGTGATTAGTTTTCATGACCAGATCCGGTGCCTCTCATATCACAGTTCCCAGATCGTCACTGCTGTGCCAAAACGACGTGAATATGACAATGCTCTTCCTATCCATTATTTACCTTATGATTACCGGGCGAGTTGGCCGTACGCGTAGAGGCGCGTGGCTGTGAGCTTGCATCCGGGAGATAGTAGGTTCGAATCCCACTATCGCCAGCCCTGAAGATGGTTTTCCGTGGTTTCCCATTTTCACACCAGGCAAATGCTGGGGCTGTACCTTAATTAAGGCCACGGCCGCTTCCTTCCAACTCCTAGGCCTTTCCTATCCCATCGTCGCCATAAGAACTATCTGTGTCGGTGCGACGTAAAGCCCCTAGCAAAAAAAAAAAAATTACCTTAAGATTAGTCAAGCTTCCCAGCCACATACTGATATGCAGTCCATGAGAAAATTTTTCGTTGGGTTCATTTTGCTATGCATTTTCTTTTTTTTTTTTTTTTTTTTTTTTTTTTGTAGAGGAAGGTAAGGTAAGGGTGTATTCTGCCCGAAGGCAGGTCCGAACCTCTGCAGAGGTGTGCCTGAGCCGGAGTTTACGTACGGTAGGGTGGCCAGTTCCTGTCCGCTCCTCCATTCTTTTACCCCCCACCAACAGCGTGGGGCAACCCATGCAAATCTTGACCACGCCCAATGTTGCTTAACTTCGGAGATCTCACGGGATCCGGTGTTTCAACACGGCTACGGCCGTTGGCTTATAAAGGAAAATGAACCTTAAATACATCATACTCTAGGAGTGGGTAAATATGTCGTGCAAACATACATTCCTACAGTACGGTACAGTAAGGTTAATTTTCCTTTACACTCGCGCATAGGAAAATGAACTCAACGAAAGTTATTCTTATAGTCTGCATTATAATATGTGACTGGGTGGCGTGACCAGACTTAAGGGAAATAGTGGATAGGAGCGACGATATGGTTTCACGAGGTTCAGTGAGCTTTCAGTTCAGGATTTAAATCCTTGGGATTGCTGAGAATAGAATCTGATACCTCCGCAGAGGTGCCAGATATTACGGATTGTCCGTAATTATTACGGAATTCACTTTATCATTGCAGTATTACGCACGAAGGGGAAGTTATTCCGGAAAAGCGACGTCATCACGAAGAAAAAAAAAAGGAAAGAAGGGATGATCTTCAATACTTTCGAGCATCACTACACAACTGTCCCCGTTTCAATGCTCGTGAGCTGGCAATGATACTTATTCGATCGACACATCCTCTTGCTACTCATACGCGTTATGAAATTCATTGTGAATGAAGGAGCTCTACTCTGCTTTTCTCCACTCTAAAACCTTAAGTAATGTTATATTTGCAGTATTAAGTGAACCTGACAGTAACTTTCCCTCAGAAAGAGTTTTCAGTTTTGACAGGAAAAATCAGACAAAATTCAGGCCTACATTAAAGCGCATATACACTTGTATCGCTTATGGTTCAGAGGACGAAAATTTTATCACAGGGGGAGGGATGCTTCAAGAAAAGAAACACTGAAAAGCTGCTGCTAAGTGCGAAACAAGCTGGAAAAAAATGTTTTATCACTGAACTAACGGGTGAAGTGTACATTTTATTGTGTTATAGGATATACTTTTGAATAGACTGCTGTCGGGGGACGGTGTCATTATCAAGAAGGGAGGAGCATGTTTTGTATTCTGAAGGATAGGGGGTAATATCTGTTAACCCACTTCAAAGGTTCGCACCTCTGCCTCCGGGTAAGAAACAGACACTCTATTGCTACACCACAAGACTTAAGGCCCTTAAGGCCCCAGATAAATTTCCTTATTCTCATTAGAGACAGTTTAGGCGTGAACATTAATTTAGACACCGTGATAACTCATAGACGCTCACTCACCAGATATCTAACCTCTAAAATGAAGCGTCAACAACGCATTGTCGTCAACAGACTCATCTACTTAAGTGTGCAAACATTGTCTTCTTCTTCCGGCGCATCTCCATCCGAAGAATGTCAAAAGAATGTCATATTCACGCTCGCTAGTACCAGAGGGAATCATTAGCAACGGGCGGGAGTCGCACTCCCGAAAGCTGGTCTTGGGTGAGCCATCCGACTGAAGGTCCATGTAAAGGGGGCATGTCAGAGATGATGTCACATCCGGAAGAAACAATTGGAACACAAGTTATGTGGACAGTCTGGTTTAATGGGTGGCATTCTAGTAAACAAGAAAATCAAATTTTTACTCCCTTTCTTTAAAAACCTACATATCTGAATAAATTGCGTATTATTCTTCGCAACTTGGTACACAAACACCTAAACTAAACTTGTAAATGTGTAAACCGAAGAAAACTGGAAAAAATATTTTGGCTCTGTGAATGGTTTCTATTCCCGTCTTCTTACGACTCTTTTCCCAAACCGTACTGAGGTCGTCGGTACGAACTGTATCATACCTGTGTATTTGGCCCTGTTTTACGGTTGGAAGCCTTTCTTGACGCCAACCCTTCATGAATGGATGTTTTCTCTCCCTCCATACTACCACGAATTATGTTTTCTGCATAATAAATAATTAAAACAAAGAAACTTAAGATTTTATGTTTACATTTTAAAGATATTAGCAGGACTTTATTGAGATACAGTATTTGCCTACACCGTGTCGAAGCTTCTGTCACTTGATATTCATATTGTGCAAGGATTAAGACTGTACAGAAGAAGAAGAAGAAGAAGAAGAAGAAGAAGAAGAAGAAGAAACCGTAACAGCAGCCGAACGACGTGCACCAGTGTTGCCCTGCGGCCTTTACCCGTGTTCTCTGCTCAGTGAATATGCAGAAGGCGGGAGGGCAGGCTGGCTTTGTGGACACGCTGCTGCTACTCCTGCGGGCTCTACCCGGATTAGCCGCCATGTACCTCGCTTGCTTGGCCTCGAGTTCACTAATTGAATTCTCTTACACTCGCAACTCAAGACGAACACTCAGCCCTCAATTCTGTTTCCCTTATTCCCGGTTCGCCGGTCGCACAGAAGAAGAATAGCTGATATTCCCGTTTTATATATTTTCTTGATGTACCTCACTTGTGACATTTCAAGGAAGCTTTCTTTATCAGATTTCTCTCGTGTTTTTTGGCTAGTGGTTTAACGTCGCGCCAACACATGGAAAGTTTTCGGCGACGCAGGACTGGGAAAGGCAATTTTGATCACGACAAACCAATCATGAATAAATTATTGTCGATATATTAATTGCAATCGTGACTAAAATATGTAACCATCAACATTCATTTCATTCCTTTCAACTAACTGATCGATGTAAAATGAATTTTGTGAAATATTTAACATTTGAAAAAGTTATTTTTACATAAATCAGTTAAAATGTACAAGAAGCCATGCAAATGGTAAAACAAAAGATTATATCTTCCATTTCAATTCATTCTCTAGTAAAACTGAAGAAAAGTGATTATCTATTATCCTCCAAGAATACCATGTGCCACATTTTAGTCATCGACGCAGATTTGTCGCTTCTAAACATCCTCAGATGCCTCTGACTTTAACGGAGATCAAACGCTATAATTTAGGAACAGAAGGCCAATCACAAATTGACTACGCGAGTGAGGTTATTAATGACAAAATACTTCCCAACTTGTGCTTTGTATGTTTCATTATAGCGCCGACTTGAATTTTCGAGGTCCCCTATGCTTGAACTTTAGAGCATCTAACTAGCTGATAACTTAAGAAATTATTTAATTATTTAATGTATTTATTTATTTATTTATTTATCGTATTGCATAAAATCTACATACATATATACAGAACCTTAAAGTAGCCTACACGTGGCCCCTGGGTGGTGCTAAGCGAGCAACAATATTCTGACAGCCAATCTCTCTGAAAAGATCTCCTGCTGTCAGGAACTTAGGAGATGCTTTCCAAATACCATCTATATCCACATCATGAGGCCCTTGGTCATCAGTTCCGTGTATTTAATGTGCGTGTGTTTACTTAGCGAGGTGCGGTTCCGATAGCATATTTGATATTTGAAGGGGTATTACATCCGAATCACATTATTATGGTTATTAACAAAATGTGATGAGTCTAGCTGTTACTGTGAAAAGCAGAGGAATAGAGCATCTAAACCACACCAGTGTAGCCGTACTTGATACACATACTAGGTTACTTTTGTGTACTAGTCGTGTAAACCTCCATAGAATTGTTAAGTGGTGAGTAATAAAGTGGCAGTTTTATTGACAGGAATCCCTTTAGGGAAACTAGACCCGTTTGCGCCTCATTGTCTTTGTTTTTTTAATAGCATTGAATTCTTCATTTAAAATCGGTGAAGGATCGAGTTTACCAAGCAGGGAAGTAGGTTCCATAGCCCTATACTTGTTTAGTAGCAGCTATCATCATTGTTACTACATTCAACCCTCTTACTTCCAAGTTATGAATGAGATTGGTTGAATCCATATAGTGTTCACCAACTTGCTCGATTAGTCTTATTTTAATTTTATTTTCACCGAACTCGATAGCTGCAGTCGCTTAAGTGCGGCCAATATTCAGTAATCGGGAGATAGTGGGTTCGAGTCCCACTGTCGGCAGCCCTGAAGATGGTTTTCCGTGGTTTCCCATTTTCACACCAGGCAAATGCCGGGGCTGTACCTTAATTAAGGCCACGGCCGCTTTCTTCCAATTCCTATGCCTTTTCCTATCCCATCGTCGCCATAAGACCTATCTGTGTCGGTGCGACGTAAAGCAAATAGCAATTTTATTTTAATAACTTATTTTAAAGAATGTAATAGCTTAAATAAATTGTCTTAAGCTATTTACAAAATCAGATGAGGTTTAATTTCTGGATAATATAGGTCATATTTTCGTTCAAATTTCACTACCTAGAGTAACTGAAATAAATGAATAAATAAATAAATAAATAAATAAATAAATAAATAAATAAATAAATAAATAAATAAATAAATAGATAAATAGATAAATAAATAAATTAAATAAATAAATACCAGCATATGGAGAGGATAACGGACACGATTCGGATAAGGATTAATTTTTATGGCCATATAGCACGCATGAGCACACACAGACAGAACAATAGGATCTTTTCCTACTTTCTTAACAAGAAAACCAGGGGACCCTGGTTTATCGAAGTTGAAAAAGACCTTCAAGAAATAGGAATCACATTCGAAGACATCCAGAAACGTGCTCCTCTCCAGAAAAAGCTCCAGGGATACAAGAGGTTCCGAGAAAGGCCAAAGTTGAAAACAGGCAAGAAGTGGACTGATGAAAGAAAGGAGGCTCACAGAACGAGAATGCGTGAGTACTGGGGAAGAATTAAAACTCAAGGATGCAAACGGTTGAAATAACGTGATCTACAGCAGGCCGAAACGAAGAAAGAAAGAAAGAAAGAAGAATAAATAAATAAATACATAAATAAATAAATAAATAAATAAATAAATAAATAAATAAATAAATAAATAAATAAAAATACGCTCTTACTGATACCGAGAATGAAAGATGAAAAGTAACGTGGATCTTCCCTTAGATTTCTCCCAAATATTTTTTTAATTTAAAGAAACAGCCATCTGGGTGTTAACCCGATAAACCTGAATTACGCTTCGCAATAATATTTCACAGCTGAATTTCGTATGCAGCAAGGACGACGTATTAATAACTGTTACATCGTTGACTTTTTACATTTGAACATCTAGAAGATATGCACCGACAGCAGAGGCAAATATTTTTTCCGCGTTTTTTTTTTTTGTTTACACCAGGAAAATGTCGAGGCTGTTTCTTAATTCAATCCACCGCTATTCTATTCCCTATTCTACCCGTTTTCTCTCTCAGGATTGATGATATCATTTCTGTGCTAATACTAATTCTATTAAAAAGATAACAAGAAAAAAGATTCACTTAAGGAGACAATTTATTGCTGTTAAAATAGGTTTGATTTAGTTTCGTTAATTTCTTGTGGCTATTGATGCTTCGTGGAGCTCTTGCCAGACAGACCCTCCGACAAAGGTGGGAGCCTACTGGCATGTGTAAGAACTGCGTGTTGGTATGATAGATGTTAGTATGGCGTATGGTGTGTGCGTTGCAGGAATGTTAGCCTGTGGGACATACAGGCCAATAAGGCATTTGACCTACCAAGACGACGCCTCCCGAGCTAGATACTGGAGAGTCACGTCGTCAGCGTTACGATATCTCAGCTTGGCTTCGCGATCAAGATCCTTTGGCTCTCGTGTCAATAACTCCTCAGTTGTACTCATGAGGATGATTGAACCTTGTTCCAGCCCTCAGTAAAAAAATAAAATCTTTGAATTGACCGGGGGTCGAACACGTGACCTTCGGGTAAGAAGCAACCATGGCACCGGCACCGGATATATGAGGACAGCTCAAACACCCAATCCCGAAACTAAGGGAATTAGCCATCACAATTAAAATCCCTCAGCTTGAACCCGAGACCCCAAGGCCACGACAGCCATCTATGGAAAAGGACTCTTTGATGGTAATTACATCATTCATGTTTTCTTTCGCAAACCACCTGGAATCTCATATCTGTTATTTCGTAGTGTAGTTTAAGGATCAAGACTTTTCGTACCGTGATGAATTTCATTTCAACCGTCAGAAAGTATCTTCCCACATACCGAGAGCATGGAATGCCGCAGAACAAATATTCCATTTTAATAGTTTTAGCGAGAGCTTTTACTGAAATTGCATACCACGGCATATCAATAACTTGATTTATCAGTTCCCGTGGATGTGCACTCTGCACTCATTTTATTTGAAACTTGAATTAAGGCTGGTATAGGGCTCGTTGATGGACTTATTTCTGTATAAAACGGGGGTGGGATTGAAGTAAGCGAGTCTGCCTGCGGTAGAAAGCTGACTGTGCTGTTCCATTTCATCATTAGCCCTCGCACTTTTCCCCCCACACATTTGACAACTCATTCTCGCGTGCCATTTCCGTGCTATCAGCATTTACAATGGAATGCGTGAATAGTAAGGCTGTTATTTGACATCATTGGAGGAGAAAAGTGCTTGTCCCACATACACGGCTAGTATTGACCCAATTTTTGTCACTGGGATGGGAAGGAGCGAACTTAAACAGAGAACAGTTCTGTATTCTTAAAACTAATAATAATAATAATAATAATAATAATAATAATAATAATAATAATAATAATAATGTTATTCATTTTACGTCCCACTAACTACTTTTTAAGGTCTTCGGAGACGCCGAGGTGCCGTAATTTAGTCCCGCAGGAGTTCTTTTACGTTCCAGTAAATCTACCGACACGAGGCTGTCGTATTTGAGCACCTTCAAATACCACCGGACTGAGCCAGGATCGAACCTGCCAAGTTGGGGTTAGAAGGCCAGCGCCTTAACCGTCTGAGCCACTCAGCCGGGCATTCTTAAAACTGGATTATGCAGCGTCTTACTTTAAAGTTGAACAGGGCAGTCGCGATGGTATTTGAATGGTGAACTCAACATATCGTCCCCACTATGGCAAACTAGCGAAAGTGACAAATAAGGGAACCTGTAGTTCTAAACTTTTGATCTATATTTTATTACTTATATAATGTCCACCTTTTGGCAAAATCTTACATCTGCTACTCATTCTGTATGGCTAACACACAAAGCCAATCATTAAATATAAAAATTGATTTGACATGTGTAATCACAACTTCTTTCAGCTCTTCTAATTTTTTTTACAATTTCCAGATTCGTTAGTTTGCCAGAGGAGGGACGATATACAACCACGGTAGCTGTGTTTCCTACAGCCTCAGACCGGCAGCTGAGCGGAGTGATGGAATGTTGTTATCTGATTATAAGTGAAATCACCATATTCACTCCAGCAAGAGTTTAGTGTCACTGCCATCGGTCTAGGATGAATACATTTATTTTGGCAGTGTGGTTTTGGTATTAATGTTTTGATGTAGAATACGTCTGTAGTTTCGGCACTGTACTTGCGCCGGTGAGTGGTACATAAAAATGAAATTTCTTAAAATCGAAATAATTTCTAGAAAACACTTGTGACAGCAGAGTTCAATATCTTATTTTGTAACAAGAGTCCAACCTCAATATGACATAAGCAGGTGATCCAATAGCGCCGCCATCTTGAGGTACTAAAATTGCCATGCCGTGCGACTATAAGAGAGAAGATCTCTAAACTCATGTGTGACAGCTCGTAGTGTGAGGTGTCATTTGATTCGTCTCGGTGAGTTCTAACTACAATTATCCAGTGAAACAGTTGAATATTTGGGGAGGGAGGGGGGAATGTGGTGCGAAGAAGGGCGAAAAAATTCGTGTCCTTTGCAAGATGAAAAATACATGTCTTCAGAATTATTGAAAAAGCATTAGAGAGGACAAAGCAGCTTGTTGGAATTCCAGTGATTCAAAATATTCTAAAGTCACCAATGACGAGTGTCGAAGACTTATTGGGTGCGTTTCAAATGTAATGCGGCTGAAAGTCGTGTGGCGAGTTGGCGCGCAATTACAACCTCAGCCGAGCACATCTAGTAGTTGAAAAAATTCACAGTACTTTCTAACTATATACTTAATTTGACAACAGCCATCACGTGGTACGTATTCTGTCTTGAAATTTGAGGCCGTGATCCCGACACAGCCCAGTTTGAATGTTAATTACAGTATTATTTATAAAATGGGGTTCACATTAGAACAGTGTGTCTTCATTTACTACCAAACAGCAATACGCTACGTAATATATTGAAGAAATTTCATATCAACGGGTCTGTTCTTAACAAAAAGCAAAGTAGGAGGGGCCGATGATCTAAATGTTAGACCCCATTAAACGACAAGCATCGTCAACATCAGCAGCAGCAGCAAAGTAGGAGACGAACTATGTTAAACCTCATGTCTTGTAGTCAAATAATGTTTTCCTTTTCTTTACAATCTGCTATGCGGCGCACCAATACAGATAGGTTTTATGGCGATGATGGGATAGGAAAGGCTAGGAGTGAGAAGGAATCGACCGTGTTCTTAATTTAAGTACTGTCCCAGCATTTTCCTGGTGTGAAAGCGGGAAACCTCGGAAAATCATCTTCAAGGCTGCCGACAGTAGGATTCGAACGCAATCTGAAAGCTACGGGACCCAAACCACACAGCCACTTCTTTGGCGTTAAATAATGTATAACGGCCTGTAGTTCATTTTCAGTTGTTCGTGATCAACTTTGTGTAACACGTGTCCATTTCATTTAAATTTGCTGCCAGTCATTCGCTTCTTGAAACCGGAAATGAAATTCATCGGGTCGACTATACATGTATAATTTGTGTATCGCATTCAGTATTTAACATTTTCTTTCAGAGCAGCTCAGAAGGCTATACACCATCATCCGAACAAACGTACAGGTTTTTCTGTGTTTGTATTTATAGGATATGAATTATTAATTTAAACTATTCTGTTCCTTCCCAAGCAAGGACTGTACTCCGACAGAGAAATGACATGCATAATTTAAGATGTGATTAACAATTCTTTCTATGCTATTTACGTACGCGTCTTACAATGTTAGTATATTACTCATGCTATCTACACTCACCTTTACTTACACGCGTTCCATGGTAGGACTGACATGCCCCAGTTGAGTGGTCCCTCCCAGGTATCGACAATTTTTAACTGTAATTCCAAGCTTGTTTTTTATTCGCCGAAATTATTCACTCCCATATCTGAAAATGCTGGATGAGTAGCTTATGTTAAAAACTTATACTTTTTGTTTGATGTGAAGAGTATGGACATTTTGATCATCAGTTCCGTGTATTTTATGTGCGTGTGTTTACTTAGCGAGGTGTGGTTCCGATAACATATTTGATATTTGAAGGGGTATTACAGCCGAATCACATTGCCACTGACTTCTCTCAAAGGTGGCCGTGCTTTAAATCTTGGCGAATGGATGTGCAGTGTTTGAATTGGAAACCCGCGTTCCTATGGTTCGGATTTATTTTATTTATTTATTTATTTATTTATTATTCTTTCTTCATCGTGAACATTTTTGTCTTGTAAAATTCTTAATTTGGAATCATCTCTCGTAATATTTTAATGTATTTTAATTATTAATTTAATTTAAAAATAATATAATTGTAACAACGATGTAAAACTTTGTCTCATGCCTGTGATCACGACGTCAGCAAGACAAAAAACAAACTAAAACTTAAGCTTGATTGTCTGCTTTTTAATTCCCCAACAATCGAACGAGAAAATGCAGTCACGTACTTCCAAGTGTGGGATTTAAACTTACCTTTATTCTCAGTTTGGACCGAGCAGTTTCAATTTCAGTCCCTCAAAGCAGATTTTAATTTGTGGCAGTCAGAAATCGAACTCAGGATCGCTGGTTGGAAAGCTAGTATGATAACTTCTGAATCACAGTAGTGGACTGCATTTATTTCATTTGCTGGTTCAAATCCGTAGAGAAGTCAGAAAATTCTTCAATTCCCTATTTTACCTTTGAAAATAATGGCACACTGCTTGTTGTAACTTCGTAAAGCCCGCAGTAATGTTGTTTTCAGTGTAAGCCATACTGATTAGTGCAATCGAACCTAGCTGTAGTTAAACCACAAAATGAAATGAAATGGCGTATGACTTTTAGTGTCGGGAGTGTCCGAGGACATGTTCGGCTCGCCAGGTGCAGGTCTTTCGATCTGACACCCTTAGGCCACCTGTGCGTCATGATGAAGATGAAATTATGATGAAGACGACATATACACCCAGCTCCCGTGCGAGAGAAATCAACCAATGATGGTTAAAATTCCCGACCCTGGCGGGAATCGAACCCGGGACCTCTGTGACCAAAGGCCAGCACGCTAACCATTTAGCCTGGAGCCGGAGAGTTAAACCACATAAGTAGTACTGATTAATGTGGCAGGTGGCCATCAGCTTCATAACTTGCTAGTCACTGCATTACCAAGCTCGATAGCTGCAGTCGCTTAAGTGCGGCCATTATCCAGTATTCGGGAGATAGTGGGTTCGAACCCCACTGTCGACAGCCCTGAATATGGTTTTCCACGGCCGCTTCCTTCCCAATCCCTGGCCTTTCCTATCCCATCGTCGCCATAAGACACATCTGTGTCGGTGCGACGTGAAGCAATTGTAATAATAATAATAATAATAATAATAATAATAATAATAATAATAATAATAATAATAATAATAATAATAATAATAATAAATCTCAGGCTCCTTCTCATGGTGTTTTTCTGCGAATGCTAAAAGTCATGGGATATTTGTCAATTTTACTCGTTCCTTAATGCGAAAGAAATGCAGTTTCTATTTACAAAAACACCTATGCAAAGAATGAGCAACACTCCTATAGTCTGTGTCAAATTTAAAGCTGCTTCCGTTGTAGTCGTTTTTATGAAGTAAAAATGTTTTGCCCTGACGCAAGTAATATTTAACGCAGTGAAATTTCCCACGGAGCGTAACTCATTCAGTGGGTGAGATAATGCGACAACACAGCAGCCGTTTGGTTGGACAAATCTGAGTAGCCTCTTGAGGCTAAAACGCTTCTCATTTGACAAAAACGATAGTAATACAGCGTGTATCAAACGCACAAACTCCCAAGTACTGCAAACTTGATTGTTATTTCGAATTTAGTTTGAATTTCCTGTAATGACACTCTCTGTTGATTACCTTACAAGAAGTGTTCGAAATGCCCACCCCTGCCAATACTGCAGGCTTCTGCTCATCGTCTCATTTGCGTTACGAAAATATTCAAAAACTGCCTAGAGTTGTACTTGTCGTTGGACTATCTTGCGTAATTCTTCCGCGGGGTTGCTTCATCCTCCAGGGGAGTTGTGTACACCAACGACTTCAAGTACTCCATCACAGAGTCCAAGGGATTTAGATTAGGCGGCTGTGGATGCCAGCCATTTGGTTCACCTTCATCTATTGAATGATCAGAATGACACAAATATTAAATTATGCCAGAGTGTCATCATGCATGACGCAGCACTAGTGGCATGTCTTCCAAGAGAGTTGGATATCTCAGAAATTACGAATTTCCGGACGTATATCTGTATAACTTTTCTGTCTACGCTGCATATGAGGAATCCAACCCGGCAATTTTTCCATTTTTTTAACACCCGACGTATACTTTTTGTAGTGAATATCGTATCGCATTTTAGTCTTCAAGTTTCCTTGCCAATTTAGAAGAACCATGTGTGGAGAGCCACATCTTAAAATATCTCACACATGAGTAGAATAATATTAGTCTACTAATCCCATGATTTCTGGTTCAAATCCGGCAGAGATAGACGGATTTTTGAATGGCGGAAACAAGCCCATTCGATGCTCCATTTCGTACGACGTCGTCATGTAGAAGATCTTTGGTCACATGTTTAGTGTTTATCCGACAAAATTAATTAAAACTCAGCCATGGGTCGCCTAAGGGAGATCTGTTTCTGTTTCACCTGGTACAGTTGTACGGAACGTCAAAGTTGATACGCGGGCAGCCCCATGGCATGAACTCAAAATGCCTCGATACGGTAGCTGAGGCCGTATTATTATTATTATTATTATTATTATTATTATTATTATTATTATTATTATTATTATTATTATTATTATTTATATGAATTTACTAATAGCCGGTGAAAAGGTAACGTGCCTGCTTCTTACCGGGAGGTCCCGGGTTCGATTCCCGTTCATATGAGGAATTTTTACCTGGATGCGAAGGGCTGGTTCGAGGTCTGCTCAGCCTACGTGATTACAGTTGAGGAGGTATCAAACGTTGAAATAGTGGCCCCGGCTTAGAAAACCAAGAATAATGGCCGAGAGGATTCATCGTGCCGAATCTGCAGGACTTCGGGCTGAGCAGCGGTCGCTTGGCAGGCCAAGGTTCTTCGGGGCTGTTGTGCCATGGGGTTTGGTTTATGTTGTAATAATTGTCCTCTTCACTGTCTTAATGATGCAGAATACTTTTTTTAAAAAAAATTCTCTGCAATAACGTGGCACCCTTATTTGCGGGTAACGACGGATTACTTAGTAAGCACTCGCACAGCAAACTTAATCGCTCGTTAAGAACTAGGAAAATAAATGAGCCCTCGCTTTTAACACCCATTGTATTAATGACTGACTTTTGTTTCATTTGAACTGTTGATGTCCCGACGACTCATCATCGATAATGTTCTGTTCATTGTGTTGCTCTTGTGTTCAGCGGGTTCGTGTGAAATTATCCGCAATAATAAGGTTTAATTATCCTTGCTTCTCTCTGCCTGTTCGTTCTCGCCCTCATTTACTCCCTCGCCTCTGCTGCTTGCCTGCTTGCTCCGTATCTTGTGCAAGAAGAACCATCTGATGACGTCAGAAGGTGTTTTTCACATGGGAACAGCCAAGGAAGGTTTTGCTTTGAACGTAACAAGTAATTGAAGTAAGGGAATGGGAAGAGATCATTATGGTCGATAGGTTGTAATTGTGAGGATATCAGCTGTAACAATTTCCTTCGCAATTTCGTCATTATTTAATCCATTGCGAAAAGTAACACATCATGTTGTATATACCACAAAATAGTGGATCTCTATACACATGGAATGTTGATTAGAAAACTCATGATTCATTCTATTAGTAAGAAATGGGTACAAAAGAAATAAATGGAGATCTGAAAAAATACTCCAGGATGCAGGCTTGCAAAGGAACAGATAAAAGGACCAAACAAGAAGCATGCTAAAGAACTGTTGAAACTCAGCAGAGAAAATATAAGGTGGGTAGTAGTACTGTTGACAGGACACTGCCATCTGAAGAAACACCTACATAGAATTGGAGTAAAAAGATACCATATATGTAGGAAATGCAACAAAGCAGAGGAATCAGCTGGACACATACTTTTCTAATGTGAGACGCTGGATAGAATCAGTCTCTCCACTCTAGGACCACCAGGTGAAGAAAGAGAAAAAATCAAAGAAGACCCAAAACAACAACCTGCAGCTTTGTGAAGGGAGCAGGTGTATCTAGGTAGGGATAAAGGAAAACACGGTAGCAAAAGATCTTAGAGGTCGACGTTAATTAGGAAGTAATATTAAGAGGCCCCATGAAGAAAAGAACAATAATAAGAAGAAGAAGAATAGTAAGAAGGTAGAATTTGTAAATCGTCGCTGCGTCTGAAAATGTCGCTATGGTGACGATATTGTTGGATAAACACTGACCCGCAGCACAAAATATAATTAAAAACGGTAATTCATTGATTAAGGTCGCACAGTAATTTCTAGGCGCAACGGTGATATTAGGGAATAACTTAAGAGTAAATGTTTATTTTAAATATCAGGTCGTTCAGTTTCTTACAGCTATGTATACAGTCTGGTATCCAGGCATGAGAAGTTATATCTCGGGCTCTGACTTGCGAATCTGAGTATTTTGAAGATGCTGCTATACATGCCTAAAATTCCGTGATGCTCGAAGCTGCCGTCCCAGCAGGTCTTCTACGCTTTCAGAAAGCAACACTCTGATTTATGGAAACCTGCCAACGACAACTGAGGCAGTGTGTCGTGAAGGAGTAAAGTAGATATTAGTATAATGCAAAACATTTGCACCTTCATGTTTTGACTTTTTCTACGAAATAAATGTATCAGAACAGTGAAAGTAGCACTTGTGTCCAACTCGTTGGCTGAATGGTCAGTGTACTGGCCTTCGGTTCATAGTGTCCCGGGTTCGATTCCCTGCCGGGTCGGGAATTTTAATCGCTTCTGATTAATTCTTCTGGCTCGGGGACTGGGTGTTTGTGTCCGTCCCAACACTCTCCTCTTCATATTCACACAACACATTACACTGCCAACCACCATAGAAACACACAATGGTAATTACATCCCTCCATATAGGACTGTCGTCAGGAAGGGCATCCGGTCGTAAAACAAGCCCAAATCCACATGTGAAACAGTTCGCACCCGCGACCTCACAGGTGTGGGAAAAGCCGTGGGAAAATCCGTAGGAAAAGAAGAAGCAGAAGAAGAAGAAGAATAAGAATAAGTGAAAGTAGCACTTGTATATTACTTTCAAAAATACCATTCTAACATGGTCTTTATATTATTGAGAATTAATACTACTCAGATTTACACAAATACCAAGCGAGTTGGCCGTTCTGTTACGGGCTGACAGCTTTGAGGTTGCATTCGGAAGGTAATGAGTTCGAATCCCACTGTCGGCAGCTCCGAAGATGAATTTCCGCTGTTTCCCCATTTTTCACACCAAGCAAATGCTGGGACTATATTTTAAGTAAGACCACGGCTGCTTTCTTTCCACTCCTAGCCCTTTCCTATCCCATCATCGCCTAGACCTCTCTGTGTCGGCGCGACGTTAAACAATTTGTAATAATAATAATAATAATAATAATAACAATAATAATAAAATTACTCATAGTTTTAAGATTATTGAACAAATTAACACCCTCTCAGTAAAATCTATCTACACTGACTGACAGAGCAAATGCAACACCAAGAAGGAGTGGTTCGAAAGGGATGAAAGTTGGGGAAAAAACAAAGACGGCACGGACGAATAATTGATGTTTATTTCAAACCGATATGCAGGTTACACAATGCGCACGGCATCGACTCAGTAGGATGTAGGACCACCGCGAGCGGCGATGTACGCAGAAACACGTCGAGGTACAGAGTCAATAAGAGTGCGGATGGTGTCCTGAGGGATGGTTCTCCATTCTCTGTCAACCATTTGCCACAGTTGGTCGTCCGTACGAGGCTGGGGCAGAGTTTGCAAACGGCGTCCAATGAGATCCCACACGTGTTCGATTGGTGAGAGATCCGGAGAGTACGCTGGCCACGGAAGCATCTGTACACCTCGTAGAGCCTGTTGGGAGATGCGAGCAGTGTGTGGGCGGGCATTATCCTGCTGAAACAGAGCATTGGGCAGCCCCTGAAGGTACGGGAGTGCCACCGGCCGCAGCACATGCTGCACGTAGCGGTGGGCATTTAACGTGCCTTGAATACGCACTAGAGGTGACGTGGAATCATACTCAATAGCGCCCCAAACCATGATGCCGCGTTGTCTAGCGGTAGGGCGCTCCACAGTTACTGCCGGATTTGACCTTTCTCCACGCCGACGCCACACTCGTCTGCGGTGACTATCACTGACAGAACAGAAGCGTGACTCATCGGAGAACACGACGTTCCGCCATTCCCTCATCCAAGTCGCTCTAGCCCGGCACCATGCCAGGCGTGCACGTCTATGCTGTGGAGTCAATGGTATTCTTCTGAGCGGACGCCGGGAGTGCAGGCCTCCTTCAACCAATCGACGGGAAATTGTTCTGGTCGATATTGGAACAGCCAGGGTGTCTTGCACATGCTGAAGAATGGCGGTTGACGTGGCGTGCGGGGCTGCCACCGCTTGGCGGCGGATGCGCCGATCCTCGCGTGCTGACGTCACTCGGGCTGCGCCTGGACCCCTCGCACGTGCCACATGTTCCTGCGCCAAACATCTTCGCCACAGGCGCTGCACCGTGGACACATCCCTATGGGTATCGGCTGCGATTTGACGAAGCGACCAACCTGCCCTTCTCAGCCCGATCACCATACCCCTCGTAAAGTCGTCTGTCTGGTGGAAATGCCTCCGTTGACGGCGGCCTGGCATTCTTAGCTATATAGGTGTCCTGTGGCACACGACAACACGTTCTACAATGACTGTCGGCGTAGAAATCACGGTACGAAGTGGGCCATTCGCCAACGCCGTGTCCCATTTATCGTTCGCTACGTGCGCAGCACAGCGGCGCATTTCACATCATGAGCATACCTCAGTGACGTCAGTCTACCCTGCAATTGGCATAAAGTTCTGACCACTCCTTCTTGGTGTTGCATTTGCTCTGTCAGTCAGTATATATATATATATATATATATATATATATATATAAAACTAGCAATTACCCTCGCTTGGCTCGCGTGGATTTCGTAATTTGATCAAAGTAATCGTTCCTCGGCATTGTACTAAGACTTTATCTGAAAATTCCTAAAGCATAAAAACTCACCCGAAAATTGAGTTTCATTTACCCCAGAAATTCTTTGTAAACCATGTTTGTGGTATTACCTTTTGGGGCTAAGACGCCCATGCGACATAGAACTGTACATGTGTAAAACAGTCTTCTCTCAAGTCGAAAAAATAAATCCATGTCTCTTTATTTTTAAGGTAGATTCCAAATACATATTCCCACATCTGTAACATCTTCCGTTTTTTGAGATATACATAAGTATCCCCATAAAAAGAATTCAACCCCTCGATCAATCCTTCCCCCACCCTACCCCATCTAAGTGTATTTTCCGAAAACAAAAATGTTTCTTTATTTTTAAAGGAGATTCCAAATACCAATTTTCACGTCTGTAACATCTTCACTTTTTATGATATAAGTATCCTCATAAAAATAATTGAACTATTTTTCACTTATTTTCACCCCCCCCCCTTAAGTGCCTTCTCGTTGGCTGAACGGTCAGCGTACTGGCCTTCTGTTCAGAAGGTCCCGGGTTCGATTCCCAGCCGGGTCGGGGATTTTAACCTTAATTGGTTAATTCCCATGGCCCGGGGGCTGAGTGTTTGTACTGTCCCCAACATCCCTGCAACTCACACACCACACATAACACTATCCTCCACCACAATAACACGCAGTTCCCTACACATGGCAGATGCCGCCCACCCTCACCGGAGGGTCTGCCTTACAAGGGCTGCACTCGGCTAGAAACAGCCACGCGAATTTTTTTTAGTGTCTTCTTTGAAAACAAAGAGGTACATGTTCATGTATTTTTAAAGGACTTTCCAAATACCGAGTTTCTTGTCTCTAACATGTTAAGTTTTTGATGTATACTGTAGATATACCGGTACTCGTTTTAAAAATTCATCCGTTTTTTCAGTTCATTTCAGCCCTTTAATTGGATTTTCCGAATAAAACAAATGCTTGTTTCTTTATTTTTAAAGGAGATTCCAAATACTAATTTTCACGTCTGTAACATCTTCAATTTTTTGAGATATAGGCCTATGTGTCCTCATAAAAGTAATTCAACTCATTTTTCACCCCAGCCCGTTAAGTTGATTTCCCCCCTCCAAAAATGCGTGTTTATTTTTAAAGGAGATTACAAATACAAATTTTCACGTCTTTTGAGATATAAGTGCCCTCATAGAAAGGATTCAACTAATTTTTCAATTCATTTACCCCCCCCCCCTGCACATTCCGTAGAGTAAAAGACACGGGTTTCTTTACTTTGAAAGAAGATTCCAAATACAAATTTTCATGCCTCTAACATCTTCAGTTTTTTGAGATATAAGTATCCTCATAAATAGAATACAACTCCTTTTCCACCCAAGCCCGTTGATTCCCCCCTTCCAAAAATTCGCGTTTCCTTATTATTAAATGAGATTACAAATACAAATTTTCACGTGTGTAATCAGTTTTTGAGATATAGACCTACTGTATGTTTCTCCATACAAAGAATTAAATTTTTCACTTCCTTTCACCCTCGCCCCTTAAGTGAATTTTCCTAAACCAAAAATACGTTTTTCTTTATTTATAAAGGAGGTTCCAAATGCCAATTGTCACGACTGTAACATCTTCAGTTTTGAGATATATATATCCTCATGAAAAGCAATTAAACTCCTTGTTCACCGCCCCCTCCCCAAAGATTCCCCCCTCCAAAAATGAGTGTTTAAAAGAGAATTCCAAATACTAATTTTCACGCCTGTAACGTCTTTAGTTTTTGAGATATAAGTATCCTCATACAAAAAATTCAACTAATTTTTCAATTCACCCCCTTAAGTGGATTTTCCGAAAAAATCAAATGCTTGTTTCTTTGTTTTTAAAGGAGATTCCAAATACTAATTTTCACGTCTGTAACACCTTCAGTTTTTGAGATATAAGTATCCTCATAAAAGTAATTCAACTTATTTTTCACCCCAGCCCGTTAAGTTGATTTCCATCCTCCAAAAATGCGTGTTTATTTTTAAAGGAGATTCCAAATACAAATTTTCACGTCTTTTGAGATATAAGTGTCCTCATACAAAGAATTCAACTAATTTTTCAATTCATTCACCCCCCTGGACTTTCCGTAGAGTAAGGGACACGGGTTTCCTCATTTTGAAAGGAAATTCAAATTAAAAATTTTCATGTCTGTAACAAACTCCGTTTTTGAGATGTATCCCCGTAAGAGGAATTCATCTGCTTTTTTATCCCTCCCCCCACCAAGTTGATTCCCCCCCAAAAAATGCGTGTTTCTTTATTTTTAAAGGAGATTCCAAATACCAGTTTTCTTGTATATATATTCTCATACAAATAGTTCAACTAATGCTTCAATTCTTTCCGCCCTCCCCCGTTAAGTTTTTTTCGATAACAAAAGAATACGTATATCCTTATTTTTAAAGGAGATTCCAAATACCAATTTTCACGTCTGCAACATCTGCAGATATGCTAATTTTTAAAATTCACACACTTTCTCAATTCCCCTTAAGTGGTTTTTCCGAAAAAAATTTATATGTTTCTTTAATTTTACAGGAAATTCAAAATACAAGTTTGAAAATCTGAAATACGTTACGTATCTTAGATTATCTTTTTTAAAAATTCACCCCATTTGTCACTTCTGTTCACCGCCTATTCATCGGATTATCCAAAAACGAAAAACTACGTGTTTCTTTATTTCCAAAGGAGATTAAAAATAGCAATTTTCATGCCTGTAACATCTTCAGTTTTTGAGATATAAGTCTCCTCATAAAAGGTGTTCAACCCCTTTTATCCTTTTCACCCTCCCTTAATGGGATTTTCTGAAAACAAAAAATACATGTTTCTTTATTTTTAAAGGAGTTCCCAAATACCAATTTTTAAATCTAAACTTTTAAGTTTTGGGGATAGAGATACACTCAGTTTAGAAATTTACCCCGTTTTCACCCCTTTAGCGATAGAATATCCAAAAATACTCTCTTAGCGAGCACCTACATTGTAATATGAATGTATCCCCAAAATTTAATTTCTTTATGTCCGGTAGTTTTGGCTCGGCGATGATGAATCAGTCAATCAGACTATCGTTGCGTACAGGTTGACCAACCGTCCGGCAAATGTTTTTAATGTTTGTCCTCTGACCGGCAGACATTTATTATTTGCCAATAAATTAGGCCACAACACTATTTGCAAATAGTGGATTGTGGTGTCGTTTAGCTAATTCACAGAGACTTGCAGACTGAACGCTGAAAGGCTTAACGCTCTACGTGGTACAGTCATTTAGTTCGAAGACTGAACGTATGATGGCACCGGGGTGCACTGTAGGGCATATGTGGCACCGTGACATGGTACCATGTCAGTGTCCGGCTCCATGGCTAAATGGTTAGCGTACTGGCCTTTGGCCAGAGGGGTCCCGGATTCGATTCCCGGCAGGGTCGAAAGACCTGCACCAGGCCTCTCCGGAGGCCACACGCCATTATATTACCATGTCAGTTAGTCTCTTGTCCCTTCAAAAGACAAGTTGAGTGCATCCATTCGAAGCAGACGTACGGTCGCTGTTGTGACGGTGATTTGAATGCGCCAGTCGGACCTTGACATGACACAGTTTGAGCAACAGGCAAACATCAATTTCTGCTAGAAATTAGGCAAAACAGCTGCCAAAACATTTGAAATGATGCAGCAGGTTTACGGTGAAGACGCATTGAGTCGCAGTGTTATGTTAAGTGGCACCGACGTTTTGTGCAAGGACGGGACAGTTTGGAAGATGATGTGCATACTGGTCGGACATGATCCAAGAAGTTGCAACGTTGGTGCGCGCTAACCGCTCCTAATCGGTAGACGATCTCGCAGCAGCAATAGGGGTCAGCCATGGTACTTGCCACAAAATTCTGACGGATGACTTCAACATGTCTCGTGTTGCCCAGCACAGTGTGCCACGAATCCTGTCGCAAGACCAACGTGATCATCGCATGGCAATTTGTGGTGACCTCATCAGTAGTGCTGACGATGATCCGACGTTTCACAACCGGATAATAACTGGAGACGAAACATGGTGTTTCCTTTCAGCGGCGCTTCCAGCAGCTTTACCAACGTTGGCAAACGTGCATAACGGCCAACGGCGACTATTTTGAGGGTGGATGTGGTTCTGTGTAGGTGTACGCCGTGTAATGCGGCATTGTGTGCAACACACAGAGTCGTGCGGGTGCCTATCCTCCAGGCGTCAAGTCTCAGAACTTAATGACTGCGTAATAATAATAATAATAATAATAATAATAATAATAATAATAATAATAATAATAATAATAATAATAATAATGTTATTGGTTTTACCTCCCGCTGACTAATTTGTACGGTTTTTGGAAACCCCGACGTACCAGAATTTTGTCGCACAGGAGTTCTTTTTCGTGTCGGTAAATCTATCGATACGAAGCTGACGTATTTCAGCATCACCAAATACCATCGGACTGAGCCAGGATCAAACAAATTTGATTGGAGAATAGTGTTTTCCATAGTGTGTGAGTTGCAGGAAAGTTGGGAACAGCACAAACACACCCAGACTCCGAAGAAAGGGAGTTAACTATTAGTTTAAAGTCCTGGACGGTGCCAGGAATCGAATCCGAGGTCCTCTGAACTGAAGGATAATAATATTAATAATTGGATTTACTTGCTATTCTTACGTTTTTCGAAGACACCAAGGTGCCAAAAATATTCTTGGAGTTATTTTGCGTGGCAGTAAATTTACCGACACGAGGAGTCTGGCGTATTCGAGCAATTTCAAATGCCATTTGACTGAGTGGAGATCGAACCCGCCAGTTTGAGCTTAGAAGATCAGCGCTTAGATACTTAGCCCGGCCGTTATCATTATTGTTTAGAGAAGTGTATTTGAATGTCATGAGGTCAAGACATGATGGGTTTTGACATAATCGACTGTAGTTTCTGCTTAGACTGGATGTTTCATAATCTAATTCGAAGAAGCTGTTTTGTTTTCTACTTCAAGAATTCAGTGTAAATGTGTTGGTCACGAGGTGGAGTCTGGTATACTTCATGCAGCCGTAATTGATATTATCTGTTGCGGGACAGGGGTCGACCTTATCTGGTTGTCATGCAGTCGCCTACACGCACTGGCACGCGTGTGCGTAAGAGAAGTGCGTGAGGTGACGTGAGGTGCGTGCCCACGCCGTGCCGCCTGGTCCGGTCCGGCGGCCCACCACGGAGAAGAAAGTCTTGCGACACGAAGTAGCTGTAACTGGTTTCGCTTATTATTTTACAGAACGTCATCTCTTCTCTACTGAAAATGTACGTGGAACAAATGAGTTGCTTATTGATGCCTGTTGCATCTTGTTAAATATTTAAGTTTGATATGAAAATCAGGATGATAAACTCGCACGTGGGTCTACCAGGAAGAAGTGTTCTAATCCCTATGAAGAACTCGTGTTCCCCATTCACGTTAGTGCTAGAAGCCTCTGTTGCTACTCCTTAGGCCTCCCTTGCCTATTCGGAGAAAACTTTGCAGTCTGTTGAAAATCTGTCTTTCAAATCTTTTAAAGCGATCATTCAATTGCGGTTTGTCGTTCACGCAATGCATACTAGTATTTGTAGTGGTACCTGTCCTGTGGTCCAGAATTAGCGAGCTTTCCTAGTTCCTCTTATCTGGAGGCCCCGGGTGCGATTCTTCGTCAGAGCAAGAATTTTCACTCAGCCTACGTGAGCATTTTATGATTTAAGTGACTTGGCATTAAATACCGACAAATGACTGAAATACTTTGAAAACGTATCCTGTTGAATACTGTTGGTAGGCCATAAAACTGTTTATATTATTTTACGCATGTCAGTTTGTCAGTATTTCGCATTTTGAACCGTTGATAGTTCAATCACGTTGGTTATATGCGGTGTTAGAATTGAAATATTGTCGGGGTGAGTGACTTGGACGGTTGAGGCGCTGTCCTTCTGACCCCAGCTTGACAGGTTCTACCCTGGTTCATTCCAGTGTCAGTAGATTTATCGTCACAAAAGGGAACTCCTGCGGGACTAAATTCCGGCACATCGTGTTCTCCGAAAACTGTAGAAAAGAGTCTTCCTGGACATAGTAAAATTTGTTCTATAATAAAATTAATATTTATTTAGACCTAAAGCATTGTGAAATTGTCGTGTAAATAACTTTTTGTGGTGCAGTTCATTTAGAGTGCATATGAAATGAAGAGAAAGATTTTCTACGGAATGTTTCCACTGGGGGGCGAAATTTGGTCAGTCATATTTTCAACAAGAAATATACAACAACTAAAACGTCCAGTGTATTGTGAGTATTGCATTACCATTTAACTCGTTTTGCCAAGTGTTTTCGAAGTACTGCTCTTAATCTTATGTCGTTTCTGTCATTGTTACGTACGAAAATCGTAAGTAGTAATTTTCTATTTTTTCTAATGTTATAAACTGGACTCCTCTGAATACGTGCAGGATTATCAGTACTATTGCACGAATTTTTGGTGTTACGGTATTATCTTCCCGGATTATATGTGAGATGTAATTTCTTTAAAACACTTTTACCCAGTTTTAGATTCAGTACTTTTACATTTTTCTATTTATGTGTGACGTCATAAAATAATCTATCTGCCTTCTTTTCATGAGGGTATGTTAACCATGTGATGTGTCATGCCATGAACTTGGATAACAAACTATTCCCTCAGCATTCAACATTCATGGTTTTCTCATCGAAGTTTGGTTTTGGATGTGGTAAAATTTGTTCAGTATGTTAAAAAATTCTAGAACCCGTTCTGGCAACGCTCCGCTTCTTTACCGAAACTCGGTATGAGCTATTTAGGTGGACGTCTTGTCTGACTAACCCAGCATAAAACTACATTTTTAGAAAGAGCAGAAAATTAAGCTCTAAGATATATTAAAAAAAAGAATTCAGTCAAATTCTCTACATGTGGTGTACACTTGTACCTGAATTGGCACTTGTGAAGAGAAACACACGCGGGCTGTGAAATTACTAGAACGATTTTCGCTCATCACCGCCTTTATGTGAATGTGGATTGAATCAGCGTATTGGAAACACTACTCTCTCCTCACCGGTGTGTTTCCACGCGCTCCTACTAAACCTGGTCACGTACTCACTTTCATTAACCTGCCAAGCAGTGTTCAGCGTTGATCCTGACACACACACACACACACACACACACACACACACACACACACACACACACACACACACACACACACACACACACACACACACAAGAGGCGATATTCGGAAACACACAGAAGGACAAACGTCTTCCAGCGAGTCTCCGTAGATTGGATCCTTATAGGGAAGTCGCCGGAGCGTTGGATATAAGGACAAGATACAGGGAACTAAACGCGTACTGTAGTTCCTTCGAGAAGAAAAAATGAAGAAAACTATTGGGAAAAGTTGACAATTGTTAGAATAATATATCTGGTAGTTTTACTCCTATAAGTTTGTTAATGTACAGTAGAGTTGAACGACGAGGATAAAAGCTCGGAGCAACTTTTCCATCGACGGCCAGCCACTTTTAAAATCGAATTTAAGCATTTGTGCTCTGTATGTTCATGGAGTTTTTATTTTCATGTAAATAGGTTTCCCTTTCAATACCACGTTACGATGTACGACGTTGCCGGAGTAATAACAGCGAACTTTTGAAAAGCATGCGTGGAAGTTCCAGGAAGCTTTATGACCGACATGTTAGTTTTCTTCTAGAGCGAATCGCTTCTATTCACTGAGATTTTATGGACCTAGTTGAAGCTATATTTATGCTCCGCAGTAAGTAAAGTAAATTCATTTCCCTTCAGCTTACGAACGCCCATGAGTGACCAGAAGGTAAAGGTTTCGCTAGCATTGTCTTCAGCACTAAGTAGAATGGAGTGATTAAATATATATCGAGGCGTCCTTACCATCATAAATTATCCACGTGAAATTTCTGACATAAGATATTGCCTGTCCGTGGTTCGATTCAGTGTAATGCTGAAGGTTCTGTGGCTATGATCAGGATATCGACAGTCACTTCAAATTAAAACCTGCATTTTTCCTTTTATACTTCCGCTGGCACTCACTGATTATTACAGACTCAGCTTGGCCATACATCTGAAGGGAAACGATATTTATCTATTATAAATATATTGTTTTGTACACTTCAAAGTTTTTCATCACAGTTCGTTTTTATCTTGGATAAGGTATACAAAAATCGAGGGTAGGTTCATTTCAATTTTAGTCCGTTTGTTTGTTTGTTTCTGCGAACATCACGGGAAAACGGCTGAACAGAATTTCTCAAACTTCTTAATTAAGTTTAGGTATAGGCGGATTGCACACTAGGCTGCATACTGTTAGTGATTTATACAGCGGTGTAGCAATATTACGGGAGCCGAAACCGGAAATGTCAGTTTTCTCCGTTAATATTTACTTTATCGAAAATCGTACAAAATGCATGTTATCCAAAGTACAATTACGGTATTTAATGTGGCACGCCCTTTTTAGCGTGCGGAGAATATTAATGGACATAAACACGACTATTACATTTTTCACAAACTTCCATTTATTTTCATCATTATTAGTTTTATATGAAAAGTATACATAACAATAATTGCAGAATATCTCATTTCCTGTCACCTACATTTGACACATTCTTACTGTGCGAACCATATGTATTAGAGAGAAAATCCAAAAAGGGTTACCGTAATGATCAGCCTCATAATTAAAATAAATACAAATTTCCACAAGGACAGAGAGTACCCGTACAGTAAATATGAATCCACATTTGATAACATTTCATAAATCCAGTATGTTAAAGAGTCTAAATTGTGGAGATATTCACTTACAGCGAACGTTGTTGACATTGAATTATTGTTTAGTCGTCATGGTAACGAAATGAACGGCAGATTTAAAGGGGTTTATGACCAGAAGATGACTCCATCTCTTCTTTATCCGAACAAGAAATAAAATAAATAAATACTATATTCCTATAAATCCCTTCCTTACATACTTAGTGGACTTCGTCCCAAATGAAAAAAAAGCCGGCAGGGTAGTAGTTGTCGGGAGTGCTGTTGGTGATTATTGTTTTAAGGGGAAATACAACTAGGCAACCATCTATATATATAAAATAAGAGTTTTGTCTGTACATTGCTCTGAATTTAAAAATAATGGTATTTCTGTATCGGCCATGTCCATAGTAACAAGAAAATGCACTTTTTACTTTGCCGTAATTTCTGTCTGTCTGTCTGTATGTATGTATGTACACGCATCACGAGAAAACGGTTGAAGAGAATTTAATGAAAATCGGTATGTGAAGTCGGGGGATGAGCCTCTACAATCTAGTCTATAAATCATTTTGCTCACGCTGAGTGAAATGGTAGTTTAGGGGAAGGCCTAATTGAATTCTCAACTATTTATGTTATTAGTGGTCTAATGAAAATCAATATTTGAAGCCGGGGGATGAGCCTCTACAATCTAGGCTATAAATCATTGTACTCACGCTGAGTGAAATGGTAGTTTAGGGGAAGGCCTAAAATTGAATTCACCGAGCTCGATAGCTGCAGTCGCTTAAGTGCGGCCAGTATCCAGTATTCGGGAGATAGTAGGTTCGAACCCCACTATCGGCAGCCCTGAAAATGGTTTTCCGTGGTTTCCCATTTTCACACCAGGCAAATGCTGAGGCTGTACCTTAATTAAGGCCACGGCCGCTTCCTTCCCACTCCTAGCCATTTCCTGTCCCATCGTCGCCATAAGACCTATCTGTGTCGGTGCGACGTAAAGCAACTAGCGAAAAAAAAAAAAATTGAATTCTCAACTATTTATGTTATTAGTGGTCGTATTTTAAAGAAAATGGGTATGCGAAGTTGGGGAATAAGTTGCTACAATCTAGGCTATCAATAATTGTATTCACGCTGAGAAAAATGGTAGTTTAGGGGAAGGCCTAAAATGTAATTCTCAAATATTGTTATTAGTAATCCTATCTTGATGAAAATCGGTACGGAAAGTCAGGAAATAAGTCGCTACAGTCTAGGTTGTAAATTATTTTATTCACGCTGAGTGAAATGGTAGTTTAGGGGAAGGCCTAAAGTGTAATTCTCAAATATTTCTTATTAGAGGTGTAATCGATGAATGCTACATAACTAAGGTTATATAGTATTAAATTTCCTATGATTCATGCCTTATACATTGTTACCGTACTGGCTGTGATCACAAAGATATTCATGAATTTGTATTTTTGTTACTAAGTCCATATCAGCGCCGAGTAACGAGAAAATGGGTAAACAGTATTTAATGAAAATCGGTATGTAAAGTCGGAGAATAAGAAACTACAGTTTATGGTATAAAATATTTTACAAATCACAGAGTCGAAATAAAACTAAATGTGAAGGCCTACAATGGAGAAAGCTCATAACATTGATCAACAATAACATTACATTGACCATTGTTTGTCGTGATGTGCTTTGTGTCTTCTGTTGCCCTTCATCTCCGGTGGATAGGATTACTGCTGCGTACAGAGTATTTTTTATTTGATGTACGTTGCACCGACATATATAGGTTTTATGGCGACGATGGGATAGGAAAGAGCTAGGAGTCTTAGGTCTTAATTAAGGTACAGGCCCACCATTTGACTGGTGTGAAAGTGGGAAACCACGGAATACCATCTTCAGCGCTGCCGACAATGGGGTTCGAATCCACTATCTCTCGGATGCAAGCTCACAGCTGCGCACCGCTAACCACACGGTCAACTCGCCCAGTCGTACAGAGTGTAACAGCCTGTCTGAATATTGATAGGAAGTAGCTGGGGAGTTAGATAACTTTCTTCTTTAGCATGCCTTTCCCCTGGTTTATAAATTTTCCGATACTACTGGTACGTAACACACTGGATCATCACAGCATTCGGGCTATTCAATCCCTACTCTGAGACATTGATTGGAATGAACAGTGTGCATATTTAGCGGAATAATGGCAGATGAGTGTTCATGGCAATCTGCGGTCTGGTCATCCCAGCTCTGGAACTTTGGACTATTAGATTGGCACCGCAATCTAACCGCAGCACTGTTCGTTAAAAGTGATAAAACGTGCGGCTTTCCATTTGATCGAGTATTTTATATGATAGCATTGCTTTTAATAGCTACATTCATACTTACGTTTTTGTAATGACCTATGTTGATTTCAGGTTAGGAAAACCAAAAAGTCAGTCTTTCTGAGAATCCCGTAGCGAAGCACGGGTACATCAGCTAGTCCTCTATATAACACTAATCAGAGAGAAAAAAAAGAAAGGGGTCTGAAACTTCGAAAAAAATGAATATATACGCCAAAGAAAGACGAAGAGCGTGAAAATTATTCCCTAGGCCTCGAATGTTCTAATACCGTCGGGGTCGGAAAAGAACAAGAGTTGACCAAGAGAGGTCGGATAGAAAGGATGAAAGTGAGGAGCACGGCACAAGTAAGTGGATGCAATTCCTGTACTCCGATTTGGAACCCGTGGTCGACAACACAGGCAAGGGATACCGCGGGTGTTATTCTACCGCCCCCACCCACAGGGGGTAGTTGTCAGGATTGTTGTTATATGCTGTCAAACCGTGTATCCATTAGCCCTGAATTCGTCACGAGGATAATGAAAATGGCTGTTGAAGTGAGAAGAAAAACTTGAAGGAATGATCACTCGAAGAATTAAGAATAAAAGAATCATAATACAGGCCTCGAATGTCCGAATATCGCGGTGCCGAAGTGAAACTAAATGTGATGGCCTGCAATCTCCTAAGCCCTTAAAACTTACCAACAATACCCTTACTCTGAGGAGACTACTGTATTTTAATTAGTGGAGTGTTTTATCTCTTCTTCTGCCGCTAAACTCCGCCAGATGGCAACTACACAACTAACACGTTAGTGACGGATACACAAAAGCTAATGTGTTTATAAAATAGAAACATAGTTTAACAGACGTCAATATCCCGTTTCTCCTGTCATAAAGTGGTTTCATATTGGTCGAATACGGCCTTCTTTCTTTTATTCAAGAAGCTTCATCTTTGTTTGAAGGAGCATCTCATAGTGTTCTTGTCACATTATGACAAATGAGTCTGACGGATCCTACATTTTTAAAATACTTGGGAAGTCATATCTGTGCATATGTTTCCCTTCTTCTTTATTAACGTTGTGAATAGAATTCATCATGTGCTTTCGTTCCCGCCATTTTCACTCGATCTCCACGCGCCCTGCCTGCCACCCGTCTTGCTCCCAATTCTAATCCGGAAATGAAGAACCGCAACTGCGAAGTCTCGTGAAAACACGAATGTGGATTTATTTCTTCAAGTCCTTTCCTTTCTCCATCTCTCTCCGCCTCATTCCTGTCTCTCTGATCCTCTCCTTCCCACTCACTCTCTTTCGTTGCTTCTGACAGCTACAGATTTGTTGCGAAATTTCTCTAGTTCAAGAATATTTCTGCAGATGGCGTTCCAATAACTTATACACAAAAAATATATATAAAAATTGTCAGATTCATACAAAGATACAAAAAAGAAATGTTGAGGAGGAAATCACATGTGTGTGTGTTTCTCTGTTATCTTCCACCCCACCCCCCCACCCCCCCCCCCCACCCCCCCCACCCCCCTCCTCTCTCCCCCACTGCTTCCAAGAACTATTGCTGTCTCCCTTGCTGTCAAGAAACACGAATGTGGAGCAGGAAAAGAATTTGCCCGCTGTTGGTTTTTGATGATGGATGGGGACGTTACTTGCGTGACAGTTTATTTCTTATTCGTATTATTTCCTGTGTACGCTTTTCAAATATTTCGGAACGTATGTTTTCTGTGAATGTACCTGGTATTTCTAGAATATAATATTTCATTGATTATAATTCAGAAATGAGGTATTACAATTTTTATGAGATATCTTCTATAAGAATCAGGCTTTATATACCTACATTCGAAGCTTAGTGTAAGCAAATCATATGCTCACATTTGGCTTTATGACTCTGGAACTAAAAATCCAATCTGAATGGTTGAGGTACCGTTTGATTGTACGTGTGAGACGTGCACTCGAAGGTATTTAAATATACACGGTTGAGGGTGGCTTTAAAAGTTGACTATTTTGAATTATATGATCTGAAATGAAAGAGAGTCTCCGTGACTCAGGTGGCAGCGCGCCGTCCTCTCACCGCTGAATTCCGTGGTTCAAATCCCGGTCACTCCATGTGAGATTTGTGGTGGACAAAGCGGAGGCGGGACAGGTTTTCCTCCGGGTACTCCGGTTTTTCCTGTCATATTTTATTCCAGCAACACTCTCCAGTATCACTTCATTTCATCTATCATTCATTAATCATTGCCCCAGAGGAGTGCGACAGGCTTCGGCAGCCGGCACTATTTCCATCCTCGCCACTAGATGGGTGCTTCATTCATTCCCATCCTGACCCGCTCGAATGACTGGAAACAGGCAGTTGATGTTCATTTTTCAACTCTGAAATCAAAAGTCTCGCGAAGGAGATTAAGATTTTTAAAGATAGATCATTTGACAACGAAGGTTCACCTGCAACTCTTACGGAGAAAGCTATGCGGGGTCGAAAATGTGAGAATTTCCTCACTTGATATCTACTTCTGATTGTAATTTTCGACCCATGATCCATGTATCACTGAATGGATAATTTTACGCCCTACATATCGGTACCATTGCGGGAAACTGAGAACTGTTAGGGAAGAAGTTACATGGTGAACACAATTTTGAAAATAACCAATTGTTTTCAAATATGTGCTGTAAAATTAGCCGGTCAAGTCGGTATGTGGCCACCCACAATAAATAACATCAGTAACGTTATAGCCGTAAAGACAGAAATCAGTTAAGCAAAATCAGTTAATCGCCTGTAATTTAGTTTACCGGTACTTTCTTTCTTTCTTTCTTTCTTTCTTTCTTTCTTCATTTGTTTATTGATGAGACAATTGCCCTGTACGAGGTCATTCATCCCTTACTTTAGTTATCATCGTCTATTTGACTTTTTTTAAAAAATTGACTGTCTAACGTGTCTTTCATTTCATCTCTAGCTAGACTTTTGTCGAGTGAAGTTGTTACGAAAACCCGCAGGAAGAGCCTTTCATCTGCCCCATCCCTTTTGCTTTTTTTTTTTTTTCTGTTCGTGTTGATGTTATTAACGAGTAGGTGCTCTGCCGTTCCCTCGCAAAACGCAGAATAGCAGCCTATTTCGGACACTTTACTCCTTATACAAATGATCATGCAGGGCAAGACTTAAACTTGAGGGAGAAGATAATCCCTAAGGCGCACTCTCCGAGATCGGTTGGATATCCACGATACGGCAATTGTAGTACGGGAAACACAAAATAGAAAAAAATACTCCATGATCTTCGTGGACTTTCTGTGTGCTGCTGATGATGAAGAAAAGAAAAGAAGAGGAAGAACTATAGATGGTAGCTGAAGGAGGAACAATTTTATTAGAACGAAGGGGAATATCTTTCAAAAATATCGTTAAATTATTCTAAACTATAAAGTACACGGCACACGCATTTTCTTTTTCCTTTGCTAATTTTGAACCCGTCCACGACAAAAAACTAATGTTAACGAGAATATTCCATGATTCCTTAATATTAATTCTAAAATACGTATGAAGTACTCTACTAAGAGAACGTGTCATACACGGAAAAGTAAACATCCTCCCTTAATTAAGCAAGCAGGAAAGCAAGCAAGCAAGCACTCACTCGCTCATCACGATATCTCATAAACCACCTAACCACTGAGAGCGAAATTTGGGATAGAGGTTCCTCTTAGGTCATAAGTAATTGCTAAAAAGTAATTTTAAGTATTTTAACCCCTATACTATAAAGTTAGAGAGCCTCCGTGGCTCAGACGGCAGCGCGTCGGCCTCTCACCGCTGGATACCGTGGTTCAAATACCGGTCATTCCATGTGAGATTTGTGCTGGACAAAGCGGAGGCGGGACAGTTTTTTCTCCGGGTACTCCGGTTTTCCCTGTCATCTTTCATTCCAGCAACACTCTCCATTCTCATTCCGTAGCATCTATCATTCATTAATATATCACTTTGGGAGTGGCGACCCCATCGTAATAATAGCCTATATGATTCATTACATCCCTGACCCGGTCAATGACTGGAAAACAGGTTGTAGGTTTACATTTACTATAAAGTTAGTGGGAAAAACACGATAAATGGGTAGCTCACGACTTCCACGATAGATGATTGTTATGCCACTTGTTTGCGTTGGTAGGTAGCGGACTGCTATGGAATTTAATTTGTATGACGTTAGAGAAGTAAATCTTGGGCGCCTCCTTGAGATGTTTCTTTTGACATCCTAAGCCATCAAATATAAGTAGAAAGATTAAGCTGTTATAAAGAACATATTCTTGCAATTAATATCAAATAAACGAGTACAGATTAAGTTGTTCTTCTATTGAGGCGGGAGGTAAACCTTCGTGTCATACAGTATAAAGTGAGGTAATTTGCTGCTCAATGATTCGACACTAAAATGACAGCCGTAAAAACCTCTGCTGCTGGAGGAGGTATAAAGCGAAGTTGAATGAAGTTTTATGGATTTTCATCCATTCGCTGGAGAGAGTTAAATATTCATTGTGATATTCACACGTGCACGTATCAGCACCGAGCTACGCGTTGTAAAGTGTAATTTACATTGCTGGTTTTATAATTTATTCAGGTCATTGTGTGTGAGCTTTTGTGAATGTGCAAGCTTCTTGGGAAATAATGGGAACTGGTTTTGTTTGTAATTGCATCAACTCATAATCAGTGTTGTCCTGATAAGGGAATGTCTTCACACACTATTGACTAATACTCCTGACATGTATAAAGTGTTGACACTGAATACATGCAAGTATTCTGTTACAAATGAATATTTCTTCCAGTTTGGCCTGCGTCGACACCAGAAGAAGAAATGAATAGAAAATAATATGTCAGCCGTGTAACCCTAAGAAACTTCTTGTTTTATAGACATTCTTCCCAAATTATATTGGGTCAAAACCAACGTGGATTAAATTCGGTCCTATAGTCGTAGACCCTTCCTGACCTTAATCCTAGTGTAATAATAATAATAATAATAATAATAATAATAATAATATGGTATAGGCTACTATGCACAGGCATTTTGAATTGACGTCTTCTAGGCTGCCTGCATGCCAATTTTGATGTTCCGTTTTATTCTACCAGATGGCAGACTTTGGTTTTGGCGTTTGTGCTCGTCTTAATAAATACGCATCGTCATTTACTGACAACACATTATACTACAAACCACCATCGAAACACGCATTAGTGATTACATCCCTCCTCATAGCGTTGGCGTCAGGAAGGGCATCCGGCAGTAAAATGGGCTAAATCCACACAAAGTGCTGTTCCCATGTAACTAGAAAGAGGAAAAAAAGGCCAAGGTTATTATTATTATTATTATTATTATTATTATTATTATTATTATTATTATTATTATTATTATATTCTTGCTTCAAATCTAGATCGATTTAACCTAAAATACCTTAGCACAAATTCTAATTATTAAGCTTAGGCCTAAAGTTGTGAAATTCACGCGACGTTTCTACGATATTATATTTTAACTAGGGGACCCGTGCGCTGTTCCACAGCATTCCTTATAAATAGGCCAGATAACTCATCTTGATATGCCTGTCGTAGTCATATTGTTTTACCTGGCCATTTCAATAATTTTATGAACATTTAATACCGATAATATAGTTTATGGATTTTCCAAAAAATAAACATGTGTTTATTTTTAAAGAAGATTCCAACTACCAATTTTAACGTCTGTAACATCTTCAGTTGTACGATCCCGCCCGTATGTGTGTCTTAACCTACAGTTTTCTTTCCCAATCAGTAAGTCATAATATGTTTACCATACCGATCGGGAACGAACTTCGACTTAAACGGCATTCAGAGTGTCACAATTCATCTCAGCTACCCCAAAGACTGTGAATTCGTCACTAATATCGTCATTTTAAGATTTTTAAGTTTCACCCCCTTCCTCTAGGGGTGCTAGAGGTTTCTTTCCCCTACAGTAATTTTTTCAGATAAAAGCAGAAATAAGTTTTAAGGAACACATCATAATATTCACATACTGTTGGGTAGGCAACCCGCTGATCGCACTTGTCTTGCAGTTTGCCTATCTTCCCCTATTTTAGTTTTCACCCCTTAGTGCCGAACTACCAATCAGATTTCGTTCAAAGCACTTCATAATCCCTCTCAGATGTAATAAGAACAAACTGTGAAAATTTCAGCGAAATCGGTCCATAGCTTTTGAGTCTATTAGCTTCAAACGTACCAACATACAATTTTATATATATAGATAGGTGACACATGCCAATTATCTGCACATTACATTTTTTGAGGGATTTTTCTTCAAATGATTCTTTCCAACTTTGAAATCATTATCTGCGCATACCTCCAGTATTGTGTTTCCTCGGAGGAGCTGGTAATTGTTGGCCTGTAGTGTGATGATCCCCTTCTAGCGACGCGCGCGTGAATAAACCAGGCCTGAGGAGCCACCGCCCGCAAAGATGAAATCTGCTCGCGTGAAATATTCAACACGGGGCCGGGCCAAGAGAGCTCAGTCAGACGTAGATCAATATTTCACCGATGTGCTTTATACAGAACACCACTCACTTCCTCTTCCTAGACAATACTACCTCATCATTCAACTTGATTTCGATTCTAAACCCTCTTGTTCGAGTTTTCCTCTCGTAATTCGTGAGCCAATAAAAGGTTTAAATTTGTCTAGTTCTAAATTCTATACTGAAAACTGTCCCTATGACCAGTGTTGTTCTGATCAGAGACAGAAGGGTAATTTTGGTAGCATAAGGACCGAAGACTTCTGGCAAAGGGGAGAAACGAGCTTGTCTCTTGTCGATATACGTAGTTGAAATTATGTCAAATGTATTCCTTAAAGAAAATATTACAAATATGCAGAATTAAACAAGCCTAACAACTACTGCCAACTTGAATAGTTACGTATGAATATCACTAAATATTACCAAACCAGGCAGTATCTGAATGTATGCAACAATAATGGAGTTTCATTATCTGAGTACATTATTCATGAAACTTCAGATTTAAGCCCCACATTCGTACTGTATCGTGGAAATTATTTCATGGAGTAAATGATTACTATTTCATTATTGTAGAGCCATTATAAATATTGCCAAATCGAGGGAAATTTTCTCGACGCAGGGAAAAATTACCGAAAAATTGCAGTGAGGGGAAGAAGATGCATTTTCTTAAATTCTTTTAAATGAAGTTAAATTTATCTGTGACTGACATCATATTCTGCAGCGTCAATTTAAGAAGCTGACAAGAATTTAGTGTAACTAATAGTGACTATATTTCTTGTTTAGTTATTTATTGTATGGCTTTTGGTGCCGGGAGTGCCCCAGGGCATGTGTGGCTCGCTCGTACAGCCTTTGTAAGGCAGACCCTCCCACGAGGGTGGGTGGCATCTGCCGTATATGGGAACTACGTGTGTTTGTAGTGTAGAAGAGTGTTGTCTGTAGAGTGCGAGTTGCAGGATTTTTGGGGACAGTACAAGCACCCTGTCCCCGAGCCAGGAAAAATAGTCATTTAAGGTTAAAATCTCTGACCCTTTCGTGAATCGAACTCGGTTCCCTCTGAACCGGAGGTGACTACTATGACCATGCAGCCAAAAGGCCGGTTATATTTAGTTATAAGAAGATACGATTGCGAAATAGTGACCATATTTCGTGATATTTAAGCTTGAAGAGACAAAGTTGTGACGTATATACTGTACATACTGTGACTTCTGGTTTGGACTAGGGGTCTGTTACTTGCATTTTTCTCTCACAGTCTCTTCCTTGACCTTGACAATATTAAAATGACTGAATTAGGAGTATTACTAGTAATACCACTCCTTATACAGCCAGTCCCATTGGTGAATGATGCGGAAGTATTGTTAATTGTGACAGTTGGAGTATGCATTTCAGTGGGTTTGGCAGATAAATATGTAACAGCACCGCCTGGCTCGGCGAGGAAAGCAGATGGAAACTACCTCGCAGTTCGTTTTTCTAGTAGGCCTCTTCATTGATGCCTCGGCTGTGACAGCTGATGGTAGATTTGTTGAGGATCTAAGCGCCTTCGTGGCCGAAGACTCAACATGCGGGAATATATCAACTGGCACATGTGCGCTGGTACTAGCACTAGGTGGCATCGTCGCTAATTTCTCGCCAAGTCGACAATCGTGCTAATTTTGTTAATTGCAAGTAAGATTTTTGACTATGGATACGTTTCACCAAAATTGTTGCACTGTCATCAAAATGGCAGATTGTGCTTGATGAATCAACTGTAGTATCTAACCATCATTTTTCATAGGAACGCCCCAACCTATGTTGTGCATGATATCGTGGTTCTCATATATTCAGCTTATTCCCTTATTTCTGGCTTTGTGTTTCTAAGATGAAGGGACATGTTTCCTGCATTCGTTTCAAGTCTATTTCAAACACTTTTCGGGCAGTACATTGCTCTATTTGAGGGATCAACCGAACTGATCATAGCATCCTACATGTCTGTGTGCGTTTATTACAAAACGATGGTGAGTACTGGAAGGGCAATAAAACTTATATCGGCATATTTAGCCGTTAAATAACTAACACTATGATAATTTCAACCTCTGTAGAAAACCGTTAGTATCACTACTTTCACTTGAGCTGCTAATAGGAGAGAAATTCTATGCGACATTGAAAAGAAGAAAACATGTGTATTATCGTCAGATGAAATACAGATTAAATGTTTATTATGTCAAAGAATGATAATAAACTTTACCGTAATAAATGCGAACAAAGAAGGAATTTAATATTTTGTGTTTGGAATATTTTAGTCATAAAAGCGAGCTGTGGAATGAGCGATTTAATAGATAGAACTATGAAAGGAACTCTACACAATTATTTCATGACTTTTAGTATAATTATACATAAAATAATGCTGTTTCAGCTTTGTGTGGAGATACAAATTGATTAATATGAGTGAAATAAGTTTAGAAAGGCATTGGATTAGTTGAGAATTCCAGTGCCATGACTTGCTTTGTTTTACAAATTTAACAATCTGGAAATTCTGTCTTTATCAAGAAATTTGACTGTCAAATGAATGGATTCCTCTGATATTTCAAGTAGTTCTCAGAGTTATTTTTGGAGATTCCTGTGTTATTTAATACCACACTGGTAACGCGTCATCTTGCGAGTTAGGAGGACATATCGATCGCTAGGAATTTTACATATCCGCGATCTCGTTATCTCTGCCAGTTTTTGTAGCTACCTTATATGTAGTGGAATGCTATTCTGATCGCTTGGTATCTTATTTCCGACTCTTCATAATATATTTCCCCTCATTAGCACAAAGCAAACGTAAGCTTAATGTTATGTTGTTGATATCGCAAGCATAACCATGGGAACCCCAGTGTTTCGTGGAATCCGATCCATAGCAATGTGACGTTTCATTTCAGGAATACCACATGCAGTTTGGAACCGTGATGTCTGGGTGTGAAGTTAGTTTGAGGAAATAATAATAATAAGAAAATAAGAATAAGAAGACGAGGAATAAGGAGAGTAGAAGAAGACTTCTCGACCAAAACGTCGCTGGAAAAAAATACAGACTCAGAAATATGTTAGGAAATCATACAGTAGGCCTACAAAGACGTTCACAGTGACTTCAGTACAAACCGATTAATATTGTACAGACACATCAAAACAAACAGTCGATCTGTAGGAAAACGAGAGTGTAACAAAAACAGACACTATGACTTGCATAATAACATCATAACGAGGATAATTTTAGAGCTGAAATTCATAAATGGCAAGTTGACCAGAAAGACTCAATGGAAGAATACGACCGAAACAACTGGAAACAAAGAGAGAAAGTCATTTCGACTAATTCATAAGAAAACGTAGCTGTGTGTGTCCTCGTACGATATTACCTATGAAGGATGTAATGAAAGAAGGCGACAATGAAGCAAAGCAATACAAAGCTGTAGGATGCCGAAATGATAATAGCAATAGCAAATGGCGGAGTAATGTACGGAAGAGTGGTCTTCAATGCGGGGGATTTTGTCCATCGAGTCCTAGTAGTTAATGCAAAGTTAATTTTCTCCTTGAAAAAATATGGTAATGGAAGATGTCGACCACAAATGCTCCATTTTCAGCTGGTAAATGAATTCAAAGTTGCTGCAGATCCTCGAGTGTTCACTGAGGCAAATGATGACATGTAAAGTATCTGATGGAGAGGGCGTTAGGGGCAGGCAGTCAATAGGAGGCTTTTGTTTATTATATTGCCAGATAAAGTGCATTGATTTACTTGTTCTTCCCTGTGTGATGTCTATTGCGCTTCATCTGTATTCCTCGTAGAGGTCGCCTGCAGGGATTTGTACGCCGGCGATGTCGCGAATACCAGAGTTTAGGGCTGCTCAGGGATCGGTGGAAATGACAGCGCAGGCCCACAGGGCAAACTGCGGTGTTGGGGTGGTTGTGGAAATCTGCGGGGACTTCACCACGCTTTTAAAGAAGACAGGAGCATAATATGCGGGTCGCCTCATTGTGTAATACCGAACGTTGTATCTCCCACTTCCCAGCGTTTTAGAGACCATTTTGACACTTTGGTTTGGAATTACAGTCTGTTAGTTAAACTAAGTAAGGCTTTGATTCTAACACCGTAGGTTCCTATTCGATCGCCTAACACTCTGAAGTTCAAGGGTGTTCAAATGTGAAAGACTTACACCAAAATATGATTGACTTCGGGAACTTCTTGAAAATTCTCTTTCGCTGAAGACCTTTGGCACAATCCTTTTTTTTTGGGGGGGGGGGATGGGTCAAAAATAAGGGTTGTTCACATTAGACTTAATCCTCACGCTCTCCAATTTATGTGTAGGTCGATACTCACTTCCTTGATTCTCTTCCGTCATTTATACCTTTATCTGCGTCACGACACTTCTCAATTACCTCTTCTTGATCATCACGCATCGAACGACCGAAAATAAAGTGTACCACCTTATTTCCTCTTCCGCATTGTTTTTTCATCACATTTCTGGTCTTATCTTTCTCCTTGTATTGTTATATGATATTATTCTTTATAATATATATATATATATATTTGCAGATTTATGAAGGTAAAAATCTGTATCAGTCCGCCTCTGCGGTGTAGTGGTTAGTGTGATTAGCTTCCACCCCCGGAGGTCCGTGTTCGATTCCCGGCTCTGCCACGAAATTTGAAAAGTGGTACGGGGGCTAGAACGAGCTCCACTCAGTCTCGGGAGGTCAACTGAGTAGAGGTGGGTTAGATTCCCACCTCAGCCATCCTGGAAGTGGTTTTCCGTGGTTTCCCACTTCTCCTCCAGGCAAATGCCGGGATGGTACCTATCTTAAGGCCACGGCCGCTTCCTTCCTTCTTCCTTACCTATCCTTTCCAATCTTCCCATCCCCCACCGAGGCCCCTGTTCAGCATAGCAGGTGAGGCCGCCTGGGCGAGGTACTGGTCATTCTCCCCAGTTGTATCCTGCGACCCAATGTCTCACGCTCCAGGACACTGCCCTTGACATCCTTGAGATCCCTCGCTGAGTCCGAGGGAAAACCAACCCCGGAGGGTAAACAGATTAAGAAATAAATAAAGAAAAATCTGTATAATCTCTAATTCTTCATCCATATTCTCTTACATCATCTAACACATCTGAACATACAACTGAACACATTAAGCATCACCACATTCACTAAGTATCTATAATACATTCCTTTTTTATTCGGCCATGTGTAGGATGATTTTCCTTCTATCAGCTGCCACACACGCTAGTGAATGATATTTTGTATTTTTTCTTTGATAAATAAATTCTTCACTGTGTCAGGAAATGGAGCTCCGTCACTTCTCTTCAGGGTCTACCTGGCCGAAGCGGTAAAGGCGTGCTCGGTTCGCCCGGAAGGACGTGGGTTCGAATCCCCGTCAGGAATTCCTAAAATTTAAGAGGTTTACTCAGCCTACACCAAAAATGAGTAGCAGGTTAATTCCTGGGGGCAAAGGCGGTCGGGTGTAGAGCTAACCACTCTACCCTATCAAGTGCCGACGTTACAGATAGTGGAAGCCTTTACCTTCCACCACTCCAAGGGCCTCCATGGCCTGTACGAACTTTGCTTTTTGCTTTTCGTCACTTCTCTTCATCAAGGACTGAACACTTACCAGGTGTATGCATAAGTTTTTGATTGTTTTTGTGGTAAAGAAGTAATTTTCAAGGGAAATTCATTTTTTGTTTTTTTCAAAATATTGGCCATCGGCTTATATACACTTCGCCCATCTTTCAGGTAAATTATGAATACCATGCCAGAAAAACTGCTTGCTTTCGCGGCAAACCATTTGCAGAGACATTTCCCAACTTTCTCAAAATTGCTGAAGTGCTGCTCTGCGTGCCCTATTGATGCGAAGAGGTGATTGTCAGGTGGCGCCAGGTCGGGGCAGTACGGCGATTTCAACGTGCCTTTCGCTGGTTTTGCTGCGTGAGACGGCGCATTGTCGTGTAACAAAATCACTTTGCCATGTCTTCTGGCCCATTCCGACAGTTTTTTCGATCAATGCGGGATTTAAATTAATCATTTGTTGGTGATAGCGTAGTGCATTAACAGTTTCGCATGGGCTTCAAGAGTTCATAATCCTAAGTACTGCTCTGATCTCACCAGACACAGCATGGTATTTTTCCCGAAGCGATTAGACCTTGGTGTTGAAGGACCGGCTTCGCAAGGTGACAGCTATGATTTTCTCCGCTTCGGGTTTTCAAAATAAATCCATTTTTGTCACCCGTCTCAATTCGGTACAGTCGTGGCGTTGAAGCAGCATTTCACAAGTGACTTTGCGATATTACATTTGCCGTTCATTCATATCGTGTGGGACACATTTACCGAGTTTACTGATCTTCCCTGTTGCTCGTAAACGTCTGCTGTTGAGTTTGAGTTGGGTCATCATTCAGTAACGCTTGCAGTTGCTTGGCTTCGCCCTCTTGTGGAACTAGAACGCGCACTGCCTTTCACATTGAAATCACCACATTTAAATTGTCTCACATGTTCTAATCTATGGAGCGTGTTCACCATATGTTTCTACCTGCAAACGATGACTTTCCACAGCCTTTTTCCTTTTGATTAAATAAGAAAAGCAATGCGTGCCGTAAATCTTCTTTTCCAGGCACAAACGTCGACACGATCACTGAACGATACAACACAGACGGTAGTGTTTGGCAGACTCAATTTGTGTGTGTGTGTTAGTAGGTTAATGTCAGACGAACAAACTGACGTATGTGTCAAATTCATACGCTGCGTACTGTTCGCTGGCGCCATCTCTGGTATTGTCCTGGCATTTACTCCAATTTACCATTGTTAGTCTATTAGTCAACAGTGCATACACTTGGAGTACAATGCAGATATTTTGTTTCTCGACATTCGATACCGTTCCCATTATAATATTTGTAGTTGAGATTACTAAGTAAGATTGTATTTGGATATAAGACAGTAACCTACATTACACACATATATACATTTGGAAGACATGTTAGCTGCATCCTATAGAATTATACATACTCATAATTTAACGACAATAGGCCTATGCATAACCACATAACACTAGAAAAGTTAGCAATTTTGATATTTTTGCTTGCGTTGTGGTAGGTAAAGTTAACTGTGTCGCCGGCTTACATTAATGAAGCAGAGCAAAATAATTGAACAAGGTCCTAGATTGTTATATTACAAATAGAGAAAAAAATCTGTCAATAATACGAGTTTTTTTTATAAAATTCGCTAGGTGTTGAAAAATATATTAGTCGTCAGATACAGTGAAAAAATTGCTATATTGGTAACGGAGATTGTTGTCTACGTTGTACTTCAGTGGTTGAAATATAAAGCAGTTTCGACTTGTGTCTAGTCTGTCCATCCTTGTGCTTGTATCCTACACTCTAGTGGATGAAATTGAAGCGTTGAGTCACGCAGTCAGTGACGGTCCCTTAGCCCTTAACAGGACATACAAACCCAAGCCGAAGAGTCTTTTGTACAGTGTCTTATGTTCGGAAGCGGTGCCCGTGAGATCTGGCTCAATCACTTAGACAAGCGCCGCCAGAGCGCATGTCGGTTTGCGCGCACCTTCAAATAAAGGTAGAATAAGATATGCATATATTTCTTTTTGAAATTTAATATAAACTGTTCTTAAGGGGAAGGATCTCATAATCATTCTTTATTACATTGGTGGTACCATGGTACGATGGCACTGCCTCACTAGCCGCTCCTGTTTGCGAAGGACAATATTGTAATTTAATCATTCTTGTCAGTGGTGGTTGACCTTCCACGCAATATTGTGATAATGGGCATAGTTCAAATCTATATAAATAAAATTGTTTCTGTTTGTCTGTTTGTCTGTCTGTTTGTCTGTTCCACCATCACGTCGAAACGGCTGGATAGATCTCAACCAAACTTCATATTTAGAGTATACTGACCCCGGGGAAGGTTTCGATATGCATATCATTTTAAAATCTTTGAAAAGACGGGGGTTTTATAGGAAAAACGGTTTTCCTCCATTTTCTCTTATACTATTATAGGCAAAATATCGAATTTGTCGTATAAGGACGAGACAAAGCTCAATTTAATCCTCTTGACGCAAAGAACAAAACTCGGTAAGCCCTACGGGCCCGAAAACCATGTTTTAAGGCCCTAAAACCAACCGTTACGGAGATATTGGCACCACACTACCCCTGCTCTAGGAATCGGATAAAGAAATGAACTGCCGTAACCATGGCAACGTCAGCTCCAGGATTCTAGAGCAGTGAGATTATGCATGTACGTTTGGGCATAGCTGTCAACCAAAATAGGTACAAATAAGACTTAATATCTGGGAAAAAAATATACTGTTGTGTAAGGCACTCATAGGACTCCTTTGGGCGGGGATGGAAAGGGGGTGAAGAACGAGTGTAAAAATCTATATAAATAAAATTGTTTCTGTTTGTCTGTCTGTTTGTCTGTTCCACCATCACGTCGAAACGGCTGGATAGATCTCAACCAAACTTCATATTTAGGGTATACTCATCCCGGAGAAGGTTTTGATATGCATATCATTTTAAAATCCTTGAATAGACAGGGGGTTTATAGGAAAACCAGAATGGTTTTTCCACCATCACGTCGAAACGGCTGGATAGATCTCAACCAAACTTCATATTTAGAGGATACTCATCGCGGGGAAGTTTTCCATATGCATATCATTTTAAAATATTTGAATATATGGGGGGTTTATAGGAAAATCAGAATGGTTTTTCCACCATCACGTCGAAACGGCTGGATGGATCTCAACCAAACATTGTATTTAGAGTATACTAATCCCGGGGAAGGTTTAGATATGCATATCATTTTAAAATCCTTGAATAGACGGGGTGTTTATAGGAAAACCAGAGTGGTTTTCCCACCATCACGTCGAAACGGCTGGATAGATCTCAGCCAAACTTCATATTTAGAGTATACTCATCCCAGGAAAGGTTCCGATATGCATATAATTTTAAAATCTTTGAATAGACGGGGTGTTTATAGGAAAACCACAGTGGTTTTCCTCTATTTTCTCTTATACTATTGATTTTCTGTAAACTTCGTTTACCGTACGTGAAACGTCTCTTCATTATAAACAACTTTCGTTATGTTCATAATTTACCTTACTCTTCACATGACGGAGAAATTTACAATTTTCTGCTGGTATCATGCTCTGCATTTAGTGACCGACAGACCGACAACGAACCTACAGGTTACCATGGCAACGTCTCTGACTGCATGCCAGTAGGGAAGTAACGTATTGCCATTTTCCTCATCATGCTTTTAAATTCGTGGTTGTTCCTTGGGTAGATGGCAAGAGAGGCATCAATCGGCTCATCTGCGGGATTTTGGCGGAATATCGTTGGAGGTTATAACCGCCCTCGAATAGATTAAGTAATAACACCATTAGTCATCTTCATATTTGTTTACCTAAGAATCACTGAACCTAAATTTCTCCTCTGTTAGCGCTTTATTATATCCATAACTCACGGCATTTATTTATTTGTCGTTATCCGGCTGTCCTCAGTTATAATCCATTTTCTATTAGTTTCAACATTCTTAACTGTATTATTTTCTTCCTTAATTACGCCGTATGTACGTGAATGCTAGAAACTACTGGATGCATTTCCACCAAGATTCGTATTTAGAATACACCTGTCCTTGATAGGTTTCAGGGCAAATATTGTTTCTAAATCCCTGAACTAACTGGGGGTTTATACGAAACCGAAACAGTGATTTTGCACTTCCAAAAAATATACACAACAAAAGTTTATGGAAGTCTACCTACCTTGGTAGAAATTAATTTCTAAACCTTTTTTCTCATGTGCATCATTTCGATACGACGATTAATAAGGGAGATATCATTAACGGACCGTTTTTTTGTACAAGTCCCATCGGACTTAACTCACGAGCGGGTGCGTGTAAAGCGTATTCCTTACAACTTGAAAACTACTGAAGATATTCGAACCAAAATTCATATTTAGCATCCACCTGTCCAATGGTAGGTTTTAAACGTAAATAACATTTCATGTTCCGGAATGGACTGGCGGTTTATAGGGAACCGAAATGGTGATTTTACTCTTCCACAATATATAGAGAACAAGACCAACCTGACTGGAAATCGACCAAACGTGATGGAATTCCACCTCTAAACCTTTTTTTTCATGTGCATTTTTTCGTCAGGAGGATTAATAAGGGAGATATCATGAATGGTCACTTTTGCAGGTTAAGTCCAGCGGACATAGCCAAAAAGGTGTTTTACATGGAGCAGATTCCTTATCTACATAAATCAAATCGTAACGACTGTGTGCCTCTACACTGACTATTTTGGCGAAATTTTTGTACAGCTTTCCGTTTAAGGGGTAATAATGACCATCTGCATAATTTTTGGTTTAGTTTCCTGAAAGTCCTAATTTTTACCCTCCTCGCCCAAAATCCAGATTGCGGCATAATCTGCCAGAAGAAAAAGAAGATAATTGAAATTTGACAAAATTATACGTTTTAGACTGTAACGAACGGAAAACATCCCAGATCATTAAATTTTTCACTTTTTATCCCCGAAGAATATCGAAATATGCAGGCAATTTTTATGATGGTGCAGACCTTCGGAAATTCCTATCACATAACAGATTTGAGAACATCCTAACTTGCTGACTAAACTTTTACAAACATATAAAACTGCATTTAACTTGAAAAATCTGAATATCTGCATTTAAAATGGAAAATCTGAAAATTAATATTCATTATATAAAATACACACTCGTCGAACCTTGTACTCACACTTACTTGTTACCTGCTTACTTACACATACGTTATTTGAAGGGCGCCAGCTGTCACTCAGTACAGCAATAATAGAATGAGACTCTTGACTATCTCTAGGGTGTGGGGTAATAAGCTTACTTTTGACAACATACCATATAAGTTCTGGGAAAAGGAGATTGGCGTTCGGTTTCCCCATTAATTTTGAGGTTAAGATATTTTACTTTCAATGAAATGAAACTATGAATTCGTTTGATAGAACAATATATATTCTTTAAATAATATATAAAAAAAATAGTGAGTCTTGTTGCGATAAAACAGATGAGAATATGAAATTATGACATTGCAACAGAAAGAAACTAGGCATGGATTTGAATTCTTCTTGACCGGACATTTAACAATTTATACGAAATATTTCCCTCACTGATTCACTTGACTGTACCTTCAACACTTTTAGTGTAATTACAACGTATTCCTTTGCTCTGGTGTTTACTGTAGATGTGTCACGCCTAACGTGGTGATACATCCTTGCGACTGCTTCTTCTCCATATCATCTGACTTCTTTGTAAGTCAATATGGTATGACCTCTTGGTAGGTCCAGGGTTGCCCTCTCTGACTCCTTGGTAAGCCTTGCGTCCGCGTCTTCCACTAAGTGACGGACCAACCATTTGGTCTCACTCTCTCAATGACCAATAATGGATCACTGAGTCTTCACCATCTCTCGTTCACACTGGTTGGCTGACCACTTAAGGCCTCTTGATCTAGTAGACTACTTCACTGTACTGCATCCGTATAAGTAATGACTGACGCTACAATGTGCATCCACCTTATATAGACGCTGGTTGACACAGCTACGTAATCTCCAGAAATAACAATGACGTACTCCCACCTACGCGACAAATATTACATACAGTGGTGAAATAGCCCCGCGGCGATGACATCGTGCGCGCATATTCTAAATAAATACGATGACGTAGCCATGGCCTGGCGATGACTTGGCAGAATCGCCATATCTTGCACAAGGTACCAACGTCACATCCCATCTCTGATATATACAACAATTCTCACTGTACAGGTATTGAGTGTTATACTACACATACGTATATATGTATACATCTAAGTGCAATCTTGCAAGCAACAAGCAATTGCAAAACTGAATAAAACGGATAATTACAATAATAGTACAATATCACAGATAACATAATAATAATACTGACATAATAATAATAATAATAATAATAATAATAATAATAATAATAATAATAATAATAATAAAATACAGATAAAATCATACAATAATAAAAATACAGATATCATCTTGTAACGGGATTTGAACCGTTACAATTCGCCTCCCTCATAAATAAATCGAAGAACAAAGAATCGATTGATTTATGAACAAAATTTTATATATAACACTGACACAGATAAACACTTTAAATGAGTATACAACAATAATTTTCTTTTTCAACATCCATACATTTTATAAAATATCACAAATATGAGAATTCTTCTCGCACATTGCCATCGTAGATAACTGTCCAGTGTCCCATTCTCTCTCTTTCTCTCATACAAATCACAAGAGTATAGCACTTGATTTAACACACACAAATAATTTTCAATCAATATACAACATTCTTCTTTTTTTTTTAACATATCAAAACATTTTGTGAAATATCACTTATATGAGAACTTTTCTCGCATATGGTTATCGCAGATAACTGTCCAATGTCCTGTTCTCAGTTTTGTCACACAGAACATGACAATGTAGCACTTATTCTTCCAATGCACCAATACGACACTTGGTTCACACGCTAATTCATGTATGTTAATCTTATTTTGCCAGTTTCTTACAAAAATTTAATCATCTTACTCTTATTTCAACAAATCTCACGTGAAATACTTCTTTACATTGATTATACTATAAATACCGACAATATCCCCTTCCTGATCTTTTAAGGAATATGCACACTTCCCGATACGGTTTACAATAGTGAAATACCCCTGATACAAAATAATAACTTCAACATATTTCCCGCCTCTGCAGGTGATGAAAATGGAACTTTGAGTAGCACTCCGTCACTCAAACTGAATCAATTTTGCCCTCATTGACTTACATATATCAAAAAACCACATCCTCCTTGGCAACAATAATTAAAGAATCAATACTATGGCTACAAGATGGTTCAATTATTCCGTAATCCAGCATAATGTTTATTTGTTCTTAGACGTCACTAGCATTTTTAAGTTGAATGGGGTACTTACCTCCCACAAACGATCATTGGTCATTTACTACAAATTCATTTTCATATACGTGTTCTTCCTCACTTACCACTAAATACATCTCGATGCTTACCTAACATCGACCACAATTACTCCTCCTGTAATTCACTCAAATTACCTCACGTCACTGCCTCATACCGACGATCCCTCAGATCCTGGTCGTATAGACACGTAACACACCCAACAACACATTTCCTCTCACTAGGAACAACTTCACTTACCTCTCATATATTTCAAAGAACACACGTCACCAACACACTTACCTCAGACCATCATAATTAACACGTACTTCTTTGCTAGTTTTACTCCCAGAACAAACACACACTACCTAAATTAAAGTCTACTCTACTTCCATGATTTGCAACCAAGTCAGCTCCTAAAACAACTGAATACACAAGTTTTGGTACAACAAGGCATGGTTGAAACTTACAATTATCTTCAATTGACTAGTACCGCTATCATCTTCTTTACTAACTATGACTTACCACCAACAGCTGTTATAAAATATTACCTTCTTCACATCACAATATCCATTATCGGAGTTACTACCTCACTACTTACATCACATTCTCGGCATAACAAGTACTTACATCACTTTAACAGATCACGTTTTACGTCTAACTTACTGCTACTATTAATTACTTCATTATCTACGACTACGGCACTACTTAAATATTTCACTTAACATTACTTAGGTCACAATCACACTGTACTCTTAAATCTACTTTCACTAGATAACTACTTATACTAAATAAATACTAAATACCAGTTCATCTTCTACCTTCGGACTGTTCACTTTATTTACCCGATTCCCTGTGAATCTGAAATACTCTGACTCGATAACGACACTTGGATAACATTCATATTGAGACTATCATAGTCTCTCTGATAACTCAAACCCGTACGCCTCCCATCTTCCGATTCTCTCTGGTTACTCCTCTGACCCTCTCTCTCACAACTTAATTCCATACGCCTCCCATCTTCCGATTCTCTCTGATTACTCTTCTGATCCTCTCTCTCATAACTCAAATACATACACCTCCCATCTCCCGATTCTCTCTGATTACTCTTCCGACCACTATCACCTTCAACACAACTATTAATCCTCTGCGGATCATGATTACCCCTTCTCTGATACACTGCTAACATTTTTCCCTTTCTCTCTACTATACTACTTTCTCCAGACATCATGCGCTCTCTCTCGCGCGCGCGCGCGCCCTAGCACACATTCCTCCCAAAGCCTATCAATGAACACTTTAATCTCTTCTAAATTAGACCTATTATCCCAGTACACTCGAAACCATATTCTACTTTCACCGATAAAAACATTCGACAAGATTTTCAGCACGTATTCCCATTCAATAACATTATTCCTCAACTTACTTGCAAACGTTTTCTCAACTACTTTTACAAATTCTATAGTACTAAACTGTTTTCCAGAAAACTTGGTTAAATCACGATCCCTACTGAACAAACCACTCGCTACTATCACGTCTAAATCTGTCTTACCTCTACCTTTCTGCCGTATCACTTCCTGGCAGTTTACAACTTCTTCTTCTTCTTCTTCTTCTTCTTCCGCTGCTCTCTCAGAATTCACTTCCACTATTCTCACGTCTTCCTGCAATTCTTCTTCTCTCTTTCTCACCTGCTGTGATAGCGTTTCCTGTTCGTTCCGTAGTTCAGTGACCTCCACAAGTTTGCTTTCAATTTGTTCATTTCTACTAATCTGTTCCCCCATCTTTTCCCCAACTACATTGCAAATCTTGTCCAATCTTTTCTCGACTACCTCATGAATTTCTTCCCGATTACTAGACATTTCTGACAACTTAATAATTACCGGTACGATCTTGTTACTGTCCTCTGTACATATTTCTTTGACTTCCTCGGTCTGAATATGAAGACTGCTCCGATTCAACTTCATTTCACCTTCTCTACGGTCAACACACTCTTTGTTTAACTTATTTTCTAACTTGCATATTTGACTAGTTACCTCTACTAACTTAGTATCTATTTTAGAATTTAGTGATTCACTTAGCCCATCTATTTTATCATTAATCACACTGTTACCATTAATCAATTCTTCAATTTTACTACTTAGAGAGTTAATCTGTTTATTACAATTTTCATTATTGGTACTAAAAAATTCTTTCATCTCTTTCATCTCTTTCTTATTGTTTTCATTATTAGTAATAATTAATTCTTTCATCTCTTTATTATTTTCACTACTACTACTACTAAAAAATTCTTTCATCTCTTTCTGACTATTTTCACTACTACTAAAAAATTCTTTCATCTCTTTTTTATTTTCCTCCATTCGTTTCTGACTTTCATTACTGATCTCGGTAAATTTGGCCATCAGCAAATTTAGAAAATCTTGGTTCATTCCCCCCACGATTTCCTTTTGGGTTTCAGTGTGCTTCTCAATTTCTGCACTTTCCTGAATTATCCCAGAAGTTTCCATTGTATTCACCTGTTCCCTACTCTGAGTTTCACCTTGGATGTCCGCCGAAGCAATGACCTCGTCGTCACATGACTTGTTATTGTCTTCCTTGTCCATCTTTGGTTCACTAGTGATAGTACGCGATCTCAAATTAATTTCCCTCTTCAAATCCCTTGACATATCCCCAAAATACAAATATATATCGCAAAATTATACTCCTGACATTTACCGGTAATAATTTCCGTTGGCTTAAATGCGCACACTCCTCCCAAAATGAACCTATGATATGCTGTCATTCAGAACAAATTCTGAATTTATTCGAGTCCCACGTTGCGTCGACACATTGAGAGTATGTTATATTTAATACTAAACTAACTAACAGGGTGTGGGGTAATAAGCTTACTTTTGACAACATACCATATAAGTTCTGGGAAAAGGAGATTGGCGTTCGGTTTCCCCATTAATTTTGAGGTTAAGATATTTTACTTTCAATGAAATGAAACTATGAATTCGTTTGATAGAACAATATATATTCTTTAAATAATATATAAAAAAATAGTGAGTCTTGTTGCGATAAAACAGATGAGAATATGAAATTATGACATTGCAACAGAAAGAAACTAGGCATGGATTTGAATTCTTCTTGACCGGACATTTAACAATTTATACGAAATATTTCCCTCACTGATTCACTTGACTGTACCTTCAACACTTTTAGTGTAATTACAACGTATTCCTTTGCTCTGGTGTTTACTGTAGATGTGTCACGCCTAACGTGGTGATACATCCTTGCGACTGCTTCTTCTCCATATCATCTGACTTCTTTGTAAGTCAATATGGTATGACCTCTTGGTAGGTCCAGGGTTGCCCTCTCTGACTCCTTGGTAAGCCTTGCGTCCGCGTCTTCCACTAAGTGACGGACCAACCATTTGGTCTCACTCTCTCAATGACCAATAATGGATCACTGAGTCTTCACCATCTCTCGTTCACACTGGTTGGCTGACCACTTAAGGCCTCTTGATCTAGTAGACTACTTCACTGTACTGCATCCGTATAAGTAATGACTGACGCTACAATGTGCATCCACCTTATATAGACGCTGGTTGACACAGCTACGTAATCTCCAGAAATAACAATGACGTACTCCCACCTACGCGACAAATATTACATACAGTGGTGAAATAGCCCCGCGGCGATGACATCGTGCGCGCATATTCTAAATAAATACGATGACGTAGCCATGGCCTGGCGATGACTTGGAAGAATCGCCATATCTTGCACAAGGTACCAACGTCACATCCCATCTCTGATATATACAACAATTCTCACTGTACAGGTATTGAGTGTTATACTACACATACGTATATATGTATACATCTAAGTGCAATCTTGCAAGCAACAAGCAATTGCAAAACTGAATAAAACGGATAATTACAATAATAGTACAATATCACAGATAACATAATAATAATACTGACATAATAATAATAATAATAATAATAATAATAATAATAATAAAATACAGATAAAATCATACAATAATAAAAATACAGATATCATCTTGTAACGGGATTTGAACCGTTACAGATTGCACAATCTCCGTTCAATTTGGAATGATCTACAACCTTGGTCTTATGACTTTTTGCCGTATCTGTATCCCTTTTACGTTTGATTTTTCTCTATTAATCGATGTTAAGTCAATTTGGAATTTTCACATGCATTATTCATACTTTCAATTACTTATATGAAATACAGAATCATCAAACTCTTCACGAAAATTGGCCCACTCAGTAGCCATATGTGAGCCAAATGCTACGTATGTAGCTGTCACATTATTATCCGAAAAGTAATGTAATGTGAGATGATCTTACAAAACCTTTACCCTGTTCCACGTTTCTAAATCTGACCCAAGAATAGATGACATATCATTGGACCAGCCATTTAGGCCACTAAATCCGGCGTGTCTTATGGTATAATCCTTTGTCGATATGACGTACGTTTAGTAGCAGTTAATCTGTAAATGAAGGTCTTCAATATTGTAAACACGCATATACTTTCGTATGTCGATCTATATATATTCACTGATGTCGATTTAGCGATCGAGAAAGGGTCGGTCTGCTATTGTAATCAGTACTCCCCACACCGACTTTGACTGGCAGTAGGAAAGGGTTCCTTCTCCAACTCCTGTGTAACTGTCATTAGTAAGGAAGGCCTACAATTGTAATGAATAGTTCCCTTCTCGATTTGACTTGCAGAAGGTAAGTGAGCATGCAGTTTTGTTTAAAACTCCCCTACCCGATTGTGTTTGGCAGTAGGCAAGGGTGCCCGCCATTATAAAGAAATGTACTCATCTAAAATGTGACTGGCATTAGGCATAGTGGCCTGCTATTTTGATGGAAACTCACCAACTTGGTGTGATTGGCAGTAAGCTGGCTGAAAGTAGGAAAATGGGCCTGGCATTATAATGATAACTGCACAACTCAATTTCGAGTGATAGTAGGATAATTGCCTGCCATTATAATAAAAACTGTAATCTGTCTGGAAGTAGGAAAGGGGGGCTGCCATTTTAACGAAAACTCTCCAAATCGATTCTGTCCTCATAGTAGGCAATGGGGCCTGAAATTATAATGTAAACTTCCCAACTCGATTGTGAATGGCAGTAGGCCAGTGAGCCTGCCGTTATATCACAAATCCATAACAAACACTTTACATTGGAAACAACGTACGGGGACCTCCCCATGCTCTTCCTCGGATAACGCTAAGAGACATGCAATTTTAAAACAATCTTATTGACTGCATGCACACTATTTACTTCGATATTCGAATACAATGTAGAATACCGTAGCGAAGCACGGGTACATTCGCTAGTATATTATATTTTTGGGATTATCTCATGAGTTACACTTTATTTGTTTAGCTGTAGGCCTATTATTTACTCACTTGATGCGTATTTAATGGAACTGATTGAAAGGATGGAGTCCACCAGCCACAAGCGCTGGCAGATGTCTCAAATCATGTGTATCGTATTGGAAAGTTTTTCGATGCACTGTAGGCGCTCAACGAACCGTACGGCAGGTAAAAGAACTCTACCGTGTTGTGTACCTGCTAGGCTAATATCTCCAAGGACACACTATGCGTTCATCATGATGGAGCACAGTGTTGTATAGAAGATGTAGTTTACAAACTATTCATCCAGGCTGAGTGGTTTAGACGGTTTTGCACTGGCCTCCTGACCCCCAGCTTGACAATTTCAATCCCGACTCAGTTCTGTAATATTAGAAGGTATTCAGGTACGTCAGCCTCGTGTCAGTAGATTTACTGGTGTGTAAAATAATTCCTGCGGAACACAATTCTAGTACATTGGTGTCTCCGAAAGTAGTTAATGGGACGTATAACCAATAACATTCCGGTCTCGAAAGCCCAGAATAACGGCCGAGAGGATGCGTCGTGCCGACCACACGACCCCTCTTAATCTGCAGGCCTTCGGACTGAGCAGCGGTCGCTGGACAGGCCAAGGCCCTTTCAAGGGCGTTAAGTGTCGTGGTTTATGAGCTATTAAAGTCAACGTGGTGTATTGCTATCATTTCAGAACAGTGGAGGTAGCAAATGTGGAATTTGTCTCCCATGATACTGACAGGTGAGTCGTACTGGCGATGCTTGTAAGACATGGAGAACGGAAGAATAGCTTTAAAGTACTCGTAGTTGCGTACAATATGGATGGTAATTAGGTCTGTTTTGTAGCAGAATGAGGCTCATGGGCGTAGTTGTATTTGTCAAGGGAAATTGCATGTAAATTTGGACTTCATATTGACGGAAATTCTCACTAGAAGTAAATGTGTTTACTACGCGAAGCAAGATTTTCTCGTGTTCAAGACAACATACTTACTAGTGCTGAAAACTGGGTCAAATATTTTCAAGAAAATTGTGCATCACGCAACTCACCTCAACTAAAGGCAATTGTTCAACAAGATTGTTGAGTGTAATTGCATTAGTATAAATACGTTGTGGAGGACTGATGAACGAAATCGTTTGAATGTATCATATCCGAAACCGAACTGTGTAGGGGAAAAATTAAAACATATTTACGTGAAATCTTATAGATTTGTTGAGAATGAAAACGTATTTCTCAAAGCAACGTCCCCGGGGTTAAGAATGAAAACTTTTTGTCATAATATTTCAAGGATTAAATTGCAATTATTCTTCATCTGTTCTGAGAATGTTTAAAGAGTACAAGATAATATGTGCTGCTTTCGCGGTGTAGGGGCAGCATTCCTGCTTCTTACGTGGAGGATCCGGGTCGATTTCCGGCTAGGACAGGGATTTTTACGTGGATCTGAGGGATGGTTCGAGATCCGCTCTGTCTGTGTGATTACAATTGAGGAGCTATCTGACGGTGAGATGACTGCCCCGATCTAGAAAGCCGTGCCGACCACACGACACCTCGTAATTTGCAGGCTTTCGGGCTGAGCAGCAGTCGGTTAGTAGGCCATGGTCCTTCGAGGCTGTTGGGCCATGGGTTTTTTAATGAAACAAATATAATGGAAGTATACCTAATAGTAACATTCTGAATAATAAATAGTTCGTCATTTTCTTTCACCATGTAGGTGCTCGTTGGCTGAAAAGTCAGCGTACTGGCCTTCGGTTCAGAGACTCTCGGGTTCGATTCCCGGTCGGGTCGGGGATTTTAACCTTCATTGGTTAATTCCAATGACTCGGGGGTAGGGTGTTAGTGCTGTCCCCAACATCCCTCAACTCACACACCGCACATAACACTATCCTCCACCAAAATAACACCCAGTTACCTACGCATGGTAGGTGCCGCCCAGACTCATTGGAGGATCTGCCTTACAAGGGCTGCACCCGACTAGAAATAGCCACACGAAATTATATTATATACCATGTAAGTCTACCTATATTATCCTAACAGTTGAATGTACAGTACCTTCTTTCTTCTTGGGCTTCAAACTTCGTGTACCCAACACCCATGGGCCGAATTGAGGACGCATGTGTAATAGGAAATTTGTGAGGGAGCTGCCAGTAATTTTGTTTTTTTAAAGCTAGCAACCCTATTCGCACAATTTATAAACGTTGCTGTGGTTTTCCTCTTTCTTGTGAAATTCACACTATTGTTATAAATGCGTCGTTGGTCAGAATATCATTGCAACCCGTCCAGTTACTCACCAAACTATGACTTGAAATAGGTCATGTAATCACAGAGTTAGATATTACACGGCACAACATAACTGCTGCCAGTTATGTCTATGACCGTGTATATTACCGTATCTCAGTCCAGATTAACGCTGTGTGCTCATTTTGATACTATGTACGTTAGAGTTTTCTCCGGATTCTCTAATTATGCGCCTTCGCTGGGGACTGATTGTAATTCCGTTCATCGCGGAGGCACATAGGCGGAAAATTAAGCCATTTCCCCGCTACAAAGGGCTGGCTTTAATCCTGTTACCTCCCACATCACACTGGCCCGCTCTTGATCGGAGTAGTGAATCACGGCATAATCATGTTACTAGCTGCGCATGCGCGCTGCTCTATGCCATCTTAGCGCGTGCACGGAGTCTGTCCGGGATTAGTTAAAATCTCTAATTAATTGTGCTACGGTTTTATATTTCAAGAGCATAATATCACTTTTACTGTGGGAGTGGATTAGAGGTAAATTAGGTTTCACTGACGTCATTCTTCATGTGTGGGCAAGAATTGTAGCTTTTATTTGAGTTTTTGGCGCATTACAATCGTTAGATAATATGCCACACCCGAATACACTTCCGGGTTGTGATTTAATATTTCTCAACAATGTTCAGCAAGCTATTGCATCGAACATAAATAGAGAAGGGTTTCTCAGACTATGATGCACTTAGTTTATAAGCATCGGACGGGTTGGCCGTGAGGTTAGGGGTGCGCAGCTGTGAGCTTGCATCCGGGAGATGGTGTGTTCGAACCCCACTGTCGGCAACCCTGAATATTGTTTTCCGTGGTTTCCCTTTTCACACCAGGCAAATGCTGGGGCTGTACTTTAAGGCCACGGCCGCTTCCTTCCTACTCCTAGCCCTTTCCTATCCCATCGTCGCCATAAGACCTGTCTGTATCGGTGCGACGTAAAGCATCTAGCAAAAAAAAAAAAAAAAAAACTAAATTCCGGCTGATTTTATAAGAAATCCTTATAACCTTGGTATAACACTGCATCGGGAATCTTCCTCACTCCACATTTAACCTGCACGCCTCTTCTTCTGTGACTCCCGTTCTCTCTGTGGTAGCTGTTGATGGATCTGTTGGGGATCCAAGTAGCCTTGGAGCAGATGACTCAGTAGTTAGTGCAAAGATACATACATACATACATACATACATACATACATACACAGTGAATACAGAACGCTATCTTTGAAGACCAGGGCGTAATAGACCAGGTCAAAACATTGAGAAATGAAATATTTACTTGTGCCGTATATTACAATTTTCCCACATATTAAATGGGCCATGTATTATTGCACAGGTGTGACGTGACGTTTAATGTATCTTAAAATAAAAATATTGAATTTCTGTATGGCAGCAAATAATCCATTTTACCCGGGAACTAAAGTACCAAGTTAAAATCGTCCTTAGAACTCGTCATTCATTTGATTTTGTCAAAGACTTCAAAAGAATGGCGAGAATGAGCAACTCCGGGAATGTACTAACTATTATATATTGATTCATCAAATATTCTATGGCGGGTTTCCTCATAATAAAACATAAGCCCGGATGGTTGGGAGGTAAAAGCTGTTTTCCTGACTAGACGAGGAATCGAATCGAGCAGTCAGCAACGCTTTCCGGTGACTATGCGCCAGTGCGAAGCTGTGAAATGAAGGAAAGTATAAGGCTTTCGAGCTAGGTTGCAGCTTTTTCCATCAGAAAATTAATAGGTAATTAATCCTGAGCTATGTAGTGATTGGGTGACAGCTATTCTATGGTTGGATTACCGTGCAGTTGTGCAATTTATAAATACCTTCGTACAGATTCGTGTGCATTACTAGACTTTGAATGTTTCTTCAACAAAGTTAATCCGGTCTACTGTAAAGGAAGAAATTCGGTTCCTTAGGCTCTGGCTTCTGTTATTGTTATACTGGCAGATTGATTTGAATATGAGTCTACGTGCAAGTCCAGCGGTGGCCGCTCATGGAATAGTGAGTGTACAACTAGCTTTCATCTCCACGTGGGCCGTTTAAGAGATGCTAAGAACTAAAATCAATTTCTAAATAAATATTTGCTGTGTTTCATTAACTGGAATACGAGCTGAAGGACTGTTTAACTTATTTCTCATTAATTGGAATTTTTTCTTTCATTACCAATTATTCCTAAAGACTGCCGTGACACTAAAGTTATCGTACTTCATTTGGGAGTACAAAATAATTTAGTGGGAAACTAGTATCCTACTGAAGACTACTAGACATTATATTACAAATAATTAGTTTTCACTTTTTTGGTGGATTGATAATAAATCTGCAGCATACGAAAGAATGTCAACATAGATGTATTATTGTCGCTTTTATTTTTACTTCGCGTGGTAATTTACTAAGCATGGTACCTTGCAGAGTGGAAACTTACAGGAAGCAGACACAGTCTTTAGACACGTTTAATCTCTTTTCTTAACCAAAAAGGATGCAGCGTTGACATATGAACCATGCTTCTGTTTTACTAGGTAGATTCACTAAACTAACATCATTAAAAGCAGCTAGACTGCATGTAAGGCTACTCCGTGCGCATAACATACAACACAACTTTAGAAGAAAAGAAAAAATAACAATAGATACAGATCAGGATTAGATTATACTTAAGTTTACAGTTACTGGTTAATAATTCTGTACAGTCAACACTTGAAAAACTTCCAAATCAGCCGATGAGAAAAAGTATAATTCTTGTAGTTCCCAAAATCTGCACCGTTTGGCGGCATAAGGCAGTATGCAACCAGGAAGCAAAAGAATGACTGGGAATTGTATCACCCGATACCCACGGAAGGGTTAAATTTACATAACATCTAAGAGAATTAATGTTGGCTTCACTCTACTCACACATACTGTTAGCTACATCCTGGGTTCTTTCCAGAAAATCCATGAGTCATGTGTGTATTTCACCGCCAAGCTTAATTGTTTGTTACGAATGCCGGTCCAAGACTCTTAAAAGGCTGCCTCGGCTCACAGAACAGTCTAAATACATCGGCAGGAAGGTGTGCGCTAAGATGATGAATTGGGATCTTCCAAAAGTCCAGAAAACACATGAAAGGGAGCTGTGAACGCCACAAGAAACAAAGAAAGAACGATGTTCGTAAAAATGTATTCTACCTGGAAAGCTGTAGTTGTTTATTTATTTATTACAGGCGTATGCTACCGAAATGTTTCGATCACAATCAGGTGATTGTCAAAAAAAATTGAGACAGGGAGCGAGCGAGTAGGTGAGTGAGTGAATGAGTGAGTGTGTGATTCAGAAATATTTCCTTAAGGAAGAATGTTGGGAAAGTTATGGGTTGGACACTGATAAAATGGGATGAAATATATAAATTGACTACCTTAGAGGTGGATGGACTCATTAACTCACTGATTCATTCATTAAATTATGTTTACATAGGTGATCTCTTCAATGACACTTAGTTAACAGAAGTTAATAATACAAATAAATGCATATCAGAGAGTAAAATTATGTCTTGAAAATAATTGTCATAAATAAGTTTCCAATATATGTGTGTGGATAAGTAATAAATGCATTTAATGTAATTACGTCTGACTCGTTGGCTGAATGATCAGCGTACTGGCCTTCGGTTCAGAGGGTCCCGGGTTCGATTCCCGGCCGGGTCGGGGATTTTAACCTTCATTGGTTAATTCCAATGGCCCGGGGCTGGGTGTTTGTGCTGTCCCCAACATCCCTGCAACTCACACACCACACATAACACTATCCTCCACCACAATAACACGCAGTTACCTACACATGGCAGATGCCGTCCACCCTCATCGGAGGGTCTGCCTTACAAGGGCTGCACTCGGCTAGAAATAGCCACACAAAATTAATTAATTAATTAGTAGGTAACTCATTCTTTCACACATCGTCGCCATTCCGAAAACCGGATGTGTTCAAGAAATTGGTTGTAGCTGAAGGTAATCCAGACAAAATGCTCATAGTCAAGATGTAAGATGTATTCGACTGGTGTCTATCTTACCAATCTTCATGGGAGACTTTCTCCGTAACAACGGATTCCAGCCAAAATTTGCTGATACGCGATGTGATGATTTTTAAAATCTAACTTGCGTAATTTTCTCTCAGGTGTTCACCCACACTCACTCCAGGCAAAACAAATATCTTGGCCCAGACACCACAGAGCAATTTAAGACTGATTACTTACAATCGCACTGCTACGATCTTGGTAGCAATACATGTTGTATGTAAAGTGCAACGCACACATAAGTGTACCCAGCTAGATGAGTGAAGTTTCCCTTAGCTCCTGGAATAGCCTCTGTACAAATATACAGTAGACAAAGAAAGTTGGCCACACAGTGTAATTTATAATTTCATGAGGCTATTGCTATCCTCATGCAGCCTTTATAAGTCAGACCCTCCGACGTGGGTGGACGGCGTCTTTCGTTATAGGAAGTTGCGTATTAGCATACTGTTATGTGTGGTGTGTCAGAGGAGGCATATTGGGAGCAGCATGTAGTCCCACGTGCCAAGCGATTTAATCTTCTAAGATAAAGAATCTCTCGACTCTGCCGGTAATCGAACCCGAGGACCGAAAGTCAGGAAGCTGACCACTCAGATATGACCATGTCGTGTAATTATAAAATATTCAGGAGACAATGGGTTCGATCGCTACTGTCGGCATCCCTGCAGATTACTCGAGTGGTTTCCCATACACATACAAAAAAAGTCAGGGTTATATCTAGATAAGGACCAGTGACCGCTCTTCTGGGCCATTCCATTCCATTCCATTCCATTCCATCACTGAAAACTTACCTATGCTAGTGCTAGCAGCTAGCAGACCATCTTCTGTATAAAAAGTGTTGTCAGGCGGTCAGGTATTCAGTAAAAGAAGTTTGACGTTTGAAATCATTATTTTTACGCAGGGTATTAACGAACTGAGACTGTGAGCGCCGAAAGCTTTTCGTCGTCAAATATACTGTACGTTAAGCTCTACATATATCCTTCCTATAATCCTGTTGTCACTAGAAGATATCTCGTGAACTAAGTAGGCAGTCCAGTTAATATGGAAAGTGATATAAAGCCATGGCTTTGATCGTTTCCTTCCTATACACACAGACCTTCGGTCTTCAGGTTCGATTCCCGGCTGAGTCGAGGGACTTTAATCTTAAACAGTTAATTCTCTTACCGTGGGCGACTGGATATTGGGCCCAATATCCCAACGCACACACGCAACACTACATTCCACTATACCAGCACGCAATTTCCTATAATGGTAGACGCCGTCCACCTTCGTCGGAGGGTCTGCCGTACAAAGGCTGCACGAGGATAGCAATGTCCAAATAAAATTATAAATTTCACTGAGTATATAACTTCACCTTCAGCATCACCTCAACATATAGTTTAGTGGGCAACATTAAAGTAGTGTATTGACTGCCTTCATTCAGCCAGTTGTTTGATTTTATGATTTCTCGATGGTAGAGGACTCCTGATCTAGGTCTTCCTCTGGGTTTCTGCCTTCTACATATCCGATGAGTCGAGGTGTTCTTTTCTCAGTGGTATCAACCTTTCTTGTACTAGAAGATCATTTCATCTATCCGTTTCCTTCCTATCCAAGATATTCGTAACATATATCGATAGCATCATATCTCAAACGCACAGACGTTTATCCTTCTCTTTCTGTGGGCCCATGTTTCTAAAGCATATTCAGCAACGCTCAGTGCGTATGCTTTTATGAATCGTTTTGTTATTAAGGCTAAATGCTTGTGTTATTATCTTGGTTGCAATTTCCTGTTGACATTTTCCAACTGTTGTTATGAGGCTGCTGTGACCACATAACTTTAAAAAAGATTTTAATGCTTATTCCCAGCTGCAAATCTGTTTACGATATTTCCTACTCTTTTACAAACAGTCGAGATAAAATTAGATGCAATAAATTCTTGTAAATGTGGAGGAACACATTCCTTTTAAGAGATAACAAAAGCACCATCCATCTTGCATGTGGAATGTTAAAGAAAAAGGGACACTCGTTTTGCTTCCATGTGTTTCATAGGAAAGAACTCAAGGACACTAAAAATAATATGCAAGCACGAGATCTCAAAACAATGGGTAGCCTAAATTAACTCATCATTCAGGCAACTGACAGAAAACTCATACTGTATTTTAGCTAATACTGCTAATACGGTCAGATACTCTGATGTAATTGGTATATCTTGAAAGTACGTTCTGTTTCTCTAACCGTAGTTCGTGATACTTGAAAATTTATAATAATAATAATAATAATAATAATAATAATAATAATAATAATAATAATAATAATAATAATAATAATAATAATAATAATAATATTGGTTTCCCGTCCCTCTAACTACGTGTACGGTTTTCAGAGACATCGCAGACATTTCTTTACGTGTCAGTAAACCTACCGACATGAGGCTGACATTTGAGCAACTATATATATCACCAGGCTGTGCTGAAATCGAACCTTCCAACTTGAACTCAGCCTGTAGAGCACTGATCTTGTGAACCTACGTTGACGGGTTCGATCCCGGCTCAATGCAGTGGTAGTTGAAGGTGTTTAAATATGCTAGTGTTGTTTCTGTAAATGTCCAGGCACGTTAAAACTCTTTCGGGACAACATTCCGGCACCTCAGTGTCTCTAAAAACCTTAAACTAGTTATACGAATGTGAAAGCAGTTATAATTGCACATTTGTCTGAAAAAGTAAATGAATAGCATTTGTACCGTTTATCGCACGGGAATTTTCAGTCGTGGCTTATGATATATTAAATGTTATGTTATCTCTCAGCACTTTGCTCCTGATGACTAGACTCTAAATATGAAATTTGCTCGAGATATATTCAACAGTATAAGAGAAAATTGAAAAAAGGAAACGCTTCTGACCTTCCTATAAACCCATACTCTGTTCTGTGTGATTTTTTAATGGCATGCATATCAAAACCTGCATTTGGATGAGTAGACTCTAAATATGAAGTTTGGTGGGGATATAATCAATATTCTAAGAGAAAATTGAAAAAAAATCTCTTCCGGTCTTCCTATAAACTACCAATATCTTCAGTGATTCTTAAATTACATGCATATAGAAACCTGCTCCTGGATGGGTAGACTCTAAATACGAAGTTTGGTCAAGGTCTATTTAGGCTTTTATCCATAATGGTGGAATCAACCCAACCCAACCCATCCCATCCCAACCCAACCCAGCCCAACCACCGACCGACTGACCGACCAACCACGAAAGCCAAAAGCTACTGGTACGATCTTCAGTTGACATATAACGGATAAATATATCAAGATATGGTGAAATAAATGGCATTACGGACAGCGGAACGCCTACAACTTTATTTATAAGATTAACTCGATGATTGCAAGGTCTAAATCTACTGCGATCGAAAAGACAGATGCGAACGAAAACATGTTATTTTATTGGTAATTTCACTTGGAGTGCGCTAATTTGCACACCTTAGTACTTTTAAATTACTATTAAGTCCCTTACTTGATCTCCGTTGCTGCAACTACATTCTGGATTCTACTACCCTGAGATAATTCTGTACAAGTCTCTGTCCCCAAAGCAAAGTTGTTTGCGTCTGGAGGATCATCTTACGAAATGAAAGTACCTTACTCCAATTTAAATGTTAATTTAATGTTGGTATACTCTATCTCATCTGCTCGCGGACATCTTTTATTATAAAACGCTTGCTTGGGTTTGATAGCCTAACGTCCAGATTTGTCGACGATATGGTCCTCGTCATACTGCTACTTAATCATCATTTTTATACAAGTATAAAACTGATATACTCCGGTAAATTTTGTTGAGTGTACTGACGAAACGACGTTTCTTGTGCTTTTCCCCATTCTCTTTTATGGGGGTTCTCTCTACTTTTTCTTTGATGAAGTACGTTCTTCTCGTTGTTATGTCGGATGGTCATCTGGTGGAAGATGTAAATGGTGAAAGAGACAGAATATAGGCCCATATTATGCGCTCCCTTTTAAAGTAGAAGACACAGACCCCTAATTCTGGCAGATGCCTCATCAGCTTGTACATCTTCCGCCTCGTCTTGTTGTTGCCCTTTCTTGAAGGCCCAGACACGGTCATAACCATTTTTATCCTGCCTCCATCTTTCCATGGCTCCAGTGTTGTCTCTCTTCTAAATATCATCGACTTTTCTCTGTCGGTAAAGCAGTACACAAGGTGTCCTTTCAGCTGGAGACGAGAAATTAACTTGAGGAAAATACATAGTTTTGACTTCCTAATCAGTACACAATATAATATATTTTACTTATCTAAGATGTAAATATCATTACTGCTTCCATACATCTCTCTCTCTCTCAATTGTATTAATGTTAAAATATAGCTTCTCACATCTATGTTCTTATAATCTTATTTAAGTGTTTGTAGTGTTTATGTGCTGAAGATTACTCCAAAAGCATATTCCCTATTATTTCATACATAATATTTTCAGATTATAGTGTTGTCTAATGTTTAGGTGGTTGAAACTATATATTTTTCTAAAGTTATGTATAGTCACTATGGACCAATATGAATGAGATTACTTGTAATGACGAGAAATTAGTTCGTAAGTTCTCATTTGCTATGATATTTTTGTTTCTGGTAATAACAAAGCAAAGTCACCTCCGTACAGGCCATGAAGGCCCTTGGAGGAGTGGAAGGTAAAGGCTTCCACCATTGTTAATCTCGGCACGTGATGGGGTAGAGTGGTTAGCTCTACGCCCGACCGCCTTTGCCCCCAGGAATGAGCGTGATGCTCATTTTTGGTGTAGGCTGAGTGAACCTCAGGGCCATATGCACCTCCGGAAGTGGAAATCTCGTTTATTAAATTTTACGACTTCCTGACGGGGATTCGAACCCACGTCCTTCCGGGCGAACCGAGCACACCTATATTGCCTCGTCCAGGCAGCCCCCTGCTGGTAATAACGTTAAACGTTAAATGTGTTAAAAAGGTAATGTTATGCACAGAAAATGCAAATTCCTTCAAAAAAGTCCTAAATTTGCTCGGTATGTTTCAGCGATTTATCGTAAAATTGTTGGATATTCAAGAAACGTCATAATCCGAATTGGACAGATTCTATTGATTCTATTCTATTCTATTGATAAGATGCGTGAAATAATACTTTCACTCGAATATTTTTCGTGTAAATATATGTGCCTCATTAGCTTGCACATCTTCCGCCTCGTCTTGTTGTTGCCCTTTCCTGAAGGCCCAGACACCTGGTTTCCGGTGCATTTTCTGGGTAGAATGCCTTTTATCTGATCGTATGGTTATGTTTATCATGCATGTCTATGGACAAAAGTGAGTAAACATCTAATTCATGATCATGTTTAGCTCTTTGAGACCTACAGAAAAGTTTTGATTCCAAGTACAATTTAAAAAGAAACTTTAACTTAATTTCTAGATATTTTAATTTTAAAATAGTTGTTTTCACCGGGCGGTTGGCCGTGCGGTTAGGGGAGCGCAGCTGTGAGCTCACATCCGGGAGATATTGGGTTCGAACCCCACTGTCGGCAGCCCTGAAGATGGTTTTCCATGGTTTACCATTTTCACACCAGGCAAATGCTGGGGCTGCACCTTAAATATGGTCACGGTCGCTCCTTCCCATTCCTAGGCTTTTCCTGTCCCATTGGCGCCAAAAGACCTATCTGTGTCGGTGCGACGTAAAGCAATTAGCAACAAAAAAATTTTTAATACAAATTTCACTGTAGCGGATTCAGACTCATGCCCCTCTTGCGTGCACATGCCTTCGGTTACCTCTGTTTGCCTCTCGATTTCCTATCATGTTGCGCGAACCTAACGCTTGTAAACTGGGTCTGCTACAGTTAAACTGTTTTTTTTTTTTGCTACGGGCTTTACGTCGCACTGACACAGATTGGTTTTATGGCGACGATGGGATAGGAAAGGCCTAGGAGTTGGAAGGAAGCGGCCGTGGCCTTAATTAAGGTACATCCCCAGCATGTGCCTTGTGTGAAAATGGGAAACCACGGAAAACCACCTTCAGGGCTGCCGACAGTGGGATTCGAACCCACTATCTCCCTGATACAAGCTCACAGCCGCGTGCCTCTAACCGCATGACCAACTCGTCCGGTCAGTTAAACTTTACCGACTCTTTTCACGAAATATTCACCAAAATCAAACTATCTTGAGCACCGAAATAAGGGTAAAATAATCTCCATAAAATCATACCCCTATCTATACATGTGCATACTTTGATTGTGGTGGTGCTGGTGATAATTGTCTTTTTCTTACTTCGAAACATTAAAGTAACCAAATTGGGTGTTATCCTACTCCAAAATAAACCACAGTACCATGCAGTTATTATATTAAGGCACATTCACCGAGCGAGCTGGCTGCACAGTGTGGACCTTGTAGCTGTAATCTTGTACTCGGGAGATACTGGGTTCGGACCCCACTGTCCGCAGTCCCGCATATAGTTTTTGTAGTTTCTCATCTTCACACCAGGCAAATGAACGGGACTGTACATTAATTAAGGCCACGGTTGATTTCGTCCTTACCGAGCGAATTAGCTGTCTTGTTAATGTCGTGTAGCTACGAACTTGCATTCGGGAGATGCTGGGTTCGAATCCCGGAAGATGGTTCGACGTGGTTTTACATTTTCTTACCAGGCTTTACCATAATTTTGGCTAGTCAACCTTCATAACATTAGCGTTTTCCCATCCTTGCGTCGCCGGAAATCTTGAAAACCATTAGCTTCCTTCCTTATGTACACATTTATGCTCTGAAAGGAGCTCATCTAAAAAAAAAAACCGAAATGTTTCTCAATCATTGTGTATAACTTACATTTGAAAAGACGTGTTATAACGCTAGTTACAGATACATTGTCTCTATTTTCGAAACAATACATATAATATTCAAATTAATAATGGCATCTGTGCCACCTTGAATTAAACCCAATTCATTTACTTCTTGTTCAAATGACATATGTAACAGGCTCATATTTCCAGTGAAAGAACGCATTACTATTGATTACTAGGGGAGCAATTGGGTATGATTATCTGTAGCAATCGGACGATGAAACTTAGCTGCACGGTAAACAATATCCGTGGAGATGGTGACAGGACTTAATATAGCTATAACTTTTATAGAAATTGGCACCAACGACTAGTGAAGATTAACGTTAGAGGGAGCGTCTTCTCCCCATACATCGCATATCCCCTTAATTCCCGTTGTAGCTCACGGTAAGCCTATTACCTTAATACTTCTTTCCTTGTCTCTTATTCCAGGCTTCGTTCCACTTCCACTACACTTAATTGCATTCGTTCGTCCGTTCTCTTCGTGCGTGTGTCCGTCTTCACGGCCCTATGTGTATGTGTGTGTGGGGCCGTCCTTCTTTCTTATGTTTGCCTGCCTCAGTCTCGTCTCCAATTTATCTCTTTTGTGACTGCCTCACGATCCCAAGCAATAAAAGCTATTGCATTGTTCTGATTGATCTTGTCACACCAGAGTTTCTTTGTTGGATGAACAGTAGCCGACCGAAGAGGTTAAACAACACCAGGCCGAGAGAATCTCAAATGTATAGTCTAGCGGTCGAACGCTCTATGTTTCCCGCGACAGTGAATTTTTGTTAAAAGAGAAACCTTCAGGAGAATACACAGTGAATTTAACGTTATTGGCGCAATAAAATTTGTTTGTAAAAGATCCTATGGTAGAACTTTTGACGAAACTCAGTTTTCAACATTTGTACTTATTATGGAAAATTAGTGACGATAGAGAATGTGAAAGAAAAAATTCTTACCCTGATTCAAAATATCCAAAGCAATATATATGAATGAAAAAATTAAAATCCACACCTTGTTCCAGCCATTCCACCGGTTCGGGAATGGAATGAATGAAGCCCCCATCTAGCGGCGACGATAGGAATTGTGCCGGCTGCCGAAACCTGTCGCACTCGTCTGGGGCAATGATTAACGAATGGCAGGTGAAATGAAATGATATTGGAGAGTTGTGCTGGAATGAAATATGTCAGGGACAATCGGAGTACCTGGAGGAAAACCTGTTTCGCCTCCGCTTTGTCCAGTACAAATCTCACATGAAGTGACTGGGATTTGAACCACGGAACCCAGCGGTGAGAGGCCGGTGCGCTGCCGTCTGAGCCACGGAGGCTCTTCCAAAGCAATATATAGTAATATAAAAATTGCAATATCTTATGCTAGTCAAAAATATCCAAAGCAATGTATTTAGAATAGTATAACGAAAGATTACTAAAGAATATTACAAACAGCCAAAATTCCTACTAATTAAACATTAATATTTGAACTGGAAATAAACTTTCATCGTATTAGGTTGTGTTCGGTACGTATTGGAGAGATGTTGAGTGTTTATTTCGAGTACAATGCGGTCGTGAAAATTCAATATTCATTAAAATCTGAAACATTGTCGTACATTGAAAGTTTAATAAATGTAATTAAAATTAAAATAGAGCATCGTTAAAATTGGCCTCCGGGCCGATGACCTTCGATGTTAGGCCCCTTTAAACAACAAGCATCATCATCATCATCAAAATTGGCCTCCAAATCTCTTACGAGAAAACACAATACATGGACTACAAAACCTGATCATCATTTGCAACCAAACATGGCAACATCACACAAGTTAAGCACTTCAAGTACTTAGGTGAAATTATCGGCAACACTGGAAGTGAAAAGATAGCTAATATAACACGTCACTCCGTCACTACCGCACAGTTGTTCTCCCAGAAGCCTTCTGCGCAATTGAGACGTCATCTTTAACCATCAACATCAAGGACATAGAGAAAATAGAACGGTGGACCCAAGATTCAAGACGGTCTCCGGATGCGTAAAAGCTCAGAAGAAATGTATTCTATGATGGAGCGATTCTCCTCAGTTGCACGGAAGAGACGTATTAAATTTTACGGCCACATAGCACAAATGGACCACTCTCGAGTGACCATAAACATATTTTTCATCATTAACGGAATCCGACAAACCAAATTACGCTGGTTGGTAGATACTCAAATAGACCTTGCAGACCCACTGGCAACTACACGGACCACTTTCAGACAGAAAATCAATATACGTAAGTTCACCCCAAGAACCCAACTGCCAGTAACTTGAAACTCAAAAATGCTTGGACACAATAGAGAAAACAAGCCAATATTGAAAGGATGAGGAAGTTTTGGGAAGATAAGAACAAGAAGCCCAGTGCTAAATAATGATTCTACGTGCTCTTTAGGGGGCAAAACGCATTATTGTTATGTATAAAAACTAGAGACCATGATATAGAATGCTAAGTAAATCTTGAATAATTCCTATGAGCACCCTCTATAGACAATGTTGGGGAAATACCCATATTGTTTAGGTAATTCCGCGTTAATTTAGATGTTGATGACAGCGGTAGCACCTGTTCTCGTCGAATTATCAAATGACAATGGGCAACCTCATATACTTCCCATTTTAAAATTCCTAATCGAGTTTTTCTTCCTACTATAATTTATATACTAATGGGAATTGAGCTGTAGCAATGCATGAAGGTGAGTATAGATGTGAAATTAGATATGAATTAATGACGCAATTCCAGGGACCCTAGAAACTCAAAATTTGACGCTAGAGAACCCGATACCCCCAAGATTACCAGAAAAGTGAAAAAATCTCAAAAATCTCAGAGGGGTAGAGCACGGAAAGATGCAGTAGTAATCCGTTTACATAGAATTGGCGTCAGGAAGGCCATCCGGCTGTGCAATCACCATCAAATGCTGACGACAATAAATAGGAGAAAAAAGAGGTAGAGGAGGAGGAAGAAGAAGAAGAATATGATGATGATGATGATGATGATGATGATGAATTAACATAGGCCCTAATTAAATTATTTTCTTATTTTCGCTCCAGACTACGAATTAGACCTACCATAATTTATCTGTTACTGGAAAAGGAACTACTACTTTACTTCTTTCAGGTGCTATTACTGCAATGTAACTTGGTACAGTGATCCGTATCCTCCCTTGAATAACATCAAGTCAATGAACCCGTTCCCTTTCACGTCACTAATTGATGGGATCTGGGAGCTAATAGTGAGATTTTCCAATCGCCGTGCTATGAGTGATGCTCTGCTGTTATCTCGACGTGATCATACTTCATAATCTCATAATCGTGCCCCGTATTTTGGATTGCGAGTAAAACCTCATACATCACACAGGTGTGGCAACATGTGCTGTATTCTGTTCGTGATCAAATAGAGGGCAGCCAGGTATACGGTCATCGCACTCTGTAATGACAAGAATAAACAAACGTACGTTGATACTCAGTGTACGAATATGTTAACTGTACATGTCGACTTTTGAATTCAAAGTAAGTTACTCATATCTCCATTGGGCTTATATAATTCGACATTGTAGTTGACTGCTATCGATTAACAGAGTCAACATACTAACAAAAACAAAAAGGAAACAAATGCCTCATTCAAACGTGAACGACGGCGACCTAGTAAATGCCCCCAGCTGGACCAGAGGCCACCACTGATCAGACATCCTTAGCCGGAACTTACTACAAGTAGGGTGTCTAGTTCTCTTCTGCTCCTCCTCTGCCCAACAGAATATCATAGACATTTATTCGTCAACGAATATATAGTATATAAATACAATGTCACTTGGACGTATTAATTGTATCGTCTCAGATGGCTGAACAGTCCGATTCTGGATGCACAGATTTTATTGCAGTGGAAGCACACACTAGTAGTTGCAGCAGATAGTTGTGCAAGAACGCCATTCCTCCATTCGCTCGTTCTTTCCTGCGGTTCCTCCTCTCAGCTTCTAATCTTCTCCTTTTCTTTTCTTTCTTTAGTTCTTTTCTTATCAAAGTGCTGACCACGTTCAAATTTGTTTAATTTCGAAGACCTTTTCTAATCCAGTGTTTCAACATGGCAACACCACGCCGTTGGTGAACAAAATGCGCGGACTACCACAGGAATTTTACTCTCACCGAACAAACCAATGAAATGGCGTGGAGACTCGGCACAGGCACTCGCTGTATCATTATGATTACAGGGAAACACACAGATTTCCAATGTGACTAGGTGCGGTAAAACACATCTGCGGTATCCCCAGCTCTTATAAGTGGCAACCAGCGGATCTCGACTATAGAGAGTCGGTCGTTGACCACTCGTCTCTAGCTGAGACAGAGATTTACTTGTAAGGCTCGTGACTTTCACCTTCCTTACCAAATCTCCCTTCGCCCACTCCTATTCTCTTTCGACTCGGAAGGTAGTAGGATTGCGAGGCGTAGGCGACTTTCATTTTCCTCCCCTTCGAGGCCCTTCTATTCCTTTCGCTGATACCCTCATTTTTCGAAGGGTCAGACCTCTTCCGTTTCTTCTCGGATTGATGTTATAGGAGGTTGATTGTTTCGTTGTGCTCAAAACAATAATCACCCCCACCAAAAAATGATGCACTTAGAAATATGACTCACTATTCCTAGCATGGGGAAATAGGGGAGCATTCACGAACGAAGTGTTTAATAAACTAGCGAGAAAGATCGTGGCACAACTGTTGAAATTAATACTTCGGGTCCGTTTTATTCGATGCTCACTGAACTTTGTCTCAAATTTCGACCAGAATATCCTCAACGAGGGACAATTCTAGGGTGAGAATCATGTTAGCCAAGGAAGCCTGTCTGCATTACTAAGACAGTCGAGAGTGGGCATAATCATCTTGGAATATGGGGCTTTTGCGTCGCACGAGGAAGAGAAGAAAATGCAGTTGCAGAATTTTTTCAATGCACTGTCGATGTTCCGTGAATTATTACCAAGTAGGACTGAAAATGACACCCCATATCATGAGACCACCTGTTCTGAAGGTGCCATGCTCCATAATGAAACTTGGATGTGTGAACTTCCCAGAGTGATTCCGTATTGATATTCGGTGGCGAATATACCCTGACTAAATCTGGATTCAGTACTTAAAGCAATTCGCCGCCAGCCTGTAAGTTCACAACAGACACGTAAATGAAGCCGCCTCTGTTGAGGTGTTATTGGGAGATGGCATACGGAATACTTCGCACTTGTCGGTACAGGTTTATGCAGGGATAACGTGACAAGTCTTGGAATGCGATCAGGGACAGCCCAAGATTGGATATTGCTTTTAAGATAAGGAGATCATTCTCTATTTTGATAGTCCAGCTGTGTCTCCCAGACCCTACCATATAGGACTTGGATGCTTATTTCCCAATATTAGCTGCAGTTAATTTCAAGTTCACATGACTGTATCGACACCACCGTCACACAAGTTACAACATAGACTTCATGAGTAATAAGTACGCAAGGCCGTTCATAAATCCACCACCCAGGAGCATTTTCAAGGTCTCGGAATACATTTGATCATAATTTTAATGCGTTAATGGGCGTAGAAATTGTCTATAGTCTATATTGATGTGGCATTGTATGGTTAGCTTCATGTGAGGGAACAGTTGCACTGGAACTTCTTTTGGTCCAATATTTGCTTTGAATAAACGTGGAAGAACCATGAAAAACTACAACAGATTAATTATAAAATGCTAACAGTGGTATAACTCTATCCTTTGGCCTATAAGTGATTTAACTCCCCAATCCTATTGTGGAAAATGAGTTTTGCTATGAAAATGTGAAAGCATGGAAAGCCATCTTTATTTGCCCCGAACTCATCGTCTCCTGTATGCAAGCTGACAGTTACGCGTCTCCTACCACGTAGCAAATTGATTTGATATTCATTTATGTAGTTATTTTATTTCTGTACGCCAAATAGAAACAAGCCTCACGGTGTAGGGGTAGATCGCCTGCGTCTTACTCGGAGGTCCAGGGATTTCAATTCTGGACTGAAGTCTGGAGCGCGGTTCGTTCAGGATCCTTATGATGGGAGAAGCAAAGAAACCCGGTCGTGAAAACCGAGCATTACGACTCAGTATGTAGTCATGTTAAGTACGTGGCATTCTAGTATCTGCCGGCCCTGTTGTATCAATAGGCTGTTTAATATTTTGAGATCGTGCAGACCTACAAGTCTGAATATACATATAAGATAGAAACAGTTACGATAGTCTACGAAGGAAAGTAACATCTATCAAAGTACACACAGAGAAAATATATCAATAAAGAAGGCAAGTAATAAAAAAGTTCCACGTGAAAACAAATTGCACAATTCTGTAGGAACAGACTGTTTCGTTCACTCGGACCGACGTCACAGTTCGAACACATTTTCTGATAGTGTGATATTGAGATTCAAACACAAATTTCCAGCCAGTTGTGCCGTTCTGAAGTGGTAAAGAGTTGGTGGTTTACATTATTGCGCAGTTGCTGCTGCGTAGTATATCCGTAATATATTTTTAAAAGTACGATTGTCCCTTATCGAAGTATTTGTATAAAATAATCGTTCTTTGCCATACAGTAACTCCCCGAAAAGCAAGAATATGATTGACTACGCTCCGAAAGCGATACTGAGATGTAGATTATTAAGGGGAAGTGTGAACGGTGTAGCCGCGTTACGTCTCTTAAATTACAGTTCACAAATGTTCTGTGTAGAATAACATCAACCAATCTAGGAGTGTTCGAGAGTCTATGCTTGCGTGGACGTGAAAATTGCCATGAAGGTGATTTTTCTACTCATTTGAATGTTTTATTATGTCTTTCATCTTTGAAATGAAATGTCGTATGGCTTTTAGTGCCGGGATGTCCCAGGAGGGGTCCGGCTCACCAGGTGCAGGTCTTTCTGTTTGACTCCCGTAGGCGACCTGCGCGTCGTGATGAGGAAGAAATGATGGATGAAGACAACACATACACCTAGCCCCCGTGCCATTGGAATTAACCAAGTAAGGTTAAGATCCCCGATCCGGCCGGGAATCGAACCCGGAACCCTCTGAACCGAAGGCCAGTACGCTGACCGTTCAGCCAACGAGTCGGACTACTTTCATCTTTGACAAGTGTTAAGTTCTGGGAAAGACTTAATAACTATATAAATACCGGAGCTGTTTCGTTTTGTTCAGAGATTCGATTTGCTATGTTTACTGTATTTAACGTCTCCTGTATTGGAGTGATGAATTATAATTTTGGTCTACAAAGTACAAAGAAAGATGTGGGACGAAGACTGGGTAACATGAATTTTGAAAAAAAAAAAACAATAACTAGGAATTAAGCTTCTGAGATCTTTAAATTATTATAACAAACCTTCAGAGATCATAGGTGGTTTTATACTCACAACAGATTTTTAATGCGACGTTTCAACGTGCGACCATCCAAAATTTGGTGGTAGTAGTGATTATTGTCTTAGAGGATGAAACGATGCTATTATTGGGCCTTCTTAATGTTTGTACTAGTAGTTCTCACATTCGGAAGAATTGAAGACTCTTCTATCTTTAAAAATTTAAGACAATTTTCTTCGAAATAATACGTATTGGAATATAGAGGAAGGTCGGGAAGGATGGAAGACTACAAACACCTTCCTTATAAACTGTTACACTCTTGCGCGTTCAGTCTGCAAGTATCTGTGAATGGACTGACTGCTTTCAAAATCCCATATTGGCAACTGACAATGCTGAATCACGTTGTTTTACACTTAGTGCCTTCATATCATTGAATCCTGAGTGTATCATCTCCATGGTCTCTCTATGATTTTATACACATCTATAGCTGAGCCCATTATTATCTGAACTTGAGAATGTTATGAATTTTATTGTAGGTGATTCCATTTCGGTACCATCTTAATTAATGTGCATTCATTATGTTTTTTTTTTTTTTGCTAGCGGCTTTACGTCGCACCGACACAGATAGGTCTTATGGCCATTGTGTTTTAAGCTTATTAATTTTAATTGCAATTTCATCTCACACTAATTTTATTAAATCTTTGTTAATAAAGGCAACTTAGAATTCAGGGGAAATAGGAATAAGGTTTATTCAAATGTAAATGAACCAGTCCTACTCCATTCGCCTCACGTGATTCCACCACCGACGTCAATTTGTATACATATTTTCATCCATCGAGATCATTCCTAACTATGCTTTCGCCTCTTCATTGAGAGTACCTTCTTTCCGTTGCTCCCACCTGTTTTTACCAACAGTCCTTCTTGCTGCCATTATGTCTGTTATCTCCAGCTTATTAATAAGATACGCTGAGTCCACCCATCTTTCACACAAAGGTGGAAAACTGTTCCAAATTAAGCTTTTGTGTAATATTAATAGCAAAGCAAAGTCATCTGCGTACAGGCCATGAAGGCCACGGGAAGTTTGGAATGTAAAGGCTGCCATTATACGTAACTCGGCACTTGGTGGAGGAGAGTGGTTAGCTATACGCCCGGCCGCCTTTGCTCCCAGGAATTAACGTGGTGCTCATTTTTAATGTAGGCTGAATGAACCTCAGGGCCATGTGCACCTCCGGAAGTGGAACTCTCGTTTCTTAAATTTTTCGACTTCCTGACGGGGAATCGAACCCACGTCCTTCCGGGTAATAATAATAATAATAATAATAATAATAATAATAATAATAATAATAATAATACTAATAATAATAATAATAATAATAATAATAATAATAACAATAACAAAAACAAACCTTCAGAGATACTCGCAACAGATTTTAATTCGACGTTTCAGCGTGCGACCATCCAAAATTTGGTGGTAGTAGTGATTATTGTCTTAGAGGATGAAACGATGATATTATTAGGCCTTCTGATGAACAGAAAAGGTCCACTGAGGAAGCTAGAGCTCAACGAACGAAAAATACTAAGGAGGATTTTAAGACCAATAAGAGAAGGGGATGGTACTTACAGGATAAGGCACAACAAAGAGATCTATGACCATCAAGAAGACATAGTTACATCCATGAGGAAGAGATGATTGACTTTCTATGGGCATTTGACTCGTATGAGTACTTACATACTTACCAGCAAGATCTTTACCACTACAGGCAGAGGGAAAGCGTCCAAAAATAAATGGATCACCACAGTGAAGTCCGACTTAGAACAGCTGGGGATTTCAGAACAAACCATACAGGATCGTGTATTATTCCGCCAGTTAACCTTTCAAGGTGTCTTTCCAGAGTCTCTCACCAGCAGACAGAGTACAGGCACCACCCGACCGAAGTCGACCGAGGAAAGGAAACAAGCACACAGCCAGAAGATGAAAGCTTTCTGGGCAAAGAAAAAACAGTATTTCCATACAAGGAGTCGAAACGAGCCCCGTGGTCCTCAGTAGGCCCAAACGACAAGAAGAAGAAGAAGAAGAAGAAGAATAACGTACGATGATATTAATAATAATAATAATAATATTATTATATTTTATTTATTATTATTATTATTATTATTATTATTATTATTATTATTATTATTATTATTATTATTATTATTATTATTATTATTATTATTATTATGCGTTGCCTCTAGAGAGACCTGCTGCAGGTCTTTCAAGTTGACGGTCATGTGCGACCTGCGCACCTGTGTGAAGACGGGACTCTACCTAGGATGAAATCTAATGTTAAAGATGGTACAAACACACAGTTTCGAAACTGAGGAAATAACCAATGAAAAGCATGGGCGTTCGACATGTCATGTGGGCCTGGAGGCATCCTTTACCTGTAGAGTATTCAACATTTTGCCGGGATAAGTGGTTCAGAGGATATAATGCCTGAGCATTCGATTCCAGTTCAGTCCGGTTCTACTGTACGTCATCATCGGATCGGTGGATTTTCCGGCACGTTTATAAACTCCTGAAGTACATAGCTCCAAAATCTGGGCGTCTCCGAAAGCCTGTAAGGTAGTTAAGTGGCATGTAAAACCATTTACATTATTATCCATCCATTCTCCTCTCCATTTCTTTTCTCCTGGATCTTTATCCCACTTAAGACAACAAAATGACTGACCGAGTAAGTGGTGACTTCCCGGCATTTTAGCAGCGAAGTTACCATTTAACGTACGATGCTTTCGTCGGCGATTTCGAAAGTGGCAGAGACGACAGCAGAATTAATTAGTTTATTAATTGATAAGCACAGTACCTCATGTATGAATGCATGAGTGAACGTGAGAATGAATTACGATGTACTAAGTCATGTCGATCATTGGTCTCCTACATACTATAACTCTAGAACCACTGAATGGTGCATGCTGTGTTATGTCACTTGATTTTTATTACTGTTTGTATTACCAATATTACCACCATTCATCTGATGGCCAGGGCAATTAAGTTAGAGAATATGTTGTCATATTTTCTGCGGTTAAGTGTAAGAGAGCCAAGAACTACAAATGCGTCACTTGTAGAGACCAAAATAATAATAATAATTATAGGAAGAAGGAGAATGTAATATTTCGTTGTTGGTCTCAAACTTTTTCAAACACAATTTCTTTCCTTCTTACTTTCTTTCGTTCTTTCTTTCTTAATCCGTTTACTCGTCAGGGTTGTTTTTTTTTCCTTTGAATCGGCGACGGATCCCACCTCTACCGCCTCAAGGGTAGAGTCCTGGAGCGTGAGACTTTGGGTCGGAAGATACAACTTGGGAGGGTGACCAGTACTCGCCTAGGCTGCTCACCTCCTATGATGAACAGGGGCATTATAGCGGGGGGGGGGGAAGGGTTGGGAAGATCGGAATGGATAGACAGTGAAGAGGGAAGGAACCGGCCGTGGCCTTATGTTAGGTACCGACCCGGCATTTACCTGGAGGAGAAGTGGGAAACCACGGAAAACCACTTCCAGGGTGGCTGAGATCGGAATCGAAACCCCCTCTATTCTCTTGACTCCAAAGGCTGAGTGGACCCCGTTCCAGTCCTCGTACTACTTTACGAACCCGGGCCTTCAGGGGTGCCAGCTAATCACACTAACCACTACCGCACACCACAGAGGCGGCTAACACAATTTATGTTAAAATATTTTGAAGTGTAAGACAATGGAGGAAAAGTAAATAATATGAAAGTACTATAAAAGCGTCGCATCCTATTATCTTCACGACTTGTGCTAAAGCAACAAACGTTGCCTTTTGCAGAGGAACGCTTCCACTTATTAAGAAGAAAATATGAACTAAGTAGTTCTCACTGAGACAGCATCATAAAGTTTGTATTTGCAATTTCAAAATGAAAGAAGCTTGTTTACTGCTTAGGTCAAGAAAGACCTCGCAGTCTGCGCAGCCATACTAAGATGCGGGAATAAATATACATATTTGAGCAGAGAAGCTGTTAAGATTTTATTTCCACTTAAAGCAACTTATAAATAAATGGGAGTTCTTAAGACTAGCGCGTAACCAGAGACCAACGAGAAAGAGAACGGGATAGTTATATTCAAGTTTCATCATGGAATTTTACTTGTACAGGTAAGTTATACACACTTTATGTATTAAGGGTCGGGGACCTGCTGCTGGAGCTTTACCTGGACGATCGAGGTTCGATTCTCAGTCACTGCCAAGTTGGAATTTTAATTCAAAAATCATGTGGTGTTCTGGAACCCCCGGCTAAAACCCAAAAATGAACCGGTTGGCTCCAACGAGCCCAGAAGTACCTGAGATAAACTGATGGAAGTTTAATTTGATATTAACTGTGTTTTAGTATTGATAGTTTGTTTTCTCCACAAACTTGTGCGAAGTTCTGCAGCACAACATTTTTCTCTGGAAACATGTGGCAGTAATGTGAAGTACGATGGAGCAGAACCAAATCGAGGGAGAATATATAGTACGGTACAGTTCCTTGTCAAAAATTATCCGAAATTTCACTTGTTTCCAAGTTCCATACTGTAATTCCTGTGTCCGCCTGGGTGGTACTGCGACTGAAGATTCACGAAATTCGTTTGTTATGTCATCTTCCTGATTATTTGTTTGATAGGAAAAAAAAGCAAAGATTACTGTATTTTGTTGTTCCTGTAAACCCTACTAACCTGCTACGCTGGCGGAGCAGGGGGAGAGGTGATACTCCCACGTGGCGCGTCCCAGGTGGTGGACAGGGGTTTCATAACCGGCTTGCCGGCGGACTTGAGGGAAATAAAATACCCCTCTCGCGGACCAAACACACAACCCCCTGTGGGTGGGGGACCCAGACGAAGAATAAACACACGGTATCCCCTGCCTGTCGTAAGAGAGGACTAAAAGGGCCGGCCAAGGGATGATTATATTAGAACCATGAAACTCCTTGTGATTAGTAACACCACGCAGGGAACACCAAGGGTCGATCGCTTTTCTTTGCGCGTAGTAGCACTATGTTAGATACCAAACAGGTTTGTGATTTATAGCAAACGAGAGCGCGACGGCTCTTACAGTACCTGTGATTAGTAGCACTATATGAGCGACACTATGGGATGACGGAACCCATGGTTCTGGCTTGCCTATGATTAGTACCCACTATATGAGGAACACCACGGTATAGTAAAAGTCCCTATGGTTAGTACACTTAGGTGTTGAACACCATAGGTTTGCGTTGCCTGTAAATGGCGCCACAGTGTGCGAAACACCATAGGTCTGTATGGCATGCGCGAATTTCATTACCTGCGAGTAGTACCATAATGTGTGGAATACCGCGAGTGTACGCTATTTTTTATTAGAACCGCAACATGACAAATACCATGGTTCTACTTTCCTAGCGATAGGTCCTATTATGAGGGGCTGATGACTTGGATTTTGGACCTCTTTAGAATAAAAGCATCATCGATTCAGTGTTATGCTATAGACGCAGTCTCTTGGTCAGTAATACTATTATTTCACGTCAGTTTCTGTGAATGCGAGACATTGCGGGTTGGATCCACTGATTGTTTTAAATTGATATCCATCCATTCATTCTTTGTCCTCACGTTTTTAATTCTGGTCAGTGGAAGATACTGGACTTTTAAATTGTCATTACATTTCGTCTCATTTCGTACCATTAGGAGCCGATGACCTCGATGTTAGACCCCTTTAAACAACAAGCATCATCATCATCATCATCATCATCATCATCAAGTTCCTGTAAACCCAATTTCAAGTGACCCTGAAGTGATAAGTGTACACCGAGTGTCTCGCAGGATTTTGATAAAACTCCAAATTATCCTAAATATCTCTGTACCGAACGAGTTGGTCGTGCGGTTACAGTCGCGTAGCTGTGAGCTTGATTTCGGGAGATGGTGGTTCGAATCCCACCGTCGGCAGCCCTAAATAGAAGGTCACTACGCTGACCATTCAGCCAAGGAGTACAATAAACTTTCTTCGGCTTATCTCTTAGATTTCTGGGGTCACTGGAACCACCGAGTCTCATTGTGGTTTTGGTCGTGTGCTTTTAAGACTGGATGCCTTTCTTGAAGCCACGTAATTTTGAGGTGAAAATCCTACCATAGTATCGATCGGAATTCGAACCTCAACCTTCTGGGTGGAAAGCCAGCGCAGTAATCCACAGGGCTAATCACGCCCCTCCCCCGCCCCCACACTCCCGGTCAGAATTAAACCAGTGTCGTGATTTCTTAAGGAGATATTTATTTATTTATTTATTTATTTATTTATTTATTTATTTATTTATTTATTTATTTATTTATTTATTTATTTATTTATTTATTTATTTAAATGTTGGTAAATTATGCTATTCGGTACTGTGTAAAAGATTTCTTTAATTTTATGTTGTGGTCTTCAACTCCTGTAAGTGATATAATTCACATCCAGCCAATATGCAGTGAACAGTTTTACTGTAACCTTATTGCAGCCAGTTCGTCGATGCGGTGAGTCAGACCTCAAACAGACACGAATCCCACAAAGCACCACCAGCTAAAATTAATACGGGAACCCTCCTTAATAATAAAAATCTGCATAAACGGGCATGAGAGGCTGTTGTGGGTGTTGGTGAGATTTGAAAGGCAAGGTAGACAGATAGAATAAACTTTCAGGAAACAAAGCAAAGCGAGACTGGTTCGTAAATTGCCGTGGGGAGGAGACACTAGATAATGATCTTAAGGAATGGTTGGAGAGGGGGAAAGAAATGGTAGAGGGTAGGAGGAGTTTTAATTTCATGTAAGGAACAGATAGGGGAGAGTAGGTGATGAGCATGTGGGGATTGTGATTAGATCTCCTGAATGACGCCAAGTCCTGGGTCGTAAGTTACTAATGAGAAACGTTCTTTTTAACCATGTTCATGCTATCTCCATGGTCTTCACTGTCACTGCCTAATGGTCCTGAACCGAACAGACAGAGAGACAGACATGGAGTACTCAGGAGAATAGATTAATTTTCAGTAAGGTCAACAAAGTAGCATTTATCCAGTAAGGATAAGCTTACTGTTCTTATTTTGCTGGTTTTTACTCCCAACTTATAGGAAGTGATCATAATTAGCAATTAGGGCCTAAACCAATGGATGAAATAATTGTGACAACGCCTATCATTAGGAAGAGCTGTGCCATTTTTTTTTTTTTTGCTAGCGGCTTTACGTCGCACCGACACAGATAGGTCTTATGGCGACGATGGGATAGGAAAGGCCTAGGAGTTGGAAGGAAGCGGCCGTGGCCTTAATTAAGGTACAGCCCCAGCATTTGCCTGGTGTGAAAATGGGAAACCACGGAAAACCATCTTCAGGGCTGCCGATAGTGGGATTCGAACCTACTATCTCCCGGATGCAAGCTCACAGCCGCGCGCCTCTACGCGCACGGCCAACTCGCCCGGTGTGCCATTTTTAAGACTGAAAGTACCGCCGGTTCCAAAATATGGCATACGGGTACAGCTAATCTGGCAAAGACTATCCGAAGCAAACATAATAAAAATAGAAAATTTTAAGGTACGAAATCTGAAAATATTCCCCCACATCTTTAAATTCACTGAACAGATTAGGGTGTATAATGGGCAACAAAACTTCCTTCCTCGAGGACATGCATTCACTCTTTAGCCTTCGAGATACTTTGGCATTCCATGGAGCATTGGAAGAAACCAAATACCGATGGATATATACGACACCTCTATACTGTGGTATGAAGCTAACTACCAAGTAGAAGAAGTGAAAAGCTATGAGGACAGACGTGTGGAAAAAGCTTGACTTCCGGCTGAGCAACATTTGTACGAGATTCACCGCTTACGAGTTTCACAGCAAGTCGCAAATATTTCCCAAGTGATACCTACGAGTGTCAACTATGTGGAGAAGTTTTCCCTCGTTACTGCCTTAAAGACTGTGAACAGTCTTGGTAGTTACAGTACAAAATGATCAAACTTGTATATAGGCAATAAGTATATTTTTATCCATTACTTTTACTCAGTGAGTTAGCTACATGGTTCAAGACGTGTAGTTTTTAGCTCGCATTCAGGTGATAGCGAATTCAAATCCCACCATTGATAGCTCCCAGGATGGTCTCCAATTTTCACACCAGGCAAATGCCATTGTCGCTTACTTCCCTGCCTTAATTCTGTCCTCTCCTACCGTCCTCATAAGACCTCTCGGAGTCTGTGCGATGTAAAACAAATATTAAAAAGAAAACCATTAGTTTTACTTTTTCATTATGTATGTACAGCATGCTTAATTTCGAATTAAATAAAGATATCTTAATGAAATAATAAACTATTTCTTATCTGTGTAATAACATTAGACAGGGCTAAGTAAAAGAGAAAATTTTAGCGCTTTTCAACTGTAAATTGAAACAAAGAAGAGGTTTGTAGAACTATATTGTGGGCCGGTAAGGACCTCGTAGGAATTTGTGGGGATATTGGATCTTCTTAAATTATCTTGATGTGACTTATTTGACCCTCTGATTGTGACCTCAACTGGCTGCTAGCAGGGGAATCCTGGACTCAATTAACTGCTATGTCCTTAGAGTTTAGAATAAAATCCAAGTATCTACATGAATGAAATCGTAAACTATCTCACCAACCTCCCCTCCCTCTTCAGACTAAAATCCAGATTCTTGTGAGCAACGTTTTTGCCAAGGAGAAATACCAGATGGCTGTATGGAAAGGAAGGGTTGGGCACCATTTGATGGAACCATCTGAAAGCTGCCTGCTGGACATTAAAAAAAGTATTTGACTTTTGGCGCTATCAGCAATACAGCTAGCAAACCCTTAAAAATTACAAGACACGCGAAAATGTATATATGCGTATGACAGACACCTGAAAGGAATGACAGAAATTATCACTTAAGACAGTCTCTTTCACACCGCACGCTCTCTGGATGTTCTGATATTCACAATTCATGATTTGTGCTTGGTTTTATTATTCTTATTCTTTTTGGTGACTTTAATCAAAACACAGTTTTAATTTAATAACAAAGGTAAAAAAGACACAAATTATACATTTAAATCACTATTTTTGAGAAATTCGGCTAAAATCACATGTACTCTATGGTTGACAGGAGAAAGCATAACTGGCACGCTTGTTGGAAAATGGAGTTCCAGTTTTAATCAATTTTGAGAGCATTACTGTTCGTTCTGCACTGTACTTCGAACAAACAAATAGAGCGTGGTTCAAATCTGCGACACATGGGGGGTCATACTCACACGTGGGAGAGTCTAACACTGTAATACGGTAGAGATGGTTGGCATAACATCCGTGTCCGAGACTCATGCGTTTGAGTGATATAACGTGACGTCTGGCGAGTTTGATGCTGTCGAACCATTGTTTGTTAGGGATATTAGCTTGAAGCGCGACTGCTGGACATGGCCTGTTTGGAAAGCTCTGAATAGACTGAGAGTAGCTGTAGCAAGAATCAGGGACAATTTAAATAAGTTGAACTTGTCTGAGTCTACTATTTGTGGCCCCAGAGTTGTTTAATGCGGAATGATTGTGTTCGTGCATGTTAAGAATTTAAAGAAATTTGTTGCCATTAGTTCCTTAGGTTACTGTAAATTAGTTAACAGTTTTCTTCTTTAATTTCTTTCTTAGTCCGTACCTGTGAATAGTAAATAATGTAGTTAGTTTCCTGAGCAGAGTTTACTTCGTAATTGCGATGTACAAATAAATTAAATAAATTGGCTTACTTATTCTTGATACAGAAGTATATTTAAGTCTAGTGTAAACAGTCACTGAAGAGTGATATGAGAAGTAGTGGACCTGATCACCGGAACTTTTTTTTTTTTTTTTGCTAGTTGCTCTACGTTGCGCCGACACAGATAGGTTTTATGGCGACGATGGGACAGTGAAGGGCTGGGAGTGGGAAGGAAGCGGCCGTGGCCTTAATTAAGGTACAGCCCCAGCATTTGCCTGATGTGAAAATGGGAAACCACGGAAAAATATTTTCAGGGCTGCCGACAGTGGGGTTCGAACCTACTATCTCCCGAATACTGGATACTGGCCGCACTTAAGCGACTGCAGCTATCGAGCTCGGTGATCACCAGAACAACCACTAATGTTGCTTATATTTAAGCATTTTACCGCATCATTCCCAATATGTTTAGAATGTGGGTTAGTTAGCGTTATCCCAAAGCAGAAACTGTCTGTTACGGATTTGTTTGTTTATTGGTTCGTCCGGATTGATGCTGCGTCTTGCTGCAGAATTCATCACTACCAAGTGACCTGTATGTCTAAACACACGTTGTTGAGAGAACCTAATTATAAGTTGTGTGTGTTTACTTATGAAAATTTACAGTCGGGAAAGAGTAGAAGGGTTGGAGATGGGGTATTTCACCCCTTGGAAGCTGTTATGTTCGTGAACAGTGGGTTTTTTCTCTTCCTCCATCTCTCTCACACACTGTACTCGGATGGACCTAGTCATAAAATATTCCGCATGTGTGAAGTTGTCGGACGCTTGCAGCTGTTCAAGCCATCCGCATGATCGCCACTTTAATAATTCATTTTGCAACCTTGACTTTTGCTAAGGGAGCGGGAAGTGAGGCTTGTGTATAAATCTACCAACAGAGCCAGTGAAAAATGTAGAGTATTCCATCCATCCCTTGAAGCTAGAATGGAATGAGAAAAAAAAAATACATAGGGCGATGGTTGTTGGGCGGGGTGGGGGAGGTGCAGAGAGATGATACGGGGTAGTAGAAGTGGAATGGCGGGGGGGGGGGGGGGGGGTAGGAGAAGAGTATGAGGAGATATATCGAAAGTTAGATTTATTGATACAGAGAGCCATTGGTAATATTCGGCTCTTCGGTAACACATTCAGTCGTGCATCGCTGATCAACCGTACGACCAACTCAAGCTTTCCCTGCTCATTGCTTTGGCAAGTCAGGTGAAGTCCGATTTGGATGCAAATAAAAATCGAAAAGAGTAGCTATATTATTATGTTATGTAAAAAAACGAAGAATGGTTTCATAAAAAACACACACGATGTAAGTCATAGTTCTATTTTGATCAATAACAGCCGTTGCTCTCTACTGTGGAAACCAGCAAAAGATCGTTCTAGTTGGAGTTTAACTTATGTATAATTGATAATCATATTAATAATATTAATTGTTACGGGATTACCCGTGGACTAGCAGAGGTGAAAGAAGGTGCCGGGGTGAATGGGTCTAACTAAAAATTCATGAATTGATTAAAACTTTAACAAAAGTTATATTTCTTTAGGATTTCAGAAATCAACAACAGAACTTTAACAGCTTTTCACTTAGTGAGATAACAGTGACATATCAGGTACCATGACAAAGGTTAGACAAAGCAAGAAAATCCAAAATTTAGTGACTGATTAGTAATCAGGGCTTCCAGCCCCTCGCTTCTGAATTATTGAGCACACAGCTCAAGATTTACAAAGATACAAAATTATACAAGGGCAAAAATCCCTCAATACAATGGAGCACTAGCTCCGTAATTTACAAAATCAAGCCTCCTAGAGGCACTTTTACAACACTTGAAAAAGAGCTAACGTGCTCTCCGTTTCCCAAGCCTCTCCAAGGCGATATCAGAAAATACAATCACTTGCCATCAAGGCACAACGTACAATTTGAAAGAGAGGTATCTAGTAACCAACCTATTGGGCCGTAGCGGAAAATAACAGGTTAAGTAAATGGCCCGAAACACAAATGAAAGGAGGCTAATGCTTGCGCTCCTAGATATGAACACTTAAAACCTAAAGGGCACTAGGCCGATGCAACAAGGGCTATTCCCAAACTATGGAGGTGACTCGTATAAGAAGAAATTAAAGACATTTCGAAAAGGAAGAAAACCAGTTACAAAACGTAGTCACCTCAAACCAATATGAAGGGGGAGCTCGAGAGGGTATATCACTCTCTATCCCCGATTCATAGTTAAAGATTTATAAAGTTATTACATAAGCCGGCAGAAGTTACATTTACAGAAAAGTAGGTTACATCGTTAAAGTTTCGGATCTATCCCTCTGGTTAAACTGCGGAGCAAGCAAGAAATAAAGATGTTAAACGGCCATTATCTTGCTGATGAACTGCTGCCTGATGAAAGAGGCGCCTCGCGCCTCCTGCTTCACACACACACTTAGTTAGATGTTGATCAAATGGCCAAGAGACGTGAAAATCCGCAGTTTATAAACCCTCGGGGAAAGTTCGAGACCTTTCATGAATAACCAAGCCACACCCTCTCAATTTTATTGGACGATTCAAAATTTACACACAAAGTTGAAGAAGAAATCCAGGATTGGTTGGAAATTAATTACAAAAATTAGGGATTGGCTGGATTCAAAACTGGCGGAAAGAAAAGATAAATATTGCCAATCCAAAAATAAATGAACATCAATTAGTAAAAAACTTATGAATAAAAAATTTCTTCAAAAATTTCTTTCAATTCGCACTTGAGTGCATGATTATAGTTTTCTAGCAGTGACATCTATGAGAGAATATCCGAACTTCTTGATGAACGGAAAACAAAAACAAGTTGAAATTCACACAGTACTGGTTTAAATAGGGCTAGTTCCAAGTTCAGTGTTTGTCCTGTAGAGGAGTTTTTTTGGCGCAAGATTTAAATGCGCGGCGTTGGGGTGTACCTCCCGGTACATTAATAATAATAGTAACAAAACAGTAATAATAATAATAATAATAATAATAATAATAATAATAATAATAATAATAATAATAATAACTTCGTGTGGCTATTGCTAGTCTGGTGCAGCCTTTGTAATTACTGGAACGTAAAATAACTCCTACATGAATATATTCTGGCACCTAGGCGTCCCCGGAAATCATAAACGTGTGTAATGGGACAGAAAATAAATGACAATAATTATTATTAACCAATAACCAGTCCACGAGCAAAGGAAATCAACTAATTTATGATTAAAATGCTTCGACCGGCCGGGGATTGAACCCGCGGACCCGAATACTGGAAGCCAAGTAGCGGACCACTCATCCAAGGAGACAGACAGTTTTATTATGAACTGTTTCTGCACAGTGTCAGCAATACACTCATCCAGTGAAGGTGAGAGGCAGAAGTGGCTGAGCACACATCATCTAACAAGAGTAAGTCAGTGTAGTGTAAATCAGATTTTGGAAATTTTAGACCTTTTTATTTGTTTTCTTCTGGCTTCTTGACACTAGAGCATCCAAGGCCTAGACAATGTTTCACATTTTCCTCTTTATGGTGTCTTTCTCTTGTATTTTTCGTGTGATCGTCACTTCACCTTTTCCTTCTCATTTCGATTGTCATTTTAATAATCTTGTTAATCATTACATCCTTATGACTACGCCATTTTTTACTTATAAAAACAATCACGACAACAGCCATCACTATCGCTAGGTAACACTAATCATAAGTCAATTACAATTCAGTTTGATTGTATTCTATCACTGCATTAGACTAAGTCATATTCAAGACTATTTTACAGTATTAATTTCGATCATCATCTATCTTTCATTTTCCAACGCACGCGCATAGGGTCTGCATTCTTGTATCGTATTCTCCACTTCATACGATCCAAATCATCCCGAGGGTTGTGTTTTGCGTGGCGCATGCGGTCTCTCCCCTGCCCAGCCAAATTATTTGTGGTCGACCTCGAATGTCGGTCAACCTGTACCTTCAGTTGGGAGACAGGCGATCTTTGCAACTAAGGTGCCAATGCTGTGAAGTATACACCCGCCCCTGCGAATACTATTTTATATTTATATAATTTCTATGAATGTAAAATCATTTATACATTTATTACGAAAGGTCATAACACAGGACGAGGTATACAAAGTTTCACACTGATTCTTCCGTGCTGAAGTCTGCTCACTTTTTGTGTCAGGAAATGTACTTGTAATGTTATGTTTCTTCAACTAAATCAGAAGCAGGTAGAAGAAAGACTCCATCTATGAAATGGGCATGAGATTTAAAAAATATCTTTCTACTCGTGTGTTCGACTTCCAATTCGAAAATTGAAGCACGAGAAAGGAACATGGTACCATAAAACTTTATAGTGTGCAGGTTTCACTTTACGAGTACAGACAATATGTAAATGAGACAAGTCATGCGCGCAACACTGGTCAGTTATTTCCCTAGTGCTTGAAATAAACGGGCAACTGTTTTTGAATTATCAAATTTGGGATCCATTAGTTGCTCTCAAGATTACATTGTACTTATCAGAATGCATTATTTGCGCTCAGTTGTCAGATCTCTCGGTGGTTACTTTCTTCACGACAGCATTTTCTTTCAATCAATCAATCAATCAATCAATCAATCAATCAATCAATCAATCAATCAATCAATCAATCAATCAATCAATCAATCAATCAATCAATCAATCAATCAATCAATCAATCACCGCACATTTGCATTTAGGGTCATCACCCTGGTGGCACGTTCCTTCGTGTAGTAGCTTGGTATTCGTAAAAATGTATGAACTGATTGGAACAGAACTGATCTTTAAATTTATAATAGTAGCTAATATTTCGTTGTCTCTGTTGAGAAATCAGCTTTTAAGCATACTGTTTCGTTTTTATATTTTGGATTGACTTTAATAACATTGTGCATGTCATTCAGTTCCCTACTGTATACTATGTAATCGTTTGAATGACAACTTTAAATTTGTAAATATGTTGTAATGTACCATATTAAAATAAAGTGAGAAATCTCTGTGCAGTAATAGTTTTTTCGGAAGTAATTTTATATTTAAAGCCCAAATCTTGGCAGGAATAATAAATCAGATGCGCTTAAGTTCGCACAGCGAAGTCCGTGAGTTTTGGATTGCTCAATTGGATGCTAATCATTTCAGAAGAAAATATCTCCATCTTCTGTAGGATCGAAAAGTATTAAATCAAACGTCCCTTGTGACTGCTTTCCAATTTCAGTGTGGTTCATATTGCCACAGTAGTAAACATTCTCAGTATATAGTGACAAGTGATAGACTCGCTGCATATTGCCACAGAATATAGATATGAGGAGTGGAATAAAATGTTAATAATTACGTGAACAAAATATTGTATTTAAATATGTATTAACAGGTGAAGTCACGCTTCATTAGCTTCAACCTAGTGGCCGCAAGTGATTCTCAGTGGCGAATGTTGCCACGCGTTGTGGATAAATATGCTGCGAGTGCAACTGACGTGTTTGCAACGATATGGTCCGAGGATATCTGACGTGTTTACAAGGAAATTGATGTGTTTGCAAAAAAATAATCCGAATTCAACTGATTTGCTTACATCGAGAGGTCTGAGTTCAACGGAAGTGTTTATAACGAACAGGTTTGAATTGATGTGGACATATTTGCAACGAAAGTGTCCGAGGTCAGCTGAGGGGGTTTTGATTGAAAACTGCCGTTTTTAAGACGACAGGGTCCAAGTTCAACCGACTCGTTTACAACGATATAGTCCGAGTGCTACCGATATATTTATAACGATTATTGATTATTTTTAACTTTCCGAGAGAAACAGACGCAAAACCACCAAATTTATACATAGGCTATCCTTAAAATTGTTAAAGCTAGAATATTGTAATTCTGGAGCTCCGTTTTACACTATTTTTTAAGTTATCTAATTCAGACAGGTCATCCCTTCTCCCCTTAAAGAACTTACACTGTTTATAGCAGTGACAGAGTAAAAGACCTGTCAGTTTGAATGAAGGGTGACGTGGTTGTTGGTCGACCCTTCCCAATCTGTGAAGATCATCTCACCAATAATATATCAAGACCACCTGCCCTGGTTAATAATGACGTCATGGCCATGAATCACACGTCCGTCAGTAATATTAATGCTTTAATGAGAGTAATGGTTCGACCTTTGTCGTTTATAGTGAGGAAGGAAGTGCTGCTGCTATTAAAATAGGTCACGGAAAGGAAGGTAAAGGACAGGCACGCGTGCAGGGATGAATCACATGGCAAGCCCCGGGATGTGATAACAAACCTGATATTGCCCGCACAGTGGTGGTACTGAACTCTGCACTCAGTTAATTTATTGTGAATGTTTGTGGGGTAAGAGGTGATGGAGATACAGGTTTGCTAGCAAGCTGTAAGGACGCTACTTGTTGAGATAGGCGAGATCATGATTGCTAAATTATATCATTGCTTGCTTCTCACCAAGGTGGTTGTAGCTTGAATATCGGCTAAAACAAGTGGGATTTTAGAAACAAAAAGTAAAGTCATGATTCGGATTCCGTGTCAATACTTGTAGTGTATTGTTTTTACACTTTATTTTTTGTACGTCCGGGTATGGTTCACATTTCACTTTTGAAGGTGGTGACGTGTAATTAATGTCTTGTTCCACTGTTTGATAGCAGCACACGTACAGGGGCCAACAAATGCACTCGTCATAGACATTTCATAATAACAATGTCACTGTAGGAGCAGACAACATGGAAAGCAACCGTCAGGGGCAGCGCTATACGACTTGGTTCTTATGGAAAGAAGGCGTGACCACAACACTTGGTGGCAGTCTGTGGAGAACATGCGTCGTCACGGAAAACAGTTTAGTACTGGGTGGAAGGTTGGAAAACAAGGCTCACATCGGTGGACAAGGGAACCAGTTCTGGAAGGAATGTGGGAGTGTTAACACCAGCCATCATTGCCCGGGTCGAACAGGCCATCCAAGGAAACAAATGCATCACATTACGGAAATGGAGGCAGCCACGAGAATTAGCCGAAACACTCTCCAGCGGATCGTGCACGGCCACTTACAGTTGGGGAAGGTGTCATCCACGTAGGTGCTCAGACTCTTGTCTGCAGACGAAAAGCAGAGACGTGTGTACGTGTAGAGAGAACTTTTGCAACGCCATGATCAAGATCCAGCCGACTTCATGGCTAGGCTTGTGACTGGTGATGAGATATAGCTCCAGTACCATTAGCCACAAACGAAACAACAGTCGATGCAGTGGAAGCATAGGGGCAGTTCGCCGTAAAGAAATGTCGATCAGTGTCATCACCTGTTGGGGAAAATGAAGGAACCTCTGCGTGGTCGCCGTTTTGCGGATTTTGCAGAACGGGACACAGCTGCCAAGGCATGGTACGCAGCACTCCGAAAGAATGGTTTCAGGAATGTCTGTAGAAACTTACACATCGATGGCAAAAGTTCATACAGTTACAGGGAGATTATGTTGAGAAGGTTGACGTAAACGTAACAACTGATGTGTAATCTACTTCGTTTGGGTAGAAAAAAGTGTAAAACAATATAGTACGCCCTTCGTATATATTATAACGTCTTCTTGGATGTAGCTTTACAATAAACTAAACTTAGACATTGGTAATATTTTCTAGACAAAAAGGTAATTCATAAAGATTAGGAGACCTCCTCATACAAATCCTTACAAGTATCTATATGCATCATTTTTGTTTTCAACTTTCTTACATTTCCTTTCCCACATTTCTATTTTGCTGTTCACCCTCGATTATCATATTCTCTGTTTAACAGCTTAACTTTCAGTTTCATATCTCTCTTTCACATTTAGGCTGTATATTTTTCTGTTTTCTTTTTCTTCAGCCCCTTCGGCATGTACATAGGACAATAGCTTTGGCAGGCACGGAATTTTCACCTGCTTGGCAGATCTGACGATTATTCAGTTCGACAATTTTGTATTTAACAAATTACAACTTCGTGATATTTTCAAAGTTATTTTGTAAAGCTGAAGAAAAATCTCCAAATACCTGAGTGAGAAAATTTTGAGTATAACACAAATATTTGCTTTTATTTTATCAAACAGTCATACATGCCGAACGTCAAAATAGCCCGCGTAAGTACAGGACATAAATAATAATAATAATAATAATAATAATAATAATAATAATAAATAGTGATAAATAAAAATAAAAAATCAAAAAATAATTCGATGAATAAATAAAAGTAATAAAAAGTAATGAGAATAAAAATAATAATTTAATAATAATAATAATAATAATAATAATAATAATAATAATAATAATAATAATAATAATATTACTATTGAATAATTTTCCATAATTTTGTTGAAGTGTTGATAGTTATTATAATTATTTGTCTGAATGTTGGAAACTCTGATATGTTATTTTATATTTTAACTACGATTAATTATTTACGTCTCGCTTCTGTGTTAAGGCATTTTAAGTTGCCATGTACAGTGTAATTTATAGTACTGATAGCTTTGTCTGAAGGCTTGATTCACTATCTCCCTCTCCCTCTGTGTGTGTAGGTGGGTGGGGGGGAGGCCGACTCTCCATTCGTTGTTTTCTTTGCTAGAGGCCAATAACCTTGATGCTTGACCTTTGAAACAACAGGTGCGTCATCATCATCATCATCATCATCATCATCATAATTTTCATGATATATTTCCTCTAAGTCGGATTCCTAATCGTCAAGAGTAAAACGCCAACAAACCACATCTGCCCTTCGTTAAATTTGAATCCGTGAAGTGTTAAGTTGGTGTGACATCCCTGCTACAAGGCGAGTTGGCCATGCGTTTAGAGGCGCGCAGCTGTGAACATGCATCCGAGAGATAGTAGGTTCGAACTCACTGTTGGCAGCCCTGAAGATGATTTTTCTTGCCCGTTGTTTTCCACATTCTCCCCGGGCAAATGCTGGGGCTATACATTCATTAAAGCCACCGCCACTTCCTTCCCACTCGTAAGCCTTTCCTATCTCATCGTCACCATAAAAAGTATCTGTGTCGGTGCGACGTAAAGCAGATTGAAAAAAAAGAACCATCCTTGCTAGGACATATCTGCATCGTCACTTCGATCTTTGTTAGCTATAATGTGACGAGACTTTCAAGAGCTTAAGTTTTTAAAGTTCGATACATCTATCAACAGAAAATAACAGGGCCAAATTAGGTTGTTTACCATTTTTACGTTATCCCCTTCTTGCTCAGTCGAACCGTTTCCTTGGATGAAAAATTATCAAATGAGTCCGAGCTGGGATTTAGCCATTTTCTTTGCTAAATATCCGTTACGATGTCGGATGAAATATCGATGTAAGAGGTAATGTTATCTAATACTCAGCTTGTGATATAATGTGTATTAATGGCAGTAGATGTTCAGAATTTCTGTTCTCACGGATATTATTTTTCCTTCTTGTGACGTAAAATAACTATTGTAATGGAAAGCATATCATATTTCTTTCCTGTAATACATTCTCCCTGTAGTGATAGTTGATGGTTTTTCTCTGTGTTCCTGTAACATTTGTTCCTATTATCATCCCAAGCCTCGCGAATATACTCCACTGCTACATCCCACCTGTCGCTTAAATATTAACTTATAGCGTCGATAATGTGATATACAGTGGAGTTCTATCGTTCCTCGAGAATGTACTTATATTTCAGTATGTTCAGCATGGCAATAACTGTCAACCATTAGCTTCTAGCTGCTTTATGTCACCGTTTTCCTTATGTATTTAGCAGGAAACATGCAACTTGATCGTCTGTATACGTTTCTTTCCTTTCCTTTTTTTGCTGAAACCAATAGTGTTCCTCTCTGATGCCTCGGTTGCCCTATAAAATATTTACAGCACCTCCAGGGGCAATGATGGTCAGCGCGCGTTTTCAGTGTGGACTACTTTAAATAGACGAGTCTTCTGTAAATACTGGACTCCAGACTATGGATTAGTTGTCAACGGGATGATTATTCTTTTGTAGGTATAACATTGTTTTGCCCTCATTTGCAGACTTCCGTTCGAGAGGTGATTGGTTCGAACCCCATCATCAGCAACCCTGAAGATGGTTTTCTGTGGTTTCCCACTTTCTCATCAGACAAATGCTGGGATGTGCTTCAATGAAGCCCACGGACACTTCTTACTCAATTCTATACATTGCCTGTCCTATCGCTGCCGAAAACCTATCTGGGTTAATGTGACGTTAAAACAGTAAGAAAAACACCGATACAACCACATAATTTTCTTTGAATTCCCAGTCGATTTAGTTGACGGAGAAATATGACATACTCATATACAAACTCGTGGTTTATCATACTACCTTAAGGTCTTGCTTAAGACGACTCCTACCTAGCCAGATGACGTGCATGTATTGAAATGCACATGTTCAGCGTGACAATTTCCCCAACTGTCCCACTTGGTTACCTTTGCAGGGATCTCCACACCTCATATCAGCCAGTTGCCCAGTCCATTTCACGAGGATGAGTTGTCCCCGATTCAATGTTCCGAGCTTGGCATTCATAATCGAGGCATTCAGAAACTATCCCAACATTTGCTCTCATATTATAAAAGTAACATCCTTTATTACAGTTATTATTGTATTGACCTCTTCCTAATTATCTCGGGTCGGTGCTTACTTGGATTCAGCTCAGTTTCACAGTTGGATGTGCTGGACTGAGTGGCTCAGACGGTTGAGGCGCTGGCCTTCTGACCCCAATTTGGTAACTTCGATCCTCGTATCGGTAGATTTACTGGCACTTGAAAGAACTCCTATGGGACAAAATTCCGACACCTCGGCGTCTCCGAAAACCTTCAGAAGTAGTTAGTGCGACGTAAAAATCATAACATTATTATTACAGTCGGATGTTATTCTGTGGGCCTATTCACAATTGCGTGTTTCCATGGTGGTTTGTAGGGGGGTGTGTAAATGAAGACTTGGATTAAGACGATCAGAAACACCTAGCCACCGAGCTAGAGGAATTAATCAAATAGGGCTAAAATCTCCACCCTTATCGAGAATAGAACCTAAGGCCCTATGAACCGAAAATATTGCACTCGCTATTCGGGCAAGAAATCGGTTTATTTTTATTATTAAAGAGTGGGGTTGCCACGCGTGTTAACTTGCTACGGCTATGGACCAAAGCTCTGCAAGAATGGTTTTCAGTGGTTTCCCATTTTCATTCACCATCATTCATTTCGTCTTCATTAGGTCCTCGACTGAGACTGACGTCAGGAAGGGCATCCGTCCGTAAGAACTTGCCATATAATTTCATCTCACCTCACCCCCGACTCCGTATTAGGGAATGGGACTAACGGATAGACATACATACGTTATTATTATTATTATTATTATTATTATTATTATTTTATCATGCAACTGTTGAAGCAATCATCTTCACGAGGTTGGATCAATTTTTGAGGGACAAAATTTCGCCTTCAAATTTATAACAATTGGAGAAATGTTAAACAAGCAGTATTGTTAAGAAATAAATCTTTATTGGACATCTGAAGAATTGCAGTAAACAAATATGAAAGTAAATAATCCAAAATATAAAAGAGAAATGCGCTTTTAAAAATAAAGATCCTTTTTCCTGCTTAATAAACAGATATGAAACGCGATGTAAGCCTAGTGGATATTTTATACGCGCAGTAATAAATAAATTTATGAGAACACATTTTACTCTATGAGGTGATTTTACCTTAAAATATGCTGCGACTTCTGGGAGGGCGGGGGAAATTCTGTGTCACATTAAATGTGATATAAACTCTCATTTGGAAATGAAGTACACGGACTACTTGTTCGGTCTGGCTATTCTTTACGTCCTACAAACAGCGCTCTGCACCCTCGCTACATTAGACCCGTTTTATATGCTGGGAGCTGGGGATATATCCTATTATAAACCATATCTGCCTGCTTCTAGCTGTCCATACCCGTGAAGACCACCCCTCCACTATTTCGGTCTAATTCAACGCTTACTGGCACTGCATGTAATTTCCACGTACGAGATTTAATATGCTGATCCTAGCAGTTATCATGCAGCCAAACGAAGCCAAGCCACCCCTTCCCAGACAACTCTTACCCTTACATTGGACTATTTTACTACTTTACCGTCATCTCGCTTCCCTCTTTTCCATCCAAGCACTGAAATGCAATTTTTGCAGAAATGTGTTAGGGCGGAAAAGCTGGGTAGGATAGGAAAAGGTGATGGGGTGGTTTTGGGAGGTCGGGGAGGAGAGTTGCTGGGATGTGCTCGAGATTGAATTGCTGATTAAATATTGCCCCGTCGTTTCATCCCCTCAGCCTAGACCTACAACCCTCACGTGTATATGGCAAAAGATAATTAGCGTGGTGCGCGCCAAGAAGTGTAGCAGTAGCTAATGAAATACAATCGTATATGGGATCTGCCACAGCAAAGCAATCATAGGCAGCTACAGTGACAATTGTTAACCTTCGTTGCCTTCTCCAAATTAATTTGCTACTCTTCTCAAGCGTGTTGTAGGCTATTTTTAAAAAGAATCTGGAATCTGATAGGAACCTAAACCAATATTGACACTGAATAAAGGGCTTTTCTGAAATGGAATCATCTTGTGGTGCAACCGTGACTTCCAATTTATTGAAGTGTTATGTGCAGGATTGAGTACAATATACAGAAAATTTTGGAAATATATGACATTAATTTAGGAAAAAAAATGAAAAAGTTCAGAATATGAGATGCATAATTATATTAATGCTAAGCTTTGTCTCTAAGCCGTTTAGAGCAGGTTTATATAATTATTTACAAAGCTAATGTGCTGGGAATGTGTCATGGGAGTGAACTATTGAGAATTCAATGCCGCAACACCATTCTTGACATGATTGATACGGCTCTCCGAACGAAGGGACTAAAGATCCATGAAGAGATACATTGCTTTGCAGATACATTAAATCTTTCCTGTCTGTTGAATGAAAATGAAAACCTACAACATGTTTTCCAGTCATTGACCGGGTCAGGGATGTAATGAATGAAGCATATATAGGCTAGTAGTACGATGAGGTCGCCACTCCCAAACTGATTTTATGAATGACTGATAGATGCTATGAAATAATAATGGAGAGTGTTGCTGTAATGAATGATGACAGAGAAAAGCGGAGTACCCGGAGCAAAACCTGTCCCGCCTCCGCTTTGTCCAGCACAAATCTCACATGGAGTGACCGGGATTTGAGCCACGGTATCCAGCGGTGAAAGGCCGACGCACTGCCGTCTGAGCCACGGAGGTTCAAGTCTGTCGAATACACAAGTTAAATAATATTGCAGTGTAACATACCTGTGCGAAAGCAAATTATTGAACAAGGAATATACCGAGCTCGATAGCTGCAGTCGCTTAAGTGCGGCCATTATCCAGTAATCGGGAGATAGTGGGTTCGAAATCCACTGTCGGCAGTCCTGAAGATCGTTTTCCGCGGTTTCCCATTTTCACATTTTCACATTCGCTGTACATTAATTAAGGCCACGGCCGCTTCCTTCCCATTCCTAGACCTAACCTATCCCATCGTCGCCATAAGATCTATCTGTGTCGGTGCGACGTAAAACAAATAGCAAAAAAAAAAAAAACAAGGAATAAAATGCACACTTTTAAAGAGCGGCATGCCTTGTTTTTTCGGTTTTTTTCCTAGTTGCTTTGCGTCAGGGACTGCCTGGCCGAGGCGGTAAAGGCGTGCTCGGTCCTCCCGGAAGGACGTGGGTTCGAATCACCGTCAGGAAGTCGTAAAATTTAAGAAACGAGATTTCCACTTCCGGAGTTGCATATGGCCCTGAGGTTCAATCAGCCTACACCAAAAATGAGTACCAGCAGGTTAATTCCTGGGGGCAAAGGCGGCCGGGCGTAGAGCTAACCACTCTACCCCATTACGCGCCGAGGTTAACAATGGCGGAAGCCTTTACCTTCCACTCCTCCAAGGGTCTTCATAGCCTGTACGGAGGTGACTTTGCTTTGCTTTGCTTTGCTTTACGTCGTACCGCCACAGATAGGTCTTATGGCGACGATGGGATATGGAAGGCTTAGGAGTTGGAAGGAAGCGGCCGTGGCCTGAATTAAGGTACAGTCCCAGCATTTGCCTGTTGTGAAAATGAGAAACAACGGAAAACTATCTTCAGGGCTGCCGACAGTGAGATTCGAACTCACTGTCTCCCGGATGCAAGCTCATAGTCGCGCACTCCTAACCGCACGGCCAACTCGCCCAGTGCTCCGTTCTTGAAAGAACGTCCTCAGTTTCTATCAGGACACACTCAAATATTCTATATATTGTAAGTGACATTTAACTGAGTCGACACTGGACACGCAACAGAAATGGCAAGGAAGCAGGAGTCACAGATGGTATTCCAGAGTTTCTAGTTTACCGCCCTATGAATAAATTATGTGCATTTCGTTCAATATTTTATAACATTGGTGTATAAGAAGTATTTAAACATAATAAAAATGCTAATAATTCTCTGAAGTGTAACGTACAAGTACCATAGCTCTAACATTGGATTTTAGTCGGGAGTCAGTAAAAATGTGACGTGGGCCGAATCTTGTCCGCGGGCTGTGGGTTGCAGATCCCCAGTCTCTAGTTATGTGCTATCGGTGCTGGTTCACGGCGTCGAAGAATGTACACTAAAAGCTACTTCAGTGAGGCTTTGAAATATGGATATATCCCAGAATATTGAAGATCCCAAGGGTAGCCCACGTCTCCAACGAGGAGATACTCCACCGTACTGATAAATCATACGAAGTATTGACCCATAAAACACGCAAGAATGCAGCCTATTTCGGTCATATCTTCCGAAATGACAAATACAGCCTGATATAACAGATCATACTTGTAGAGGACCAGATAAGGCAAAAGTGAACGTGGGCGTAAAATATTATCCTGGACACGAAACCTGCAACAGTGGCTGTACAACTGTGATACAGGAAGGGCAAAATGGAAAAATGACTCCATCATGGTCACCAACCTTACGCCCGGCTCAATGGCTAACTGGGCAGCGTGCTAGTCTTTGTTTTAAGGGGCCCCGGGTTCGGTTTCCGGACGTGTCGTAGATTTTCACCTTCATTGTTTTCCCTGACTCGAGGGGGTGGGATTCTTTTCACCATCTTCAATATTAGATTTCATCCTACGTAGGGTTCAATTCTCACTTCTCTTATACGCCATTATTATTATTATTATTATTATTATTATTATTATTATTATTATTATTATTATTATTATTATTAATATTATTATTATTATTATTATTATTATTGCCAATCTTCTGTAAGGAGATGACACCAGAAGAATAAGAATAATATCTAATAGAGTGCAGATTAGTGATTTGATTGATTGATTGATTGATTGATTGATTGATTGATTGATTGATTGATTGATTGATTGATTGATTGATTGATTGATTGATTGATTGATTGATTGATTGATTGATTGATTGATTGATTGATTGATTGATTGATTGATTGATTGATTGATTGATTGATTGATTGATTGATTGATTGATTGATTGATTGATTGATTGATTGATTGATTGATTGATTGATTGATTGATTGATTGATTGATTGATTGATTGATTGATTGATTGATTGATTGATTGAGAATACACTTCGACCATTTTTGAATTGTTGGTAAGTTGACAAGTATAGCCCTAAGCTGCAAAGTGCCACGGATTAATTTCAATATTTCTGTTGTCTTCCTGCCTATCAAGGAGAACGGAATTCTACAGGAGGGTTCCTATGGTCGAGTTTATATAATTTTGTCGGGTGACACTGATTTCGCCATTAGAGTTCTTTAAATTGTCAACAACTATGATATGCTGTGCCAATATAATATCGGCGGGGATCGAATCCGTGAACTAGCGATCATGAGTCGGACAATCTACATACCATTGATCCAGCGAGTCAACGTTTCTGTCGAGGTTACGCACAGTGAAAGTACTTTTCTTCGCTTTACATTGAGGTGTAATGGAACGACAAGGAAAAGAGTTTCGAGACGAGGATAGACCATGTAATTCGAACACTATTCATACTGTGCTATACTGTCTCAACACGCTAGAGTGCTAGACTACCCTGGCTTCCAAGCGCACAGATAGCAGGTAAAATGATGTAATATTTTTAATGTACGGGGTAAACATGTCCCTTGAGTTTACAGATAGTACATCTTATACACTTCCTCAACACATAGAACTAACGTGGTCTCATTTATACTCTCGTATTTCTTTTCAAGGAGCTTGCAGTGTGCATTGTCGTCTACAACTGGTACTGGCAGTTTATTCTCCTTTGTGCTCCCCTTCCAGTGAATCAACAATAGCAGGATTGACAGAAGTGCTAAGTGATTGTCTGGCTTGACAATTTCGATGTCTCCCTTCATTTCTTCTCTACATTCCAAAATATTCAAAATGATATTTGGCCTATTTTTAACCTCATCTGCAATTGAAAGTTTTTCAACTATATGGGCAGCAATGAAGTCTTAACCTACTTAATAAAATGTTTCCCATTACTTTTATATCTCCTGCTGTTTGTGTGTGAGGTGTGTCCAAACAGCTGGGTCCGACCAAATGCTGAGTTACTGCGGCTTGCACGGCGTAGATAATGGACTTAGAGCAACCACAGTAATTGATGCAGTATGGTGTGGGTGGTAGGTTTACTGTACAACCTTGATAAAACTCTCCTCATTACAAGCGTATTCCCTCCCTCCCCCCATCCCAACCAACTTCCTATACCTATTCTATTCTCCCTTCCCGCGCCAAAATAATTGGTTTGGCCGCATGGGAAGATATTACGATAAATTTCAAATTGACGTGGCTCTTTCAGATTTAAATGCAACTGATATAATCCCCTCGCCACTCCCATCCTAAAGTAAACGATACCACTAAAATATGTAATAATAATACTGATCAAATTTACAATAAATAATTTGCGGAAGTGGTCGTAGATTTGGGAGCAGTTACAGTGTTTGAACAAGATTCCATGTTTCTGGATTATAAATTATTCCTAATCTCCACACTGTCCCCTAAACCTTTGCGAGGGGAAACGTCGTTGTGGAATACTCATTGGATTTTATGAATATACTAGAAGTTTCCCGCTGGCTCCGCCCGCAAGGTACAAAGTATGGTGTTGTTCGTTACTATCCTCACGGATGTATTTGCAAAATTTCGAGTTAATGAAATAAAGCACATGATCTGCTGTGGTAATAGAATGTAATATTATGTCAACATAACACTTGAAAATATATCACACAATGAAACTGAATTAAACGTTCCTTGGAACAACACTACACGCCGAACTGTTAAAAAGTCCTTCAAAGGTCTTCGTAATGGAGACAAATGTACTCGTAACTTTTCTCAGAATCTACCAATTTAAGTAGTTATTACCTCAAAAGAAAGCGCATGATCCACTGAGTGTTTATAGACCAAAACAAACTGTATACCTCAATTATAACGAAAGATATGATTGCTTCAATGAGAGAAAAATGTTGAAGAAACGAGACGTCAAATCGAATGTGCACTCATAACTTTCCTCAGAATCAACCAGTTTGGATAGTTGAGAGCTGAAATGAAAGAGCTTGATCCACTGAGTGTTCTTAGGCCAAAACGAACTCTGTTCCTCAATTAGAACCAAAGATATGATTGCTTCAAAGAGACAAAAAATTGAAAAAATCAAATAATTTAAGGAAGGCGGAAGTTAAGTGATGTATAGTACCTGATGACAAATCTGTGCATGAATACCTTTCAGTTAAAAAAAGAATGAAGGAAATCGACCAGATAGAATGGCTCGACTGACTGACTTTAGTTTTCATAAAAAAAATTAATATATCGTCGCTCGACCGGTAAAAGGTTGTATTCCAGAAAGCTCTTCCTATCAATTATACTCCTTAAGACTGGTCACGCCTCCCAGCCACGTATGGATATGCAGTCCATCAGAACAAATTTTGTTGTGTTCATTTTCCTATGCCCATGTGTAAAGGAAAATTGACCTTACAGTACCGTACTGTAGGAATGTACGTTTGCATTACGTATTTATGCACTCCTAGTGTACAATGCATGTAAGGTTCATTTTCGTTTAATCGTCGACATAAGAAAACGAACACAACGGACATTGTTCTGATGGACTGCTATCCATATGTGGCTGGGAGGCGTGACCACTCTTAAGGAGAATAATGGATAGGAAGAGTATTTTGGGATACAACGTTTTACCGGTGAAGCGACGATATAGATTCGTGGACATTACATTTTTGAAAAGGAATATGTTTCGTTAGCAATATTAAGGAACTAATTCAAAGGTAACAAGAACACCAAAATAGAAAACCTACTAATGGTATATTTACCTGTTGGCATTTCTTCATGTACGCAGTATTTTTTGCATCTGTTGCTTGGCACAGGCCAGAGCAAATTGTAGCCTCCACTGAAGTCGGTCATTTATGGCTGTGACGGTACGGAAGCTGCTGTTATGAGTGGTACTGCGTAATGACGTTCTGAACACGACTAGTGTATCAGAGGTGTTACTCAGAGGTGCTGCAATAGCATTTTCTGGCCTAATGAGGAGAGCACTGAGCGAGTTGGCCGTGCGGTTAGTGGTGCTCAGCTGTGAGCTTGTGTTCGGGAGATAGTGGATTGGGACCCCACTGTCGGCAGCCCTGAGGATGGTATTACCGTGGTTTCCCATTCTACACCAGACAAATGCAGGTTGTTCCTTAATTAAGGCCACGCCCGCACCTCACCACTCTTAGCCCTTTCCTATCCCATCGTCACCGTAGGAACCACCTGTCGTTTGCGAAGTAAAGCAACTTGTAAAAAAAAATGTTGAGGAGAGCATTGACAAATTTCCCCACTCCTCATACCATACTCCTCATTTTGCCACCAACATTCCATGATGCTGTGTATAGATCCAACCAGCCTCCAAGCTGATGACCTAACACACGATGGTGGTACAGGCCATGTGAGCCTTGCGCTACTAACCAATAGCTGCCTTCACTGGCACACATTTGGATGCCTTGCGGTTAGCACACACGATCCCATACACTTAATTGTCGGCTCACATGTTTAGGGTTGCTACAGTTTTGTTTAGATTCTAGTCGTCCTGATGAAACAGGCTTTCGTTGATAGTAGTTCTGGGGATTAAACCCGAAGTGTACTCAGCAAAATATTGCAACTCTCAGAATACAGGGTTGGTTTCTAAACGAGTATAAAAGTTGGTTAAAATGGCAGTATTTTGTCGTTGAATAAGTGAAAATGCTTGCGACTACTGGTGGTAGGGAACCACGCGATTCCACTCCGCTTGAAGAACCTAAACCTTACACATTTCAAGCCCTCGCTGTTAAAGATTTAACTATTATTTTGTAGTCATTTTACTCCCTGGTTGTTTTAACCTAGCTGAGTCCTTGGACAGTCTGTTAAGTGATCACTGGAGGCTGGTTATAGAAAAACCACAAAAACCAACATCAACTATATGATGATAGGGAGTGTGGTAGTTTGCCATAGCCTTCTTCACCAAGTCAGAAAGCACTATAGCGGCACGAACCCTACGTCCATAAAAAATTGTAACAGATGGATAGGGATCGCAACTAAAGATAATTATTAATAAACTAAATATAAGCCATTTAAAACTCTTTTCAACGATCATTCTAACATTTAGTTTGAAACAAAATTTTTTCTGCAGATTTGCATTTCAGCTCTCAAGAAATACAACTAAAACGTGTTTCTTCTCTAACTAGCACAGTATTTGTTCTCTCTTAAGAAAATTTGCCTCGATATATCTAAGGAGGCCCCAGTGCACTGTTTTTTTTTATTTGTCTCTAATTTAGAAGTCCTCTTCTGATTGGTATATTTCAGTTCATCGGTCAATAAATCATGTTAAGCTTCTTTATAAATGACTAGTTTATGAAAATGATGAAAACAATTGGAAACTACCTCACTCTCCATTTCCCTAGTATGCCTCTTCAGCGACACCTACCCCATCTATGATTGCTGATGGCGGAGCTGTTGAGGACGAAACCAACCTTCGCGTTGAATACTCAACATGCATACCTTAAGAGAAGTTCCCGTCTTAAGCCACTTGTTTTGTAAGCCGTCATAGCCTGGAAGTTCACGGCATTTATCCAGCATGTAGTGAAGCATTGTGATTAAAGCCATTCCATATTAAGATGGAAAAAGGGGACTCTTCATGGATTGCTGATTTGTATTAGGCCTAATAGTACCGGTAGAATAACGTATTCGGTTTCCTCGCCATAATATAATGCACTGAATAGAAGGAGACATTAGACACAATGAAATTGTTAAAATTATAGTAACTGAGAGCCGTGCAAGTAACTGCTAGGCTGTACCTCCTGTTAAAGCCCATACTCTGCAGATTGAGCCCGCCTTTGGTTTAAAGAGTAGATCACTTGAAAATGTGAAAGTATATCAGTAGATCACTGAATAATCTAAGTTCCTACCCTAGACCATAGGTTCCGAATCAGTGCTTCGCGTACCGCCAGGGATATGTGATGCAGGGGTACGAGGAAAGTACTAATCAGTAATGACGGGAAAACAAGTAAAGTAAAAATCTCTAAACCATTACTTACGGATATTAGTACTATGAACACATATCACTAATTTAGATCTTGTCATTCACTAATAATGAAGATACCACGAACCTACTACGCTGGCGTAGCAGGGGGAGAGGTGATACTCCCACGTGGCGCCTCCCAGGTGGCGGTTAGGAGGGGGGGGGGGGCTAACCGGCTTGCCGGTCGACTTGAGGGAAATAAAACACGTCTCGCGGACCAAGTACACAACCTCCTGTGGGTGGGGGACGCAGACGAAGAATATATACACGGTATCCCGTGGCTGTCGTAAGAGGTGACTAAAAGGGGCGACCAAGGAATGATTGTATTAGAACCATGAAACTACTTATGGTGTTCCCCGCGTGGTGGTACTAATCATTAGTCGCTTTTACTTGCACGTAGTACCACTATGTTAGGTACCAAATAGGTTTGTGATTAGTAGCAAAAGAGTGCGGTGCCGGCTTTTACAGTACCCGTGATTAGTCCCACTATATGAGCGACAGCATGGTTCTGGCTTGTTGATTAGTACCTACTATATGAGGAACACCACGGGATAGCGCGTGTCCCCGTGGTTAGTACACTTATGTGAGGAACACCATAGGTTTTCGTTGCCTGTAAATGGCTCCGCAAAATGCGAAACACCATAGGTCTGTATTCCATGTGCGAATTTCGTTACCTGTAAGTAGTACCATAATGTGTGGAATACCGCGAGTCTACGCTACTTTTGATTAGTACCGCAACATGACAAATACCATGCTTCTATTTTCCTAGCGATAAGTACCATTATGAGGGGTCGATGACTTGGATTTTGGACCTCTTTAGACTAAAAGCATCATCGATTCACTATTATGCTATAGACCCAGTCCCTTGGTCAGTAATACTATTATTTCACGCCAGTTTCTGTGAATGCGAGACATTGCAAGTTGGATCCACTGAATGTTTTAAATTAATATCCATCCATTCATTCTTCGTCTTCACGTTTTGAATTCTGGTCACTGGAGGATTTTGGACTTTTCATTTGTCATTCCATTTCGTCTCATTTCGCACAACTAGGGGCTGATAATACCTTTCCTGGTAGGACCTAGTGTTTACAGTGCACTATGACTTCTGGTATAGGCTAGAGCAATTTTGTTACTTTCATACATCTGTCTCAGTCTTATCCTTGGCTTTGACAATATGAACGTGACTGAGGTATGAGCGATGCTAGTAATGCCTATCCTCATGCAGCCAGTCCCTGCTATGAATGGTGTGAAAATGCTGCTCATAGGGTCGGTTGGTGTATGCATTTCAGTGGGCTTCGCAGACTGATACGTAATAGCAACTCTGGCTCGGTGAGGAAAGCAACGGGAAACTACCTCACTCCTCATTTCCCTAGCACGCCTCTTCAGTGATGCCTAGGCCATCTATGACAGCTGATGGCAGAGCTATTGAGGATCCCACCAGCGGCATCGCTGACGGACTGAACATACATACATACATACATATAGGGGCCGATAACCTAGATGTTAGGCCCCTTTAAACAACAAGCATCATCATCATCATCATCATCATCATCATCCTTTTCACATTGTTAAAAGAATGACTGTTTCGATACAACATTCGAGCCGAACCGTTACCACCGACAACTATTACTCCATTTAAGAGCCTGCAACGTATCTTCATGAAAATGGCCTCACATTTTTTTTCCAAAAATGTGCATTTAAGTGATATTTTATAGGAGCCGCACTCCATGCTGCGGCCGTCCGTCCGTGTAATTTCTTAAGGCGCGCCAACCGGAGGGTTAATTAACCTCGTCAGTTCAGCGTGCTTTCCTTCGGAAATTAAGGGCTGCCAAACAAGGCGATTAAGGTGTGCTCAGTTCACCTGGAAGGAATTGGGTTCGATTCTCCGTTAGGAAGCTGTAAAATTTAGAAACGAGGTTTCTACATATGGAGAGGCATATGCCCCTGAGGTTGACAGAGCCTACAACAAAATGAGTACCAGGTGAAGGCGGCCGAGCGTAAGCAAACCACTCTACTCCATCAAGTGCCGAGGATACGGACAGTAGAAGCCTTTACCTTCCACTCCTATAAAGACCTTCATTGTCTCTAAGGAGATGGCTTTGCTAAGTGCCTTCCTTGCTTGCTTCCTTCCTTCCTTCCTTCCTTCCTTCCTTCCTTCCTTCCTTCCTTCCTTCCTTCCTTCCTTCCTTTCCCTTCCTTCCTTCCTTCCTTCCTTCAGAAATTGCAAATTTAGATATTAACTACTGTGATTTCTAAATGGAGACTTTATGTCCAAATGTACTTTCTGTCTGGCATATTCCATTATTTTCTTGCTTTTTAGTTCTTCATATGTTTGAAATGTGCAAAGGTTTCCTGTTTTTGATAACATCATGCTGGATGCCACATCATAAATGTACTATGTTATACGAGCACTTCATATGACGTGATAGAAAATCATTTTTGCTGGTTTATACACGAATGCTCTGGATCGAGTAATCTCTGAAATATTCTCCACTGGTATATGTACGTATTTATATTACATTTCATTTTACTAGTATGGAATCATATTTTTATGGGGAATTGGCTGTAGGGAGAGGTAGGTAGAAGTTAGATGTGATATTTACCATATGATTTATGTGTCGCATCAATAACTTTATGGCTGAGGAGGACGGCCGATTCGAGCAGGGGAAAAGATGAAAATGATGATGGGTATTTGCGTCCCCTAGTGCTTGCTGCCTCCAATTCTAGTAGTGATATTTCAATCTGATTTCTGTGGACAGCTAAATTGAAATATCTTATACGAATATTTGTTAACAGTACAAGCTCCTTGGGCTCAAGGGAGAAAGGGAGTTGCTTGTACTCTTATTTGTTTAGAACTGTGAAACTGCTGCAGTTATTTCAAACTTGGACAGCATTTTGTCAGGAATGGGAAAGAGGGATAATGCCTTGGTACTGAGATTGCTGCGCAGCTCTTTTTCGAAGGCCTGAGTTTGATTCACACCTCTGCAATGAAGACAGTGATTTTGCCGCGATGATATGCTCATATCATTAGATTACTACATTATATTTACCTAGTAAATAAGTTTCAGTGAGTATTAACAACTTTTAAAACACGTATAATCTGTTAGGCTTGCAAACTTCGCCCATGCCATTTTTCTTCTTCATGCATCGCCATATTTTCGACTAATTCTGAGTCTATTTGATACAACACCCTGAGAATACCATTTACCTTAAAAAATGGAAGAGAGATATTACAGAGCAAAATTAATAAATCATTTTTGTGTCCTGTAACATCAGAAGTTATCCAGCCACAATATTCACATTCAGACACACAAATGCACTAAACGTGTGTGTCTAAAATTAGAGAAAGTACGTGCACACAGAGATCTGTGTATTAAATTCAAAACCGGTGGCAATGACCAGTTCATCCTTTTACTGAAGTAAAAACTAAACACATCCTCAAAGACAAAGAAACCTTGTAACAAATATTCGTCCGTACATTGGCCCTTGGAAGGTATCTGAAAGTGTGTAAGAAATGAAAGTAAATGCCGAAACGGCACTTGGAGTATAAGAATTTGGCTATCTCTGTAGATCTACTTATTTAGTAACTACTGTTGAATTTCTTTAAAAAATTACGCACCTCATGCGATTCAATTGAAGTAGCTTCTCTTCAACAAAACTTTAATTAAAATGCATTGACAACGGAAACTCGCAAGTGTCTGAGTCGGAATAATTTGTAAAGAGTCATCGGATACTTCAGAAAACAATGTCTTGGAGTCCCAGTTCTCTTGAACAGATGCACGCCGATATCGTAAGAAGTTTCGAATTTTACTACTCATCTCCCCCAGTTGGCCTCTGTGGTGTAGTGGTTAGCGTGATTAGCTGCCACCCCCGGAGGTCCGGGTTCGATTCCCGGCTCTGCCACGAAAATTTGAAAAGTGGTACGAGGGCTGGAACGGGGGTCCACTCAGCCTCGGGAGGTCAACTGAGTAGAGGTGGGTTCGATTCCCACCTCAGCCATCCTCGAAATGGTTTTCCGTGGTTTCCCACTTCTCTTCCAGGCGAATGCCGGGATGGTACCTAACTTAAGGCCACGGCCGCTTCCTTCCCTCTTCCTTGTCTATCCCTTCCAATCTTCCCCATCCCTCCACAACGCCCCTGTTCAGCATAGCAGGTGAGGCCGCCTGGGCGAGGTACTGGTCATTCTCCCCAGTTGTATCCCCGACCAAGAGTCTGAAGCTCCAGGACACTGCCCTTGAGGCGGTAGAGGTGGGATCCCTCGCTGAGTCCGAGGGAAAAACCGAACCTGGAGGGTAAACAGATGATGATGATGATGATGATGATGATGATGATGATGATCTCCCCCAACGAATTTAAGTTAATACCAAGTAGAATAAACATAAACAGACACTTTCACACCTAATTGTGTATGTCTTATTTTGATGGAAGATAATACAGTTTTCGGCTTTTGATTACAGTGTTTAGAGTACGTTTAAACGAATTGAGTGTAGTAGCTCTGTATGTTTATATATTACTTTTATGTTTCCGACCTGCGTGCAAATTAGTTAGCTATATTCTTTATTTATCCATCCTCTTGATCATAACATACTCAATTATGAATGATTTTGTAATGATGTTTTCAAATATGTATTCTAGTATTAGTCTAGCTATTTTAAGACTATATGGCCTTTATTTTCCAGAATAATTAAAGCATAAATCAATCAATGATTCAATCAATCAATCAATCAATTCAATCAATCAATTCAATCAATCAATCAATCAATATTCAAAAATAAAAACACAATAGTCAATGTAGAGTATTCCACTGCGTACTGCAGACCATATTGCTCTCGCATTCAGGTAGGTTGGTTTTGTCAAGTGTACGGTAGAGTTCAGATGGCGCATGGTTTGTTCTGACACTGCGGTATTGTACGGTGGAAGGCTGCATTGCAATAGATGGCGGTCACATCGTGCCCATGTTGTGAAGAGCAGATGAAAGATGTGGTGATCATTGATGATAGTGTACATACATTCAATTATAAAATATTTTATTAACGTGTACACCTGTTCAATACCTGTCTTGTAATAGTAAACATGTCTTTATAATGTCAGGACATGTTTCGGCCGATGATATTTGGCCATCTTCAACTGCTATCAAAATCAAAATCACTGTGTTGTTTTAATTTTTTAATATGTTCTTTGTAACGACACCAACTTTTTTAAACTGTATAGCTTAAAATGAATCTGTGTAGCCTATCCTATATTGCCAATACGGAACCAACATAAAATTCATAAGTAGTAACTGATGGTAATGGTAGCAGACCATAACTACGAAGATATTGGGTTTGCGACCAGTGTTTATAGGACCTTGTTTCCTTCGCTTGTTGCGTGCTGTCTCCTTCGTAAATAATGGAACATTTTTCTAGGACATACTGTATTTTACTCAATGTATACTCAATGTAACGAAAATACAGGGCGAAATTTCAGGAATGGATTCCTCATATCCAGCGAAGAGAGACAGGTTATAACGTTGAGTCCAAACATGTTTAGTTTAGGATTATCAGGCTAAAATATTACTGTAGCTTGTTGTACGATAATAGGTATCTTCATTGGGATGTTATCGTAGAAGCTTGATGTCTTGATTGAACTGAATGATGATGCAGACATTCTTTGTTTACGAATTTTGGAGACTATCAGATAGTATACACTACGCGGCAGATTCGATGGTTATTACGTGCTTTCTCCGAGTAAGACATGTCGTTGTTTTATGAAGTTGCCTACATTTGTAATACATTAAAGTGTTCTCTATCACGGAAACTGATAAATGCTCACTCGATATTTTATAATCATTCTCCACAGGCAGCTAGAATCAACAACGAAACTGGTCGCTGAGGTTCACCTTTATTCGTATCTCCATTTCCAAACTAACGCGATTCCCGTCGGAACATCTGGAATGTGGTCAAATGGAAATTTTCTGTTACTGGTCTGTAACGTTTTACGGAGGTTTTGTGATGTTGTGTTCTGTTCTACATACTGATAATTTGTGAACAGTAGGTATCCAGGAATTGCTGGTTCCTTCCTCTAAATTTATGTTGGCCTTGCTATACGGAGTAATTAATTATTCTTCAAGCAAGTGGCCGAGCCGTTAAGGTTGCGCAGCTGTAAGCTTGCATTCAGGAGATAGTGGGCTCGATCCTCACTGTTGGCAGCCCTGAAAAAGGTTTCCCGTACTTTCCCATTTTCACACCAGGCGTCCGCCTCCGTAGCGTAACGGTTAACATTATTAGGTACCGTCCTCGGGGGCCCGGGTTCGATCCCGGTACTGCCAGAAATTCAAAATTGGCAGGAGGGCTGGTATGTGGTTGAAATGGTACATGCAGCTCACCTCCATCGGGGATGTGCCTGAAAAGAGCTGCACCACCTCGGGATGAGGACACGAGTTTTGTCCGGCTCCATAGCTTAATGGTTAGCGTGCTGACTTTTGGTCACAGGGGTCCAGGGTTCGATTCCCGACGGGGTCGGGAATTTTAACCATAATTGGTTAATTCCCCTGGTACAGGGACTGGGTATATGCGTCGTCTTCATCATCATTGCATCCTCATCACGATGCCCAGGTCGCCTACTGGCGTCAAATCAAAAGACCTGCACCAGGCCTCTCCGGAGGCCACATGCTATTATTATTTACACCAGGCAAATGCTGGGGCTGTACCTTAATCAAGGCCATGGCTGCTTCCTTTCTTAGCCCATCGTCGCAATAAGACCTATCTGTGTGGTGTGACGTAAAGCAAATTATTAAAAAAAATATTTTAACATTTTCCCCTTGTAGGCTACTTTTATTTCCTTCTCTTCATGAATAATAGATCCTGAGCCCACCCAAATTTCACTCCCATACAGCGAATTCTGCCTGAAAACAGGGCGATACTCACAGACGAAGAAGAAGGCAGAAGGAAGAAGAATAAGATGCTACTCGTACAATCGAATCCCTTCACGGTTCACACAATTCACTTGCTCCTTCCGAGGTATTGTTCAGTATGAAGTGCGTCGTCGACTGGACGTGACTTCCCGGCGGTGAAGACGTGCGTGCCGTCCCTCCCTAGCCTGGGGCGCTGTCATTGACACAAATCAATGGACGAGCTCAGATTTCTGCTTAGACTTCGCCAACACGCACAAGAAACATCACAAAAGTGAACAGACTGTTTAACACTCGACAGCAAGGACGGTGCCTCATGTCTCATAAACAAGTGTTTAAATTAATATCACACCAAGTGTTCACACTTCTTCGTTCCTCGCGTTTAAAGCTTTCAAAGGGAAATACCTCTCACCTCTGAGCAGTTTCCATTAGCGGAACGGGGAAAGGTAAAATAGAAGCAGTATGTGATAGATGAAAGAATGACTATATAAATGGCATCAGAAGTATCATTCTGTGACAAGTTACGCGAGAACAATCGATTCCAAGTACTTCACAGTCTCCCCGTCAGAATATGGAAATATTCAAACACGATGATTCCACTTCTTCTTGAGAGCGCATGGTTCTGAGATTCACTCAAGAAAATCCACAGCCTGTTTCCAGTCATTCGACTGGGTCAGGGATGGAATGAATGAAGCCCCCATCCAGCGGCGAGGATAGAAAATGTGCCGGAATTTTAACCTTCATTGGTTAATTCCATTGACCCGGGGGTTGGGTGTTTGTGCTGTCCCCAACATCCCTGCAACTCACACACCACATATAACACTATCCTCCACCACAATAACACACAGTTACCTACATATGGCAGATGCAACTTCATCGGAGAGTCTACCTTACAAGGGCTGTACTCGGCTAAAAATAACCACACGAAATTAATTAATTAATTAATAATTACAGTGGCATCCAAAATTTTTGGTTGTGGCGTACCCCCAAAACCCAATTGTTGTACCTTCGTACCCCCGAAGTACGAGTATATTGCGATTTTACCAGTAACAACAAATGATTGTTGCTGGATGCCAAATCATCTTAACAGTAATAATAATAATAATAATAATAATAATCATTATCCGCAGATTATCCCGCTTGATCAGGGTCCGTGCACGCACTGAGGCATGAGGGTGTTGGTTTTGGCTGGGGATTTAAAGTCGCATATCCTTCCTGACACCACGGGATTTTCAACGGAAAATCCCACACCAGCACAATGGGAATCAAACTAAGGTCACCAGAATCACAGGCAAGCAGTTAAGCCGTTCACCGCCCTATTCCCCAAGAACAACAATAATGTATTAGATATACATTGTCGCTGGACAAAAGAAACCTCGTAACACCTTGGGAGTAAAATTTACAGACGAAATGCAAAACTCGGCGGTAAGCAGTGGCCGGAGAACTGTTCCTGGCATTTTCTTTGCTGAACGATTGCCCATTCATTCGGCCATTGGAGGCTTCTGTTCCCTTCCCAGGCAATGCGGCAAGCCTTCACAAGACAGATGAGAAAACATGTTTTTTCGTGAGTGGAATTGTGAGGATTTTAATGCCTAGGAACGATACATCATAATATTATTAATGCGATAATTACTACCGTACTGTGTACACTGCTACTGAAGAAATTGAAGTGAATGAGTAGTTTTAGAAACAAAATTTTTTAAAGAGCAGTGCTGCATAAGTAAGTATCTTTACATACCGTACGTAGTAGATGAGAGATACAAAGTGACTCTGTGTAGTGGTAGATAAAAGTACTAAATCAAAACAAAATTTTCTTAAAAATGAGCAGGCTCAACCCTTTCCTGAACTGATAACTGAAAACAGAGGCTGCAATAAATTTGCCTACCACTTGAGATGATCCCGCATACCCCTAGTGGGACGCGTATTACACTTTGTATAGGCCTACCTTTGTTGTATTAAATACTTTTTTTTTGCTATTGTCTTTACGTCGCACCGACACAGTTAGGTTTTATGGCAACGATGGGACAGGAAAAGGCTAGGAGTGGGAAGGAAGCGGCCGTGGCCTTAATTAAGGTATAACCCCGGCATTTGCCTGGTGTGAAAATGGGAAACCATGGAAAACCATCTTCAGGGCTGCCTACAGTGGGGTTCGAACCCACTATCTCCCGAATACTGGATACTGGCCGCACTTAAGCGACTGCAGCTATCGAGCTCGGTTTAAATAGGTATAGATTGAAGTGTGGCGAAATATGGGAATTCTTGGGTTTAAGAGCCGGGACTCTTTGAAGAGCGATTACAGAGTTATATTATTATTATTATTATTATTATTATTATTATTATTATTATTATTATTATTATTATTATTATTATTTCTGTCCAGATCGATCTGTTGTTAGATGCAGTGCGCGGAATGTAATGTCTCCTGGTATGTGCTAGATCAAATTTGTTATTTTCATTTTCGTGGCTCAGTCTCATCCTTGGCTTTGACAATATGAAACTGACTGAGATATGCGTATATTCCTTTTGCAGCCAGTGTCTGAGATAGGCGGTAATAATTTCGTGTGGCTATTTCTAGCCGGGTGCAGCCCTTGTAATGCAGACCCTCCGATGAGGGTGGGCGGCATCTGCCATTTGTAGGTAATTGCGTGTTATTGTGGTAGAGGATAGTTGGGGACAGCACAAACATGTAGCCCCCGAGCCATTGGAATTAACCAATGAAGGTTAAACTCCCCGACCCGGCCGGGAATCGAACCCGGGACCCTCTGAACCGAAGGCCAGTACGCTGACCATTCAGCCAACGAGTCGGACAGATTGGTGGTGTAAAATAGTTGTTGCTCACAGAGTCAGTTAACGATACCGTTCAGTGGGTTTAGCAGACTGATACGTAACATCGCCCTCTGGCTCGGTGAGGAAAACAATGCTAAACTACCTACCTCACTCCTCATTTCGTTAGTACACTCCTTCATTGCCACATAGGCTATCTCTAACAGATGATGAAGGAACTGCTGGGGATCCACCCAGCCTTCGAGCTGAGGGGTAGACATACATTATTATAGCCAGGCTGAGTAGCTCAGACGGTGAAGAGCTGGCCTTATGGGCCCATTTTGGATGTTCAATCCCGGGCTCAGGCCGACGGTAATAAAAGCAGTGTCGATAGATTTACCGGCATTTAAGATTCTCTGCATGACAAAATTCGGGCACCTTGACGTTTCAGAAAATCACTGAAGTAGTTAGTGAGACAAAAAACCTAAATAATAATCATCATTATTTCTCCACATAAATGGGAAATAAAGAAATAAGAAACAAATGAAGGGACGGATAAGTTAGGTTAATGAACTTATTACTAGACAATACAAGACTATAATTATGTGCTCGTTTAGACGAAAAACTGTGGCTGGAGATAATTACACAGTATCTTGCCACACCCAATGGTAATAATACGTGTTTGTTTATGTGCATGTAAATTTATTTTCCGTGCTCTACGAATATTGGGAGTGAGATAGGACGACTGCACTGACTGCCTCAAATAAGGTTGTCGCTAATGATGTATGCTAACATTACCGACTTACAAAGGAAGTGTATGGATTTAGGATCAAATATACCTCGTCCTCGCAGGTGTCGCACTAGTGAATGATTGTTTTACTTACTGTTAATCGCCGATCAGCATTCTTTAAAGTATGTATTCCCATATTCAGATCCTCCTCAGAATTGAGTCGTGGGATACATCCTCGGTATCTTCTGCGTGGTGTAAGACGAAACTTAAAGAGGTACTTTGCCAGGGATCCTTAAACATGAGAGCATGATATGCTGCATGTATCTGCCATCCTTCATCTTCTTCTTCTTCTTCATCTTCTTCTCCTTGATTAAATGGGCAGTGTAGTGGCCTTCGTTTCTGAGGGTCCCAAATTCGATTTCCGGTCGGGTCATGGATTTTAATTGGTTAATTTCCTTTGCTCGGGGACTGGATATGTATGCGATTCCAAACATCCCTTCAACTCATACATCACACGTAACACTATCCTCCACCACACTAACGCGCACGGCAGGAGTCTCCCACTGTCGTCAGAGGGTCTGCCTTACAAGGGCTGCACCAAACTAGAAGTAGCCTTTTTCGTCTTTGTCACAATTTCCTTGCTTTTGTCTTTCCTACGCGGTCTCCGTTACTCAGTCCGGCTCCATGGCTAAATGGTTAGCGTGCTGGCCTTTGGTCGCAGGGGTCTTGGGTTCGATTCTCAGCAGGGTCGGGAATTTTAACCTTAATTGGTTAATTTCGCTGGCATGGGGGCTGAGTGTCTTAATTATTCATGAAAGGTCTCAAATCTTGTCGTCTTCATCATCATTTCATCCTCATCATGACGCGCAGGTCGCCTACGGGAGTCAAATAAAAAGACCTGCACCTAGTGAGACGAACTTGTCCTCACACACTTCCGGCACTGAAAGCCATACGCCATTTCATTTCCCGTTACTCGACTGTTGTTCCCTTCCGAACTTGATTCCTAAACGTTCGTGAGGCTTGTTGAGGCCTTCATATCCTTGCCCTTCGAAGCCCTTTCATTTCTTCTGCCCAATTTTTTGTTCTCGAAAGTTGGAACATCATCGTCATTCTCCTATTATTTAGATTTCGCTTGCAAAATATGATCATTAAGGATGGGATGACCGATTAAGTTAAACCTAGGTATTCTGAGCTCATGTTCGGTCCAAGCTCAGTCCGATGGTATTGGAACGTGCTCAGATACGCTACCTTCCTGCCGGTAGATTCATCCGCACGTAAAAGACAACTGCGGGACAAAATCGGGTACCTGGAGGCAACTGAAAACTGTAAATTTTCATTCGTCATATGGTCAGATCACTGGGATGTAAAATCGAAATAATAATAATAATAATAATAATAATAATAATAATAATAATACTGGGCTGAGTGGCTCAGACGGTTGAGGCGCTGGCATTCTGACCCCCGACTTGGCAGGTTTGTTCCTGGCTCAGTCCGGTAGTCCGGTGGTATTTGAAGGTGTTCAGATGGGTCAGCCTTGTGTCGGTAGATTTACTGGCACGTAAAAGAACTCCTGCGGGACTAAATTCCGGCACTTCGGTTTCTCCGGAAACCTTAAAGGCAGTCAGTGGGACGTAAAGCTAATAATAATAATAATAATAATAATAATAATAATAATAATAATAATAATCGCCACCAGCCAAGGAGCCATAGAGTTTACTTTAAGCTTGAGTAGGCCTAACTACAGTGGACTGAATGTCAAGAATGCCACTGTATCAAAAATAAACTTTATTAGTTACCTTTTTTTGTTCCTAAAGTACCGTACGGTACATACTTATTTTAGGAATGTAGTTAGTGCGAGGCAAACTCTTAAGATTAGCAAATTTCCCTATGTCGTGGGCGCGATCTGAACTCATATCCTTCTGCGTTGGCCAAGCACGCAGAACCACCTCGGCTAGGCAGAGATCTACGAATTATGTTCTCTTAAACATCTGGAAGATCTACTTTACGTCTCAATCGGCCCACAGACACTCATTCTCGGCATGATAGCATGCTACCTGTTTCTTTTGTACCCCAAGTGTTTACGGACATGATGGTTGTCGCTTGCGTGATTGTGTTTACAAGCCAGAAGCAGACTTCCTTCGTGCCCACCATATGCCGCAAGGCAGGCACCAGCTGGAGGGCGTAGTCTGTCCGCCAGCCATTTCGTTACAATCAAACAGGCCTCTTCCATTTTGGCTGACGTGAAATTTCCAGAAAGATAAAACGTCAAGTCAGTGATTTTAAGCTGACATCTATAGTATTCTGTCAACCGAATGACGACAGATTTTTATATTTATTCTGCTGACATGGAACCCGTGTTGAGGAGACCTGTGTACAATTGAAAGAGCGATGTTTGCCTAACCGCTCTGCTGTGCACTTCTGTTGGAGGGAATGAGAGAGTGCGGGAGCAGTAATCCTGCAATAACAGAGAAGGATGTCGACTTTCCAACGTCACAGTGCTGCCTGTGATTACCAGGCCCAGGCATACGGGAACAATCGGGCGATTACTGCAGCTAAATCCCTAACTCTCTATCTCCATACCAGCCTTTCTGCTGGACCTGGAAGTTGATAGCTACCACCATCTATAGGCTAAATACAGAAGCACCAGCTTTTACCAAAATAATGGCTGTATCAAAATATCTTCAAAAACTACAATTAAATTATTAATAAATAAATAAATTTAAATCTTCAACAGTTTTCATGAAACCAACATGTGTAAAAATATCAACAACCAAGGGATTAAGTTCGAGCGATTTCGTTTTATTAACATTACATGTCTACTTACAATGTCAATATAATTATTACTTTTTTTTCTAACAGACACATTATTTACCCTAACAATATTAAAATGCAAATGGATAAGCTTATTCTTTCTGGCCTTATCCTATTTAGTTGAGGTCGGCAATGCAGGTGGAGTTGGGCCACTTTTACGGTCGGATTCCCATCCTCATACCAACCCTATGTGGAAGTCTATAAACTAATCACTTTTTAAGTATTTGTGTGGAGGTTGTTTCGAAGTTAGCCATCTTTCAGCTTTGACCTTACTTTATTCCAATATGATATAATTTTGCTGAAATTACAATACAGTGTGTTACGTTATGATCGCTGACTGTCTGGTTGGGCAATTGCCGTCCAAGGATGTTGATGAGATTTATATGCCACAAAATTTGGTACTTTTATTTTATTTTTGTGGCATTCTGCGTCATTAGGGGAACCACTGGTAGCTACAGTGACTTCATAAACATGAAGGTACTTCTTTATTGTTTGACTATAATTTAATTATTCAGTGGATTTAATTATAGTCATTAGGGGAACCACTAGTAGCTACAGTGACTTCATAAACATGAAGATACTTCTTTATTGTTTGACTATAATTTCATTATTCAGTGGATTTAATTATAATTATTAAATAATGTGTTTTCTCTTTGTTCCAGGTAAGTCGAAAACAGCTGCTAGAAGTGTCACATTATCACTTTATTGATATCCTTCCAGATGGTAAGCAGTATTGGACAATTCACAGTGTAAAATTTGAATTTTTTTATGGATGATGTGTATAAGCAGAAGATATTCCAGTATGCTGAAATTATTCTCTCTCTCTCTCTCTCTCTCTCTCTCTCTCTCTCTCTCACACACACACACACACACACACACACACTCATTCTTTTCGCGAATTGAGCGCGTGGTTAGGGTCGCGTAGCTGTGAGCTGGCATTCGGGAGATAGTGTGTTCAAATTCCACCGTCAGCAGCCCTGAAGATGGTTTTCCGTAGTTCCCCATTTTAATATCAGGCAAACGCTGGGGCTGTATCTTAATTAAGGCCACGGTCCCTACCTTCACAGTTCTAGCTACCCCTTTCCCAACCTTGAGTCCCCGAAAACCATCGATTCGTTAATGCGTTATTAAACGAGTAGCAACAAAACAAAACTCATTTTTTCAATTTTTTCTCCTTTACATTTACTTATCCGTACCCGTCATTAGGGATCGAATGTTAATGGTTAAAATGATAGGACGTATGCAAGAAAGTATGTCCGTAAATTAAATTAATGTTGATGTGAAATGGCTAATTACAAAAGAACCTATTTGTAACGTTTTTCCTAGTGGCATGTGATACCTGCAGAGCGTCATTATTAATAATAACACTAACTTTTAAACCTGAACTATATCCTCATAAACCCACGTTGTGACTTATCAAAGCAAAATTTTGTACGCGGAAGAAATATACATTGTCCTTCTTCTTCTTCTTGTTCTTCTTATTCATCATCATCATCATCATCATCATCGTCATCATCAACATGGGAGGTTGGTAACAATGGCAGTTTGTTGTCTTCTTGTTTGTTCGCTGCTTTTTTGTAGGAGACCAATATATCTGAGCATCCAAATTATTTTCCCTCGCTCAAACAGCATCCGTGTATATGTAGGTACCTTTCGCCTTTCAACTGAAAACATCATTAAATACTCTATTACAGCGTTCAAAAGAAAATGTCTGAACCAACATTGAAAGACTGCTGTCAATGACGTATATCGTTAAAATGTCATTTGTCGCGTATAAATGCAATCAGGCCACAGTAACTTTACCGGGGTTTCCTTCTATTCAGAACAATTTCTCTACCTTACAAAATATTACTGTAGGAAGCGGATTTTTATGTGCTAAAAACTTGAAAAATATTAATTTTCCTATGGATTAAAAAGTGAAAAAATGTATGAACATCATTTTTTTTAATTATCGTCGATCATGTTGAGACATTGCTGTTGCAAACCGATGTTTGTTGTCTTCGAACAATGTACGATACCGAGAGAAGGACCATTTACGTTATAAGAAGACAGGCATGCATATTTCATAAGAGGAATGCCACTTATACAAGTCTCAGTTTCATCAACGCCTACGCGACCTTCCAAAACTTTGCAACAGAATTGAAACACGTTTTTAAATTTATCCTTAATAGCTTCTACTCTGAGGCCTTTTCAATGAATTAGTCTTTCCCTAGTCCATGCACCTCATTAAAGGTCTCAATCAACAAGTTGGTCGACGTTTCTCATTTCTTTGTTGAGTGACAGAATGAACTGAAAATTTGCAGATAACATGATTTATCTTTAATGGAGTGTCCTTAAGTAAGTACTAATGAATTTCAGTTGGCCAAATGTCATTCTTAATTAGTTAGTCACTGATTTTAAAACTTTAATTGTCGGCAAAATGTAGTACTGTTTCTAACTCGCAACGAGTAAATATGGGTCTAGGCAGAGGTGCAAGATCAAGATTTGTAATTTTGAACAAATTAGTTCTCGTTGGATCCATCGCTGTAGGATATAACGTATTGACGTGCTCAGATATTCACATACTCTGTGTAAACCATGCACTATACAAGCTACAAGTATCATGTTTGGGAAGCTTGCAGAAAGCCCGCCTTCTGTTTGAATTGAATTTAAACATTAGAATAAGGAAAACATAATTATATGTATTGATAGCAAAATTATTAAATATGTATTTACATATAAATATATTTATTTACATACAAATCCGTTCCATAGTCATTAGACTCAGATCCATGAGAATAAATGTCTCAAGTTCAAGAGACGTCACTCTCTTCCAACAGTGTTGTCATGTCTGCGGCCTGGGTGTTCTCGACGCGATACGTTGATAGTTGATGCTAGTGATTTTGTAATTTTTATTTTTATTATTATTATTATTATTATTATTATTATTATGATTATTGTTATTATTATTATTATTATTATTATTATTATTATTATTATTATTATCCATGTGCATTATGGCCAGGAGATCAACAACTGTTGATAGTTTGGCCACCAATGAATTATGGTTGCTCGCTTAGCACCACCCAGGGGACACGTGTAGGGTATTGAGGAAATAATTTCTACGGACGTGAGCAACGGTCATATATTGTTGTATATTCCAATGTGTTGTCACTCTTCTTCTTAAGCCGTCGTCTCCAAACGGAGGTAGACGATCCACACGGCCAGCTCCGATCTTGACGTTGCAGCAATGCCATGTGGATTTATTGGAATATCTCTCAGGATCCTTAATGTAGTGGTTTCCCGTTGCCTTCTGCATCCTAATGCCGTTAACCAAACTGGTTCCTCCGCCTTTGGGAACAATTTCTTGTCCCCAGGACAATAGAGTTCCCTTACCCATACCCGCTCATCCACTCTCAAAGAGACTGTTGGCACTTGGTATAGGGGATCTCCTTATACCGGGAGATAATCGGTCCCTTCATTCGTTAGCCGCCTGCATACAAAATATTATTTTTATATGCAGTCGTTGGCCCCTCTCTACCACGGGGAGGTGAATGTCAAGATTTCACTGTCATTGAAACAAGGACCAAATTGCATTTCCTTGTTTCTCTGGTTCTTTAGATAGGAATATGTTGTCATACGCTAAATAAATAAATAAATAAATAAATAAATAAATAAATAAATAAATAAATAAATAAATAAATAAATAAATAAATAAATAAATAAATTATTATTATTATTATTATTATTATTGGTAGTAGTAGTAGTGAGCAAGGCCAGTTCCGCACAAGCCATGAAGACTCTTGAAGGTGGTAGAAGGTAACGACCTCCACTATTCGCAAACACGGTATTAAATTGCCCCCAAGCGGGCGAGTTGGCCGTGCGGTTAGGGGTGCGCGGCTGTGAACTTGCATCCAGGAGATAGTGGGTTCGAATCCCACTCTCGGCAGCCCTGAAGATGGTTATCCGTTTCTTTTCATTTTCACACCAGGCAAATGCTGGGGCTGTACCTTAATTAAGGCCACAGCCGCTTCCTTCCAACTCCTATCCCTTGCCTCTCCCATCGTCGCCATAAGACCTGTCTGTATCGGAGCGACGTAAAAAGCAAATTGTAACAAATTGTCCCCAAGAAATTAACACGGTACTCATTTTTTAAAATCAATGTTTCAGTGAACCTTAGGGGTGGGTCATGTCCCTTTTCAGAAGACGAAATCTCGTGCCTAAGTTTTTCGACTTCCTTAGAAAGAATAGAATCTTCATTCTTCCGTATGAACCATTTTTCCATTTTTACCTCCTTGGATAGGCAGACCCTATTATATAATTATTTTTAATAATTGTAATAATAATGGTATTAATAAAAAATAATATATGGTCGTGATGAGTAGCTTAGAGGATAGAGCGCTGCTCTCCTGAGCTCAGGTTGGCACGTTCGATCTAGGCTCATTCCGGTGACATTTAAAGGTGTTCAAATACTTCAGCCTCGTGTCGGTAGATTTACTGGCACGTAAAAGATCTTTACGGGAACAATTTCCGGCACTTCGGCGTCTCCAGAAACATCAAAACAAATTAGTGGAACATAAAATCAATAACATTATTATTACTATAGAAAATGAACTACGTTCGTCAGAGTGTAGTTCCTTCCGTTTTGTTAAATAGTAGTCTAATTGGAGCTAAGGTCCGGAAGGAATCGATCGAAGTCTTGATAAAATACTATCCTAGCATGTGCTTAGAGTTCAACTGGGGGAAACCGTTTCAAGACCGGCTGATGGCTGATTTCAAACACATGTTGCGTTAGTGTGGTTTCCCCAGAATATGGACGATTTATTGGAGATTAGGTTAGGTACCGCCAAGTGGTGTGTTCACATGTGTTTCCAAGACAGTACTCAACACAATACCACTTCGCGTATCCGCTGCCTTGCGAGCAAGAATGCAATATAAGTTAGCTTCCATTTTTCATTTCACTGCCAAGGAATATTGAAATTTGTTCCAGACTCCCAAGCACTATTGTCATTCAAGATGGCAACTCGCAGCTGTTGCAATATTTACAACGTTTTACCTACGCAAGGTCCTGATTTCCGTGCGGCCTGCAATACGCGCCACCAGGGAAGAAGCAGCCCCCTCCTCCGCCCCACGACGACGTCAGAATGCACAATGTCTATACTCCTTTCTGTTCTTGTTTTTTTTTTTTTTTCTCTCTCTCTCTTTAAGATTTCTTCACCCAGCAGGCCAACGAATTTTGTGAGTTAGTTTTACATTCGATGGTTAATATAGTTTTGTTGCTCGACATGTTAGTAGTTTTACATTTTCAGACAATGGTCACAGGCAAGGTAGCCTCCCTTCAGTTTTTCGGGGAATTCGAACCACAGGGACGTAATTTTTAATTTCAAAATCCACGCATGCATTTACCGAAGTTTTAATTGCAGACGACTTGCTAAAAGTATGATCGTTACACACCTATAATTTTCCCTCTCTCCATTTAAGTCAGTAACGGAATGTTAGAAAACATCAGACGTGTTATTTATAATGTGTGTACATTTCTTCTTTCGCTTTGTATGCTATTTACCAGCTTATGAGCCCAACTTAGCAAGCTGAGGCGAAATGGTGGCAACCAGGAATGAGTTAGCTGGAAATTTTATAATGTCCAATAGCGGACCAACTATATTGATATTATATGATTTGTAGGGAATATATATTCACCTTTAATTCCAAAACCATTGACAATGCACGGGTACTTACGACGTAAGCTTACAACGTGTTGTAAAATAGCATACAATAAATTAATGTATATACAAAATATGCATATAGAGCAGGAGATGTGAAGTAAGCATGCTAAATACTTGTTAATTGTTAATTTAGCAGATTTTTAAAATTATGAAGGCAAAGCAGCCCATAGAAGACTATTTTTAAAGTGGATATTTGAATGGCCTGAAGCCTTTCTTCGTTGGGTTGTCGTACTGTGATAAATAAAGTGCGAGTCTTGACGTCGAGAGCTACTATCTTATCACTTAAGTCAGATAAATTCAACTTTATTACAGCTACTATGAACGTATAAAAACAAGTATAGGCTAGAGACAATTATGAATGAAGACCCTAAAATATCAATCTAGAAACAGAATCTGGAATTCAGGATAATAACTGGGGTTTGTACAAACCGCCAACCTCCGTGAATAGCCGCTTATGAACTACAGTAGATAATTCAACTCCTGTTCACCACACTCACTGCTATCATGTGCTACGGTGGTCCTAAGTTGTGTCACGAATAAGACTGATATATGGCTAACCGCTCCCCTTGACATCTATGTGTGGACAAAGGGTTTGATTCTCCCCAGGCGTGCGCTACACTAAGACCGTTTATGTGGGTTTTATGTGCTTTAAAATAGAGTGGGTTCTGTTTTCCAAAGAAGGGTCACTCCGTATATTAAACCGCAAGGATTCTGCGGCAGCGAAATTTGCGTTCCCAGATATTTATGTACGTGAATACCGTTTAACTCGTCCTAGCAGAGTTATAATAACGGAATTCCTTAAAGAACGCTGTTCATATTATAAATTAGTTTCTCATAATTCTTATTACAGGCATTTCTAGAAGCTACCTTTTAAAGTTTTGCGTAGATAGACTAAAATTAACAGCTTGGAATTTAGAGTCATACGACGATGCTCCTTATTACTTCAAGAGATTACTCAAACGACATAATAATAATAATAATAATAATAATAATAATAATAATAATAATAATAATAATAATAATAATAATAATAATAATAATTTCGTCTGGCTATTTGCTAGCCTGTTGCAGCCCTTATAAGGTACAACCTATAAGGAGGTTAGACGATGTCTGACGTGTACGCAAAACTGCGTGTTATTGTGGTGAAATTCAGTGTTTTTTGAGGTACCGGTACATCAGATGCAGGGATGTTGGGAACAGCAAAAACACTCGGTCCCCGAGGCAAGAGAATTAAGCATTCATTATTAAAAACCCCGACTCGACCGAGAATCGAACCCAGTGCGATCTGAACCAAAGACCTGTGTTCTGACCATTCAGCCAAGGAGTCGAATAATAATAATAATAATAATAATAATAATAATAATAATAATAATAATAATAGGCCTAAATATTTTTACCAACTTTTTTCAACACATCTATAACTAGCTCTCTCTATCTGTGGTTCGCCAAGCAGCTGGCCGCGCGGTTTGAGTCACGTAGCTGTCAGCTTGCCTTCGGGAGATATTGGGTTCGAACCCCCCTGTCGGCAGCCCTGAAGATGATTATCAGTGGTTTCCCTTTTTCACACCAGGCAAATGCTGGGACTGTACCTTATTTAAGGCGACGGTCGCTTCCGTCCTACTCCTAGTCCTCTCTTCTCCCATCGTCGTCATAAAATCTATCTGTGACGGTGCAACGTAAATAAATTTCTTGTTTCTTTCTTTAAGTATTTCAGTGGTAGAGTGTTAACCTCCGATACCAAGACCGCGGATTCAAACGTGGAAGATTTACTTGGAATTTTGACTAACGGAACAAAGTTCATTTTACACTCTATGTCGTACGATGTCGGCGTGTAAAAGATATAAAATACATTTGGAGTTTACCCGGCAACATTAGTTAAAAATTGGGAATAGATCGCCCAACAGAGCTCTGGTTTTTTCTGCTAACTTGTAAAGTAAAATGGAACGTCAAAATTGACGTGCAGACGGCTTAGATGGCGTCAGATTGAAATGCCTGCACAAGGTATCTGTAGACATATTATTATTATTATTATTATTATTATTATTATTATTATTATTATTATTATTATTATTATTATTATTATTATTATTATTATTAATGTTGGAAAATAAACATTTGTTACATTATCTGGAGGGTTACAGTCGGTCACCACCTGATAAAAGTCGGCATTATAGTTGAATATTTACATTCGCAGTGGTGGAGAGAGAGCACTCACTTGATATAAAGGAAACAAGCGATGAAAAGGAAGCTAAAATAAATAAGATTCAGAAGAATGCATTTTGCAATTTTATGTGCACTTATTGTTTTCCTAGTTAACCAGTCTTCCTCCACTCGTCTCCCATGACCCCAGCACCGAAGCCAGTTCATAAGCGAATCTTCATCCATAGAGTTTATTCCTAACTTAGCCGTCCGTATCTCCTCAGAGTGACTGCCCTCCTGCCATTGTTCCTAACTGTTTATGACAGCAACCATTTTCACGAATTTCATGCCTGTTACTTGTAGTTTACGAATATGTTATTCCGAGTCCACCCATATTGCATACACTCCCGTTCCGTGGAGTCGCTCTGGAAACAAACCGATGTTAAGATGATTTCTCCGTGAGGTCATTTGTTTCCTACATAATACTGCTTATTGCAACTCCGAGATCATTGTTTTAATACATCCTGATTGGATTTAATTTGCTGCACTACAGTACTACCCTGTGTAAATACACATCGGCAATTACCAAAAATTATCCACCTATTCCAATTGCTCTTCTTAGGTGTCTTTTTATTTCTTTAGCCTTGGACATACTAATTTTAAAATCATACTTGCTGCATCACTTTAATAGCTCCAGTATATTAGATATTATTATTATTATTATTATTATTATTATTATTATTATTATTATTATTATTATTACTAAAACATTAAGACAGAAAGGATACAATGCAAAGAATTCCTTGATTTGTAGACAGTAAAAATAAGTTTTTAATACGAAAGGGGTTCGGAGAAATATTTTCTTTAGCCGCGAAAAATTCCCAGTACAATGCTATAGTGATCGTTTTGATGGCCTAACGTGCATTTAACTGCCAAGATATTGGTCTATTTTCACTACTTATTTCAGATAACAGATAATCATACCTATAAATATTTTCCTCCCTCTTTCCCTTCGATAATAGGAAGGGTGTAGCCCTGGTAATGGTGAGGGTGGTATGGTGTGGGGAAAGATACAGGACGGTTGCCATTCCCTCCGAACGTTTTACAGACCCCTACCCTTGCTATCCCGTACGTTACATATCGCTGGAAGGCTGCCAGACTTAACAAAACAGAAATAGCAATGGATCTTCTCTATATTAAATCCATTCGTAAACCCAGACGATCTGTCGGCTCAACCAGCCTCTGTAAATGTTAGTAATGACAGTTCAGTGTTGGCTTTAATATGTGGCGCTGTTCCTTGCGGTTACAGCTTGAATTACTTTACTTGCAAGCCAACTGTTTCTAGTGTCAGAAGAATTATTGAAAGAAGCAGTGCGGGCAAGTCCAGAATGAGGGATTCCAATTCTGTCCAAAGGAGATTGACGACTTGTATTGTAATCAAATATGAGAGCTAACCAAATCAAGTCCCAATGAATTACTACCCTCGCTGTTTCCTGGCCTACCAAGGAACGGCTGTCTTCCTTGGCAGAGGACGTTGAACCTCACAACGGTTAATAATAATAATAATACCGACCATTGCCCAGCTCGAAGACCTGTAGATTCTGAGGTGACCCGTGGTCAGCGCGACGTATTCTATCGGCCGTTATTCCTTACTTTCTAGATGGAGGCCGCCATCTCACAATCAGTCTTAGCTCCTCAGTTGTAATCATCTAGGATGAGGGGAGCTCGAACCAGGTGCCGGGTCCAGGAAAAAGTCCCTGACTTGGCCGGGAATCAAACCTTGGGGCCTCAGGGTAAGAGGCAGACATGTTATCCCTACACCATGAGGCAGATAATAATAATAATAATAATAATAATAAAAATAATAATAATAATAATAATAATAATAATAATAATAATAATAATAATAATAATAATAATAAAACTAGGCTTCTCCAGAGGTCACACGCCAAAAAATAATAATAATCATCATCATCTATTGCCTTATCTGCCGAATGCAGACATTTTGGTGTTACGCCGTTTAAACTGGCTGATTGTCAATTTCGACGTTCCGTTTTACTCTTGTGGATGGAAAACAAACTGATCCCTATTGGAAAATCTGTGACTGAGCTTAGTTAATTTTGTCGGGTGAACAATAAATGCGTCACCATATAAATTTTACATGCCGATATCGTACGATTGGGTTAACATATGAAGTTCTTTCCGTCTTTCAAAACCTCTCCTGGGTTTCAACCCGTAATCTTGGGATCCGGAGGCGGACACTCTACTACTGATCCACAAAGGGATATCAGTTTACTACACAGACACCCGTAGCTTTACTCATGTGGATGACTGACCCTGTTCCAGAAACACCAATCTCAAATTCTTGACCAATTCGGTGACCGAACCAGAAACCTCGTAGAGAATAGCTTGAACATTTTTTACAACCTAATCGAGGAGGGAAGGACGTCATTTTGGATTAAATGAAGTGAACTTTTGTGATCAGTAGGGTTGAAACTTCGGACTCCGAACGTATGAAGTTAACTACGTCGCCTGTTATACAAGTTGCATTCGGTAGATAGTAGATTCGAACCCCACTGTTGCTGGCCCTGAAAATTATCTTCCACGGTTTCCCATTTTCAAACCAGTCAGTTGCTGGGGTTATGCCTTAATTAAGGCCACGGTCGCTTCCTTCCCACTCCTAGCCTTTTCCTATTCAATAGTCACCGTATGACATAGTATGTATCGGTCCGACGTAAAGAAAATTGTAAAACATACAATTAAACAAATTATATTGTTTATATCAATTCGGCATGAGACTCCGTGGCTCGGGTGGCAGTGCGGCGGCCTCTCACCACTGGGTTCAGTGGTTCAAATCATGGTCACTCCATGTGAGATTTGTGCTGGACAAAGTTGACGCGGGACGGGTTTTTCTCCGGGTACTCCGGTTTTCCCTGTCATATTTCATTCCAGCAACACTCTCCAATATCACTTCATTTCATCTGTCAGTCATTAATCATTTCCCCAGAGGAGTGCGACAGGCTTCGGCAGCCGGCACATTTCCTATCCTCGCCGCTAGATGGGGGCTTCATTCATTCATTCATTCATTCATTCCATTCCTCACCCGGTCGAATGACTGGAAACAGGCTGTGGATTTTCAATTTCACATCAACACAGCGAAGTACAAGTACCGCTATGCTTGAATCAAAACTTTGTTAGGTATAGTCAGGTGACTAAAACTAATAGAACACTAGAAGACCCGTGCTGCTCCGCAGCATTCGTTACAAGTAGGCCTCGTCTTGATATGCCTGCCGTAGTCATATTGTTTTGCCTGCCCTTTTCAGTGTTTTTATGAACATTGAATAAGAAACACGTTATGGTATGCTACAGTCCGTAATCAGAATTCATCCATTCTGACGACACCTTGCCGTCTGTTTGGTAAATATCCATCCACATATTCGCATTGCAATGGTATTTTTAATCGCAGTTCTTCTATATAGAACGGTTGTCTTGAGAGCTCATAGATTAGTCTCGAAGGAGCGTTTTTTGGCCAGGCAGAGAACAGACACATGGCCTTCACTCTTTCTAGAGTAGCAAGGTTATCCTTCGATAGATAATGTCTAAAGCGAATATCATGATGGGGTCTGTTTGTACGTAGACTTTTTTCTCTCAGCAGCATGTAAGTTATTAGGAACGCTCTGCCGTCTGTTGAATATACCTGGAAGCTCGGAAAGGTTAGAGAATCAAAGAATATCTAGCAGGGAATAGTATCGTGATCAGAGGAATCAATCAAATATGGCTCCATGCAATGACATTACTAAGGATGAAATCACATATAACAGAATATTGAAAGTGTTAGTCGCTTTTTTTTTTTTTTTTGCTAGGGGCTTTACGTCGCATCGACACAGATAGGTCTTATGGCGACGATGGGATAGGAAAGACCTAGGAGTTGGAAGGAAGTGGCCGTGGCCTTAATTAGGGTACAGCCCCAGCATTTGCCTGGTGTGAAAATTGGAAACGACGGAAAACCATCTTCAGGGCTGCCGATAGTGGGATTCGAACCTACTATCTCCCGGATGCAAGCTCATAGCCGCGCGCCTCTACGCGCACGGCCAACTCGCCCGGTGTTAGTCGCTTACCAACCTGCTAAGTACAGAATGTATTGCGGGTTAGGGTAAGCCATCGCCTGCAATTATTGGAGTGATTATTTAAGGATTTGATTTTATGATTACTCACAGTTGGCTGAACTTACAAACCTACACATGTCTCATGATTCACCGGCTGGTAATTTCGGAGAAAACAAAACAAAAAGGAAGCAAATCGGTCCAGTAGAACGAACGAGCGGATATTCTATAGCTATTTTCAGTAAACTATTTTAACATATAAATAACACACTTTTACATAGTGACTTTCTCATTCCCTTCTTTCTAGAACACACAGATAGGTCCTATGGCGACGATGGTATAGGAAAGGCTTAGTAGAGGGAAGGAATCTGACTTGACCTTAATTAAAATCCCTTGTTACTTAAAAACTGATTATACATTGTAGTAGGCTATATAGGCACGTTTCAGTCTCGCCACCATATGTACAAATTTGAAGATCAGCCTTAACTGTATATACGTTCAATGATATTCCTAACATCCGTCCACAGATATTTCATTTTTCAAAATGTTCTGTTTGTCCGTTGGAGTTTCAGATGGAAAGAATTGCAATGTTCTCTAATATTAATTTGTATTTTGAAAACTTGTCTGATTTTATTACATTTCAAACAATTATTGCGAAAACACAAAAAAGGAGGACAAAACACGTCCAGTTTAGTTACGAAGTAGGGCGTCGTTTTTGAAATCCCAAAGCTGGACTGTCCTAGGCCCACACCTACCCCGCACAGATCATCTTCCTATTCTTGCACCATCCAAAGATAAACTTTCCATGGTTGGTGGACAAGGTTTTCCATTTGAATCTAGTACGTACGAACTAGACGTTGGCGGTATCAACAACATTGTGTTCTCCTTGTCTGGAAGTGGGATGGATCTCTAGTCAGATAAGGTGATGAGTGTTGGTCAGTCTTGGACATGGATGGCCTGCATCCAGATGCGGCATGTAGTTTCACACAGATTTCAACAATTTTCTGTTCGTAAAAAATAAACCAATTTTCAATAACTGCTGCGGCTAATATGATCCGCTTTGCATGGCTTGGTTGTTAACAAAATAGCAACGCCCTGACCTAAAAAAATGTTCGATGACAAAATCCTTTGATGTACTTTATTTAAACTGATTCGCTTAGTCATTGCGAGTGAGGGTGAGCACACCGCAACTGCAGGGAATGGAACGATAAAAATAGCACCGGCAGGCGAACACTTGTCATGAGGTGGAAGGGGACGATGTTTGTTCTTTCTATATATTTAATTATGAGCGAACGATACAATAATCTCAGTAGATTTTCGTTTTTCTCTGACCGAGCTCCATAGCTGCAGTCGCTTAAGTGCGGCCAGTATCCAGTATTCGGGAGATAGTAGGTTCGAACCCCACTGTCAGCAGCCCTGAAAGTGGTTTTCCGTGGTTTCCCCATTTTCACACCAGGCAAATGCTGGGGCTGTATCTTAATTAAGGCCACGGCCGCTTCCTTCCCACTCCTAGCCCGTTCCTGTCCCACAAGACCTACCTGTGTCGGTGCGACGTAAAGCAACAAGCGTTTTCCTCTAGGCTAACTAGGAGCGATATTAATTCACTTTTCTTACTTTCCATTGTCTTGATATAATTACTGTACAAAGTGGTGAGTGGTCTTGAACTGTTGCTTTTCCTCAAGACTTCTGAAAATTCTTCCAAAATTTTAGGCTGCCTACATGAAAATACAATGACTAGATTCTTTCTGACGGAAAGGTTTCTAAGATAAGCTGGTCATTGAACAATGGTTTTAGATCAGTGTTGCTATTTTGTTAAAAAACCAGCCATATAAAGAGATGATATTAGCTTCAGCACTAATTGGATGTTATTGTTCAGTGGAGTCGCTGGCTTTCCACCAAGACAGCTGCGGTATGAATTTATTATGATCAGCACGAGTGAAAATGATGAGGATCCAAATCTTCCACTAAGCGCTGAAGGTCCCAGGGATTACAAACACAAAATCAGATAATCTGATACCCTATTACACAATTCTTATTTGTTTTTACATTTTACAGCTGGTGTAGGCTCATCACTCATAAAAATCGAATCCATTTTAAGTCAGCATCCATTTAAGGGTCCTAAGAGTAAACGATTTTTGACATCAGACTTGCTAGCTCGTTAAGTGTATCACCTTTCGGGACAAAATTCAGTGTTTTATAGAATCATTGCGAAAATTATTTTTTAAATATTATTTGATATGATAATAATAATAATAATAATAATAATAATAATAATAATAATAATAATAATAATAATAATAATAAATACCAAATCACATGGCATAACAGCCCTGGAAGGGCCTTGGTCTACCAAGCGACCGCTGCTCAGCCCGAAGGCCTGCAGATTACGAGTTTTCGTGTGGTAAACACGACGAATCCTCTCGGCCATTATTCTTGGCTCTCGAGGCTGCGGCCGCCATCTCACCGTCAGATAGCTCCACAATATTGTAATCACGTAGGTTGAGTGGACCTCGAACCAGCCCTCAGATCCAGGTAAAAATTCCTGGTGTGGCCGGGAATCGAACCAGGGTCCTCCGGGTAAGAGGCTGGCACGCTACCCCCTCACCATGGGGCCGGTAATAATAATAATAATAATAATAATAATAATAATAATAATAATAATAATAATAATAATTCGTCGCCATAACGCCATAAGACCTATCTGTGTCGGTGCGACCTAAAGCAACCAGCAAATAATAATAATAATAATAATAATAATAATAATAATAATAATAATAATAATGTTGGACTGAGTGGCTCAGACGGTTGAGGCGCTGGCCTTCTGACGCCAACTTGGCAGGTTCGATCCTGGCTCAGTCCGGTAGTATTTGAAGGTGTTCAAATAAGTCACCCTCGTGTCGTTAGATTTACTGGCACGTTAGAGAACTCCTGAGGTACTGAATTCTGGCACCTCGGCGTCTCGGAAAACCGTTAAAGAAGTTAGTGGGACGTAAATAATAATAATAATAATAATAATAATAATAATAATAATAATAATAATAATAATAATAATAATAAACCGAGCGAATTTAGGTTTAGGTCACGTGTCAGCTTGCAGTCCTGAAGATGGTTTTCCGTGGTTTCCCATTTTCACACCAGCAAATGCTGGAGCTGTATTTTAATTAGGGCCACGGCCGCTTCCTTCCCACTCCTAGACATTTCCGATTCCATCGTCGCCATAAAATCTGTCTGTATCGGTGCGACATAAAGCAAATTTAAAATAATAATTCATTGCGATAAAAAGAAACCCCGAAAATTTATATCAGCCGCACAGATCTAGATAACGAAATGAATACTGATTACACACTTTATTCAACCAGTGTTATAAACTGACACTCTATCGTTCAGTCAGTGAGAATTTGGTGGTTGTATTTCCTTGTAGGTATTCTGTGCCAGCCTAGTTCTGAGAGACTTTTCAGAAATCTTAAGGAACAACAGTTGAAAATGTGACGAGTGTGATGATCGGAGCATTCCTAATCTTCAATATTTCTTTGGCTATTCAGACATTTATTTTTCTTGTTCTTTTTTTCACCCTGCGATTTCTTACGTTTGGCTCAGCTACATGAATTAGGCCTACAGTCATGTTCCAGTGCCGTACCATCTCGATTACGCGACAGAGAGTAGTCGGTAACTTTTCTATTATTCTTGATTCGTTATGTCCGCACGTTTGAACATATTTAGCATAATGCATCTTCTTCTTCCTATAATTAATATGGTCTATGCTTTTTGTTGACAATATTGTCCATGCTGAGGAAATGAAACTAATGGGGGCGGAAATATGGAGTGATGGAGAGGGTAGGTGGAAGGAACAGGATTGAAAATCAGCTGGAAGAAAACAGAATACATTTAGTTGAGAGGAAATGGTGAGACCGGTAAGATAGGATCTGAAGTTCGTAAGTTGAACTGGGACCTACGTTACAGAGAATAGGGTGCTGGAAGAAAGGTGAACCATAGAATTCAAGTAGGTTAGGTAAAGTGAAGGAGGGCATTTATCGTATTGTACGAAGTTAAAATAGGTTGGTGGTACGGCGGCAATGAATGGTGGTAGTAAAGTCTGGCCTATGAATAAAGTCCTAGAGAAAATTAGGCTGCTACAGTTGATGATATTGAGGGTAAGAAGAGAGAGAGATAAGAGAGAGGACTTCAGTCACAAATATAAAGCAAGGAACAAGGGAAAAGTTTGGAGTGATGTGGCCATGTTATATAGAGAGACGATAGAAAACTGTGCACTTGGAAGTAGAAGGGAGAAGATAACGACGCGGAAGGCGGACAAATATCAGAACAGAATGGTGCGGAGAGCATCCATGTGAATAGCGACCATAAACATGGGAAAAGCTTGTGTAAAGGAAATAAAAATAATTATAATGACTGCTGATCAGTATGAACAACATAGTACAATGCATTTTCAGGTGACTCGCAGTGACAAGCTAGTTCCAATCATCCAGGACCGTGTCAGAATATAAATTCGATGCATTTCCTCAATATTTCAACCACACGCAGATACAAAAAGTGTTGGCACTCTTGACTTGACGCACTTAAGTATTCCTGCTAATGGTATTCAGGTGCTTGATGAACTTCTTTTGGCGCGTCCATCTAAGACAGCAATGGCTCGTACGTGGCTTCCTAACGTAAATGGTGGACCACCCACAAGCAAACATCCATTTAGCATTTTATTGCCTTCGCCAGTCAATGACTCGACTTGTGAAACTTATGCCTTGTCTTAGCAGCCGGATCATGTGGTGGATTGTTTGTATTTTTTCCTACTGTGAGAAACAACATTCCTTCTGTACGCAGGAGCAAGCAAGTGGCAAACATTATTATTTTACTGTGTTTACTGAGCTTTCGTTTTGTGCGAGATGTTTAACGTCGCACTAACACGTACAGTGTTTCCGTTTGACTGGAGTGGGAAAGATATAGCCACAATTAAGGTATATAGTATTTGACTGGTGCGAAATGGAAAACATTGGAAGTTCATCTTTTGGGATTTCACAAATGGAGTTCAGACTTACCATCTCTCAAAAACAAGCTTTGAACTACTCGATTCATACCACGCAGTTGACTCACCTTGAATATATTGTGCAGGTTGATTCAGAATTAATGTTCTGCGAAAAGCCAAAATGACCATTTTTCCACAGGGAGCCATGTCCGATAATGAATGGTTTGGGCACTGTGGACCGTCGAAGTTTGACAAGTCTTCGAATAGCCCAAGGCGATTGTTCCTTGCTCCACATTTTGTCAAGAAACTTTCACCAGTGTAATAAGATCATCACATCTTGCATTACATTAGAAAAAGGGTTCGAATTTTGACCTCTAATTTGATTACAGAGCCTTCATCGTTGATGCAGAGGTTGGTGCACATGATCAAAGACGGTGGGCGTGTTGTCAATGTTTCAGCCACTGCGTGGACTCTTGCGGTAAGGTCCTCGTTTGATGATACAGGGGTCTCATACACCTTACCCTTAATAGTACCCCCAAATAATGTCCCCGAGGTACCTTGGTATCTATGGTATTTTGTGCAACGTAGAACACATCGCATTTGCTAACGTAATAATGAATTATTTGTTGATGATTCAGAAGTTGGTTTATTGAAATACATACAATTCGGTGAAGATCTGTTTGATCGTCGTTTGAAATTGGTTTATTTTGAGCCTGTCTATAGCTCGTAACGCAGTAATTCACGAATGCTTATTTCTTTTCTGGAGGATTTCCTGATCGCCTCTGAAAAGCGAGCGGCAGAAGCAGCACACGTATGTCAGCTATTTCCCGCCTGGCCCATGATGAAGCGGGGAAAAGGTCACTGATTGCAAAATTCCTCTCTCACTCTCTTCTCCAATCCCCTCTCTGATGTTAGCCAACTTTACTCGTGAAGCGTGCAGTCAGGTTATCGATAATAGCTCTATTAACTGACAGTCGCCATTCCCGTGAGGGTTCCGAGATTGGGAGAAGAGGGGGGCGGGGGTTGGCTGTATACAGGATGACATCCGGCCATGCAAACAAGTAATTAAGTACAACAGCGAAGCACAGACTGCCCAGTTTACCGAAAAAAACCCACAGGTAGAAGAGCGAGAAAGTAAGTGGGTGGATGGGGAAGTGTAATTCATTTTCGACTCCCACGAAAACGAGGTTAGTTAAAAAGTTTCTGCCTTGGTGGAAGGCCGGGGGGGGGGTAGTATTTCAGTTTTAATTTATACTCAGAAGAGGACCTTCTCGTCTTTTATGCAGATGAAGTGTAGGTGAGAGGTGAAAGTGTCTGGAAGGTAGAGTAAAGGCGTCTCTCAGAAGGAATGGTCACTAAGTGCCTAGCATATTATGTTTGTGTAGTATTGATGGAGGTTTCATCTCTTTAGCTGAATGGTCAGCGTGGCGGCCTGTAGTTCAGAGGGTCATGGGTTCGTTTCTTGGCCAGGACGGGTATTCATCCACACCTGGTTAATTCCTCTAATTCGGTATCTGGGTACTTGTATTAATTTTAACACACACCTTCATGTACACATAAAACATCACTCTACCAACGAACAGAGATACGCACGATACTGAATGCATTCCTCCACACATGTATCCGGCTGTAAAACATATGTAAATCTACGAGCAGTATCGACCCTAGGTAACTAGAAAAAGGTACGAAAGAAAAAGATTCATAAATAAACCTTGTAAGCATAAATGTGCACACAATAAGCACAATGGATGAATAATTCATCTGTTTGTTGAGAGGTCCACAATCAGGGAAAACAGGAAGAACGATACACGGACGTTCTGAAGTCTAATATGACGTGGCAAACATGTGCAATTATTATTATTATTATTATTATTATTATTATTATTATTATTTTAAAAGGAGAATTAGACAGAATTTAGATGTCTGGTTCCTGATCAGCAAACAAGTACTACAAGAGCATTTAAAAAGGCTAATAAGCAAGAACAGAGTGCCAAGAAACATTAACAGATGAAGGATTCTCAATTGGCGTAGTTCAAGTAGGCCTAATGGTTGTTTACACAATTCGAACTGCAGTGCACCTCTTTTGAACGACTGAAAGCGAGAGGCGGTAGCCTAGTGCTTGAATTATACTAGTGCAAAATGTTCACGCCGCGAAAGCTACATTGCCTACATAATTCTGTCTATTGCCAGAACAATTCGAGGGAAATAAATTAAAAAGGAGTAAGAATAGGTATAAGATATTAAAATTGATGGGATATTTTATTTAGCTCTAAAGACGATACGCAGATTCCAGAATATTTTTTCTCGGGGGTTGAAAGAGCGGGTTGTCTGTATGTTAGTATTACCTCATTTTGAGTATTGCGACGTTGTTTACAATGACCTGACTGCCACTCTTGCTGAAAAATTACAACGTGCTCAAAACGCTTGTATGCGCTACATAAGCGACCTTCGTTACTATGACCATGTCACTTCGGCCTACGATGAGCTTGGCTGGTTAAGACCAAAACAACACCTTAACCTTTATGTCCTATCCTTCTTCACAGAATTTGCTCTAGATCCTCTCTACCTTTCATTTATTCTCAGTTTGAGTGATTGTCATCCCACCACAATTTTGGTACTCGATCAAAACAGACACTCTTATCTGTACCATCTAGTCGCAGAGCACGATACACATATTCTTTTGTTGCTTCTACAGCACGACTGTGCAATTAACTACCTCACTCTGTCAGAGAAGCTACCCCTGCTAGATTCAGGAAACAGTCCTAGCAATATCTCCTCAAAAACTGAATTTCCTAAATTGTAAACAGTAGCGATTCGGTCCGACTCCTTGGCTGAACAGTCAGCGTTCAGCTTTCGGTTTAGAGACCTTCGATTCCCAGCCGAGTCGGGGATTTTAATCACGTTTGATTATTTCTGCTGGCTCGGGGGCTGGGTGTTAGATATTCATCTAACATTTTCCTTTTCATATTCAGACAGCACATCACACTACCAATCACCACAGAAGTATGCACTAGTGATTACATACTAGGAAGGGAATCTGGCTGTAAAACTGGATCAAATCCATATATTTGTTTGTGTGACAGTCGCAACCGCCAACCCACAGGTGTGGGGAAAAGTGGCAGGAGAATAGAACAGAACAAGTCAACAGTAGTGATTCTAAATAATTATTTGTAACTCCTCAGTAGTAGGGATACAGTTGTATGCATTAATATTTCTTGAGGAATTTTTACTACTACGTGGTTATCGACATTACTGTCTTCATCGTCCATCACTTCATTAAGTTAATATTTTTATTTAGATAATAATAATAAAAAATCGGGAAAACGAACGACTCATGAAATCCATGACGTGACGACTCAAGTGCTATGGCCACCTGTTTAGAATGGAAGACAAGTGGTTGACAAAGAAAATGTTTACCATACTCGATAATAGACCTAGTGCTTCACGTAGGTCAGGAAGGATCTGAAAAAAGAGGACTAAATCGTGAAGACATTGTTAACAGAACCAAGTACCGACACCAGATCAATAACTTCAAGGGCTTTCGTGTAGAAGAACAGCAGAAGAGCGGGTGGACACCAGAAAGGAGACAGGCAGCCAGAGAGAGAGAGAGAGAGAGAGAGAGAGAGAGAGAGAGAGAGAATACAACGACACTGGGCTACAAATTGGGAGGGGGGGCGTTCTGCCCGAAGGCAGGTCCGAACCTCCGCGGAGGTGTGCATGAGCCGGAGTTTACGTACGGTGGGGTGGCCAGTTCCTTTCCCCTCCTCAATTCCCTTATCCCCCCACCAACAGCGCGTGGCAACCCATCCAAATCTTGACCACGCCCAATGTTGCTTAACTTTGGAGATCTCACGGGATCCGGTGTTTCAACACGACTACGGCCGTTGGTGGGCTGCAAAGAAAAACTTCTAAAACTGTGTAAATGTTGCATATTCTGTTGTATGATGGCCATAAACGTCTATAATAATAATAATAATAATAATAATAATAATAATAATAATAATAATAATAATACCGTAATAATAACAATTATAATGGCGTGTGGCTTCAGGAGAGGCCAGGTGCATGCAGGTCTTACAATTTGACGCCGTATAGGCGAGGTGAACGTCTGTGAGGACAGAGCCCTACCTAGAATGATCTCTAATGCGTAAGACACACACATCCAGTCCCTGAGCCATCGGAATTAACCAATTAAGGTTAAAATCGCCGGTCCTTTCTGGAATCGAACCCGGGACCCCTTGGACTAAAGGCCAGCATGCTAACAATTTAGCCATGGAGCCGGACTTTATTTCTGATTGTTTCTGTACATTGTATCTCATAATCTAGTTATATGGAATAAAGGCCAGTTGGCCATAATCTTGCCAAAAACGAAATCTAATGTAAAGTAATTAAATCTAATCTGGTACTGTTTGATATTTCGTATCATAATTTCATGTCTTTTGAAGTACATGGAGAAGCCTATGATGTATACTAGGCCATGAATAGTCTTTTTCTAAAAAAAAAAAAAAAAAAAAAAACCATTACAAGTTGCTTTAAGTCGCACCGACACAGATAGGTCTTATGGCGACGATGGGACAGGAAAGGGCTAGGAGTAGGAAGGCAGCCGTGGCCTTAATTGAGGTAAGCCCTAGCATTTATGTCAAAAGTGATCAAAGCTTTCCCGAACAATTATGTATTGAACATCTCTCTTCCTCTAGATTATCATCCGTTTGTGGAGCCCTGAACTTTTTCTAGGTCCACCCTCACTAATGGCACGGTAAACTCTGTCTCGCTCTTTCCTGGGTCCTAGTTGACAAGTTGGAGTCTATTGTAATGCGACGGTTGGGCGAGGAGATTTTACCCTCAATTTCGTTAACACAATGGTGGGAACCAGCTGTAAAAAAGCCCGTGTTTAGTCTTTATCACGTAGCTCTCTGTCTCGCTTTCCGAATAGCACCCCGGTAGTGGACAAGAATACATATCGGAGAATTATTTCCTTTCCCTTCCCTGCTATGGCATCGTAAATCCCGATGTGGAACCGATTAACGTTAGAGCCTCTGAATATATGCGTGGTTTCTTACTGCAGTGAGGTGTTGGTGAACCTTGCTTAAGCACATTTCGACTTAGGATAAGCAGTCTCGGAGTGAAATATATGAAGCCCGTTATTCCTGATATTGACTTACGAACAAGCTAACGTGGTAGATCGAGGATGGGTGTCTGATCTAACATATCCAGTTCGATGAATCGTTGTATATTTGATACATACATACATACATACATACATACATACATACATACATACATACATACATACATACATACATACATACATACATGCATACTGTACCCATATTCCCATTAAAGGGTTCAATACGTAGGTACATGCAATCATTTAAAAATGCGTGAAGTACACGAGCCAATGCAAAGGCACGTAAGTGGGTACAGGCACAAGACATGGTGGTACAACGAATCTATCATATTATTGTACCGCACCAAACATTTATTGCACGTCATCAAACATGTGTAGGACTTACTACGGAGTTAGACCACCACAGACAGCGATACGGTCGGATAGGGGGGCATAGTTCTCCTGAGGAAGAATCTGCCACAGTTGGCACAACTGACTCTCCAAATCTGCTGTAGTTGCCATTGACTGAAGTTACTATCCAATTTGGTCCCGGAGGTTCTACGTGGACGAATGATCTGGAGACCTTGCTGGCCGAGGAAGCATTTTGACATCACGAAGGTAGGCCAAAGATGCCTGTGCTGTGTGAGGCCGGGTATTATGCTGGAAAATGGGGTTGTGGAGCTGCGCCAGAAAGGGAAGCACACGTTGTCACAGAATTTCCTGAACGTACAGCCGCGCCGTCATAACTACCTCAAGAACCACCAGGGAGAACCGGGACGGTACGGCACTCTACAATGAAGCTTGGGTCACCACAGTGACCAGATCATCACTACTCTCGAATTCCAGTATCCAGAAAAAACCGTGATTAATCGCTGAACACCACTTGACACCAATCCGCAAGCTCATATGCTGCCCGTTCCTGTCAAAAGATGCTCGGTGATGCTCAGACCGTAATGGTGGGCGTCGTTAAAGGCACCGTGACGACAGATCCTGCTCTACTAGTCGCCTGGATATGCCACAGTACTGGTGGACGCAGTTGTTGTAACATGTCTCTGGTTGGCGCGCGCAGCAACTCCGCACGCCAACCTCCGTTCGCCTCTTGCATCAATGAGCCACTGTCGAAAAACGGAAAAACGGCTGGACGATGCGTCATTGTTTGCCCATCGTTGCACTATTTTCGATACGTGCTCACAGCGGCGGCACGAGAGTAGCCCACAAGCTGTCCAGTTTCAGAGATGTTAGTACCAAGTTGCCGTGCCATTAGCATTGCGGTTAGGGTCGCACACCTGTGAGCTTGCATTCGGGAGATAGTGGATTCGAACCCTACTGTCGGCAGCCCTGAATATGGTTTTCCGTGTTTTCCCATTTTCACACCAGGAAAATGCTGGGGTTGCACCTTAATTAAGACCACGGCCGATTTCTTTCGATTCCTGGCCCTTCCCTCCCCCATCGTCACCATAAGACCTATCTGTGTCGGTGCAACGTTAGGTCAATTGTAAAAAAAAAAAGTTATTCTGAAGCGTACAGTAGTTCAACCATTCCGAGACGGTTTCTAATAAAGGAGTACGGAAAGTAATTACAGTACGGTAAAGTATCGTTTTCCGTGAGCCTCCGTGGCTCAGGCGGCAGCGCGCCGACCTCTCACCTCTGGGTTCCGTGGTTCAAATCCCGGTCATTCCATGTGAGTTTTGTTCTGGACGAAGCACAGGCGGGACAAGTTTTTTCCGGTTACTCCTGTTTTCCCTGTCATCTTTCATTCCAGCAACACTCTCCATTCTCATTTCATTTTATCTGTGAGCTCGCATTATATGGACATTTCCCAGAAGAGTGCGACAGGCTTAAGCAGCCGGCACAATTCCTATCCCCGCCGCTAGATGGGGTTCTTCATTCATTCTATTCCTGACCCGGTCGAATGACTCAAAACAGGCTGTGGATTTTCAGTGTCATTTTTCGTGCAGGCTCTTTTGAGTACGGAAAGAAGGCAGTTATGTCATAGTATGAAATAAACCTAGTATGCGGTACTTCAGAGTGACCTATTAGAGTGGAGCAGAGAAGCCATTGCTTTTGCACACGAACACAGTTTCGGTCGTCTATCACAGCACTTTGAGGGGTGTCATTTCAGCCTGTAACGAGCTCTCTAGTTGATAACTGGAGCGCCGTGTGTCTGCTCTCTAAACTGAACTTACAGTTTATCTCGTTTCGTCGTCTTCTGCCTAGATAATGGATCTTGGTTATTCGGAGTAAAGTAGATTCTGATTAATCAAATTCCGTGATCTGTTCATCGCGATTTGACCTACACGCTTCCATATTTATTAATGTAAACTCGGAACGTGACTGTCTGAAGAATCATTCCTCGCTAGAAAAAGATCGATATTACATGATCGATTATTTGCGACATAAACCTCAGTGAATACATTGCGTCCGGGCAAGTTGCCCGTGCGGTTAGGGGCGCGCGACTTCGAGCTTGCATCCGGAAGATAGTGGGTTCGAATCCCACTGTCGGCAGCCGTGAAGATGGTTCCGTGGTTTTCCATTTTCACACGAGGCCAATGCTGGGGCTGTACTTTAATTAATGCCACGGCTGCTTCCCTCCAATTCTTAGGCCTTTCCTTTCCCATATTCGCCATAAAACCTATTTGTGTCGGTGCGACGTAAAACCACCAGCAAAAATAAATGAAAAAAAAAATAATACATTGCGATAAGCAAACTAGACCTGACTATGAGGAAAAGTATGATATACAAACTTTTAGCTCAGGACGGACGTTCTCTGTCTTCTGTTGCAACAACATCCGGAAGACGTGTACAAGCAGAAGAGCCTGTCTTTCGTCTCAAATCGGTTAAGGGTCTTGGCCTGCCAAGGCACTACTGCGCAACCAGACGGCCTGTAGATTTTTGAGTTCCTCGTGCTCAGCCTGTTGGTTAGATCTTTCAGCTGGCCCTCTGCCTCCCGTTTCAAACAGCTCCTCTGCTTTTCTCACGAGACCGGGTGAATTCCGTCCCAGGATTCCGTCTAGGATTTAAAATCCCTGGGCAGACCGGGAAGTTGGTTGATTTGCTAGGGGCTTTACGTCGCACCGACACAGATAGGTCTTACGGCGACGATGGGATAGGAAAGGCCTAGGAGTTGGAAGGAAGCGGCCGTGGCCTTAATTAAGGTACAGCCCCAGCATTTGCCTGGTGTGAAAATGGGAAACCACGGAAAAACATCTTCAGGGCTGCCGACAGTGGGATTCGAACCCCCTATCTCCCGGATAGACCGGGAAGTGAACCTGGCCCTTCTATATAAGAGTAAGACATAGCGGTGCTACCACTACAACACGGACTTGGCTGTAATAATGAATAATACAACATGTATAATATTTTCCGCTGTACACAGTGAAACTATGGTTCCTTTTCGAGATTGGACACGCTCCGCTAAACTCAGTTACTTTTACATGTAATTTGGGTTAATGTCAGGGGACCATAGACTACTTCCGTTAATGCCAGGTTCCCGCAGTGTACATGTGCTGTTATTGATGGGATTTGCGTATTATTATTATTATTATTATTATTATTATTATTATTATTATTATTATTATTATTATCTTGCAGATCTTCCGTAGCAGAGGATAACGAGGTAATATGAGTTCAGTTACATGTAAAATGAAAAGTAACTCCTCCCTAACCATGTAATTGTTGTAATCACCTGTCATTCAATTCTCCCCATTCAAGCTATACTTAAATGGGGAAGGCCTTGAAGGTACAGACCAAGTACTGTATCAAAAAATAAATATTGATCATAGTGAGGAAAAAAGAAAAGAGAATTGGCACTGAGCTGTAATCATATTATAGTAAACAAAAAAAGTCCGTCTTAGATTGGACTGAAGTTAAAGAACGAGTATTTAATGTGAATTTAATGTTTCTGGAAACATCAGCTGGGCAAGTGCATACAAAGAACTTGTGTATATAAAGTAATGCGTGAAATAACTGTTATCCATAATAGTCCTGTCGATAATGTTGTCGTTTTTATATCACTCGGGGACTTACTGGCTCTTCGCACGTGGTTTCTTCTTACTGAAATTCATGAAGAAATAACTCGTCGCCCGCTTTGAGTGCACGAGTTGCACTGTTGTGTCTTATGAGCTCAAGTATGCTGATTCGATTCCGGCTCGGTATTTGAAGGTGCTCAAAGACGTCTGTCGGTAGATTAACTGGAATGTTAAAGGACTCGTGCTGAACAAAATTCCGGCACCTCGGCGCCTCCAAAAACCGTCAGAAGTAGGCCTAGATAGTGGAACGTTAAACCAATAACATTATTATAATGAAGTACCTGGCTTTGCTCTTATAGGAATCACCAGTTGGAGATTTCCCAGGATTTGTGCAATGTTGTCAATGCCTGGTGAACCGTTGTGCGAATGAGCTCTATTTTCTAAGCCACGTGTTGTTCACAGATGAGTTCATTAGGGATGGTTTCTTTAATTGTAACAGTCACGTACGGGCGAAACACAACCTCCACTCCGTATTCGAATACGAGGACCAGTATAGGTTCACCGTGAATCTATGTATGAATGGTATTTTCGGCCATCTCTGGTCCGGGCCGTATGTCCTATCATTCCGTTTGAACCGAGTGATGTACTCTTACCATTTTCAAGATATCCTACTACAACTGCTAGAGAATGTGTCACGGATCATGCGTACTCAGATGGAGATACAACTATATGGAGCACCTGCATAATTTGCTCGTGCACTACTTGACGTATTTATTAAATCGCACATAGCTGCATGAAAGTCTTTTTATTGGTTCCGACTTTAGCACTTCATTCAAATACAGACACCTACTATCAAGGACTGTATTTTATAATTTTTATAAATGAATGTTTAGGCAGCCTCCGTGGCTCAGGCGGCAGCGCGTCGGCCTCTCACCGTTCGATACCGTGGTTCAAATCCCGGTCATTCCATGTGAGATTTGTGCTGGACAAAGCGGAGGCGGGACAGGTTTTTCTCCGGGCACTCCGGTTTTCCCTGTCATCTTTCATTCCAGCTACACTCTCCATTAACATTTCATTTCATCTGTCAGTCATTTATCATTGCCCCAGAGAAGTGCGATAGGCTTCGGCAGCCGGCACATTTCCTATCCTCGCCGCTAGATGGGGCTTCATTCATTCCATCCCTGACCCGGTCATTTCCACTAATGAATGTTTATGATTTTGAAGATTTCGAAATGTACTTCGAAACAGTTCAGTTTCAAATAAATAATTCCAGTTTAGAATGAATAACGAATCTTATGAAATGTAGAAGTGTAAACCAAAATAAAAGATATTCTACAATTTATTCGCTTCGTGGAAACACTGCATTGTTGTCAGTGTTCAAATCTTCCTCTGTTTAATTCATTAATACTGGGGGCTATATTCCTCGCCGTGAAATCAAAACATGGTTGTTTAATTGACCTGTAGGCCTAAAACGACGCTCATTAGCGGTTTTGGAATATAATCACAATTCAAAACATTGAAATACAGAATTGAGCCGAATGTTTGTAAAGATGGCGTAGTTTTCACGTTGAATGCACGTGTGAAACTATTTACGAATATATATATTTGTGCGTGGTTAACAATGCTATTATTTTACGACATAATTCTATTCCACCAATTAAAAGTGTACTCCCCCTCATTCTATCCATTCCGACCAGTATCTATTTAAGTATTCAATTTTGTGCGTTCATGCAATGACTGTTTTTATGTTTCAATCACTGAATTGAAAATAAAATCAAAGGCTTTTACAAAAGATCCTCGCCCACGTTTGATTGCTCATTTATTCAACGTACTTTTTCAATACACAGGCAGAATTGAGCTATTAAATGTTGTGCTAATTATAAATGAAGGTAATGTGGGTTTTTTTTCCGGTGTAAAACAGTCGGTTGTTCGTTATGAATGTAGTTTGAACTTACAAATTATTGTTTTACCGTCACTTAGAACGTATTCAGTACATTACTGTACTCTGGGAGAATAGAGGAAATGTTGTATCCCTTTCGGAAGCGAGAGTACAACTTTCGCAAAAAAAAATACGAGTTTTACATTTTTTTCATGCTAGAAAAGAATGAATGACAAATTACAGGAAATTCCTTGTGGTTGGGGGACGCAGACGAAGAATACACCCTCGGTAGCCCCTGCCTGTCGTGAGAAGCGACTAAAAGGGGTAACACCCTCTGTGGGTGGGGGACGCAGATGAATAATACACACACGATATCCCCTTCCTGTCTGAACTATGAGACTACTTGTGATTAGTACTGTTACCGTGAGGAACACCATGGGTTGACGTTACCTAGGAGCAGTACCATTATATGAGGAACGCCATGGTTCTGAGCGTTGCCCGTGATTAGTTCACAAGAACCTCGTTTATCCGGATTAAGTCGGACCGGAACTGATCCGGATTATCGAAAATCCGGATAATGCGTAAAAATAAAAACAAATACAATATATGTTATATAATCTATTAACATAGTTGTACACTAAAAAGTTATTCAATTGTACACAAAATATATAAGAACATTTTGCATACATTTACGACTCTGTTTTATGCACTAAAATAATATGTGAACTTTTTTTTGTCCAACATTTGTATAGCGTTTGCACGCAGCACGATCACGAAGACGTTTTATTAACAACAGTTCTGCCGGCGTGGTTTCAATCAAGGATTCTAAATAGGCCATCAGTTTGTCCAGCTGCATTGTTGCCTCGCCATGAGTCATTGTTTCTTCTAATGGAGCGCCAGTTTCATTTTCGAATTCACCATCAGTGAATGAATAGTGCGTTGCATTCAGAAGAGCATGGGTTCGAATTCCACCTCGGCCGTCATGGGAATTGTTTTCCACGGTTTCCCAGTCTCCATTCCAGGAGAACGCCGGGACGCTACCTCTGATAGGCCGTGGCCGAATTACTTCCAATTCCTGTCCTTAACAATCATTGGCGGAAAAGACATTTCGGATAAACGAAGTTCTTGTGTACTATCATGTGTATCCCACCGAGGTGGAGGAGCGGGCGCTCCAATGTACAGACTGGTGTCTAGCGCGGGAACGTGCTGAGCGCTGCGCTCGAATGTGTTGGTTCCACTGTTTTCAGCGTGGGTCTGCGTCACCTGTGAGTAGTACAACTATATGAAGGACATCATGGGTCGCTTTGCCTGTGATTAGTACCTCTATGTAACGAACACCAGGGGTTTGAGCGTTGCCCGTGATTAGTACCGTTACGTGAGTAACACCATGGTTCCTCGTTGCCTGATAGTAGTACCAATATGTGGGGAACACCATGGGTCTGTGTTGTCTATGAGTAGTACTACTATATGAGGAACACCATGGGTGGCTTTGCCTGTGATTAGTACTACTTTGTAACGAACATCAGGGGTTTGAGCGTTGTCCGTGATTAGTACCGTTACGTGAGTAACGCCATGGGCCCGCGTTGCCTGATAGTAGTACCATTATCTGAGGAACACCATGGGTCTGTGTTGCCTATGAGTAGTACTACTATATGAGGAACACCATGGGTGGCTTTGCCTGTGATTAGTACTACTTTGTAACGAACATCAGGGGTTTGAGCGTTGCCCGTGATTAGTACCGTTACGTGAGTAACGCCATGGGCCCGCGTTGCCTGATAGTAGTACCATTATGTGAGGAACACCATGGGTCTGTGTTGCCTATGAGTAGTACTACTATATGAGGAACACCATGGGTCGCTTTGCCTGTGATTAGTACTACTTTGTAACGAACATCAGGGGTTTGAGCGTTGCCCGTGATTAGTACCGTTACGTGAGTAACGCCATGGGCTCGCGTTGCCTGATAGTAGTACCATTATGTGAGGAACACCATGGGTCTGTGTTGCCTATGAGTAGTACTACTATATGAGGAACACCATGGGTCGCTTTGCCTGTGATTAGTACTACTTTGTAACGAACACCAGCGGTTTGAGCGTTGCCCGTGATTATTACCGTTACGTGAGTAACGCCATGGTTCCGCGTTGCCTGAGAGTAGTACCATTATGTGAGGAACACCATGGGTCTGCGTTGCCTATGAGTAGTACTAATATATGAGGAACACCATGGGTCTGTATTGCCTATGAGTAGTAATAATATATGAGGAACACCATGGGTCTCTTTGCATGTGATTAGTACCACTTTGTGACGAACACCAGGGGTTTGAGCGTTGCCCGTGATTAGTACCGTTACGTGAGTAACACCATGGGTCCGCGTTGCCTGAGAGTAGTACCATTATGTGAGGAACACCATAGGTCTGTGTTGTCTATGAGTAGTACTAATATATGAGGAACACCATGGGTCTGTATTGCCTATTAGTAGTAATAATATATGAGGAACACCATGGGTCTCTTTGCATGTGATTAGTACCACTTTGTAACGAACACCAGGGTTTTGAGCGTTGCCCGTGATTAGAAGCGTTATTTGAGTAACACCATGGGTCCACGTGGCCTGAGAGTAGTACCATTATGTGAGGAACACCATAGGTCTGTGTTGCCTATGAGTAGTACTAATATATGAGGAAGACCATGGGTCTGTGTTGCCTATGAGTAGTATTACGCTTTGCCTGTGATTAGTACCACTTTGTAACGAACACCAGGGGATTGAGCGTTGCCTGTGATTAGTACCGTTACGTGAGTAACACCATGGGCCCGCGTTGCCTGAGCGTAGTACCATTATGTGAGGAACACCATAGGTCTGTGTTGTCTGTGGTTGGTACCATAATGCGTGATATAGCATGAGTCTACATTTTCTGTGATTAGTACCACCGTACGAGGAGCACCATGCGTATACCTTACCTGTGATTAGTACCACTATAGGAGGAACATCATGGTTTTGTTTTACCAGTGATTAGTACTGTTATGAGGGGGGTGACCTGGATTTTGGACCCCTTTGGACAACAAGCATCATCTGAGAAAATAAGGCATTGTGAATTAGATTCACAGATTTTTTTGGATTCATGGTCATTTTTTCATCATCATTTGTTTTAGATCCTAGTCACCGGATACATTTTGAAGTTTTTAATTATCGTTTCATTTCGTTGCACCTCGCACCATTAGGGGACGATGACCTAGCTGTTAGGCCCCTTTGAACAACATACGTCGTCATCATCATCATCATCAAGTTACTAAATAATTATATTGACACAAATTTGCGACTTTCACGTTCGTGTGATTAGGGTCATGTCATAACATTTAACTTTTATCAATTTTTTTCTCTTTTTAATTGGCTAATTTTGACTGCAACTATACAATATTTTTGCTAGAAGTGCAGTAATTATCGTATATACTGGCACCGCGGAATTGCGCAACAGCTGACACGCAGAACGATGCTCTCTTGTTTCCCGCAACTTACTTCCTTACCAACTATTGAAAGAAATCCCATTATCACCATTGAATTATCTTCAGCATACAGTATGTTCCGAGCAAAGCGATGTATAAGGCGTTAGACTTTGTAAAGGTGTGTGAGTGTATTACAATTTCAACTTTGTTTTTGAGGGTTTTTTTTTTGCTATTTATTTTACGTCGCACTGACACAGATAGGTCTTATGGCGACGGTGGGATAGGAAAGGCCTAGGAATTGGAAGAAAGCAGCGTGGCCGTGGGGCATGAACCCACTATCTCCCGATTACTGAATACTGCCCGCACTTAAGCGACTGCAGCTATCAAGCTCTGTTTATAAAGTTGTTATTATGCTTTATTTGCAAGTGACATCTATCTAACTGTAGGGAAATATATGTACTGAATTATGGGAGCGACGTCACATAGATTAATTTCAGCCAATTGCAGTGTTTCTTCAGCCGGCCTCTTTAAAAAGTGCCCTTTGTTTCGTGATATTTTACTTTCTTAGGTTAGGTTCGTGGGTCCATAGCAGGGGCATAGAACACTTCTGTATTTCCTGTCAATAATTGGAGGCAAGATTATAAGCTTTGACTTTGTAAATCGTGTCATATAACTCCGCGACCGTTACTGAATTTCCGCCATGATTTTTCACAATTAAATGCCACGTATTACTGAGGTCTTTCAATTTTAAGGTTGACACATGGATGTTATTTCACTTTGGTTCATTTCACCAGTTTCTAAATAAGTTTGTATTCCTTCAAAAGATTAAAAAATACACTCTCATTATATTTTTATAAGAGTTAAATTCCATATCACATAGGCCTATTACACTTCACGAAAATTTCTCAAACCGTTTGCATCACTTCATAGGCACATCAGTGTTTCAGCACCAAGTACTGCAGTTTTTTGGCGTTATTCTTCTTAATCTGCTTACCCTCCAGGGTTGGCTTTGCCCTCAGACTCAGCGAGTGATCGCACCTCTACCACCTCAAGGACTTCAGACTCTGGGTCGGGGATACGACTGGGGAGGATGACCAGTAACTCGCCCAAGCGGCCTCACCTGCTATGCTGAACAGGGGCCTTGCAGGGGGGGGGGATTGGAAGGGGTAGACAAGGAAGAGAGAAGGAAGCGGCCATGGCCTTCAGTTAGGTACCACCCCAGTATTTGCCTGGAGGAGAAGTGGGAAACCACGGAAAACCACTTCCAGGATGGTTGAGGTGGGAATCGAACCCACCTCTACTCATTTGAACTCTCGAGGCTGAGTAGACCCCGTTCCAGCCCTCGTACAACTTTTCAAATTTCGTGGCAGAGCCTGGAATCGAACCCGGGCCTCCGGGGGTGGCAGCTAATCACACTAACCATTACACCACAGAGGCGGACCATATAGGCATCAAGTCTTTATAATCTGACATTGTGGTTAGCAGGTTCGAATCCCAGTGATGGAAAAGTATTTCACCGTCAGAATATTGGCCAGTAGGGTAGAAGTGGTGCTGTATACAATCTGTAACACTAGATTGCGTATCAAAAACCTGGGTTCATTACCAAAATCTCTGCAGTCTTTTATATGGAGTGAGGTGATTTGACGCCGTTGATGGTGATTCGTCTATCTGCTGGCGACGTGCAGATCGCCCATGGCCGTCAACTAGAAAAATCTGCATTAGGCCTCTTCGGAGATCACGCGGTACCACATCATATTTAGGATTTCTTTTCCTTAGAAATATCTTATTAAAAGAAGTTTCTTTGTCAGAGGTTTCGCGAGCAGCGATTAACAGACTGCCAGCATAAACTATAGGCCTACCATTTTTCATCGAAAGTGACACGTACTCTTAGGTCCAACGATAGTATCACCTTCATCTTTTTGTCTCTTTATTGGCATATAACTTACGCCAGCGCGTTCCCTTCTGAATTTCGTTCTTTCATTCCATTTTATGATTCCCATCTCCATCTTTTTCATTTCCGTTTCGGATGGGAACGGAAGTGTGCACATGTGATATCAACTCTGGTGTCTCGTGATAAAAATTTCCCCCTCTCTCCCTTAGCTCAGCACGAACAGTTAGCCAGCACCATATGTAACCTACTCTATATTGTTCTGAGTTATCTGAATGCTCTGCGAGCACTGCGAGAACAATGTGTATGTTCTAGGATAAAGTTATCTGCTGTAACATAGTGGAAAAGGGGGTCACAAAAGCTGCACACCCCGGGATAATCATCTACTGCACCCAGCGAGGGGATTTGAAAGCTTGCGTCAGGTTAGAGGTCACGATCTCTGACCCTTACAGACTTATAGCGAAGGAAGGAGAACCCGCCCTTGTCGAACAAGTTTCTTGACGTCTTAGTCGCGTGGCTTAAGAATTAATGTTTGCGTCATTCCCTTTGCAGATAGAATCATGTCTTCAAACCCTTGGGCAGAATAGTAGGAAGCACACTGCAACCTGTTGAAACTGTTAGAAGTAGAGATTTTGGAGAACTGCCTCATAAGGGTTTACTAAAATGATTTGATTCATTCTAGTAAATGAAAATTCCGGTTCCGCGGTCTACACATAGCGAACCGTCCTCTTAACTGGAGGCCCCTATTTTGAATCCCAGCCAGGTCAGGAATTTTTACCTGGATCTGAGAGCTGGTTTAGGGTCTACTCAGCTTAGGCCAGAACAATTAAAGAGCTATCTGACGGTAAGATAATAACTCCGGGCTAGAAAGTCCAGATTAACGCCGAGAGGACTCGTCGGGCATACCACGTATCACCTCTTAATCTGCAGACCTACAGGCTAAGCAGTTGGCCAAGGTCCACCAGGCCTGTTACACCATGACGTATGTTTTATTTGTCCTTTTAATAAATGGAAGTCGAAGTTCAAGTCAGGTATACAAGTCAGACTAGGTGGGAATTCATGGAACCCTTCCAGACAACTTAAAACTTGGTACCGGTTAAAACTGATAAAATTCCCTAGAAAAATCGAAAATTTCAGAAGTTCCACGAAGAAGCCGAGTTGTGGGGGAATAGAGAGGGGGGGGGGGGCTGGAGGAGGCGGTTTATGTTGAAATTGGGGCTCAGAAGCAGGAAACAGATGTACGGAAGATTATGCAACCTGAAGGAAACTTTAATTCCAAAGCCATGGCTCATATATTTCCTCAGGTAAAGGTTTCCTAAAATCTTAATTAATGTTTGACATGAAAATGCTAAAGAAGCGTTGAGGAAACATGTAGGGATATTAAGCTACCGGGCGAACTAGCCACGCAGCTGTGAGCTTGCATCCGGGAGATAGTGAGGTCGAACCCCACTGTCGGCGGCCCTGAAGATGGTTCTCCTTGGTCGTCACCATCTGTGTCGTTGCGACGTAAAGCAAGTTAAAAAGAGAGAGAAAGAGAGATATTAAAAAGGTTAATGTATACTCCTATCCTCATCCCGAGGTAATGCAGCTCTTTTCGAGCACACGCTCAATGGAGGTGAGCTGCTTGTACCATTTCAAGCACATACCAGCCCTCCTGTAATTCTTAAATTCCTGGCAGTACCGGGTATCGACCCCGGGCCCCGAGAACGGCAGCTAATGACACTAACCGTAATGCTACGGAGGCGGACAAGTAAGGAGATAATCGATTGTTATAAATCGAATTTTAAGTGTAGCGTTATATACATTTACAATTTGCTTGGCGTCGCACCGACCCAGATAGGTCTCATGGCGATGATGGGGTAGGAAAGGGCTAGGAGTGAGAAGGAAGCGGCCGTTGCCTTATTTAAGGTACAGTCCCATCATTTGCCTGGTGTGAAAATGGGAAACCACGGAAAAACATTTTCAGGGTTGCCGACAGTGGGGTTCGAATCCACTACCTCCCGGATGCAAGCTTGCAGCTGCGTGCCCCTAACCGCACGGTCAACTCGCCCGGTAGCGTTATATAAATGTAGGCATAAAAATTTAATTAGGTATGAATTAATGTGGTACTTACAAACACCAAACAAATGTAAAACTTGGCAAAAAAGAACCCGATACATCCAAGATCCCTAGGAAAATCGAAAATCCCTAAAAAACCCGAGGGGTTTGAGCTAGGGATGGGGCTAGGAATTGGCATTTAAAATTTTTTTGAAATATTCCAAGCAGAAAGCAGCTCTTATTGGGAATTTCATTATCTGAGGAAATTTATATAACCATAAAACAATTAAACAAAACTTGCCTATATTTCCCTTACACGATGGGATCTGACGAGGTACGACGCTTTGTGTAGAACAATGACCATACTTGACAGTGGAATCGCTTCGACACACACACACACACACACACACACACACACACACACACACACACACACACACACACACTCTCTCTCTCTCTCCCTTAGTAAAGACACCAGACGAGTCGTTCAATTTTTTTCCATGTGATATATACAAACATTTTACCGATTACTCACTGCATTGTAGTAGAAAGACCCAAATTAGAGCACGGCTTTAAATGTAAGGTTCTTCATAGTATATGTTCATGAAATTGGGAGAGTGCAAACACAATTGTATGAAGCTTTATTTTAAGAGATGTGGATTTTACCTATTTATGACGATTTACAATATTCATTTACAAATATTTAGTATAACTACCTTGGAAAATTAGAGAAACGTGATTGATCAACTTTCATGTGCCTTTCGTAAACTATCGACAATCTCTTATGATTATAAGGAAAGTGCCAAGGACGGCTTTTCCCGACTCTAAAAGATCTCTTGTACATTTGGGTTTGCTCTGAGAAATGATCTCACTCTGGATGTCAGTGATTCCCCTCAGCAATTCATTCTCAGTGGTGTTCAGAGAGCCATAAACTTATGTATTCCCTTACAAGACAACCCTATAAACATAAAAAGTAACATTTATTACGATAAATTATACAAAATTAAATGTATTTATTACCTAGTACGTAATTAATTACTTTGTTTTATTGTTGTTTGTGTAGGGTTGTTTATTATATTATTATTATTATTATTATTATAGGCCCATGTGGTGAAGAAACGTGCATACCTCTTACTTGGAAGCCCCAGGTTGATTCACGGCCAGTTTTCTTGATTGAATGTTGTTATTAGTATGTATGTATGTATGTATGTATGTTATGTATGTATGTATGTATGTATGTATGTATGTATGTATGTATGTATATATGTTCTGTCCGTCAGCGATGCCGCTGGTGAGATCTTCAACAGCTCTGCCATCAGCTTTCATAGATGGCCTAGGCATCACTGAAGAGGTGTACTAGGGAAATGAGGAATGAGGTAGTTTCCCGTTGCTTTCCTCGCCGAGCCAGAAGTTGCTATAACATATCAGTCTGCCAAGCCCACTGAAATGCATACACCACGAGCAACATTTTCACACCGTTCATAGCAGGGACTGGTTGCATAAGGATTGGCATTACTAGCATCGCTCATACCTCAGTCACTTTCATATTGTCAAAACCAAGGATAAGACAGAGACAGATCTATGAAAGTAACAAAATTGCTCTAGCCTATACCAGAGGACATAGTGCACAGTAAACACTAGGTTCTGCCAGCAAAGGCATGTTATTATAGTAAGTAATATTATTTTACTGAATAGTGTACTAGTTTAATCTAGCATACAATAAAGGAAGATTATGTACATTTTTAAAGTGTGCTGTGTATATGTATAGGAATTTTATAATTGCAGACTGTCGTGCCCTATTCTGTGTCAGATAAAATTAAATTAATTACTCGATTATGGATTATTTTGGAGTTACAAATGATATGGCTGAAGTTATATTCAGATATGGGCCCCTCAGAAGAAATCAGTGATACTTAAGCTTCACGGTACTGAAGGCCGGCTAACATTGGGAATATATTTCCATCAGTTAATATCTGCTCCATTTATTTTACTGAATAGGTCATATATTAATGATAAATTCAACACGGACCATTATTTTAAGTTTTCTAAGATGAGATTCGGCACGGGGATTTCGTTCATTACGATTTTAAAGGACTATTCAATGTGGAAACGTAGGGAGTGTTATCAATATCTCACACTTGCGTATTCCAAACCGAAGTCTGTGAATCCATTGTTGTTCGATGCTCTTACCTCACCAATTGATTTTATCAGGTCATGTGATCAAATCCCTTCTTTTTTCCTTCATGGCATGTTATTAATTCACCCTAATGCTTTATCATTTTCTGACGCGGAGGGGTTGACAGTTGTATGGAGTAATATTGTTTCGCTCTCCCTCAAGACCTGGATAGGGTACGATGACTCTTTGTGGTTGAGTGTTGAGTGAAAAGATCAACTCTTCTTGTTTGCATATAGACATGCCAATTACGAATTTAAATGAGGACTGAATCTATCAGCTGCTGGTTAACCCTGTTCCCCGCACCTCCCCTGTGATCTCTATACGCGCACACATAGGGCTAGAGTGTTGTCTCTGACCGTCAGCCACAACCCGTTAAACTAAATGTGCAAATATAACTTTACATGCATATGTTGCCTGGCTGCTTGCATCTGCATTGGACTTGCTTTAAAAAAATACAATAGTGGTATTTTTTAATTGAACTCTGGTGGTATGTGTGCAATATGCCTGCTTAAGCAATTTGAACAAAGTGGATTCGCATTGATTTTTCGTGGTTCTATCTCTAATGGATATTTGTCTCTCATCAAACCAAATGGAACTTTCATTTCAGAAAATTAGAGTGCCATTAAATTTTCTTTTACATTGGAAGCTTTTGTAACTGTACCTGATAAAGCTACTATGGAGTTTCTAATATGTTTAGATCGTATTTAATGCAAATATACTAGTAGGTGACCGTAAAGAAATGTCATCGAGCTCGAATTGGAACCAGCAAGAATTTCTGTTTGTTTTACGAAAATTTTAAGGAAATTAGTTCAAATTTTCTTAACTTCATTCGTCGACAGAGACGCATTGATATTTGATTTTGCAGCGAAGGACGTGTTTTAAAGAACATGCCCAGAAAACAATGGAAGTACTAAACAATACGACAAAAGTTATGTCAAAATAATGAGTGGACTGTTTTGTATACAGTGAGTTAATAATACCCGAATAACAAAAGATAACGTACAATTGCAGATCAAAGCTAGCCATCAAACAACCAAACCTGTAGTTTTATCTCACTGTTTATATCGTGATCATCAGCTATGAGACCTCCAGTGCTACAAACCACGTGGACATGCCTTTTCATTTCAGTAATCCCACGTACATTGGTAGGGATTCGAGCCACGGCCACGTTTATAGGGAGGATATGTGTGTTAAAACAAGTACGGCTAGAAAGTCACACAGAAAAGAGGAGTGCGAGGAGCCTGGCACGAGTAAGTGGAAGGAATATCAGACTTGAGGTCCAAACTGAGACCTGTGGTTGGATTTCCTTTTCAGTCCCCCCATACGACTGTCAGGAGGCACTTCAGATGTGTTCTACTGCCCCCACCACCCACAGGGGTATACACCTTGATGACAAGCTAGAGTCAAAGCTCTTTTGCCACCACGCAATTATTATTATTATTATTATTATTATTATTATTATTATTATTATTATTATTATTATTATTCCGGGGTATATGTAGAACGCAGAGGTGAAAGAAGGTGCGGGCTTGAATGGGTCTAACTACAATGTCAAGAATTGAACTAAAATTTTAACAAAGGTTATATTTTTTCATTATATAAAAAAAACTTAACAAATTTCCACAAGGGAAAAATAACAATCAGGTACAATGCCAATCTTAAAACCAGATTAGGAAAAATCCAAGATTCAGAACTTTAACACTTTGAGCTTTAAGACCCTAGTTTTACAAGTTTACAAATGGAAGAATAATTATTTAGTTAAGGACAGAAACTCCTAATTCCAGAGCAGTTGCTCCCTAAATCATAATATCAAGCCTCCTAGAGGCACACTTTACAATTACAAAACATGCAAAAGAGCTAACTGGCTCTCAGACCTCCAAGCCTAACAAGGCAACATCAACTTACAATTACTGACCTCTCAAGGCACAATTTACAATTTGAAAATGATTTATACCGGGGTATTTAATACCCAACCTACGGGGCCTTCATGAAATAGGAACAGGTTAAATAACTGGCCCAAACATAGAATGAATGGAGGCGAACTGAGCTCCAAGATAATGAAAACTTAGAAACCTACAGGGCTCTAGGCCGATGACACAGGGGCTATTCCCAAACTACTGAGGTGACTCGTATAGAAATTACTTCAACACCTTACAGAAGAAAAAGTTACAAAACATATTCACCTCAATCCAAGATGAAGGGGAGCTCGAGAGGGTCATTCACTCTCTATCCCCGATTTACAGTTGAAGAGTTTACGAAGTTTTTACATTAGCCGAAAGAAGATTTACATTTTAGAAAGGTTTGTTACATAAATAAAGAGTCGGACCTTTCCCTCGGATTAAACTGCGGAGGTAGCAAGAGAGAATAAAGTTATGTGGCCATTACCTTATAGATGTTCCGGTTGCCGACGAAAGAGGCCGTCTCCTGCTTAAACACACACACTCTGAAAGATGACGATCAATTGGCCAAGAAACGCGGAAAGCCGAAGTTTATAAACCCTCAGGGAAGATTCGAGATCATTCAAGACTAACCTAGCCACACCCTCTCAATTTTATTGGTTTAGTTCAAAATTAACACTCAAAATCCAACAAGAAGACTGTAATAGGAGGAAAATTAATTACGGAAATTAGTCATTAGCTGGATTCAAACCTGGCGGAAAGAAAATGGAAATATTGCCAACCCAAAAATAAATGAACATCAATCAGTTACAAAAACCTAGAAATACAAAACTTCTATAAATTATAACTTCTTACACTTTGCACCAGGGTGCATGATCATAGTTTCTTGGTAATGCCATCTGTGGAGAAATATCCAAACTCCTTGATGTATAGCTAACAAAACTAGGCAACCGAGCTCGATAGCTGCAGTCGCTTAAGTGCGGCCAGTATGCAGTAATCGGGAGATAGTGGGTTCGAGCCCTACTGTCGGCAGCCCTGAAGATGGCTTTCCGTGATTTCCCATTTTCACACCAGGCAAATGCCGGGGCTGTACCTTAATTAAGGCCACGGCCGCTTCCTTCCACTTCCTAGGCCTTTCCTATCCCATCGTCGCCAGAAGACGTATCTATGTCGGTGCGACGTAAAGCAAAAAAAAAAAAAAAAAAAAAAAAAACTAGGAGAAATTCAGTCAGTTTAGGAAACTTCACAATAACAAAATTACTCAATATTTTAGTGGTGACATCTTCTGATTAAAGTTCCAAGTTGGTGTAGTTTCAGTTTCACTGTTTGACCAATAGAGGAATTCATTTAGGCGCAGATTTTCAATGCGCGGCGTTGAAGTGTACCTCCCGGTACAATTAGGCCTATTATTATTCATACGTATTCATTATAGACTGTTATGCTTTTCAGCGTTCAGTCTACGAGCCTTCTTGAATATTAAACACCTCCACAATCCTCTATTTTTAATATTAACCCTGTGGCCTCCTTTAGTTCCACACCTCGTATCTAAATAATTAAGAACTGAGTCTAACCCCAGTCGTGTTGATTTCCCTCTACTTATCTTACCATCCATGACCGAGTCAATGGTTCTCCTAAGTAACCTTGCTTTCCTCGATTTGCCTCACTTGAACCCCCTCCAACTCCCCGAAGCTGGCTCATGTGTCCGATTTCATCCATCAAGTTAATTTCTAACTTAGCATTCATCTCCTCCTTATGAGCAACCTACTGCCATTGTTCCCACCTATTTTATCAGCGATCGTTCTTACTACCTTCATGACTGTTACTTAAGACGCATGAATAACATATTCCGAGTCCACACAGCTTTCACTCAGCTACAACAAAGTTGGTCTGAAAACAGACAGGCGTAGAGATATTTTCGTCCCGGAGCTCACTTTTACCGAATATTGTTCATCGTAACGGCGAGCTCACAGTATTAACTGCAACAAGAACTCCAATTGTACGTATCTACTACCCATGTTCGGTATTAGAATCATAGTGAGAATTTTCGTTAACTATTATTATTCAGTTTCAGTTTAAGATAATTTAAATTTCCTACTTATACGCTCAATTCCTTACATGAACTTGCTTGCAGTAATGCCAGTGGACTGATCAGGAAGATACAGTACCTTAAGCGAAGTTAATGGTTCTCGTCCTTTGCGCCGCCCGCACATGGTATCATTTCCTACGATGCACCATAGTTCGGGCTTCATATGAAGTTTAATCAGTTTGTTTGATAAATTACCGATATCAGGATATTTATTCTTCTAATTTACCTGCTCACATCCGTTTTCTGGATCGCTTAACACATTAAACTGATAACTTATCAAAGAGGAAGCTGGTCTGATTTTAAATTTATATGCTTCATCTTGTGATTTTAATATGCTTCGTAATACTGTAATTTCCTATATTCTGTCCATAGAACCGATCTGATCTAGTCTAAGTATTCGCTCATTTTACATTGAGCGTGTTATCAGATTGTACATACGTACTGCATCTGTTCCGGGCTCGACAGAGTGCTGAATATACAACTTAATTTCACAAATATAATGTTGGATGGAAATCTTCTGGATGATGAACTTCGGGGATCAAACCCGGGCCTCGAAATCCCATCCTCCCTACTTTCAGCTGGCACAACGGCTACGTTCAAGAGCATACGGGTCAATGGTTCTGTTCGGTAAAGCGGGCACATAATCTAAATATATTGAAAGTAGGGGCTATAATAAGAGGAATACGCTACTCTATTAAATAATAAGAATGGATTGTTCCTAATTCAAAAACATTATTTTAATAACTGATAGTCACATGAAAATACCTACACACACGAGAAATGCCATAGTATTGCCTAGGTGGCAATTTTAAACACTACAATTATTATATGGGTAATGCCTTTAAATGTATTTGATCAGTCTTTGTGACTTCTGAATCTCATTTTGGATTTACCAAATCGACTTACTAACACAACACATATACATTTCACTTCTTAATCAGTAGGGATCTGTCTCTTTATATAAATATCTTTACCCACGGGTATCCACTACATTAGGACATACCACAAAATTATATGGAAAGGATGCCATTCCCGTGAGAAAAAATATTTTATGGTGTAGTTGTGTAAGGGCATTTTATGAAATACAGTTCCGCACACTTATCCAATCATGAAAATCATGTAGTCTCTTGTCGCTTAATACGGTCTACCTTATCCCATTAATTATACATCACACTGTTGCATATGCACATTTCTCCGGGGTAAAACCTTATTCTAATATTTTACAAAGCAGGCACATGAATTTTATGTCCTATAAATCACAATAAATCACCATACACCGATATAATGCATATGTATAAGCCCGCATAAAAATGAAGCATTAACCTGTAAATACATAAACACATCGGATAATCCACACACCTTAATGTTTTCTGAAACTGTGACCCCTTTCAGGTCTCCTGATGTCGATCCAAGGATGTCTATACCGATCGGGTATCGAATCACACTACCTTGACTTCGAGGTGTTATCTGAAAATCCCTACTACGATCTCATTTAACTACAAAAGATTGGAGGAGTGTACATCACATACATTTGATGGTAACAAATCATTGACACGTGCATATTCAATACAGTGTAAAAATGAGGAAAACATATTATGTGATTTTGACGAGCATTCGACAGACCGTAACGGAACCAGTCACTTGGGCCAGGCATTTCCCTCTTGTCATACATTCTGAAGGCCTTAAATTTCTCCCTCTAAAAAGAGCCTACTATTTCAGCTGGGCGAGCTTCAACCATAATCATTATTGGTTCACTTCCTCATTATTATATTTAAATCTGCCAGCTTAAACAGTTTCACATATACGGTTTCGCCCTTCATTTTCACACACGTGTACCTCAAATCAAGGCTATTTTCACCTCGAGAAGATCCTAATCGACAGGTATTTAACTTGACATAACACTCATTCGCGTAGCTATCTAAGGTCATTAGTTTGCACCTCGAGTCAGTCTTTCCACTTTGAGTTGACAGCATCCTTAAGACCAGAAGGGGAAAATGACTGTATGCGTGCATTAAAGTTGTGGAGCATCTATTAACCTATATTTGAACAGTTGAGAAGATCCATGTCAGCTGATTGAATTTGGGATGGAGTATGAAGTCCACTGAATTATCTACCCTTACGAATGCTTCACTCAAACATAACGCATGGTTGGGCCTTATATACTACTTCACGCATAAATCAACGGAATAACTTTGTGATTAACCACTAATCACAGAAGACGAAGAAACCAAATTAATAAAGAAACTTTACCCCATTGAAATACGCATATTGCGTCACCTACATGCTATAAGAGATATCGAAATGGATGCTGAAAATTTATTTTTACAAAGTTAAGTTTTACATATTAATGCGAAACTTCTTATTTTCATGCTTAGAAACATCATTGAATGTGCTTATCATTGCTGGCATTTGAGGATACCCATATGGACTTAGTTCTCCATCACTGGCTCTTCGTTAGCAGGAAGTCCTATATTTATCTCCTTCGGGGTTGAATCTATGGTGTCTTGATCCGCAGTCTCCTACTGTTGGAAGTTCTGTGTGGTCTTCGACAGGAATTTAGCAGGCACACAGGCGCGTTCTTGCAGCTTTGAATCCTGGATTCGACGAGCACTCATATACATGCAGATAAATTGGGAAATGGTTATTTGAAGCAGTTTATATGTCTTCGAATAACATAACACTGATAGACCCACTCATAGACTCCAATGGACTGCCCAAGTAGCGGTTGCTATCCCTGAAGATAACTACTCGATTCCCTTTCGTTATAGAGCGAAATATTTATTGGATTTTTCACTGTTCATTTATAGAACACTTCATGGCTAGTCTAACAACGTTTACTGGTTAGGCTGATTGTCTACTACAATACACACACCCTAATCACAGTACAATAATTACTGGTACTCTATAGTCAATAGCTCAGTACGTCGTGAAGATTCTTGGAATATTACCCGTTCTTTTGAACCAAATTCATTTTAGCCGACACTAATATTTATCGTTCGCATTCCCTTGAGGTACACTGGAATTGGTATCTCATATATCCACACACACCACAATTATTCACACAAGAAAATGTGACTGTATTATGAACGTGTATCGGACTGACGTGGAGAGACCTCTAACACAATATCGAGAACACAGAGTAACACCAAGTAGTACTGAGTAGCACTGAGTCACAATGAATGAATAAATGAATGAATGAGTAACGAATGAGTAACTAAGGACTGTCCTGGTGTCGTTATATAGAAGATGCGGGTAATCATCTACGGAGAAGGTAAGCTTCGCCCACAGGGGACAAATAGCTCCGCTAACAATGGTCCCTCACGGTCGTATAAATATTCATTTTGGTAGATTTTGACTTTCTCTTTTCACTGATCTACTTTCGTTTAAATTGCATAGCAGGTTCTCTGGTAATCTCACAAGCTTTCTCTTGGATTTCAGCGCGCGAAGAAGTGGAAAGTGGGGACTCCCATATCTCTGTCAAGATGAGCGCTAAAGACGGATGGTTCCTGCCTCCGCGCATCTGTCTAATGTGCGTCATTAATAACGCGCTCCTTAAGTAAAACATGTTATATTATCAAATATTGTAAATTATGCTTGAGTTAATTGAGTTCTCACTTGTAAATTTCTTAGGCCTGTAACGATTTTATTGTTATTATTATTATTATTATTATTATTATTATTATTATTATTACTTGACGCGCGAAGTTTGTAGGTTAGTATCCACGAATATGCAGGAAAATCGGTGAGAATATCCAGTTCTCAAGTTATAACCCTGTAAAGTTAACTCCACCTCCTGACATAGGCGGTCGTTGAGCGCACCGTCCTTCTTCCTTTTCACTTTCACGAGGGAGAGCGTAAATCCAAGGTCTCGCTGTACTGAGAGCTCTCTCTCGGTACGCGCAATTAGAGCTTCCGCCTTCGAGCTAGAGCAGCGCTGCTCGAATCCCGGACCGGGCATAAAATGCTTGTTACAACCAAATATTTCGTACAATGTCGCAAAAAACGGCAGATATATCTTGTTGGGCATCATGACATGTCTATCAGCGTGGTGGTGAACGGTTACAATACATTCATACTATGTTCTGTCAATAGCTGTTATGCACTTATTATTGCTACATGAATACTGATGCATTGCATTTAATATGCAAGCGAATGTGACGTTAAAATTTATAAAATATAACTAAAAAATATGATCCAAATTGAATGCATGTTGCCTCTTCAATACAAAAACTGAGTATTTTCTGAAAGTGAATTCTTAGTCTGTTTAATGTTTTTTACATCCGTTTTATAATTGCACACCTTTAAATAGTCCCGTAAACATACAGTTTTCGTTGGTACAATTACCAAACACATTGTTTTCTGAATGCACATAGCACGCCTTCCTATATAAGGAGAGTTATGAAATAACATGGCATAGGGTTTGATATTCAATACGACCAGCATTCAAGAAAACTTGGATATTAATTTTATTTTTAGAATTCTAGAATGATGAAGGAATACGGTATATTAATTGATGTGAATCACATAGGTATATACAATGTCCAATCAAATTTCTTTTCTACGTGTATCTGATAACGCGTTAAGCTGCTGATGTGATATTGAGGTGTAGATTCTGCAAATATCTACGCCTCCAACGAGATGATGATGAGAATAATAATAATAATTTTAATTTTAGGAACTTACTCTGTCTGATTATCGGCGATATATATGCATTTGTTGTAATTTTTAAGGGGCTAGAGCTGGGAAGGAACAATCTATGTAGCTTATGAAATATGAATTGAGTTGAAACCAAGGGATGCAACTTCGTAGATGGCCGATGTTGTGTTCTAAACCAGCTGTCCTCAACCAGTGCTAACACTTCCTGAACGGACTCTTTTACGGACGAATCGGCGTCAAACGTCGTATGCCTCGTCCTGTGCTATGGTCATTCGTAGCAAATATCTCATCGTACTTCTTAGTAATAATTTGTCCAATAGACAATTTTATCAATATGCATTCATATCTCTCTTACTAATGTTAGCAACGCGATGAATATCATTTACGGCAATTTGGATTTCGCTTTACGAACACAGAAGTGGACCATTTTACAGGAAAATTGTCTACAAACGTCTGTGTTAACAATCCAAGAAATATGTATGAAAATGTGCTCCTTCTTTTCAGACGCGCTTCTTGGGAGCTTATCAAGTCTCGATAGATCACATTTTCAACTCGCGAGATAACCAGGGCGGACAGCCAAAATTGTAATTATTTTATTTATTTATTTATTTATTTATTTATTTATTTATTTATTTATTTATTTATTTATTTATTTATTTATTTATTTATTTATTTATTTATTTAATTTATTTTACGTAGAGCTTTTAGTGTCGGGAATGTCTAAGGACATGATCGCTCGACAGGTGCAGGTCTTTCTCTATGAAGACAATGTGTAGCCTGCGTGACTTGTGAGACGATGATAATGAGGTAGTGAGAGAGTAGAACTTAAACTACTCCTTTGGAATAACACCAGTTTAATGTCTCCATCCGACGGACGAATCACTGTCTACAGTGTCATATTCCTTCCCTCAATATGAACACTTCGAAGAAGTTTGGAATTAAATCCAGGCTTTAGGAATGCAACTTAGAGATTACAAATTGTATTCACCACCTCCACTGCCCTGCCAGTGCAAGATCTTTTCCACCAACGGGAATGGAATCGGCAAACTACGACTTCTGAACATAGAGACGGCTCAAAGTTCATGGTCACTAAGCGGGCTATATTGTAATTATAAAACATTCATCCTAAATGCCTCCGGTAGGATTGTAATACGTTACGTTATCTGAGACGCAAATCACATCGCATTTCATCGAGAACATCGTGTGCATGCTTTGTGAAAGGAAACAGGCTCTTGATAACTCCATACAAATTTCGTCCGATGTTTTCAATTACATGACGGCAGAAAATTATAATGTCTACAGCTGTCTCAAGGGAAATTCCCATTATGTTCTAATATTGAAAATGTAAACAAATGCGCGCATTCCTTTTTTCGTATGAAGGCATCATTATTATTGCAAGTGCAAAACACGGAGTTTGCTCTTCCTCGTCCATACATCTGAGGTGAGTACATAGCCGTTCTTTAAAGACATGTATTCAGTCAGAAAGGTCCTGGAAGTTAACACGCACTCATAAGGCTGATTTTTACATCAAATAGAAATTAATTTTGATTACTTTTTTCATTATTTTATAACAGAATATTTAAAGGGATGGTGTTAGCTTTGTTCCTTCACTTTTACCCTTAAATTTCTAAGATTGATTGGAATGATGAGAAGGCGTAAATCGTGAATGTAAAAGTTACATGCATCTTTATTAGAGATGTTTATAGCATTTAGTTTCAAAGTCTCTGTGAATTAACTATGCAACTCCACAATCACCTCTTCAAAAATAGCTATGTGGCCTCGTTTAGTTCCACACTTCTTATCTTTGAATTATTAAAAACTGCAACCATCGGCACCTTGTTTTCTCTAATCTTCTCTTGGTCGAGTGTCAGTTACCCTCCTAGGTGAACTATCCTCCACAATCTTCCTCAGTGAACTCACCATCGAAGTCTGTATATGCAAACAGCTTCATCCATCTAATATGCTGATGATAGGTCTACGTGTTGTTGACGGAGCCTAACATCTAGGTCATCGGCCCATCTATCTAATATATTCCTAACTTAGCAGTCATGTTCATTACTTCCAAATTATGAATGAGATATATCCTGACTCCACCCAGCTTTCGCTCCCATACAACAATGTCGCTCTGATAAAAAACCGATGTAAAGATAATTTCATCCGACAGATCACTTTTCTTGAAGAATAAATATTGTTGATCGCATTTGGTAGATCACTACATTAGCTTTGTTGTTGAGGCGATAGAGGTGGGATCCCTCGCTGAGTCCGTGGGGGAAACCAACCCTGGAGGGTAAACAGATTAAGAAAGAAAGAAAGAAAGAAATTACATTCATTTCCTCCAGAAATCGAAAAGGTACAGATTGCATCACCAGTTCCATTTTTATTGTCTTGAAAGCTATTGTTAATTTATTCTTCTACTGTCACTAAGTCCTAGTAGGTGGCGTATTAACAGCAGAAGCATGTCAGTCATAGGTACGTACAGGACACGTCAGAAGTTGTACGACTGACATATAAACATGTGCGTACAATATAAAGTACACTACGACTGAATGGCTAAATATTTTACGCTCTTCCCTTCCTTTCCCATTACCGTATTTTTTCCGTCTACTTTCAAGTAAGAGAGGATGATTTTTAGTTGTACCTCCCCTTAAAACAACAATTATTATCACATAGACCTGATCAGTAATGTCATGTGGTATCAAGACGAATAAAATGGTATAAAGTTCGAAAGACCCACAGTGGACGACTAGTGCACTCTGCATTTGTGGTGGTCGTTGTGTCATACCTGTAACTCAGATACCTGATAACAAGTATGATCTAGGCCAGCGTAGTTCAATGGTAGAACATTGGACGCAAGCAAACAAAAAAAAAGAGTACTGTATACCTGAGTGAATATCAATAAACTTTATTATTTAGAAATTATCAGTGCCGGGCTGAGTTGCTCAGACGGTTCAGGAGCTGGCCTTCTGACCCCAACTTGGCAGGTTCGATCCTGGCTCAGTCCGGTGGTATTTGAAGGTGTTCAAATATGTCAGCCTCGTGTCGTTAGATTTACTGGCACGTAAAAGGACTCCTGCGGGACAAAATTCCTGCACCTCGGCGTCTCCGAAAACCATAAAAGTAGTTAGTCGGACTTACAGCAAACAACGATTATTATTTATCTTCATAATATATGTGCTGCGGGTCAGTATTGCTTACACAATATTATCACATGGCGGTTTTCGCAGGCGCAACGACGATATTAGCTAGAAGAATATCATGCACTCACCCACGGCCGGAAAGAGAAGTAGAGGGAAACCCAGGCGACGATGGTCAGACTCAGCTTCTAATGGTTTTATGATGAAATGGTATATGGCTTTCAGTGCCGGGAGTGTCCGAGAACAAATTCGGCTTGTCAATTGTAGGTCTTTTGAATTAACTCCCGTAGGCGACGTGCACGTTCTGATGAGGATGAAATGATGACGAAGACGACACATACATTCATCCCCCGTGCTAGCGGATTTAACCAATTATGGTTAAATTTCCCGACGTTGCCGTGAAACGAACCCGGGGCGTCTGTGTCCAAAGGCCAGCACGCTGACATTTAGCCATGGATCTAATGATAACAGTGTGGGACTGCCCAGTTAATTCACAAAGGCTTGCAGACTAAACGCTGCAAGACATAAGTCTATTATGATGTATGTGGAGCCTCCGTGGCTCAGGCGGCAGCGCATCGGCCTGTCACCGCTGGATATCGTGGTTCAGTTCCCAGTCACTCCATTTGAGATTTGTGCTGGACCAAGCGGAGGCGGGATAGGTTTTTCTCCGGGCACTCCGCTTATCCCTGTCATCTTTCATTCCAGCAACACTCTCCAATCTAATTTCATAGCATCTATCAGTCATTAATGAATCACTTTGGGAGTGGCGACCCCATCGTACTAATACCCCATATATATGATTCATTCATGACATCTCTGACCGGTCAATGACTGGAAAACAGGTTGTAGGTTTTCAATTCAATGATGTATGTATGCGTATATGTCGCAATGATGATTATTGCCACGAGCCTTCGGTTTTACCTGAAATCCGATCCATAGAGACTTGACTTTGCACTTCAGTAATCTCATTAGCATTAGCCAGTATTCTAACTGTGGCACCTTGAAATCATGTCATTACTTGTTCGTTTGAATTACGACTTTCGTGGTAAATGGAGAAATGAAATGGCATAAAACTATCAGAGCCGGGAGTGTTCGAGGACATGATTAGACGACCCACGCGTCGTGATGAGGATGAAATGATGATGAAGACGACACATACCCCAACCCCCCACTAGCAGAATTAACCACTGATGGTTAAAATTCCCGACCTGCCGGGAATCGAACCCGTGACCCATGTGACTAAAAGCCAGCACGCTAACCATTTAGCCGTGGAGCCGGACTCAGTGGTAAATAATATCGTCCGTCACGTTGAAGGTGTCACTTGGGCTGTAGCACCCTATGTCGAACAACTGGTCCATGTAACATCTCGTTTGTCGGGAGTTCCTCGCAACCCCTAGCACAGTCTTGAGATGTGGAAAGGGGTGGGTGGTGACTGTGCGGTTGTAATTTCCGCAGCAACACTCCTTGTGTGGAGGAGCAAGAAGTAAACTTGCGCCCTTCTTCTCATCATGCATTCCCTATTCCTTTTGCCTCTGGGCGGAGTATGAGCTGGTCGCTTCTTCAAGACCTTCAACTGAAGATCATATTAGAGGTTGATGGTGCAGATTATTATCTTTAGATATAACGGCCAGTTCCATTATGAACAAAAGCCGCGTCTGCGTCTTACCTAGAGGTCCTTGGATCGATTCCTCTGCCTTCAAGTGTGGGCTTAAATGAGATTCAATGAGCCTCGTGACTTCAGCTGTGGAGTGTTGATACGATGGACAGCGGACCTGTTAGAAAAGACCACATCAGGCAACATTCCATTATCGCCATTCGTGATTTGTTGTGTCGAGAATGCCGAAAGTGTCGAGATATGGAAAGGGGGGTGGTTGGTAGTTTTAGTGGCCTCTGTGTACTACGGGTTAGTTTTGTTTGTATACAGTCCGTTATAATAAGGGTACGGATATTTATGCTTATAAATGCATCGGAAGCTATATATAGGATGACGTGGAGTGGTGTGAAGACAACAGTAGTAGCGCTCGGATACGAAGTGACTCGCAGGCTGTGTTGAACACAATCAACGACAGGCACAATGGCAATCCAATAGCCGCTACTATAAGATACAGATCACAACAGTGTCCCACGACCTGTCTTTCCTGGATCCGAGGACACACCAGTTCTACTGGTTCTACTCTCTAAAGCAGCCTCCTCATCCAGCACAAGAAATCACCTACAACATATCACCCCCAGGGCCGATCACCTTAGATGATAGGTCCTTTTAAACAACAAGCATCATCATCAATCTCCCCAAGCTATGCTAGAGCCCAAATCAAAACACATCAAATAAGACAGTGGAACAGCCTCTGTACAGCAGTTACAAAAGGGTATGTCACAAAATCATTATTTTTCCCGATATATAGCTGAGTCCATTGCAAAAAATGCTGCCCGAATTCATTCTCACTCAGTTTCTCTCCGGCCCTGAAAAGTTTAAGTGCTACTTTGAACGTATCACTATTCAACTATAACATGTTTGGAAGGACAGGATTCGAACTTGAGTGTAAATTGAACTATTGTAATGTGGAAATTTCAAAGCCATTATGCCATCTGTTTAGGAAATCCTGATGCTACAAACAATTCCTTAAGTTCATTCACCACAACTTCAATAATTTACGTTCCTAATTTTGTGTCAAGGACCAATTATTTTTTTTTAAATCAGATCAAAACTATTACTCAAACATTCTCGTGCACACTAGAATTCAAACTGCCAGGATATTTAATAAATAAATAAATAAATCTATATATATAAAATAAGAGTTTTGTCTGTACATTGCTCAGAATTTGAAAATAATGGTATTTCTGTATCAGTCATGTCCATAGAAACAAGAAAATGCACTTTTTACATTTCCGTAATTTCTGTCTGTCTGTCTGTCTGTCTGTCTGTCTGTCTGTCTGTCTGTCTGTCTGTCTGTCTGTCTGTCTGTCTGTCTGTATGTATGTATGTATGTATGTACACGCATCACTAGAAAACGGTTGAAGATAATTTAATGAAAATCGGTATGTGAAGTCGGGGGATGAGCCTCTACAATCTAGGCTATAAATCATTTTACTCACGCTGAGTGAAATGGTAGTTTAGGGGAAGGCCTAAAATTTAATTCTCAACTATTTATGTTATTAGTGGTCTAATGAAAATCGGTATGTGAAGTCGAGGAATGAGCCTCTACAATCTGGGATATAAATCATTTTACTCACGCTGAGTGAAATGGTAGTTATGGGGAAGGCCTAAAATTTAATTCTCAAATATTGTTGTTATTAGTAGTCCTATCTTGATGAAACTCGGTATGCAAAGTCAGAAAGTAAGTCGCTATAGTCTAGGCTGTAAATTATTTTATTCACGCTGAGTGAAATGGTAGTTTAGGGGAAGGCCTAAAATGTAATTCTCAAATATTTCTTATTAGAGGTGTAATCGATGAATGCTACATAACTAAGGTTATATAGTATTAAATGTTCTATTGTTCATGTATTATACATTGTTACCGTACTGTCTATGATCACAAAGATATTCATGAATTTGGATTTTTGTTACTAAGTCCATATCACCGCAGAGTAACGAGAAAATGGGTAAACAGTATTTAATGAAAATCGGTATGTAAAGTCGGAGAATAAGAAACTACAGTTTACGGTATAAAATATTTCACAAATCACAGAGTCGAAAGAAAACTAAATGTGTAGGCCTACAATATAGAAAGCTCATAACATTGATCAACAATAACATTACATTGACCATTGTTTGTCGTGATGTGCTTTGTGTCTTCTGTTGCCCCTCATCTCCGGTAGATAGGATTACTGCTGCGTACAGAGTATTTTTTATTTGATTTACGTCGCACCGACATAGATAGGTTTTATGGCGACGATGGGATAGGAAAGGGCTAGGAGTGCCTTAGGCCTTACCACGGAATACCATCTTCAGCGCTGCCGACAATGAGGTACGAATCCACTATCTCTCGGATGCAAGCTCACAGCTGCGCACCGCTAACCACACGGTCAACTCGCCCAGTCGTACAGAGTGTAACAGCCTGCCTGAATATTGATGGGAAGTAGCTGGGGAGTTAGATAACTTTCTTCTTTAGCATGCCATTCCCCTGGTTTATAAATTTTCTGATACTACTGGTACGTAACACACTGGATCATCATAGCATTCGGGGTATTCAATCCCTACTTTGAGGCACGGATTGGAATGAACAGTTGTGCATATTTAGCGAAATAATGGCAGATGAGTGTTAATGGCAATCTACGGCCTGGTCATCCCAGCTCTGGAACTTTGGACTATTAGATTGGCACCGCAATCTAACCGCAGCACTGTTCGTTAAAAGTGATAAAACGTGCGGCTTTCCATTTGATCGAGTATTTTATATGATAGCATTGCTTTTAATCACTACATTCATACGTTTTTGTAATGACCTATGTTTATTTCAGTTAGGAAAACCACAAAGTCAGTCTTTCTGAGAATCCCGTAGCGAAGCACGGGTACATCAGCTAGTAAATAAATAAATAAATAAATAAATAAATAAATAAATAAATAAATAAATAAATAGAATGACGTAAAAATAATTGAAACACTCGAAAAGGTTTTAAAAGGGTTTATACGTGTTTGAAATAATCATAACAATAATAATAAAACCGTAGGTTATTTTCTTGAATAGAAGGGACGAACTCACTCCAACGACGTTTAGTAATACGACAGTGTAATCAAATCGTTGGTGGGGCCAATGTGGACACTACTTCGTCAGTGAAGTGCGTGATGCATAAGCAGATACTGTACGTTCTCTTTCTGTAGTGGCTCACCACACTCACTAACACCCACCAGCATGTGTAAAGCACTCTCCCACACCCTCAGCATGAGTGGCCGGGTCACATTACCAGACCAGCATAGCTCCAGCGTCCTTATTACACTTGTTCTGCACACGTTTACTGGAAAGAAATAGTCCGTTTCACGCCTTGGAGAGTGAGTAAGAAATGCTACGACAGTTTCCGTACGTTTTACGATAATAATAATAATAATAATAATAATAATAATAATAATAATAATAATAATAATAATAATAATAATTCGAATGACCTCAGCTAACAATTCCAAGGCTTTTCAATACGCTTATCCTTGGTGATGAATGAATGAATGAATGAATGAATGAATGAGATAGATAGATAGATAGATAGATAGATAGATAGATAGATAGATAGATAGATAGGTAGATTTCTTCCCTATGGAGGATGTATGTTTATTTATTTATTACCTGATGTGCCGTTTCCGCTGCGGAGTCCTACATTGTATACAGAATTGCATATGAAGTAATCTACACTTTGTAAGATTTAATCAAACACCCTTATATTCCAACGAATTGGATATTTCGCTTGTATTAACCTATGCTAATGAGCCAAACGGCCAAAATCACGGTTCTCACGGGAACCGTTTTATGTTCTGGGACATAGCCTATGTTAGCCGGAATCTTGAAAATGGTGAAAGAAACTTCAAAATCGTCCAGTAGTTTCTGAGATTACCTGTTACATAGGCACAAACTCACAGTCTCCCTTTGTATATTAGTACAGATGTATTTATTTATTTATTTATTTATTTATTTATTTATTTATTTATTTATTGTCTGTGACAATAATTTACACTGTTTACGGTTAACACTTACCAAAAGACCGAGCTCGATAGCTACAGTCGCTTAAGTGCGGCCAGTATCCAGTATTCGGGATATAGTGCGTTCGAACTCCACTGTCGGCAGCCCTGAAGATGGTTTTCCGTGGTTTCCCATTTTCACACCAGGCAAATGCTGGGACTGTACCTTTATTAAGGCCATGGGCGCTTCCTTTCCACTCGTAGGACTTTCCTATCCCATCGTCGCCATAAGACCTATCTGTGTCGGTGCGACTTAAAGCAGCTTGCAAAAAATCGTAGCAAAATGGGAACACTCAACCGTTCTCCTTTCGTTACTTAACCCATTAAAGTACAAATATTAACTCCATTTATATTTAATTCATAGTGAAAATATGTCGGTATGACTACCGATACGACGTAGCAGGATAGTCATTGTGGACATTAATAGGCGCTTTCTTCAATAGAGAGATCTACTAATTTATCTTAATAATAGGCGTGCATTTTGATATCACTAGGTTTTCTTATTAGAAGTCTTAAGTATTTGGTTTATACTACCTTTTATAGGATAACTTGAAAGAGAATTCTTTAATGTATATCTGAATTTGTATTGTTCATGCAATGAGGTTGAATTGGGATTAATTATTATTGTTATTGTTATTATTATTACTATTATTATTATTATTATTATTATTATTATTATTATTATTATTATTATTATTATTATTATTATTAAGGAAGCAGCCGTTAATTAAATCTTACATTTATCGTGTGTTTTGTTTTTGTTAATAAACGAGTATTTCATGCAACCACTAACGTTAAAAGGAGTTCAGGTTTTACGATTCAATAATAAATTCAGAAATTAAGACTTATGAATAATTTTAAGTGCAAATCACCGGGATTTAAGGAGTAAATGATTGAAATTACTTGGTATTCATACAAGCAATTATCAAATCATTCATTCAAAAATTAGATAATCTAGATTAATATTCAGGACAGAATGAAATTAAATTTCAAGATTATTTCTACACTTCCTTCAAAACATGCGACAAAGAATGAATGTCGATATTAAGGTTCCTGATTAGTTCACGTACGCCTATTGGTTAAGGTCCCTAAATCCGGGATCAAATCGAATCGAAACGGAGCTAGGTGTGAGACAAGCGGGAGACACTGGCTAACCACTAAGTAGTGGTTGTTCTCTCACTGTGTTGCGGAGTCTCTTAGCACCTCTTCACTCGCCTGAACTACGAAGCTGATTGCAATCAGTGATGAACGTTCTGGTGAAAAACATCTTAGTCTACTACCATTAAACGATTTTTTTACACATTGCATAATCTATACGTTTAAAAATCTTAGTGTCTATTTTTCGATTGCTTTTTATACATATGAGTGTTATTCCAGGTGCCGTAGAAGTTACATCAAAAGCAATAAACGCCATGTTTCTGTAGATGGGCAAAGATTGGCTGAGGTGACATGAGTGGCACATTCGGTTCTCCTCTGAAGATAGTGGGTTCGACCCCTTTCATGGTCTGAATCACTTGAGAGTGTTATTGATAACAATTTCGTATCGTTGGCGACCAGCATTTTACATCATTCTGACACCCTAGCATCTGCTGACTCCGAAAACCATAAAAGTAGTTAGTGGTACGTAAAGCAAATAGCATTATTTTTTCGCATCTGTTAAAATCGTAAATTATCAGAATGGACGTTACATATTATTATTATTATTATTATTATTATTATTATTATTATTATTATTATTATTATTATTACAAAAGAAATATCTTAAAGTCTTCCAGTGATATGTTAGTCATGGTTTGCCCAGTCAGAAGATGAATTGGAAGAAATGTTGAAATAATTTTCCTGTAAGTTTTGCCATATAATACACTTTGTCTTTTTCTCTGAAAAACGAACTGGTGTGGAAGTAAGAAGAAACTTAAAGAGACCCCGTTAAAACCTCTCTTCGGTTAGGAATATTTTAATGACTTGTTCTCCACTATACCTGCTATTCAAATAACATTGTTCATGTCTGTGTGTGCGTGCATGCTAATTTCAGTGTCTTATGGAGTTGGATGTTAGTTTATACACAAAGCCATAACGAACTGATGGTTCAGTACACATTTTCTCTGTCCTTTTTTCCTGTGTACCGTTATTCCAATAATCACGATGTCTAGTAAATTACTTCTTCAGATTAATAACATTCTTTTTTTTATATCGAATGTGTAATTACCAGAACTTCTTTCATTACATTAGCCATTATGGTTTTCAGTGTTATCGACGAGCAGCCACGGTGCAGGTGTTCGATAGTAATTATTATGATATCGATGTATACATTTCAATTATGGACTGTTGTGCATTTCAACTGCACGTAAAATAACCACCCCTATAATCCTCTGTTCGAAGCTGGCTCTGCTGTTTCTTCGTTTTTTTTAATACCTCTTATCATAAATTATTAATAGCATAGTACAACCACAAGCTGCTGTTTATGCCATCCACGGCTGAGTATATTGGCCTCCTCGTAGCTTTTCCTTTACCGAGCGCGTTGGCCGTGCCTTTAGGGGCCCGCAGCTGTGAGCTTGCACCCGGGAGATTGTGGGTTCGAACCTCTGTCGACCGAGCTCGATAGCATAGGTCACTTAAGTGCGGCCAGTATCCAGTATTCGGGAGATAGTGAGTTCAAACCCCACTGTCGGCAGCCCTGAAGATGGTTTTCCGATGTTTCCCTTTTTCGCACCAGGCAAATGCTGGGGCTGTACCTTATTAAGGCCATGGTCGCTTCCTTCCCACTCCAAGTCCTCTCCTGTCCTATCGTCGCCATAAGACCTATCTGTGTCGGTGCGACATAAAACAATTTGTAAGAAAAGACCCTGCCGTCAGCCCTGAAGATGATTTTCCGTGATTTCCCATTTTCACACCAGGTAAATGCTGGAGCTGTACCTTAATTAAGGCCACGACCACTTTCTTCCCATTCTTAGGCCTTTCCGATCCGATCGTCGTCATAAGACCTAGACTCGGCCACTGAAGCCTCTTCAGGGTATTACTCAACTTGTTTAATTCCAAAAATGAGCCTCTTTTAAGTGCATCACATGTTGCCGTTGTTATCATTGGTTGTATTAGAAATCCATTCCGACTTGTTGGCTGAACGGTCAGCGTACTGGCCTTCGGTTCAGAGGGTTCCGAGTTCGATTCACGGCCGGGTTAATTCCAATGGCTCGGGGGCTGGGTGTGTGTGGCGTATTCAACATTAGAAATTATCCTAGGTAGGGCTCTCATCTTCACAGACGTGCAGGTCGCCTAATAGGCCGTCTACTAGAAAAAGACCTGCACCAGGCCTCTCCGGAGGCCATACGCCATTATTATATTAGCAATCCAAAGCATACCCTATAGCACACAGGTCATTAAGAGCATTGGTTGCTAAGGCGGCTGTTGCCCAGCCAGATAGCCTGCAGATCTTCGATTGGCACGTGGTCAACGTTACAATGTCCTCAGTCACATTGCTTGACTTTCATGACCAAGTTCGCTGCCTCTCTTTTCAGTAGCTTCTCAGTTGGTTCATGTCGGTAAGTTACAGTCATGCTTATAAAAAAGGCTATCGGCAGTCCAAACATCGCTTCTTAGACCACAGTGCGTTAGGACACGTCGCTTGATGGACCTCGAAGAGCGCACTTCAAAGACATA